>NC_140954.1:1818911-2418911 GCF_014529385.1 Adiantum capillus-veneris | reverse complement strand
TCTCGTGTTGTAAAAATGAACTCAATTAGGCTTGTCTTAAGCCTTGTGGCTGCTCATGATCTAAATCTCGAGCAAATGGATGTAAATACGGCATTCCCTCACGGTGACTTAGAGGAGGAAATCTACATGCTTCAACCAAAGGGGTATGAAGTAAAAGGTAAGGAGAAAATGGTTTGCAGATTAAAGAAGAGCTTGTATGGTTTAAAGCAAGCATCAAGACAATGGTACTTGAAGTTTGATCGATGGATGTTGGATCATGGATTCACAAGATGCAACTCGGATCACTACGTCTACACGAAGAATTTGGGAGATGGGAAATTCATCATCCTAATGTTGTATGTTGATGACATGTTGATTGCAAGTGCTAACATGCAGGACATCAAAGACCTAAAAGGGGAGCTGTCCAAATCTTTTTCAATGAAAGATTTAGGTGCTGCAAAGAGGATACTTGGTATGAAAATATCAAGGGACAGGACGAAGAAGACAATAAAGCTATCTCAAGAAGATTACATCAAGAAGGTACTAGAAAGGTTTGCAATGAAAAATGCAAAACCAGTTTCTACACCTTTGGCTGGTCATTTTAAACTAACGAAGGATATGTGTCCAAAGACACAAGCGGAGATAGCCTATATGTCTAAAGTTCCATATGCTGCAGCGGTAGGTTCTCTAATGTATGCTATGGTCTGGACAAGGCCAGACATTGCACATGCAGTGGGAGTTGTGAGTAGGTTCATGGACAACCCAGGTAAAGAGCATTGGCAAGCTGTGAAGTGGATACTTAGGTATCTAAAAGGGACAACAACAAATGCTTTGTATTTTGGAGGAACTAATATTTTTCTAGAAGGGTATGCTGATGCAGATATGGCAGGTGACAAAGATACTCGAAGGAGCACTACTGGCTATGTGTTCACGGTTGGAGGCACAGCAGTAAGCTGGGCTTCAAAGCTGCAGAAAGTGGTTTCACTTTCTACCACGGAAGCAGAGTATGTAGCAATGACGGAGGCAAGCAAAGAAATTATGTGGCTTCACAGATTCTTAGAAGAGCTTGGATTCAAACAAGACAATTGTGTCTTGTACAGTGATAGCCAAAGCGCTATCCATCTTGCAAAGAACTCAGCCTTTCATTCAAGGACAAAGCACATTGAGGTGAGATATCACTTCATACGCACTCTTTTGGAAGAGGGACAACTAAAGCTAGGAAAGGTGCATACAAGTGAAAATCCTGCAGACATGTTTACAAAGGTGGTCAACAAGGAGAAGTTGAGCTTTTGCTCCTCTTCAATCGGCATTCAAGGATAAGAAGCCAGAATGGAAAGCAGTCACAGGTTTGGTTTGGAGATCAGTCTCCAAGTGGGAGATTGTTAAGTATGGAGCCTGATTTACCCTTGTAATTTTCTGTGGTAAAAGTGCACATTTGTAAGGCCCCCATTATGAGGAGAAGCCATCGTGCGTGAAGGAAAATCACTCACCGGAAACCAAAATTTTCACGGACAAGAATCAGGGGCAACTTAAAAGGAATATTATGGCTGGACGGCGGTCGGAAAGTGGTCGGAAAACAACCGGTCGGTTGGCCGGTGGCCGGTAGTCAATGGCCGATGGCCGGTGGTCGGAAGTCAATGGCCGGTGGCTGGTGGTCGGAAGTCAATGGCCGGTGGCCGGTGGCCGAATTCAAAAGCAGACTTGTCTTCTCAAGGGCGGCCACACATGGGTGGATTGGAGGGTCCGATTTGGACTTATTCGCACAAGGGCGGCTACACATGGCTGTCTCTCATGAGAGAGGGCAGCCCTTTTGGCCTATAAAAGGAGGCCATTTCTACACACATTTCATAGTGTGAAGTTGATGCAACAAGGTGAGTGTGAGGTGGTGAGAGTGAAGCAAGGCGGGAGCTCCATTAAGGGTATAATCCCTTTGTAAACTACTTCTTGTTTTGAAGTACTAAAGCCATTGAGTGGCTGCTTTCCCGTGGACGTAGCCCACATTGGGTGAACCACGTATATCGTGTGTACTCTCTCTCTCTCTCTCTCTCTCTCTCTCTCTCTCTCTCTCTCTCTACTCTACTCTATAATCTCGTGTATATAAATCTGTCTCTCTCCATTAAGTAATCTAATCAATTATCTATTTAGCTACGTCTTATTTCCTAACACGTTCTTAAGCTCGAAAACCATTTGCTACTATAGCTGAAGGATTCTCTTATTATCATCAACTTCAAGAAAGAAAGGAGAAGGTAAAAAAACTCCAATCATTGTTGAACACAATCAAAAGGAAGAGGAAAAAGTTTGGGCTTAGACAAAGACAAAGGAAGTTGAAGAATCAATAGAGTCTCAAGCAAGGAGGTGGAGGCTACTAGAGAAGAATCAAAGCAGTGAGGTAAAATTGATTTCTTTTAATCAATTTGTTATATTTTTCTTGCAAGTTGGTATCTTTAGGTGTTATATTCTTTCTTTGTGTTTATCTCAGGTCCTTATTTCAACCAAGCTATTCACAACAAAACATGAGAGGTACATCACAATCATCTTGTGAAGTGATTCGACTTGTTGTTGCTGGCAAATTATTGGATGGAAGAAGATTAAAGGTTGCTAGGAAAAAATGCATCAATGGATTTACATTTTTCTGTAAATTTACCTAATTATAAATCCCTTATTTTGTTCACATGTGCTATCTTATATATTTCCTAGTGAACGCCCCAGGGAGAGCCTTTCCACATCAATAACATATATCCTGGTAAGAAGAAAGACCTCAAGTTTAAGTCTCTCAACAATCTGCTCTTTGACTTGAGAGCTTTGCAAAGGGCAATGATAAAATTCTATGATCTTCTACATACTGAGGTGAATGGGGAATTCGTTTTTGTGATCAAATTAGATGAGAGTGAAATTGTGAAGGGTGGAAAGCTTGAGAGAGTATCAAATAACACTCATGAATAGAGCTCTTTATAACACAAAGGGAAAAAATCCTTCTTTTTATTTGTGTAGTCAGAGAAGAACATTTGGTGGTTGGGTGCTTTTGAGATTGATGGTGAAGATTTCAATGTGTTGAATTGGGCATTCCACCACACTAGTATCCCCACAATAATCAAAGCTCAACAGCTAGGAGGAGCTAGATGTTGAGGGTTTTGGTAGGTACAAGGTGGAATGGCACATGGGGGTATATCTAAAGACACTAAAGTGTATGTAAATGTATCAAGGGGTGCCAATGCCAAAAGCCAGTGTATCTATTGCATGGGTGCATCAAAGGAGCTAAATCCTACTAATTGGAAGAAATCCCCAAATAAAAACTCTAAAGATCCAAACTTTCAAGCTATTTTAGATATTCCACTTTCAAATATCCACCTCTGCACACTGCATGCACTTTGTAGAATCATTTAGAAGATTGTGCACCTCTACATAGGGTTTGCATGGAAATTACAACCTTTATCAGGCAGAGAAACGGCCATAACAAGTATTGAGAGGGTATGGTTTCATATTCAACTTCATGGGGTAAATGTGGCGATTGAGTCAAACCCCAAGAGGTCATATGGTGGAAATAATGTTCCTAGTAAAGCTTCTATTCGTGGGATGAAGGCCAAAAGTTTTTTAGGATTCCATGGAAAATTGGGTGAGGGTTCAACTAAAGTCTAGTACAACCAATGGAAGGTTCTGCACAATGCTATGAAGGAACATGGGATTGATGCAGAGCAAGAAATGAGAAGGCAAAAGTGTGGGAAGCCTTGGATGAAGTCTTTTCTTGCTGTGATAAAAATCATCACGGAAAGAATAACATCTCCAACTTTAAGAAAGAGTTGAACAGATTCAAGAAAGCCATGACAAGTGCTTGGACTTCAAAGCACTTCACACACTACATGGTAATAATCATAAATTTTGATTCTATTGATTTTCTTCAATACTTGCATAAGTTGGTAAAGATTTTTTTTTTAAATGTAGCACATTATCTAGAATCACACTCCTTGGTTTGTAAAGAAATATGGTAATTTGCTTCAATACTTGCATAAGTTGGTAAAGAAATTATCTTTTTTGTGCAGCACATTATCTACAATCACACTCCTTGGTTTGTAAAGAAATATAGAATCTTGTTACTTTGGTCTACTCGAGGTATGGAGAAGTCCCACTATCAGGCAAGAACCAGGTTTTTAAAACACACTAAACATAGTGGAGGAGCTCAAAAATCTAATAGCTTGCTTGAAGTATTCTAGTGGTTTTACAGACAAGTGTGGCACAGAAAAAGATTACAAGAGGCTAAAAATTATTAGACAATTTTGATGTTTCTACAACTATACATAGGTGTATACAAAAAAACAAGTATGCATACAATAGGTCATCTATAAGTGAGATGTTTTTACAATGGATTTCCGCTAGAGAGAGGCAAGGAAGAAAATGGGGTATAATGCAAGGATCAGCTGTGGCTGCTTGAGCCAACATCAGACTTTTCATTTTTTCCCCTCCACTTCAAGTAATCCTGCTTCTTTTAATCCTCTAATGTCTTGCCTATGTAACCAAAGGAGGCAAGGACATAACTAGCCATAATGCCAAAGTATGCACTTCTTGAGCCCAAAAATCTTGGAGCAAGTCCAAAAACTCTAATGGCTTCTTGTTTTTCAAGAAGAATGATTTTTTCCACTCCAAGTCATATTGGATGTGAACTGGCACCCTTGACAAAGCTAGTAGTGTTAGTATGGGGGGAGTGAGTGATTGGGAAAGCTTCCTATGGTAGATATCTATTGGCTCCTTGTTCAAACTTTGATCCCTCTTTAGATCCAAAGGCTTGGATCCCTTTCCTCTCCCTAGAAACTTGTTAGGGTCCACAATATCAATCTATGCAAAAAAAATCCTCAAATTAGTTAAAGAAAATAAAGTTTCATTGGCCTAAACTATGTGCTTGCAAAAACACTATTTTACCATTTTACCTTAGGGTTTTCATCATCTTTAAAAAGGTCCTCTTTCTAGAGGCCATGGAAAATCTTGGTTTATTCTCTTTGCTCTATCTTGAAACTTATTTGCCCGTGTGTTAAAGCTTCAATCTTTTCTAAATTTGCTAGAGCTCATCCTCTGTGGGAAGCCCTTTCTCTTCATAGCTTTGAACAACATTTAGTACAGACTCTCTAATAGCATGGGACTAATCAATAAACTTTTCACATTTTGTATCAAAGAATGACAATGGGCATGGTGTATTCTAGTCCACAAAGATTTTATCATGCTCTATCCACTCCACCAAAATAGCAAGGTAGCAGTCCTCTCTTAGATCAAAGAGATTTTGTATATCATGTAGCAAAAAATACTCCGTAGTGTTTATCTTGTAGGTGGGCATGGTTGCTATGCACAAAAATGGATCAAGCTCCTCTTCTAGAATATGAATGGACTCTTCCACCTTGGAGAAGTTCCTTGCCTTGAACTCTGCCACATCCAAAATCTCTTTGCTTTGAAGCCTCTCCATTTCCTCTTTGAAATCTTTAAGTGTTTCCTCCACATCTTGGTCATTCACAGCTGCTGTGATTTGCAAAGATTTGGACTCTCCTTTCTCTATTAGAATAAGAGTTAAAAAGAGAAAAAAATTAATTTCTTCAATCACAAGCTTACAACCATGGTTTCCATGCCACTCGATAGGGGTTATGAACCTTCTTCCAATAATCTTGGAGTAAGGCCAACTTCTTGGAGCTTGTGCTTGGTGTTAAATTTCTTACTTTACAAATATCATTACAGTGTAAAAATTTGTCAACCTTGTGCTCCTTGGTAAGGTTAGGCAAAACCTTTTGATAATCAAGAGTTTCATTATCTTCTAGAAATCTCTCCAATTCAAAGGGAACATTAAACATTTCCCTAACGTAGGAAAACTTAGATACTTGCTTGACTTGGTAGAGTAGGTCCATCAACCTGTCACCACTCATCTCCTCAACCTCTTCAATGTCCAATACACCCTCCAAACTCTTCCTATGCATGTTTTATGCACAACGAGGAGAGGAATAAACTTTAAAAAATGCTACACTTGTGTCATCCTTACACAATTTTAGAAGATAAGGAAGGATGTCCGAACACATTTATTTTTTGCAAGAATGACATATATTAACAGAAACCAGAAAAAGAGTATATATTTAAAGTTGTGTCGTTCCTACGCAAAAATAGTGTAGTCAGACATGCACCTGGCTACACTATTTTTGCGTAGAGAAGACACTATATGATTAAAAAAAGGTGTGTCATTTCTATGCAAAAATAGAGTACTCGATGCATGTTGGGTACTCTATCTTTGCATAGGAATGACAAATGTAAAAAGAAAATTGACTTTGAGTTGCCTTTGTGCAATTTTTAAGTCACTGAAGTGGCATCGGCCCTTATTAGTTTCGCGTAGGGACGACACACCTTGCATAAATGCATTTTAAAAAATATTTTAACAACGTACCTTTGGGCTTCCTTAGCATCATAATGAGCTTTGAGTTCCACTGAAAAATCTTAACAAAATACAAAAGATCAATAAAAAATGACAGTTATAAGATTTGGTACCTATAAATAGTACGTCGATCATGCACCTCAAAATTCATGCAAAATGGTCAAATCCATGCAAAAAGATCGAATTCATGCATTGTAATTTGTGCCAGATAATTGTGCACTAATACTATATATAGAAAAGTTCGCCATTTTCCACCTTTTTTATGAGAATTTTCTATCATCAACTCCTTTCCTCTCTCTGCCCCATTTAAACAATGAATAGTAAATTTAAGATAGTGTATTAATTTTGAAAGTGATAATATAGGGTCTCTATATTTTCTTGGTTTCTAGGCATAATCTTTAGATATGGCAAGGACCAAACAAACAACAAGGAAGGTTCCTAGAGAAGATTTCAAATCAAGAGATGTCAAAGGAACACCAGAATATATCTTTTGGGAATTGAAATTATGGAAAAAATGTTAACAAGCCATTCATTAGTGTGATTAGAGAGCTAATTACAAGGAGATTAAAGAGAGAGAGAGAGAGAGAGAGAGAGAGAGAGACTTAATGAAAGTAGCAAATCATAACTAATATGAAAATGAGTACAAATTGGGGTAGAGCAATGGTAATGAGTAGGGATGCAAACTGGATATGAGAGTTGGATACAAAGTGTAGCTTAGGCTTCTTTTATACACTTGGGAGAGGGCATCTGATGACTTGATCAATGATGTCAAATGTGTAGTCTTCCAAACTAGAGAGGGTTCTCACTTGTGGTGGTGCATATGTGTCACACACCAACAAGTCTCCCCGGGTGTGTCATAATAGCACCTAGAAGTACAAAGATTTCCTTCTTAGAGAATTTCCAACTGGGTGTAGGACCATCAACAAGTCTCCCCGTGTGTGTCATGGTAGAACCTAGAAGTACAAAGGTTTCCTTCCTAGAGAGTTTCCAACTGGGTGTAGGACCAAAGATCAAAACATCCTCCCTAGAGAATTGTCAACTGGGTGTAGGATAAAAATGCGCACCTCCCCTAGAGAACGATAAGCAACTAGGTGGTAGGTCAAATACAAATGGGGCTTCTCTGATGTTAGAGATCAAAGTGAAGTCCTACTACAAATATTGTCAAATTACATTGTGTTGTGCTTTGTTGCCAATGTCAGCTACAAATTTTCATTGTCATGTTTGTCAATGCTTCTCCTTCCCTCCAAATGTGTCGCAAAGTGAATGCCAATGGTGGCATGGCATATAAATCAATTTTTGTGAAAATTTGTGCAAGTGAGGACGGTCTTACCTGATCTTGGGCATTGTCTGATCCTTGTACATGTTGGAATTAGGGTTGCAAGGAAACACACACTGCTTGGAGAAGATGAAGGAAGCTCAAGGCAGACAATAGAGAGTGTATTACTTAGTGTGCAATGGAAAGATAGATAGACCTAGGATGAATGGGCATATATACAATGCACGGGGGAAAAAACCTCCTAAAGAGGGAAAAAATGCCTCGGTGGTCCTAGTGTGTTCACACACATCACTACATGTATATGGTAACAAATCCCCCTAGAGTGATGCAATGAACGAGAGCTAGCACATGAGTAAAGGGAAGTGCCATGACCTGAGGACATGATCAATCCACAAAGGCGAGTAATCCCAAAGCTTTGTGGAAAGCTTCAAACTTCTCACAAGACAATGCCTTTGTGAAAATATATGCAAGGTTGTCCTGTGTTGGCACATAAGCCAAGCTGATGTCTTCTAATGAGAGTCTCTCCCTAACATAGTGGTAATGCACCTCAATGTGCTTTGTGCGAGCATGAAAATTTGGGTTCCTCGCAACTGCCAATGCACTTTGACTATCAGTGTAGATAGTATTGGCAGTGTTCTGTCCAACACGCAAATCGGCCATAAGGCGTTTGAGCCATACACACTCAACCATAGCTATGAAGATTTCCCTATACTTAGCCTCACAACTAGAAGTGGCCATAGTAGGTTGCTTCCTGCTCAACCATGATATACATGAACTACCAAGCATGAAACAAAAACCACTTGTGGACACTCGCGTGTCAAAACAACCAGTCCAATCTGAGTTCAAAAAAGCATGTAAGTCTGGCGGCAATGATCCCCCCTTGGGATAAAACAAGCCAAGATGCAAAGTGCCACTCAAGTAGAATTTCTTTTCTTGACAGCCTGCCAATGCTTAAACCTTGGGCTATGCATAATCTGCTGACCTGTAAGACTTCAAACTGAATATCTGTCCTCGTGTTGCATACATAAATGAGGCAGTCAACGATAGTTTGATAAAGAGCAACATCAATAGGATCACCAGCATCATGTAAACTCAACTTCAAACTTGTTTCCATGGGAGTGGCAATAGGTTTGCAACCATCAAGTCCAAACTTACATAGCAATGTCTCTATGTAAATTTTTTGACACAAGGCAATACGACCATCACACTGCTTAAACTGTATGCCCAAGTAATGATGCAACAACCCCAAATCTTTCATCTTGAAAGTAGCATTCAAATCAGCCTTAAATTCAGCAATATGTGCCTCATTGGGACCAGTGATCACAAAATCATCCACATAAAGAACAACAATGAGAAGTACATCGTCCTCACACTTGACATACAATGTGCTTTCTGTTGAACTATTTACAAAAGCCTTGTTTGACCGAATGAGTTTTAGCTTTCTCATACCAATCACGAGGAGATTGCTTCAACCCATACAAAGCCTTCTTACATCTACTCACTTTGTCCTCTTGTCCTTTCTTGACAAAACCACGAGGCTGCGTAACATAAACTTCCTCAAATATGTCACCATTCAAGAAAGCAGTAACAATGTCTGATTGATGTACATCCCAACCTAAATGAGCTGCTAATGCACATAGAAAATGCACATTAGTCATATGACAAGTGGGAACAAAAGTTTCTTCATTATCTATTCCTTTTTGCTGCGCATAGCCTTTTGCAACAAGTCGAGCCTTATGGCGATCAACCTCACCATCCAGCTTACATTTCAACTTGTAAACCCACTTTGTACCAATGGCCTTTTTGCCAGGAGGCAAATCACATAAAGTCCACGTGTCATTTTCTATAAGTGCATCATATTTTGATTGCGTGGCAGCCATCTAATTTTTTGAATTCTGTGCTTCATCAAAAGAAAGACGTTCCTCAACATCATGTGGGCTAGACACAACCAAAGCATAACAATCTGAGCCTGAACGAGTACAACTAGACAAAGGTGCATCCAATTTACTGTCACGCAATGTATACACTAGCCATTTTGGCATATCTCTAGTCTACTCATTTTCAGCCCTTTCCTCATCAAGTACATCATGTACATCTACATCAGTAATAGACTGATCTGTAACATTTTCTGAAACCCCCATAGGCTGATAACTTGCCTCATTGGAATTTACATTCGTACTTCCACCACTGAAAAGAGTCAACAAAGTGTCATAAATGTCCTGTGAGCTTACATTTCTGTCTCTAGTACACGACATCAAGGGCTGAACAGAATTATCCACAAATACAACATCCCATGAAACCAGAATACGCTTTGTTTGTGGATGATACAACCTGTAACCTTTGCTTTTAGCACTATAACCAACAAAAATAGATTTGACAGCCTTATAATCCAATTTTTTGCGTTGTGTTTGTGGCACCAAAGCATATGCCAAACAGCCAAAAACATGCATGTGCTCAATAGAAGGCTTTCTATCATGGCATGCTTCATATGGAGTAATAGACTGCAAAGCTTTTGTAGGACACCTGTTTAGTACATAATGGCACACATGATGGCCTCAAGCCAAAAAGAATGCCGCAAAGCTTAACTTTTGACCATACATCGTGCAATTTTCGTAAGTGACCTATTTTTCCTCTCAGCAACACCATTTTGCTGAGGTGTATAAGGCACTGTACATTGGTGTTTTATCCCATGACTAGCCAAAAATGCATTAAATTCATGAGACAAATACTCCCCCCCTTGATCAGAACGGAGGGTGCCCATAATACATGTCGAGACATTTTCAGCCATAGCTAGAAATTGTTTGAAGCACATAAAAACTTCGGACTTCTCTTTAAGCGGAAATACCCATGGATGCCTAGAGTAATCATCAATGAAAGTCACGAAGTAAAGGTAACCTGTAACCTTTGCTTTTAGCACTATAACCAACAAAAATAGATTTGACAGCCTTATAATCCAATTTTTTGCGTTGTGTTTGTGGCACCAAAGCATATGCCAAACAGCCAAAAACATGCATGTGCTCAATAGAAGGCTTTCTATCATGGCATGCTTCATATGGAGTAATAGACTGCAAAGCTTTTGTAGGACACCTGTTTAGTACATAATGGCACACATGATGGCCTCAAGCCAAAAAGAATGCCGCAAAGCTTAACTTTTGACCATACATCGTGCAATTTTCGTAAGTGACCTATTTTTCCTCTCAGCAACACCATTTTGCTGAGGTGTATAAGGCACTGTACATTGGTGTTTTATCCCATGACTAGCCAAAAATGCATTAAATTCATGAGACAAATACTCCCCCCCTTGATCAGAACGGAGGGTGCCCATAATACATGTCGAGACATTTTCAGCCATAGCTAGAAATTGTTTGAAGCACATAAAAACTTCGGACTTCTCTTTAAGCGGAAATACCCATGGATGCCTAGAGTAATCATCAATGAAAGTCACGAAGTAAAGGTAATTGCCCAAGGACGGAGTTTGCATGGTCCCACAAACATCACTATGCACAAGGTGCAACCTGCATGTGGACCTAGCTGAACCATCCTTTGGAAACTTAGAACGCTGCATTTTACCCAAAATACAACTGTCACAAAACATGTTTGACAGGTGTTTCAAGAGGCAGTAAAGAAGCAACCATATCAGATTTCTGCAAACACGGCAAACTGAAAAAATTCAGACGTGCATGCCACAGCTTTGCATTTTGAAATAGCCCTTGAATCTGCAACTGCATTTGTAAAATTTTGTCCACACTTGTCATACAGAGTGAACTTATACAGCCCATGGCACAAAAGGCCAGATGCAACAATTTCATCACCAAAACTGAGATCATGAACTGTACATCTGTCATCCATAAATTTGACTACAAGTCCAAGTCTAGCAAGTGCAAATACAGACAAAAGATTCTTCTTGATCCCAACTACATAAAGTACATCAACAAGTGTGAAAGAATTGCCATTTGCAGTAATAAGTAGCACAATCTTCCAACTCCTTGAACCAGATAAGAGGCATTGTTGGCACAAGTGATTGAAATCCCATGAGGGACAGACTTGAGAGAGGTGAACAATTCACAATGTGAGGTAATGTGCTTTGTAGCACCGCTGTCGAAATACCACACATGTAAATCTGTAGCAACTTACATGCATGCATCATGGACAACAAGATTGTAAGTGCACTCTGCAACTTAAAGCCCATTCTACATTATCATCGGCATCACAGTCTCCTTCACAAAAGACTCAACAATGGTTGCATTTGTAGTGGAACCAGCATTTGCAATGGAGCCACCCTCTTTCTTCTTAGCGTCTTTGGCCGTCAACTTAGGATATTGCTTGATCAAGTGATCATTAGCTTTACAATATTGACAACGCATTTTCTTTTTGTGCCCTTATCACCAGAATTTCCAGACGAATTTCTACTAGCAAAAGCATTAGGAACATGTGATTTTTCACTCGCAAAAGAACCATAAGAAGTGGCTCCATTGTTGTTTTACCACCCTTTCTTTGAGCAACAATAAAAACCTGTTCAACTGCACGTTGTCTAGTCCTTTCTTTTTTTGAAAAGTGACTCTTGCAACAACAATGTGCATAATGCATCAAACTTGACAACTTCAAGATTTCCTTGGGTCATAAGTGTCCATGTACTAGCAAAGGTCTGGTAAGAATCTGGTAAAGCATCAAGAACAATCTGCACAAGGGAACTGTCTGAAATAACTTCACCTGCAGAAATAAGTTGCTCATTGATGTCCTTGACACTAGCAAGGAATGTGTCAATATCACCTTTCTCATGCATAATCTTTGACTCCATCTCTTTATGCAACAATGCAATTTTTGCCTCATTGTGGCTTGCGTAAAGACAGAATAACCCAAGCCTGTTTTGCGGATTTCAGTGAGAAAATGTGAGGAGTAATGGTGCGCTTCACAGACAACGCAATCAACGCATGAGCTTGCTTATCCTTTACATCTCGACAATCTTATTCTGCCGTAGGCAAAACAACTCTAACATCAGTAATCCTTGTAGCAAGACCTGTAACATCCTCAACATTGTCTACATCCTCAGAACTAGGACATACATCAATGCCCTGCACAATATTCCAGACGCCCTTTGACACAAGAACATGTTACATCATGTAAGCCCACATAGGGTAATTGTCCCCATCCAATCTGTCCTCAACAACAAACATCTTGAACACATCTGTGTTGTTGTCAGCCATGGTAAATGCTTCACTTGATGTGAAAACTTCCCGAAAAGAGGTGAAATTAAGCAGGAACAACACGTGCTATATAGCACAAACTGTAGAAGACTGTGAGGGACCTGTTATGCAAAAAATGGCACTGACAAAAATTTTGCACAAAATGATGAAGTAGAATGTGCAGTACTGCCTGTAGTGCAAACGGAGGCTGAAATAAGCCCAAATTAGAACGCTCACCAAAGCTCACTGAAATCAAAGCAAGTGAGTAGGCGTGCGCTGGAGCTGGGCGACTAATCTCGAGAGGAAGCAACCTCCTCTGATACCAATTGTTGGAATTAGGGTTGCAAGGAAACGCACATAGCTTGGAGAAGATGAAGGAAGCTCAAGGCACACAGTAGAGAGTGTATTACTTAGTGTGCAATGGAAAGATAGATAGCCCTAGAATGAATAGGTGTATATACAATGCACGGGGGAAGAAACCTCCTTAAGAGGGAAAAAATACCCTGGCGGTCCTAAGTGTGTTCACACACATCACTACCACATGTATATATGGTAACAATACAATCATCATCATCTTTGTGAAGCCAAAAATGATTGCACTTTGTGTCCAATGCAAAGGTTAATGTAAAATCCATAGACAAATGTGCAAAATGCAAAAGAAAGTTTTTGCATGGCTTGGTGCTTTGTGGGGCTTTTATAATCTAATAATTGGATGGCACATACATATCATTGAGTTTGTAGGAGTGATTTCACAATGCATTTTCTCCATACAAGACTTTTCCTTGAAGTTGGGAGATCCTTGAAGAGGATTTTCAATGCTTGATCCTCTTTAAAAAATCTTCTTCAATGTTTGCCTGTTATGTTGCTCTTCGACTCTCAAGTGTCAGAATCCTTTCTTGGCAGGGCTCAAGGTTCCCTCCTAGGAAGCTCCTCCAAGCAGGGAGGGAGCTCAAAGCTCAAGGCACTTCAATAATCTAGGTTGTAGCCGCGAGACAACTTGCTTGTGGACCCAAAATTGATATAGACTTGGAGTGTATAAGCCTTTGAATTCAGACGTTTGAGCACAAAAATTGGAGTGCGTGGACTCCTGCTAACTGAACAGACACTATCTTCAACTACAAATGAGAGCTTGGATTGAGTTTGCCCACCTTCCTCAACCTAAAAATGGTTGGATTGAACCCATAACCTCATGGCACACCAAGAATAGTAGGCACTTCCCCTAGACCACGACAGCAAAGGCGTTTGCTTGTTGGGGAAGTAGCTTTTGTAAAAAGTAAACTTGTCAAAAGAGTGAGCCAAAGCCTAGAGACCTCAAACAAGTTCCAAATTGAGCTTTAAAGGGCTCAAATAAAAGATATTTTCAAAGCCTTGATGCAGGATTCCTCTAGCACAATAGCTAATGTAAAATTTGAATGGAGTGGATTAACTCTTATGTGCCTAATTTGGCTCAACAATTGAGCTTTATTAGTGTGAAATGAAGCTCGATTAATGAAGTAAACACACTTATGAAATACTGGCTACCATTATTCAATCTATGAGCTTTCAAAGAAAGCTAAACACTATTTAAGCTCCTAATCAACTACGAGGGTAGTGGCTCAAGAGAACAACTCAAGAACGTGCCCACAGTAGTTAATTAAGTGCTAATTAGAAGTTGGAAAAGATAAACATAGAGAGATTGGTAGGCTTAGGTGCAAACCATCCACTATGATACCACATGTTGGGAATTGAAATTATGGCAGAAATGTTAATGAGCCATTGTGTGATTAGAGAGTTAATTACAAGGAGATTAGAGAGAGAGAGAGAGAGAGAGAGAGAGAGACTTAGTGAAAGTAGCAAATCATAACTAATATGTAAATGATTACAAAGTGGGATAGAGTGATGGTAATGAGTACAGATGCAAAGTGGATATGAGAGTTGGATACAAAGTGTAGCTTATGCTTCTTTATAGACTTGGGAGAGGGCATTTGATGACCTAATGTTGGGAATTGAAATTATGGCAGAAATGTTAATGAGCCATTGTGTGATTAGAGAGTTAATTACAAGGAGATTAGAGAGAGAGAGAGAGAGAGAGAGAGAGAGAGAGACTTAGTGAAAGTAGAAAATCATAACTAATATGTAAATGATTACAAAGTGGGATAGAGTGATGGTAATGAGTACGGATGCAAAGTGGATATGAGAGTTGGATACAAAGTGTAGCTTATGCTTCTTTATAGACTTGGGAGAGGGCATTTGATGACCTAATAAAAAATGTCAAATGTGTATGCTTCCAAACTAGAGAGGGTTCTCACTTGTGGTGGTGCGGATGTGTCACACACCCCAACAATATCAAACCAGAAGATAAAGGTGATAGCTCTAAAGGAGATAAATCTGAGAGCTCAAAGGGAGAGGGTGAGAGCTGAAAGGGAGATAAAGGAGCTACATCTTTAAAGCAACCAATCAAAAAGGGAATTGGTATGAAGCTCCCAGTTGTAAAGAAAATGAGAATTTCTCAAAAAGTGAGATGCTTGAGGGAGATAAGGAGAGCACACAAGGCTCTTACAATTGCAATTCCTAGACTGCCTTTTCAAAGGCTTTGTAGGCAAATAGTAAAGGATTTTAAGATTGATATGAGGTGGACAAGAGGTGCCTTGGCATGCATGTAGGAGGTTGCTAAGGACTTTTTAATTGAGCTCTTCCAAGATGCATACATATGTGCAACCCTCTCTCACATGGTCACAGTTATGATGAGAAAACCTTCAACATCCTCAACATACCCGCATAAAGAAAGGCAAAAGAGCCTGAAGTGGTGGTTGAGGAAATCATAGAGGAGGAGGATGTTCTGGAAGAAGGGGAGGAGATGAAAGTTGAGAGGGAGGAGTTAGAAACAAAGGACTCAGGGAGATTGAAGCTCAACTCCCTTCATTGTTGAGAAGTGTCAATCGCAATGGCTTCATGGTGTCTACCTTCTTAGAGGATGACCTTCTTCAAAGGAAAGATTATATTTCCTTGGATCATGAGTCTATTGAAATTCTCAAAGACTCGCAGAAAGAGATCAATGACCGTATTATCCTAGAATCCTTGAGGTATGCCTTTCCATCAACATTCTATGTGTTGTTTTGTAGATTGTTGATAGTTTGAATAAGTGTCCTTTGTACTTTTTTGTAGATTATTGATGCATGACTATAAGTTAGATGTCCAACATAAAGTGGATGTGGTTGACCCAACCATATCTCACTATTTGAGAATTGATTCTGACATAAGGAATTGGCTAGACAATACTGATTTTGAGACTTGTGAGCTCCTTCTCTACCCCTACCAGGAGAGGTATGTTTTTATACAACCCTAGCTCTGCTTGAGTTTTTCATCTTTGAGGCTTTTGTCAATGTCTAGTGGTCTTGCCACAACTCACACTGGAGTCTAATTGCAATCAATATTACTGATAAGACATGTTTCATATTGAACTCTATTGAGGGCCACCATGGAATGGCTAGACTATAAGTGTAAGTGTCCAACAATTTAGCCAATGCTCCAACTTTTAGCTCTTTTGTCATTGGTTAAGCCAATGCTTTGGATCTTTCTAAATAGGACTGCCTCAAGACTAATAGAGGCAAGCAATATCGTCCCATCACAAAGCTCATGGATGGCATGACGATCTTAAATGTGAAGGTATGGTTCTATTAGGTTGTAAGTAAATACATTTTTAAATACTGTATTTATGATTCCTCTTTTGTTTGTGTAGCCACCCTTGCGAGAGGAGTCTTTCTCATGTGGATGGAGAGTGATAACAAATGCAATGCTAGTGGTTGCCTACACCTATTGCAACCCAAAAAAGAAAATAAGGGTAAGCATTTGACCATATAAATTTAGTTGTTACTTGAACTGTTCTATTTGAGAGCTAACACTCTAATATTTCTTGGCTAGATCAATAGAAATTGCTACACCCACAACCATGTTTGGTGGGTAAATATCAAGCCCCACATATTCTCTCCTTGAGAGCATTATGAAAACGTTACATACCTTGTAAATTTTACAAATTTCATTGGCTCTATCTCTCTCGTAGCTCCTAATATAGTCTTTCAATTTTTGTTATAATTGTGGCAGCCTGTCTCTGCATGTTTTTCCCATTCCAGCTGTGTTGAAAACAACATGTCAAGGCCCAAAGCATAATTCATGCTACCTTCCACCCGTACTCCTGAAGGGCCTAGGGGGAGATTTTTCAAGTAAGTGGAGATAATGAAAACCGGCCCAGGGTCTACCTCTTCCTTCTCTCCTGCCTCAACCTCTACCTTCTCATGTTCATGGGATTTTCTCTCTTTTTTCTTCTCCTTCTTGCTCACAAGAAGTGAGGAAGAGTAGCTAGAATCCTTACCCATATCTTTTGACCTATTGCTCATTGTAAGGGTGACAAACCTAAACCGGTTTGGCCTATTTATAGTGTTGTGAAGGCAAGAGTACACTATATTTTTTTAAACATACAATATTGATTGCATCAAACAAGACATTTTGACCACACAAATGAAAATGGAAACCAACAAGATGAGACATCTAACAGGAAAAATGGAAAAGGAAACAAACAAGATGAGACAACCTGCATTTGTCATTGATATAAAAATATTGTACAATATGCCTGGAAGAAGATGTACTATCCCTTCTAACACTTCTTGGCATAGAAATTTCTTCTTAATCCTCCTTGGGACGTGAAATCTATGTATAAAAATAGGAAAAGTAAGAATATGTCTCACACAAAGAATGGTAGAAATAAAGAAAGCATTGTCTACGCACCTTGTTTGTAGCTATCTAAAAAGAAAAAGTTGTAGGTAATTCTATCTCCTCATTGTGTAAGCCCTGCTTCACTTGGTGCAATGTGCACTTGGTTCTTATCTTTAATGTTTCCAGGTGTTCATTGTTCATCCATACATCAATGTCTTGAATGGGGTTTTCATTAAAATCATCAATGTTTTGATCTAAAGGGACCAAGTCACCCCCCATATATGATGCCACCAACTTAAAAAACTTGAGATAATGAAGTTTTGGGTATGGATAATGTATTTACAGATAATCAAGCCAGAATGCAATTTGCAAAGGACCCCATTCCATATTTTTTGACCCCAACCTTCATCCACAAATACTAATACATCTTCACTATCGAAGCACTTAACCGGCATCATTGTTTTAGACACTTTCACATCTACCTTTGCAAAGAACACTGATGGGCATAAAAATTGAAACTCTACTCTGCTTGCTTGCAATGTTGGCCTTTAAAAACTTATGAATCTCATAAAAGATCTTGCACCTATAGATTTCACTTGTTACTGAGCTTGGTAGTGGCCATTCTCCGCTTCTAAAACTAAGTAGTGCAACCTTGTTGACAGTGCCCCAATTCTTCATAGGTTTTGGTGGGACATAAAAATGATCATTAAAATATACTTATTTTTGTGAGAGAACCATGATTTATTCCTTTGTAAAGCTCTTCACCAATGGATCCATGCCAGACATCCAAAATATATATGACACATTCCACTGGTTGCCATTCCTCTATACTTGAGAGCTAGAGGTCTGTAGTGACCATAGTACACCAAAATGTATAAAAAATAAACAAGAAGAGAACCACAAACAAGGCAAAGCAAATAATAGAGTGTGTACATATGAACCACTAATAGTTAGCTCTATGTAGAGGAAGATTTGAGCTTTTGGGTTGAAGGTGAATCTCCTTGTGGATGTAAACATATGCACTAAAACCTCCTTCACTCTCTTCTTGGATCCAACAAGTTGGAAGTCTTTCACTCTCCTTTCCAACATGACAAGAATGGGTTTTTGGATGAGGTTTTTCTTCTCCTTCTCTATTGCATTATAATCCAACTACCCTTGGTTATGGATATTGGGATCCATTGGTTGTACTCATCTAATGCGGCATAAGTGATGATGGTTTCAATGGATGTGCTAGGGCGTTTGGATCGAGTGGACTCCTTTGCTTGAGGAGAATAGGATGCAGAGTAGATGCAGCGAAGAGAGGAAACCAGGACAAGGAGAGAGAAAGAGATGGTGAGACGAAGAGAGGGGTAGGAAAAGGAGGGAAAAGAAGGCCGTGAGAAGATTCAAAAAATCTTTTGGGTCAGTGAAAGAGATCTTTTTGAGGTAAAAGGAGCATGTACTTGAAAGTTACCTCAGATTGTATCTCAAAGAAAATTCAATTTAGAAAACCAAAAGCAATCTCTAAAGAGAAATTTTGTAACGGAAGCCCTCCCCTTATTGGCTTAGAGCACTCTCTCTCTAAACATCAAAAGACAAAAAAGAGACCTGAAACTTCTTCTTATGATAGGCTACGTACTAAAAATCTACCTTTTATCTCACTTGATTATGAATTTCACGAGAATCTATGCTACCATATATATATATATATATATATATATATATATATATATATATATATATATATATATATATATATGGTGGTGATGTGTGTGAACACATCACCTCGACGCTCCTAAGTGTGTGTGAACACACTTAGGAGCGTCGAGGCATTTTTTCCCTCACTAGGAGATTTTTCCCCCCGTGCATTATATATACGCCAATCACTCTAGGGCTAACTTATTTTTCCATTGTGCACTAAGGAATACGCTCTCTGTCATGTGCCTTGAGCTTATTCATCTTCTCCAAGCTGTGTGTGCTTCTCTGCAACCCTATTTCCAAAAATTGATATCATAGCAGGTTGTTGGGTTATAGGCCAGTGGCCCGTGGTGGCCGGTTATGGCCGGGTGTCTTCCCTCTTGTATTCTTTGGTTATATTGATAATAAGGAGAAGAGAGATAATACTCTCTAATGCTCCACCCAAAACCTACTGTGTATGCTCATCTCCTCTCCTTCCCTTGCACTCACGGATCACCACATCCACAAGTGGTATCAGATCTCAGAAGCCCCGTCACCTCCCCTCCCCTACCCGCGTGTGCAGTGGCCCTTGGCACCTCAAGAGGTAGAAGCGAAGCATCTGCAGGAAAAGTTTGCAAGGGAGCATCGAGCAGAGAGTCGAAGAGCCCCAGAGAACTCTCGTGTGCACACAGACTAGATATTGGAAGTTCTGCACGACAACGAAGTGAGCTTGAAGGCATTTTGTAACAAGAAGTTGAACTGTGCAAATTTGGGCAACAAGTCAAACTGTGAGGGCAGCAAATTGATTTTCTCACAACAACGAGCAGGTAGCGCTACGCAAAGCAAAATAAGGCCTAGCTAATAGGGGATAATCAAAGCCAGTCAAGCAAGCTTGGGGAGTAGAATTGAAATTTTGAGCACTTGCAAGGGAATCTTGTGAGAGGATTGGAATCCTTGGGAGCTCTGCAGAGCTTGAGGGGGGCAAATCTGGCAAACCTCGAAAGCAATTGGAAGCTTAAAGCATGCAAGCATTGCAAGAAGCAAAGTCTCAGACAGACGAGCAACGATGAGCATAGAAAACCCAAAGCAAGCGAGCTCACAAACACTTAGAAAAAAAGCAGGAAAGCAGTGCCCCAACACCCCGCTTGTCAGAAAGCAGGCCATTTTTCGACAGTTTATAGAGTTTTTGGCCTACCTAAAGGGCGAAGGCTATAGAGATCACTTCTCTTTTTGCTGACTACCTAAAGGGCGAAGGCTATAGAGATCACTCCTCGAGTCATACGATATGCTAACTTCATTCTGGAGAAATATGTAGAGAGGCATTTCCATAAACTTTTCTTATTGTTCCTTCCATTTAGGGGCGATAAGAAAACCTTTGAGATAAGTGTTGATTGTTGGAAAGACAAATAGACCACAAACTATGCAATTATAGATGGCAATCGTCAAAAATATTGTAAGCTACACTTCGAGCAGCAAGCTCAAACACGCTCTCATTGCCCTCATCCTCAAGATCTAAGCCTGGCGACTCATACAAATATGAGTTGGCACTTGATATTCAACCAAGCAAGCCCACTACAAGATCCTTACCAACATTTCAAAAATTGGCATTATGCAACGAGGAGTATCACTCACTTGTGTCCAAGTTGAACATCGAGCAACGTTCCCTTTTTTACGACATTATGATTAGGAAGCACTTGCAACCAACTCAACCAATCCATCTCTTTTTGACTGGTGGTGCAGGAACGGGTAAACGTTCACTTTACAAGCAATTGTGCAAGGCTTAATTCGTCACTACAATGCCTCCCTTGAATTAGATGTTCATCTTCCCTCGACATTGTTAATGGCATATACAGGAAAAGCAGCTTTCAACCTTGGAGGGGCAACGATTCACTTAGCATTGCGTTTGCCCCTTGTCTTCCAACCAAATGTTTCTCTTTCTTCTGAGAGCCTTGCCGAGCTCTCACAACTACATAGAAACCTCAAGCTTGTTGTGTTTGATGAGGCATCTTTGATTGGGAATAGACTCTTGCGTATCATAGACACCCGGCTGTTGCGATCGATTAAGCACAATCACATAGAACCATTTGGTGGTCTAGATGTCATCTTCTGCGGTGACCTGTGCCAGGCAAGCCCGGTTCGAGATCGATGGATATTCAGCGAGCCACAGGATTCTCTGCAATTTCTCTTGCCTTCATTCTAGCTCACCCATATAAAATGCTACGAGCTCACAAAAACAATGCGTCAATCAGATAATGATTTCATTGCCATTCTCAATAGAATACGCAAAGAAAAACACAGAACCGAGGATTTGTTGCTCTTGAATACCAACCATACCAACAAGATCTTTAACAAATTGACAACACCCCATTTATACTTCACCAATAACTTGAAGGACTCACATAATTGGCTTGTTTTTTAGGAATTGCCTACTCACGCATACATAATCCATGCGAGAGACAACCACCATAAAACTTGCTCCAAAAACCTTGTTGTTCCAAACAACCCACAAAACACAGCAGGCTTGTCCTCAACGTTGGAGCTTAAAGCAGGAATGATTGTTAAGCTTTGTGGTGGCAATATTGATATTTCTGATGGCCTTGTGAATGGTGCAGATGGAATTTTGAAGCTTGTGGATAGTAGAGCTAATAGTCCTATTGCATGGATAGAGTTTTTTGATTCCTCAACAGGCTCCAAACAACGACATGTGAACCAGCACCTTAATACGATTCCCATTGGCCCTCAGTGGACACCAATTTTTCAAACAACAAAAGAATTTCAAGTCGGTAAAAATGCATTGAACACTGTCTCTCGAACTCAATTTCCAATACAAGCAGCGAATGCATGCACTATCCATAAGTCACAAGGCTTGACAAGGAGCATAGTAGCATTTGATCCAACATCAATAAACTCACATGGATTGGTTTACACAGCTCTTTCCCACATCAAAGATCCATCAAACCTCCACATTCTCAATCCGATTCATCCAGCTCAAATTTCCCATTCACATACAAACGCACACATCATATCATTCAATCATTGAACATCGTTTCTAGTCACAAATATCTCAAACATATCAAAGATGATTTGAATCTTACAAGTTCTGAAATTCTATGCCTCCAAGAAACAAAGCAAAAAAATCATTCCAATGATCTTGCACCAAAGTTTCATCATGTCCATCACCACATCAAAATAGGTGTTTCAATCTACTACAAGCCTAGCATCAAGCTCCACTCTACAAAAACATTGCTAGCTCTAGGAATAGAAATCATTCAAGTTATATTAGCCATTCATGAACACCTTGATTGGGAAATCATATGCGTCTACAAATCACCAAACACATCTTCAACCACATTGGTCACACAACTCTATACCTTGCTGCAACAATCCCATCCTACACGAATGAGTATCATCATGGGAGACTTTAATGTACACAATGATTCCACAAACAATCAATATCGTTACTTGGAGGAGAAGCTCCAAGCACATGGCTACACACAACAAATTCATGATGTGACCACTGTGTACAACTCAAAGCTCGATCATGTTTGGATTAAAATCCCCCCATCATTCATCACAGGCACACGGTTTTGCTTCTGGTTCGATCATTCATCCACACATCTAATCATTCCTAAATGATTATTATACCTCCATCCCTCCCTCCCTCCCTCCCTTTTTCCCGTCATCTCTCCCTTCCCTCATCCTCTCCACAAAAACAAACCATATTTGCATATTCTATGCCTACCTTTATCCTAAGAAGATGCAACTTTGCCACTCTTCAATCCTTCATCGAGGCCGACATTCTGTAATGTAATCTGCAAATCACTTTCTCAATCAATGTGGCTTCCGTCCTTGTACCTTTGTGTTTCCCTTCCATGTTCTTAATTCGTTTCATCTATTGGAAGGCCTTGTGATTTTTTCACTTGTTTTTAAAGTAATTTTTTCTTAAGACTTTGTGTGTAAGCCCCCATTCCCACCATAAGTCCTCTGACAACCTCGACAACCCACGAAAGAGAGAGAGAGAGAGAGAGAGAGAGAGAGAGAGAGAGAGAGAGAGAGAGAGAGAGAGAGTTAAGAGAGAGAGATTGAGAGCAAAGGTGTGTGTGTGTGTGTGTGTGTGTGTGTGTGTGTGTGTGTGTGTGTGTGTGTGAGAGAGAGAGAGAGAGAGAGAGCAGAGGTTTTTTGGCAACCTTGACATCGACATCATCTTAGTCATCAATGACGTCCAATGATCCTCGGCCTCGACTAGAGGGTCAAGAGCATGAAAGAGAGATTAGACATCTCTCCGATTCTTGGTCTTTGAGATCGGCCTTAGGCTCCCTGCTGCAACGAGCCCAACATAGACGGCTCCACATCGACTTAGATTTTGATGAATTTTCTCTACAACTTGACATTGACACCACTCTTGCAATTCAGCATCGACACCTCTCTTTACGCCGTGGATTTTTGACATCCGACCCCGACATCAGCGTTCTTGTGGGCAACCATTTTCCCGCAGACGAATGTGCTTGTTGCGACATGCACGGGTGAGGTGCCTCTATCACAAAGGAGTGACACCCTACATTGACATCAAGTGCACCGATCATGCTCTACAGTACATTTTCAACCTTGATCACCTTTGGCAGCTATTTGACTAGTGCATTTCCATTTGACTATGGAAATTGGTACATACCAACACCGACACACAGGGTACATGGGGCTTTTGAGCCCATTTAGACACGGATTCTCCAGGTTTCCAGACACTTATAGACACAACGCCTTTCATACAATTTTGGCAGTCATTTTGATAGCAAGTTCTCTGTGGTCATATGCAATGCCAGATGCATGTTTGCTTTAGCACACCATAGTGCCACTGAGCTCTTTTGAGAGTAGATATCTTTGCAAGGTTAACTTTTACTGTATGCAGTAGTTCTTGGCGCCTGTTTGAGCGCAGTCACTCATGTACGTTGAGTTGGGGATGACACTGTCCATTGTACTTTGAGTGGAGCCATTTTTTGGCTATTTTGGCAATTTTCTCGATCGTTTCTGAGACTCGGACCGGAAGAGCCCTTTCTAAAACTGTGTCTGCTTTAGCCTTTGGAGGGTCGATAGCGTGAGGTTTTCTTTGAGCTGGAATATTCTCAAGTGTTGAGATATCTTTGATGATACAGGTAGCTGGAGTTCCCCTCTTATGGTATTCTCACCATAGGATATGTATCTGGGCGGTTTCTTGTGCTTTTGACGCCGAGTTGGTGATCACACAGCAGTGGTTTTGAGCAGTTCATGCCTAGTGGTTTTTTTGAGCAGTTTATGCGTTCATTTTGGTCTGTCGGGTTTGAGAGTTAGCTCCCCATGCAAAGAAGACTCTGTCGTATTTTTCCCGCGAGTCCGTTTTATGTGTTCTTGGCACTTCTAGTCATTCTTACATAATGATTTTACTAATTTTGGTTTGAGTTTTTTCTCCTATTCTAAGGGAAACGCTATCGAAATTATCCTAGGAAAGTTGCCATAAAGTAGAGAGAATGCATACACTAGTGATGAGTGGGGTGACTTGAATGAGCGTGCTATGGCGACCATTCGCCTACACCTTGGTCAATTCATTTACTTTACCATAATGGATAATACCAATGCCAAAGATTTGTGGGATGCTCTATGTCAGGCATGGGATGGCAACAACGCCTCGAACAAGGTTTTATTGATGAAGAAATTGATGTGCATGAACATGAAAGAAGGCAGTAATGTTAGTTCTCACTTGAACGAGTTCAACAAAAGGTCTCAATTTTGATGATTAAATGAAGGTCTTTATCTTGCTATGTTTGCTACGATCGTCATGGGTTACCGTCAACACAACCATAAGCAATTTTGCACCCAATGGCAAGCTAGTTTTTAGCGATGCTACTGGTATGTTGTTCACTGAGGAGATTTGATGTCAATCTGTTGATGTGAGTGGGCATGGTGATGCATATGTGGCTAGTGGAAATCATGCATATGTAGCGGCGATTGTTCTCAAGATCGCACGCAAGGTTGTAGCAAGAGTCGCAGTAAAGACATGCAAAATGTTGAGTGTTACTACTGCCATAAAAAAGGACACTTGAAGAAAGATTGCCGCACAATGCATCGTGATAAGGGCAAAGAGAAAGCGAAGTCTAACAAACATAAAAGCATCATGAAAATTGAAGAGCTTAATGTGGTTGAGTCTCCAACCATTGAAAAGGTTTCTGAAGTGTCAAATGATGTGTTGATTTTCACATCGGATTTGAGTCTTGATGCATTGTTAGCTCTTGACAAGTGTTATGCGCAGAATTGGATTGTGGACTCAGGTGCTATCTTTCACATGACTCCTCACAAGGAGTGGTTTTTACATACATTATCACGCATGGCACGATGAAGCTAGGGAATTCTTATGATCTTGATATATGTTGTGTGGGCAGCATCATGTTTTCTATGTGTAATGGCACTGAGTTTATGTTGCACAATGTCAAACATGTATCCAAATTGACAAAGAGTTTGATGTCAATTGGACAGTTGGATGATTTGGGTTACACCGCCATATCTGCTCATGGTTCATGGATTATCAAGAAGGGAAATCTGGTCATGCTTAAAGGCCAAAAGTCTGGCTCATTGTACTCACTTTATGTCTCTTTCATGAAAGAGAATTATATTTGTGTAGGCAAGCTATCGTCTACAGAGTTGTGGCATAGCCGGCTAGGACATATGAGACAAAAGGGAATGAAAGTCTTGTAGCATTCTGGTTATATCCTTGTGTTAGATTACTCTAACTTCTCTTAATGTGAGCATTGTATCTATGGCAAACATACTAGGTTGACAATAGCACCTTTGGACAAGGAGTTAGGGAGTCCTCTAGATCTCGCTCATAGCAACTTGTGTAGACCAATGTCATTCAAGTCTCTAAGGGGGGCATTATACTTCCTGACATTCATAGATGACTCAGTGTGGGTTTATATCTTGAAGCAGAAGAGCGGCGTCTTTAGTGTCTTTTAGAAGTTCTTAGCATTGGTAGAGAACCAATCGGACAGAAAGCTTAAAGCTTTGCAAAGTGACAATGGAGGCAAGTACATCTCCTCCGAGTTCAAGAACTTTTGCAGTAAACGAGGCATTAGAAGACAATTTACCACGCCTTACACACCCACCCAAAATGGTGTCGCTGAGAGAATGAATTGAACCATTCAAGAAAGGGTCACTTCTATGTTGTCTACGGCCAACTTACCCAAGAATTTTGGGGAGAAGCTATTGCAATGGCTGCTTACTTGATCAATCGTTCACCTAGTACACCACTAAATTACAAGGTTCCACAACAGATGTGAACAAGCAAAGAGCCCAATTATGATAGTTTAAGTGTGTTTGTGTGTGAGGCATTCTCACATGTGCCAAAAGCACTCAGACAAAAGCTGGACCCCAAATCACACAATTGCATCTTCATTGGATATGGTGTGGAGGACGGAGAGATGGGATATTGTCTCTAGAACCCAAAATCTAAGAAGGTTATACACAACTTACAGGTGATATTCAACGAGTCTAAGATGCATAGAAAACCAGTGAAAGACATTGAGTATTGCAGAGTATTGTTTGAGGATGTTGCCTCACCACCAGTACACAGAATGTTGGACGTACTAGTGATGCACCTTCCACAAGTACACACACACATGTTGCTCTAGAGAGAGCTAAATCTAGCAGTCAGGCACTTTGGAGGTCTACTCATACATGTCGTGCACCTAAGCATTTTGAGCTAGGACTAGACTACTTGCTAGTCACGGATTGTGGTGAACCCACTTGCTACACTGGAGAGGCCATTCAAATGGATGAGAGCGTGAAGTGGGAAGAGACTATGAAATTTGAGTATAACTTGATCTTAGAAATGAAACTTGGGAATTACAGAGTTAAGAGCGGGTGAATAGGCATTGTCATGCAAATGGGTGTACAAGAAGAAGTATATCACAGATGATCACAAGCCTAGCTAGATTGGTTGCTAAAGGGTTCAAGAAAACAAAAGGCGTGGATTCTGATGAAATCTTTTCTCCAGTGTGGTCAAGATGACTACATTGTGTCTTATGCTTGGTCTAGTAGCCAAGGACATGGAATTTGTCCAAATGGATGTGAAGAAAACATTTCTTCATGGGGATCTTGAAGACGATGTCTACATGAAACATCCAGAAGGTTTTGCGATAAATCCTTAGAAGCCAACACGGGTAGAACTAGTGTGACTCAAGAAAGCTTTGTATGGATTAAAGCAAGGCTCAAGGAAATGGTACATCAAATTCAATAAGTACATTTAGTCCCAAGGTAAGTTATAGAGCCAAGAGGATCACTGCTTATACACAAAGAGGTTGAACAATGGTTCACTCATCATTCTAATTTTGTACGTGGATGATATGCTCTTAGCCAGGAAGTCAAAGATGAGATTGCACTTCTCAAGGATGCTGTAAACAAGTAGTTTGCTATAAAAGATTTGGGCGATGCACATCACCTTCTTGGTATGTGTATCAAAAGAGATCCCAAATGTGGTATACTTGAACTTTCACAGGAAGAGTATATTCATAAGGTCTTGCAACGTCTTAATATGCAAAGGGGAAAAGCATTGAGTACCCCAATGGCAGCATACAAAAAACTTAGCAAGCATGATTGTCCCAAATCAGATGTTGAAAAGTCAAAGATGGCAAAGGTGTCGTATTCTTCGACAATTGGTAGTCTCATGTTCACCATGGTTAGCACACAGCCAGACATTGCATATGCAGTAGGAGTGGTCAGCAGGTCTATGGAAAATCTAGGCAAAAAGCATTGGGAAGCAGTGAAGCACATCTTGAGATACATCAAGGGCTTATGCTTTGAGAACATTGATGCATCCATAGTTGGATACAATAATTCAAATTATGCGGTTTGTGTGGACACTAGGTGATCCACATCTGGCTATGTTTTCTTGTTCACTGGAGTGGGAGTTTCTTGGAGATCATGTATCCAAAATTGCACTTCGCCTTTCACCACTGAGGTAGAGTATGTTGCAGTTTCTAGTTCCAATAAGTAAGCTGTGTGGTTATCTCGTCTAGTGGGAGACCTTGGTATACATCAGAGTCTAATGCTACATTGTGACAGTCAGAGTGTGATTGCATTTTCAAAGAACCCCGTGTTTCACTCCAAGTCAAAACACATAGAGGTCAAGTATCATATGGTACGGGATATTTTGTCTAGCAAACGCATTGAATTAGTCAAACTTCACACGGATAAAAACCCAGCGGATGCTCTAAGAGCTTAGCCTCAGAGCGGTTTTCACATTACATAGAGATGATGGACGTAGGGTGAAGCTACAGTCATGCTTCACGTTTGTACAATTGTACATAATAGCCCCTTAATTCTTTAGCCACTTGGGCCACATTGGACTTCAAGTGGTAGATTGTTGAGTTATAGGCTAGTGGCCCGTGGCCGGTTATGGCCGGATGCTTGCCCTCTTAATTCTTTAGCCACTTGGTCCACATTGGACTTCAAGTGGTAGATTGTTGGGTTATAGGCTAGTGGCCCGTGGCCGGTTATGGCCAGATGCTTGCCCTCTTGTATTCTTTGGTTATATTGAGAATAAGGTGAATATAGATAATACTCTCTAATTATCCACCCAAAACCTACTGTGTATGCTCATCTCCTTCCCTTTCTCTCCTTCCCTTGCACTTACAAATCACTGCATCCACACAGGTTGCATCCTCCTGGGCATAGTTGCTAACATCACCAACACATGCCTGCTCACTTTCTTCAATTTGGGTGAGATTTGGTGAGCATCATCAGGTCAAAAAATACTATGGGAAATCTTGAAGAGCTTGGTCTACTCAGAGATTTTATTCGAGCTCATTTCAGCCTCCATTTCCACTACAAGCAGTACTGTGCATGCAATTTTGTCCTTTTGTGCAAAACTTTGTCAGTGCAATTTTTTGCAGAATGGGTCTCTTACATTCCTCTTTGGGTTGTGATATAAAGAATGTGTTGGTCCTACTTTGTTTTACCTCTTTCCAGGTAGTTTTCACATCAAGTGCAGTCACTCACCATGGTTGACAACAACACATATGTTTTCAAGATGTTTGGTGTTGTTGAGGATAAATTGGATGGGGATAACTACCCAATGTGGGCTTAAATGATGCAACATGTTCTTTTGTCAAAGGGAATTTGGAATGTTGTGTAGGGAATTGATGTACGTCCACCTTCTGTGGATACAAGCTCTGTTTAGGATGTTGCAGGCTTTGTGGCAGGACTGTTGCTACTAGATTTGTTTTGCCTATGATTGAGCAGTCTTGTTGGGATGTTAAATATGCACAAGCTCATGCAATAATTTCATTATCTGATGTGGGGTTCCTTTAGGTATCCAAATCTGCTGTGTAGTTTGTGCTCTGGTTGACTTGGGCTCTAGTTGAGCACCTGGTCATTTAGGTATCCACATTTCCTTTGTGTGTTTGTTTTGCAATGGGTGGGTAGTTTTAGAGACGCACTTGGTGATAGGTGGTTGTACATTCATGACTTGTGCTGAAGGGAGCGGATAACTAGCAACTACAATTTTAAGGCTATCAATAGACTTCATAGCTGTAGTGGCCTGTATTGATGGTTTCATCTCTATCGCGGTCACATTGTTGGATTCATGCTTGTTTTTGTTGTTGACCCTCTTGAAAAGATACCCGTTGTCTTCCATGGAAGCAAAATTAACATGCATTGCTTGATTTCCCACTGTAAAATGGACTTGGTTGTTGGACCATTGTATATACACATTGTATTTGCATTGCCATGGTGTGCCCATTATTAGTTGATTATTTGAGGCATCTGGTGGCAGTACAAAAAATTAATGAGGACATACATATTCATTGAGTTCTATTGTGAGCTCCACAAAACCTATAGCAATACTGACAGTTCCATTGAATCATATAAATGTTATTTCCAAAGGTTGCAAGACCAGTTCTAGCATTTGTTGGTATAGATTCCAACTGATTGTATTCAAATGAGCATTGGAGTTGACCATCAAATGAATATTTATCAATTTTGCTCCTAGATTTACAAAAATGTATGGGTCCACATTTTCTTCATCCCCCCCAATGCTTGTAATATCTGATGCATCCTCACGGTTTTATGAGTCTTGAGGTATCCTTTTCTTTGCTTCCTTTTTGTTGTGTGGTCTATGGAATCTTGTTGTGCATGTTGAATCTCTAGATCTTGCTTCTCTTTCCTATTTCTAGGTGCATGTGCCCTTTCAAGCATCTCTTGAGTCAGTGGCAAGTATAATTTTTAAGCCTGCATCCACTGATCTAGTATGGAAATTCCTGTCCGTTTAATCTAGCAATCTTAATGGCCCCACTAGGTGATATAGAATGAATCACAAATGGTCCATTCCTCGCTTTTCCAATTTTTGAGCTCCAATGTCATCATCATACTTTGCACTACCTCCTTGATGCTCTCATGATCATTCGGACGCAAACGCCAACAAGGGGTTCTCCCTTTCTTTTTGTTGGCAATCCTCTCTACCCAACAACCAGGACTAGATGCGAGTAGCGTATGGCCACCTTTGGCCACTCTATTCTACAATATGGATGTAATGCCTACTTCTACACACCTCCTATAAGTAATGCCCTAAAATAACCATACTATGAGCATCATATGCCTCATGATAATTATCCATAGTGGATTCTTGAAGCAAAAACTTTGCCCTGGTGTATCTAAGAATATAGTAGTCAACTCCCTCCTCATTTCCCTCCTCAACAATATCTGCAAAATCATCTATGTCTACCAAGAAATATGTGAGAGTATTGACATCATCTGAGAACTGCATGATGTCGTCCTCAATGGAGCTAATAGATGTGATCATTCCTTGTGATGGTGGTGAAAGAAGCTAGAGTGTCCACTTTTTAGCCCATTCTATCATGGTGCAATTTGTACACTTGTAATGTATGCAAGCATCACAAAATCATGAGTGGCACCTAGTAAAGATGGTGGGATCCCTAGCTATGGTACTTTTGATGTTGTGCAACTAGTGCATACCTGCTACAATGTCACAATCCCAAGAGTTGAGATCAATATTCTCGCTATCCACACACCAAAAGAGACTCCTCATAGATTTTGTTTTTAGTTGCAGATGATTCACATGCCATGCGTCGCAAGCACCACTCTACAACCTATCTAGCATCTCTAAATCAATCACTATCTCATAGAAGCTGATATCAACAAAGAGCGTGCTTCACACAAGTGCTCTCCCTTCTCATGTCCCAGCTCAAAGAAGCTCAAAATGCAAGGTATGCCACTGCTATGGTGCCATTTGTACAACCAAAATAAGTGGCGTACACTTTTAAATTGCACACCACAACCATACAAAAAGCCAAGTATAGTGATAAGAACATGAGATGTGATGCTCACGAAGGAAAAGATCATGCTGTTGAAAATAGTGTTGTGCAAATTGCACATTGTAGGAGAAATCATCAATAATGTACAAATGGTACTCATCTATGATCACCCTGCAAATCCTTAGTGCTATCCACCCCATCAACTGCCGCTTCTGCATGATGGTAAGATATATGTACAAGGATCACCACCTACAAGAGCATTTAAAAAATTTAGAATACATGAAACACCTCTTTTTAATCATACACTAAAAATGCAAAGCTAATATAAATTTATCCAACCAACATCATGTGTATCTGCTTAGAGAAGTAATATTTGGACTAGATCTGCTATTGCGAGGCAAAGGTGTAGTTCTCTGCAAAAGCCAAGACAAAGACCATAGTACCAATGGGGAAAGACGCAAGGCAAGCACAAAATGGAAGCTCTTAGAGTTGTCACCTCCATGACAACTCTAAGAGCAAGCGAGGGAGATCCACTCAAAGAAATGAAGCAATTATGGTGCACTGATGGACTATTAAAATGCTTTGAAGCTGGTAATACCATATGAATCTTGCCAAAGGCACCTGTTGTGAGATGTGTGAGCTTGCCAATGGGTGTCGCATCTATTGGTGGGACTGTAGATGCTAAGGTCAATGGTACAAGGACCGAGGAAGGGGATGAAGGAAAATAGCTAGTCGAAAGAGAGAGAGAGAGAGAGAGAGAGAGAGAGAGAGAGAGAGAGAGAGAGAGAGAGAGAGAGAGAGAGAGAGAGAGAGAGAGAGAGAGAGAAGAAGTATCAACTTCATGTGGTAATGCCTACAATGGGAATAATCTCAGAATCCTTGATCATAGGGAGGGTAATGGGCTCTTGTGGCACATCCATATGTAGTCTTGCTCTTGAGTTTTTCTTTTGTCTCCAAGCTTTTCATCTACTTTCTTTTGTGAGAGCAATCTCTCTGCATTTCAAACTTTGTGGATGGGATCCATGTGATGTCTATCGTGCTTTCAAGACCTTCATGACTATGAACCCATGATTTGTTAGGAAAATGAGTGTTGGAATTGTTAGTGATTGAATGAAGGAAGCATGAAGGGCTCCAAAACTCACTCATGCACAAATGAAGTGAACTAAAGAAAACAGAGTCTAAAAAGGGGTAAATCTTGATAAGATTACACCAATCCCATTATAGGAAACCAATTTACATAAAATATCAATGACCTTATGATTTATATGACATAAATAAATAGAAAAAAATTAAAGATAATATATAAATGTTTTATTTTCATCCAATAATATTTCAAATAAATAGAATTTTGATATTAATTTTCTTTAAAATAAATAATCAAACAAAAATAAATTTAATTTGATTTTAGTAAAAAGTAAGTATTATGTTTTATATTCTTGTTTTTTTATTCATGTAAATTAAAAAATTCAAGTTAAAAATAAATGACATGGCTATTGAGGTGGCCATGCATAGATGACATGGTTGTCTATGTGGCAAGGTGTCGTAAATGATTGATGACATAGATTGTATGGGTGTAAAGATGAGGTGGCGGATGGGTCATATGGTGATGTGTCAAAATGGTGACATGGACTAATTAGGTGGCAAAAAGGTAGATGATAAGTTGGAGAGGTGGTAATGTGGTATGATTGGTGGTTTATAAAGTGGTGAGTAATGTGGCAAGCCATGCAAGCACCACAAGTAAGTGGCATGTGAGGTGGTGGATGACATGGCATTTAAGGTGAGGTGGCATGCAAAGTGGCACTTGAGTGTGGTGGATTAGTTGGTAATTAGGGTGACATGGCAAGCCAAGTGTGGAGGTCTGATTGTTTACAATGGTGATGCGGAAGGTGAGATGAGGTGATGATATGGACTTTTGGTAATGTGACACTCTCCTTGTATGAGTTGGAAATGTCCAACTAGGTGGGAGAGTAGGACCAAACCATGGAAGATGGACAAGTGTCAAAATTCCTAAGCTTGACACTTTACCAAACATAAGGAAGCAAAGTAAATGGTGTAAGTGGAAAAAATTAAAACAATGGAAGAGTATCTTTCTCTAACTCAAATTGACTCAAATATTTTCACATGAGAACCTTACAGTAAGAGTCATAACATACATGAAAATCAAAATGAGTAGAAATGTACATTATTGATTAGAATTTGTCTAAAAAGTCTATCATGATCCTCTACGCACTCTTTGATATTTTTTGAGCTCCATTAAAAAAAATGAGCGGTTCAAGTTTTAAATTTGTTTGCATGGTCACATTCTTTAAGTCATAATCTATCAATTGATCATTGGATCTTGCAAAATAATCTCTACATAATTAAATATTTGGTGGTAAAAAAAGAAATTTGTAAATAAAAATTATAATAGAGAAAAATAAGTAATAATTACATGATTTTAACAAAATTATCAAAAAATCAAGTTAAATTTCTTGTTAAGCAAATAATTGATGTACAAAAGGGTAAGTACAACAAAGAAGCACATTTAAAGTTATAGATATTTATCCATCAATGAGACACTATTGTGATAGGATGTGACAGGCTGAACCCGAAGTAGTCATTGCACACTATAATTGCTATTTTAATGTGGAAAATTGAAGATCAAAACATTCCATTGTGTTTACAACTATATGTTTTGTGTGGACACCAAATCTTGCCTCTTGAAAGTAAGCGCAAGCAAGTCAAATGTACATAGGAGTGTCAAAAACAGAATGTTTTTTGGTAATCCTAGTGGAGGCAACTGTTGAAAGTGAGTACACCTTATCATGCATACAACCTTGAATAATAATTTAGTTATTTTAAAAGAGGGAAATCTGGTGAAGGCCCTTCATACACATGTAGTTAAACTACTTTTGCACTTTTAAGACAATAGCCAGTCTAATCATTTTTAAGTAAGACATGGATAACAGTTAATAGGTTCTTTGGCACCTACCATATGTTAGCAAATGGACCAAATAGGGACCTCCTAGTCGGTCACCTCTTCACAAAGCCATCATTTTTGTACTCCTATTATTTTTTTGAGAAAACCTTGTAGCTAAGAGAAACTCTCATTATTAAGCCAAATGATTACTGAGCCATATCTGTGTAAAATATGAGCTGTACTTTCTGATTTCTAGTTTTGAGCCTTGTACGTCAGCCACTGACCAAACGAGCCCTATGTATAAAGTTCAAATTTTTAACTTTGAACACAACCTTTGTTGCATGATCTAAAGTTTTTGGAGCTTTTGAGCATACGACTGAGAGCGGCTACTCTCAAGAAACTTGTAATCATATTTCTCAAGCTCTGGTAATCCAAATTTGTTTTTGAAATTTGCATTGTGTTCCTTGTATTGTGCTCTTTAAGTTAAGTATAATCATTTGTAATTTTTGTGTGGTTCATGATGGCCTATCTATGAGCTAATTGTTCTGCTTTGAGTGCATAAATGGTTGTTTTTTGATATTTTGACCATAGGAGAGTGTTCCTAGACCATAGGGCAACCTTTCTAGATAGTTCTACTGCAATTTTTAGGACCTTGATCATGATGGATTGTAATTTTGGTACCTAGCCGGATTGTAACCAGACTTGGTAGGATCGTGCCCCTAGAACTCTTAGACCTCCTCCTAAACTTTCATAGCATTTCAACCTCATTTGAGGTCAAAATGATGTGACGACCTAGAGCCGTAAGAGAAGACATAGGTAAATTTCCTGAATACAGAGTGATAGATTTTCTAGTGCCATAGATATCTCCATTCCAAAAATTCACTTCTTGAGGTTGACACCCTCAAAGAGTCCGTGCCCCATCCGAGTTGCTTCCCTGAGTATTGGCATTATGTTAGTGCCAGCCAACTACGCTACAAATGTTTGATGATGGCAACCCGCTAACATTGACACCATCGCCAAGGATAGTGATATTTAGGTGGTGGTGAGTGACCTCATTGTAACTGTAGCTTTCTTGTCTTTAGATTTTGATATTTGTTCCGTTTACACCTTAGCAATCAAGTAGTTATATACGAGATTTAGTATTTGGTAGAGGCTAGAAGTTGGGGACTTTCTAGATCTACTCTTGAGAGGTATAGGGAGTTGTGAGTGAGATGCAAAAGTCATTTCATTGTGCATTTTTCTCAATGCTTTGAAAGTATTGTTCCATCATCCATTTCACTTTCAAATTTGCAATGTTTGTTTGTTTTTGTTCCTAGAATCATTTCAGCACTTACGAGTAGGCTAAGTAGCAACCTTTACCATCAAAGTGGGTTGATAAGTTCAGGGAAAAACTAAAAAAAACCATATTTTGGTAAGTTAGACCATAACTCTAAAAAATGGAAAGTTAAGCTAATCAAAACCCAAAAATTTGTGGAAAAAGAGGATAACCAAACCAAAGAGAAGCAATCTGGAAAGTTTCATCCAGTTTGGTGGAAGAACATGAATCGCGATCCATATACTGTTGTGATTGATTGAACAAGAACTAATACCATTGGGTCTAGGGTGGTTCCTAATCACTGAATGCACGATTTTGGAGTAAACTTAACACTAAAAACACGCTCAAAATTAAGAAATTGGGCAAAAACCGCAAAAGCTTTGAAATTTGACCAAAATTTGGGATCTTTTAACTTTTAGAGATCCAAATCCAAAAAGGAATGAGAATTGGCTTCTACAGGGCATAAGCATTTTGCTGACCAAGTTTCATGCCAAAATGCTATCAAACATGGATCATGATCCATGTACCTTTTGACCATCTGAGGCTAAAATTTGAGCAATAGATAGCTGAAAATGTTTGAAACGACTTTTAAAAATGCCACCATAGCAAAAATTACAAAAAAAGTTGATCAAATCATCAAAAAACCAATAGCTAGTCAAAAAACGCAAGGCAGATAGAAAAATTTTCTTTTGATTGCAAGTGGTGGAGTAGACTATTGAAATTGCAAGTAATCATCAAGAAAAATTTGGTGTCCAAATCTGATGGAACATAGATCGCGATCCACTGACCATACAAACTTGTAGCAAAAACCATTGCAAACAGAACTTCCAAAAAGAAGGTAGCCAAAAAATTTTAAAAAGTGGGTCAGAGCGGGACCATCCCAACTAGTACCAACCATGAAAATTTTACACTTGAAATCTCAATTTGAAAATGAATAGGGTGCTAAAATTTACAAAGATGGTATGGATTGCTATTATGTGAAATTAGAAGAAAGGCCTACCGAGCTCAACGACATAGTTCCTGTGGACTAGCAGCGATCAATACTTTGATGATGAGGGAACCATGTGTTTAGTTTGTAAAATCTCTACATTGTGGACAAATGGGGATTAGCATGCACCAAAGATAAGGTTGATGTCAAGCCTGAAGAAAATCCGCCAAAGCTAGACATTCGTAACGCAAAGCTTAGGTGAGTGAATATGGAAAATCAAATCAACACTAAGAATACACATGTGGAGAGAAAATGTTAAACTATAAGTTGACAATCCTAACATTGAGGAATTAGCGAAGCAGAAATGCTTATATGTTTTTACATATGAGAAGGGTAGAGATACCCAAGTGGTAATGCTTGATAAGTATGGATGAGGGTACTCTACCATAGACCACAAGGAACTAGAGAGATATATGTACTTTGGAGGAACTCTCCATTAGTATTACATCACTCCCATCACAGAAAGACCAAATGTCTCTAAAACAAGACCAGAAATCACAAGAGAAAGTCCTATGAGAACTAGAGTGGAAGATTCATTTAGTCAACCACATTTTTTGTGCTTAGATTGATGGGATCCTTAGGTTCAAGGGTTCCAATGACTACGCATCAGGGCCGTGAGGCTCTAGACACTATTCACACTACAAGGGTTCCGGATACCTAGACCAAAGCTAGAGATGTGAGACCACATGAGAGAGAAACTAATCAAACTCCCACTAGAGCACCTATCAATGGATATTATGAAGGGAGAGATGTTGTATTAGGGAGACTAAAATGATGAGAATGGTAGCCAAAACATGAAGAATGCAACCATCTCAAGTGGAAAAATGTGTTTCCAAAAGTGCAATGGACCGGGGGATCCATGCACACATGTTTTACTCTTTAAGCAAGCCTTAAGAGCAAAACAAGTTACAAATTTCCACATTTAGTACGAGAGATTTGGATTGACCTTGGAAGGAAGGGCATTGACTCGGTTACAGCCATTGAGTAGTAGAAATTTCCCAAACATTTGATCAACTTCGATATGAGTTGTACAGGAATCCTCCAAAAGAGGGATCAAGCACAATACGGTTTCCCAAATCTATGCTTTTAAACAAAAGGATAACAAAGAAGTGAAGGAAGCTTCATTTCGCTTCAAACAATATATCCAAAGATGTTTGGTGCAAGAGTTACCACAAGATGAACGACTATCAGTTCTCTTCTTAGAGAGCCTAAGGAACAAAACTCTCAAAAAGGATTTGCACTTAAAGGCGTGCACCAAATTTGGAAAAGTCACTAAAAAAGCGTTGTATCTAGTTGACAACCCTCAAGACCTATGGAGAGGTATTGGGGGATATGGGCACAACCACTAGTAGTACCTCTTCTACCACTAGTGAGTCATCTACAAATGTAGTGCTCCTACTTGAATCACACAAAATGTTGATCAAATAGTCAAGGAAGTGATTCAAAGGATGAACCAAGCTTACCAACAAAATCCCAATGTGAAAAAATAGTAGCCACGGGTAGCAAATGTACCAAGAGAATTGAAGATGTGTGCAATCAAGTAGAAATATACCAACCATAATACAAATGAGTGTTTTTACAATTGAAATTACTTAAGAGAAAGGTCGTATGGACCTCCAATGAGCAACAATTGCCACCACCTCCGAGGTACCAGATAGGACTCAACAATGCATCACAAGGGGGAGACAAACCACAACCTATGTTGGGCCAGCAATCACCATTAACCCAAGACAATCAAGCTATTGTTTGATACATGTAGCTCGTAGAACCACTCATGACTCAGCAACCGATGCCACCAACTATTTATTACGAAGAGCTAGTGGAACCTTATGGGAGAGAGCTTGAGGGAGTAGCATATACAACCGAGGATTGTCCTTTTTGGGCAAGCGTAGGTGAGGCTACAAAACCTTCATATGTGGCAAAAATAGTAAGAAATGTATATACAATGGACAAAAACACATTCATGTTCATAGAAAACCAAAATTACAAACCTAGAGGGTATCCTCCTAGGACACGACAATCAATGGGGACACCACTAGGTGCCCATCTAGAAGATCCGTTCTATGAATATGGAGGTAACCATTGGGCACAAGTTTTCCCACAAAAAGGAGAGAAAACAAAGATATTTTGGGTTTTTTGAGGGTTGTGGAGAGGAACAATTGATCCAACATTGTGTAAAAACCCAAACAACAAGGGAAAAGCAACTAAAAATGTCATTGGGGTTTTACCTTATTCTAGCGGGTTTGAGTCAGAGCCAACAGTTCTTATCAAGGTGGCAACTAGAGCTTGAGCTCAAGAAGCAGCAAAAACACACCGGAGATAGAGAATCCAAAACCTCTTGAACAAATTGAGTTTGAAAGCTTATCCAAAGTAAGGACTCAACGAAAATTATGGAAAGAAAAAAGAGACAAAATGAAAGCAAAAAACTGAGGAAAAAGATAGCCTTAGAGAGAGAACTACATCAAACGAGGGAACAGCTCAAGCAAGAGCAAGAGAACAAAGGAAAAGTCAAGGGAGGGGAAGAGTCAAAAACCATATCGAGTAATTCAATCCTAGTAGAAAAAGTGAATGAGCATTTAGATGCCATGATGTAAGCCTACGAGGTGAGACTGAAAAGCAACCAGACACTAGAACAAATATGGTTGACATATCCGCATCCAAAAGTTGAAACAAAATGGTTGAAAATGTACAAACGGGTACATAGAGATGGATCAAGCTCTATTGCAGCCAAAACTATTAAACATTCCTAAACAAGTAGTGCCTATACCTAAAAAAGAGGTTGAAAACGCACTAAAAGAAACCAAACGGTTGAACCAACTAGACCAATGAATGAAAATCCATTGGATACAAGGGTAGTTGCAAACACAACGGATGTTTGTATCTTCTTGTGGATTGAGTATAAGCATACTTTTGCCATAGTTGACCTTGGAAAAGGCAACAACTTTGAGGTTATTTTGGGATGACCATTCATGCATCAACTCAAAATGGATTGGGGCTATGACCACATTTACTTGAGGCATAAAGGCATAAGAACAAGGGTCAATACAAAGGACCATAGTTACAGAGATGTAAATCAAACCCCAGTGCAAGACTTCGATGTAATTATAGAGAATCTGAAATATAATTTCCTGCTTGATTGATGAAGCAAGCACATATTTGGATGTGTGGAGCATCTGAATGTGGAAGGTTGAAAAAACAAGATTGTATCCTACAGCGATCAGTTGAGGATAAGAGCTACATGAGAGAGCCATTTCTAGAGTTATTTGAACCCTTTGGATAGGATCAAATACTAGCGACTCTAAATGTGTGCATGAATGAGCTAACACCCACAAAATGTTGCGATGAAGATGATTATGAAATAATTCCCTTTAAGATGTTGAATGCAATTGTGAAACCAGAAGTGGAAATTGAGACAATAGAAACTCATGAAATGGTCGGTTGTAATGAATAGTGGATGAGGTTTCCATACAAGATATGAGTGACGATGACGACAAGGAATTTTGAGACTCGGGGAGTGATGAGCTAGGAAACGATGCTAAGGATAAGCTATCAAGTAGCTCACAAAAACAAGACACACCAAAACAAAACGAGGTAGTCTTCTATGATTTTCCAAATCAGAATTCAAGGAGACAAAAAAGACATCGAATGAAATGAGCGATCAAACAATGGAACAAACAAGAGAAACCAATGCCTTGATTAATGAGCAAAACACAATTATTCTTTGCATGAGACTGTGTTTGAGACAAAATCACACAAAAGCCATTGAAATCAGTGTCTCTACGAACAAACCCAAAGCAGCAAAACAAAAAGACGCGTAGGATGTCTACATGATTTTTTTTCAGCTAAAAATCTACTGTGGGCACATACAGGGTTTCCCTAGTCCCTCTTGAGTTATTATTTCAATTTTCAAGTCATTTAGGTAGTCAGAACTCAGTTTATTGGCTAATCTATAAAAAACGCTAACTTTGGACTACTGAGTGCAACAGAATCCATGGCAGCCAGAAAATCACCTGCAAAGAAGAAGAGGATGACTATCAAGGACTACTTAGAAGAAGTGGAGCCTTTTGTTATCCCAGAGGGAACCCTGAAGCCCACAAGCACTTGGATTCAAGATGACCTGCTAGAAACCAATGATATGAGAATCTACCAAGGAGCAAAACAAAAAGACGCGTAGGATGTCTACATGTTTTTTCAGCTAAAAATCTATTGTGGGCACATGTAGGGTTTCCCTAGTCCCTTTTGAGTTCTTATTTCAATTTTCAAGTCATTTGGGTAGTCAGAACTCAGTTTATCGGCTAATCTATAAAAAACGCTAACTTTGGACTACTGAGTGCAGCAGAATCCATGGCAGCCACAAAATCACCTGCAAAGAAGAAGAGGATGACTATCAAGGACTACTTAGAAGAAGTGGAGCCTTTTGTTATCCCAGAGGGAACCCTGAAGCCCACAAGCACTTGGATTCAAGATGACCTTCTAGAAACCAATGATCTGAGAATCTACCAAGGAGTATTTAAAGATCCGAACGGAAATGCAGTGGAGCTACCCATGATACCTCAAGAGCTCAATGAATTTGTCAGGAGCAAGATGGGGGACTACTTGGAGAAGCTGGATCTCCACAATTACTTTGAAGCCTTGCCAGCAGGGATTGATGTTAAAAGAGTGTGGGAATTTGTCACCACAATTAAAGAGTACGGCATAGCCAGAGTTACAGATCTGCAAGGAAAGCCTAATAAAATTATTATCATCACAGAGAAGGTGGTGGCAGCAGCACTTGACATCTCTAACAAAGGAGACAGTGTAACAAAGAGGCGAGGTGACATTAAGGTCTACTCGGAAAAGAAGAATAACTATACATTTGAAGATATTGCAAACCCAAAGGTGGCTATCATGAGCCAACTATACAATCAGTACTTCCACATGTGTACCAAGCGGCCACAGAAATACAGGATGCCACCTGGAGCTATTGCCACCACTTTCACCTGGGTGATGTAGAAGAGCAAACCAAAGGAGATAAACTATGCCGCTTACATCCATGACAATCTTGTGAAGACGGGGACCAAAAATCCCACCTATATTGTGCCTGGTGACTTGATAACCAAAGTCATCTATGGAGCATTGCATGCCAAGGGAAACTAGCCTCTACCTCCCTCACAAAATGATTGGCTCAAGCTAAAGGAAGACAAAGAAGAAGAACCTCCTAAGGCGCCCAGGGTAGCCACAAGGTTGAAGCGCCGTTTAGAGACAGTGCTAGAAGAGCCGCCAGAGCCAAAGAAGGGAAAGAAAGAAACTCTACAGGTGCCAGTCAAGGAAACAAAGTCACAGAAAGTGGCAAGGCTAGAAAGACTAATGGAAAGTTTCAGAGCTGAGAGAGCGCTAAAAGGGGATCTGAGCGAGTTATGAAAGCCATCACTTGAGGCTATGTCTGGATCATCTCGAAGGATTCAAAGGGATCAGTTTGAATATTATATCAAGAAATTTTGAGATCTTAGATGCTACAGCGGAGAATATCCCAAATATACTTTTTACAGAAGAAGAGGTTGACGAAGTGAGACGGCAGCTGCTAGAAGAGCAGGAAGGCCAAGAAACAAAGAGGAAAACAAAGGCGGATTGGGATTTCAAGAAGAAGCAACCAACTCCACCATCAAGCCGAGAATCCAACCCACCACCATCACCACCTCCTCTTAGTCCTCCCCAAACCCGACAAAAAGAGGAGTTGAACAAACCTGATGGGCAACAAGACTCCAAGCAAGAGAAGAACAAAGAGGAAGAGCAGAAGACAGATGTTGAGCCAAAAGATGAGAATCCAGATCCAGAAGAAAGAAACTATATAATATTTCTTGATCTCCTAGCTGCTGGGTACTCTCGAGAAGAGGCAGCTAATGCAACTTTTGAGTTGTCGAGAACTAGACCCAAGGAATATATGTTGAGCCCTCGGTTAGTGGAGTTGAAGTAAATAGCCACAGATACACTGGATTTACAGCCACAAACCAATGATTGGGATGAAGTGATGCAAAAACTCACCGGGCTCAGAGCAATGTCTATGGCCACTGAGATTGAAATTGATAATCTCAAAAAAAATGAAGTTCATATCAAAGCCGAAGTGGACTCGCTGCAAAAGCAAGACCAAGAGAACACAGAGAAACAAACCAAGCTGCAAGCCGATCTGGACGCGGCACTACAAAGATGCCAAGAGATGGAAAGACAGAGTCGGGCAGCATAACAAAAGCTTCAAAGAGCAGAGGAGGAGTACAAGAAAATCAGCAAATCACTGATAGATGCGGAGAAAGAGAGGGATAATTTGACACTCCAGCTTGCTGATGAGTCCAAAGAAGTTGAAACTTTGAGGAATGCTAAGGAAAAAACTGAGCTAGAACATGAGGCAAGCCAGGATGAAGTGATAGAGCTAAAAGATCAAATGAAAGTGAAAGATCAGACCATCCAGAGGCTAAGGGCATCTCCTGCCAGAGTCAGAGTTGCTACCTCTACTAGCACTGCTTTAGAGAACGATCTATATGAAGAACAGATGAAAGAACTCCAAAAGGAGTTGACACTAGAGAAGAGACAAAGACTGATGATGGCCGAGGGCTCCCTAGTAATGCAAAACCATTTGGAAGATGAGAACAAGGCCATGAAAGATGAGCTAGAAGCCTTGAAAAAGAAGATGGACGAGGACCTAAAGAGGATGCAAATAGAAAATGAAGACACCAAGAGGAAGCTAGAAGAGGCTGAAAAAGCCAATGCACAATTGAACGATCTCTTAGTGAACATGGGAGATCAAGCTGAACAAGAAAAGAAAGCATATTAGAAGCAGATAGATGAGCTGAAAGTCCAACAGCAGACTGAAGAGAAACACTTGAGCACAGGGCCAGTAGCAATGGAGGGCATTGACATAGACAATGTGTCAGATCCAGTGGACACCACTATGCAAGAGGACATCCTTGTGGGACCATCCCAAGAGCCCCAAGATCTGACACAAGAAGAAGAAGAAAATCTACAAAAGGCAATAGAAGCAGAAATTAAAGACATGGCCAAAGAAGCAATGGAGTGAGAGCAGAGAGTATTTAAGTCTATGACCATTCAAAAGTTAGATGCCAATGTCATTCGGCATGAATGGCTACAACCTTCTCTCCCATATCCTCTTTCCAAGTATGAAGCTGCTACAATAAACAAGCGGGCTAAAGAGGAGCCCTTAGCTTTTACCCTCTACCAAGATGCGGACCTGGAAAGCACAAGAGCTGCTGCAGAAAAGCCACCCCACATGGCTCAACTACCCAAAGCTTCCAGGCTTGAAGGCAGGCGAGAGAATGAGTGAGCAATACATGTTGAAAACCCTAACGGGCACCATCAAATTGTTCACTGGCTCACCTGACCTCTCTTGCATCATGCTCAGAAAAATCTGTAAAACCCTTCTAGCGGTTTTTAAACTCTTTAAACCTGGACAAGCAATAGACAGCATCTTCTTCTTCCAAGACACATATAGATGTGCATATGATCTATCTGTTCAGCCTTCCCATGAGGTGATACATGCCCTTTATCAGCGAATCATGTTTTTGCCCTCGTATCATCTCCAGGCCTTTGAAGAAGCCTTCTACACCGGTTTCTTCACCATCGATACAGAAATATTCGGCCCTACATTACTGGCCTAGCATGCACGGTATGAGTCTCTTCTGAAGATGCGCAAAAGCCTCCACTGAAGAAGCAGCTCTACTGCCATGTCGGGGACGACATGAACTAGGAGGGGGGGAGTGTTAGCAGCTGGACACACCCAACGGAGGATGATTGCCCAGCAAGATATTATTTTTTGTAATTATTCCTTAATTGAGAACCGTCATTTCACCTTTGTAAATAGTGGGGCTTGCAGAAGCTTCCAGATTGTATCCCATTTTTGACATTTAGACTGAGTAAATGGTTAAATTGGAAGATTAGGGTTTGAGATTGTAAGGTATTTATACCACTTTTGACCTTAATGCAAAAAACCTTTTGTCATTTTATAAGTTTTTGTCTATGTGAGTTGAGCGTACTCTGTGTACGAGAGAGAGTGAGAGTTTTATTTTGACGCTACGCGCACACCGGTGGTCGGAATCGAGTGCGAAGAAGTGCAACGTGTTGCCCCCGAAGAGAGCTACACGCCAACACCTACATTGCAGGTGTACGGTCCGGCTTCGCGAGATCTACCCATGAGCTATATCTGGTGATTTGGTGAGCATACATTGTCTGTTTTTTCATTTCAACATATCCACGCGTTCGCATTGAGTAGAGCTACACATTAGGCACTTTAGTTTTCGGAAACGACGACCTGGAAATTTTGACCATACATCCTACGTGATTTTGCACCAGGTGTTTAGGGTTGGGTTTTTGGTTCATGGACCTTAGGGAGAGCGACCTATTGGTGTTAATAGGGTTTCCTTCAAGTTCTGTAGCATTTTGAGAACGTTTGATGGGTATTTGGCTCTTGAAAGTGTTGTAGGAAATCTCCTCTTATGTACTCCTGAAGGCTGTAGTGTAGACATTGGGTAGAGACCTCTGTAGGAAGTAGTCGAGAGTCGGTTGAGTGTAGGTTGACACCCTATCCTTGCTTCCATGCGCCTGCGGGTCAAGATTTGTCCTTAGCTGACAAATCTTGTTAGGTGAGTTCTCGTTGTGCTAACGTCCGTCGTGGCGTATCCGCCAACAGTAGTCGAGGCCACCAAAATACCATTACATGGAATAGTCATCTAGCAAGTGATTGATACTTTTGATTCAGATGCAGGTACAATCACTATCAATGGTAGGACTCTTCAAATAAGTACTCTAGCACTGTCCCACAGTAATAGACTACTAGTCTAGAATCTTAAAAACAATAGGATACTTTTCTAAAAGTCAAAACAAAGAGGGACCTGACACAAAAAGAGGCTACAACATATGAGCCAGATTCTAGGACCAGCTCAAGGCCTAGAGTAAGAAAGATGTTCCTGTTCAAAAAACCATAGAGTCAATATCTAGTAAAGCCCCAGGGACTTCAGTAAACAAATCCATTGTGCTACCAAGAACCCCACCAAAGACTACCCACCACTGACATGCCAAAGAGTTCTGGCTAGGCCACTACGTGTGAACAAAACCATTATGGTAACATCTTTAATTGTGGAAACATCAATAGATGGGTTGTAGTCTTTGCAAAAGAATGCAATGGTGGTCACTTTAGTAATGGACCTATGCCCTATAAAATACATATGCTCACCTGCCAAATTGACCAAACAGAGATAGAGATGGTGACCGATGGCTGTGTTGCCACAATTTAGTTGGGATGAAATACGATAATAAACACCTTAGGTCATATGGTGGAAGCATAGAGCTCTGTCAAAAATGTGACATAAAAATTTATCAGGTCTAAGGAGCAAAGAAAGAAAAATCCATGCATCAAGATATTTTGCTCAACTTGGAATATAAACATGAACAAGAACAAAAGACTCTCGCAGAACTTCAATAACATGTAGAACTATTGAAAGTCCAAAAATCAACCCTTAGTGCAGATAATTGAAGCTAACCAAGGATAGTAATGCCTAGAAGATGCAATTGGACTAAAAGATGGTAGTGCTTAGCAGTTTAAAGGATGTCCATACAATTCAAAAACAAGCTATATTGGATAAGTACATCTACTAGTCTCTGGTATAGTACTGATCAAGATGGAAATCTTACCTTGAATTATAAATATTTACAAAACTTGGTAAGCACCATAAAGACGAACTTGGAAGGAGGACTGAATTCTAAATAACCACATTAGCTAACCACACTCTGATAGAGCATCTTACCCATGATTTGGATGAGGATGAAGATGAAAATGAGCAAGATCATCTTAGGGAAACTAGGTAGGGAACATCTAATAAGAAGGATGATGATGACAACCAAACCCCTCCATCTCCTCTAAGCTCCAAGGTCAACAATTGGAGGCAACCTGATTGGTGTTACACAAGGAGAAGAAAGGGGTTCTAGTGATCAACTTGGTGTTGAACAAGGATAGGATTAGGGTAGTCAAAACTAAGGTGGGCATATTGAGACAGCACCAGATCAGCCAATAATTGGGCATAGTAGGACTCTCACTAGAGCAAAGAAAGGCAAAGCAATGCTAATTAATCTAGATTAAGAATAAGACTCTAGACCCATTCTATCCAATGCCTTAGCCTAAACAAAAGGTTATGAGGGGAGAAGGACCTCCATATCTAAAAACTTTTAGACCAAAATGAGCCTCCAAGAACAAAAAATTGTCTTAAAAAGTTTGTTCTATCTAGCTTAGTTTTTGCACAAAATGATGATGCAAGAGAACCAGATAGTGTTGAATTTTATTAAATTAGTGTATGATTCCCCAGTGCTCATGTATGCCCTGCCAATGAAAGATGATGAGCTTCCTAGATTTTACCCTGTTTTGTACCAGAAATACAATGAACCAGCTCATTTACAAAGGTACATCAAAATAATAGACTAGATCAAGGAATGGTATCAACAAAGTAAAGCTCTTTGGGTGGACTAGAAGAATGTTCTCAATGAAATTGAATAGAAGACAAGCATGTCAGAGTTTAAAGATGAGTTAATCAAATTTAAATGCATTATGGCATAGTGGAATAGCCAAATCAATATATAGATAAAGAACGCCAATGAGCTACTCCAACTTTCTATTGAAGCATCCAAGATCCCAAAGAAAGAGCTTGCCAACAAAGTAGCCTTTGAACCTCAATTTAGAGAAATGGATAATATTTTATTTGAAGCTTGGATAAAGGCCAACCAACTAGAGCCAGACTCACCAGAGAGAAGGAAACTCTCAATGATGTTGATCAAGGCCAACCAACTAGAGCCAGACTCACCACAGAAAAGGAAACTCTCTATGATCTTGATACAAAGATCTAGAATGATCTAATGCCATACAAATTTAAGATGATGACTAACCACATGGAGCAACTAGATCAGGAGGCCATCTACAAGCTTCTCTAGAAGGAGAATCCAGTGCTCAAGGAATGAGTCAACCAGGGACACTTTGTGTCCCACCCCAAACTATTCAACAGACAATGTTGAAGAAGGATCTAGATAAGTAGAAGAAAAATCAAAATCATTGAAGCCTGAGATCAATCATAGAAGAGAAAACAAGAAGGAAATTAGCTGGACTGAGAGTGCTCAGTAGATATTGCATTAATCAAGATTCTACCTATAAGTATTATGAAATCATCCTTGTGGATCCAACTAACATCAAATGGATATCTGGAATTTTGGAATACACCAAAATTGAAAGAAAGAGGAGGAGGAATGTAGACAATGGGAACATGATTTAATCAGGTTCTTATACATAGCTAAATGTGGTATTTACTAGTTGCAATTACTGCATTAGCTATAATGGTGATTAGTCATTCAGAGTCCAGTCTGGGTGCAATAGGATTGGCTACTTCATTTTGAGGGTTTGTCACTCCGTAGGCTACAACAAGTCTTTGTAATTATTGAGCTTGGTGCAAGTTGTACTTTCCTTTAGTATCCAAATATACTAGCTCCAGTTCTTGTGTTTAGTTTTAACTTTGTCCTTTCATTTTAGTCTATATTTGATTTTTGTACTTTCTTGAAGTTTGAATTTGATACTCCATTTGATTTGACATCAAACTCTAAATCTCCAACATGGAATAGCTATCATAAGTGACTAGTTCATTCCAATGTATCCAAGGCTAACGATACCATTGTCTTATTGATATGGATGAAGGTGATAATTCTATAATTTCTTAAAGAGGATTATCTGCTAAGATTCAACCTTGAAGTTGACAAGGTATATCATCTATAGATTGGTTTTTGTCTTGATAATGGAATGATGCCTCACTCTAACCATATTGTACAAAAATAATTCAGAGGCAAGCCTCAAAAGTGCTAACAAGGATTTCTTATCATGTTGTGGGGATGATGAACAATTTTCCATCTCCCCTTGACCAAAATGCATGGGTGATAGCCGACATAAAAAATAAAGAGCAAGTGGAGGAAGAGAAAGATGTAGCCCCTCTCATAACAAGGCGATCAAAGAAAAAGTTGGTACAACCATTTAAGGAGGAAGAAGATGAAAGGGACGAAGGACCCCATGGAGGATCCAAAAGAAGATCAACCCTTAGTTGAGAGTGCTCCAGCAAAACCGTTTGATACCAAGGAGAAAAGAAAGCAAGAAGACAAAGGAAATAAAAATGTACGAGATTGTAGTTTTAAAAGAATAAAAAATCTACCACCAATCATACCTACCCATAGAGCGGCTAGACTTGAACAAGAGAAGGAAGTCTTAGAGACAGACATAGAGAGAGAGAGAGAGAGAGAGAGAGAGAGAGAGAGAGAGAGAGAGAGAGAGAGAGAGAGAGAGAGAGAGAGAGAGGGGGGGGGGGGGGGGGGGGGGGGACCTTTAGAGGAATTTTGGCAACCACACCCTTGCAAGCTCCAAACCTAGAACCATGTGTACAAACAAGGTGAAGACCCATTGGCTGACTTAGGGCACCCCTATGGAGAAGAAGAGCGGGAGAGAATAGAGGGTGAAAGTGAAACATCAAACACAAGAAAAGCTGAAGCTGAGGGCATCTCAATAGCTACAATAGCCCCACAAACTTTGACCAAACTCCTCTCTCCAATTCGAGAAGAAACACAAGAGAAGATGCAAGAAGAGGCTTCACAAGAACCTTTGACTGTGGAAATGGAAGTACCAAACTCCACACCAATGGAAGAGATGAAAGAAGAGCAGGCACCTAAAGAGCAAGAGGTTGCCAAGGAAGATTGGATTTTAGAGCATAGAACGGAAGAGAAAAATGTAGAAGAAAAGAAACAAACAAGAACTATTGAAGCAGGAGAAGCATCAAGAAGAAGAAACGATAGACATAGGTGAGGCAAGCACATCACTGCCAGGTGGTATAATAGAAATATAAGAATTTGTTTAGTTTGTAGACCACATCATTGAAAAAATGAAGATAGAGGTGTATACTTGAGAGAGTAGGATCAAAAAGGTAAAATCCTTGAACCAACACATTATTGCTAGAATCAAAGTAGATGATGCTTTTATGGAGAAATTTAGTAGATTGCATGAAAAGTCTTAAGCAAATATCAAAAGCCTACAAGCACTTAGCAAAGCTCATAGAAATGACCACGGTTGTCAAAAGGTTTACCTTTGCAAGTGTAATCCAGGAAAATAAAATACAAGAGTTAAGTGCCATAGTAGTGGGGACACTAATGCCCACGCTCAATGGCTCCATGTGTAGCTTGATGTGGCCAAATTCTAGGCAGCACAAGAAGAGGCTTTTTTGAAGGACCAAAATGAGCTACTGGATTAACTAAAGGCAAATCTAATCATTTTGACTCTCCAAGGTTCAAATCTTGCTTACCTGTCCATGGACAAGAGGAGCAAAGATTTGGAGACAACTCTCAAGTTGGAACAGATGCAAAGAAAGGAACTTTGCCTTACCTTCATGAATAAAGAAGATGAATACCAAAATCAAATTTCCAAATTATAGGGGGACCCCAAGGCATTCCTAGAGTAGCTCAAGGGCAAGAAAAGTCTCACTAAAGAGGATACCTCTAAGTCTCTCCCCAAGGAAGCCAAGGCCCTATAGTTCTTGCAGTATATAGAGGAGATTGAAGCCACTACTTCACTCCCAAAGATGGATTTCCTAGAGTTCAAGGTAGAGCTTGGGACTTGTTAGCGAGTTGCCGTAACAGATGTCTGTAGCATAGCTATCTGGCACTAACAAAATATGGCAATACTCAAGAAAGTGACTCATATGGGGCATGGAGACTCTTTGAGGTTGTCAATCCTCAAGAAGTGAACCTAAAAAGCAAATGCATCAACTCAACAAGAAAATCACCAACTCATTGATTAAAAAAATTGCCTTTGTCCTTTCTCACCGCTCTAGGTCATCACGTCATTTTGTCGACTAAACAGACTCTGATCATCATGAAACTTTAAGGGAACCTTTACTAGGCCCAAAGGGGCAAGTCTACAAAGTCTGACAACATGCTGACAAGGTAAATGGATTGCGATCCATCATGATCCAAGTCACAAAAATTCCAATAGATTAGTCCAAACAAGTCACCCTAAGATCTAATAACACTCTCCTCTCCTCAAAGCATCAAAAAATTAATGATTTAAACAGACAAATCTAGAGATTAGGCTCGTAGATGCGTAGTTGTGAACCACAACAAAACTTTATGTGTTTACACTTGATTGAAAGAGCAAGAGAAGAGGAACACAATGCGCTTTTTGAAATTGAAAAAGGATTACCCAATCATTAGTTATGATGACTAAAAATCTGAGGTGAGAAGCCGCTTGAGCATATGTACAACAAAGTTCTTCTTCTCCAAAATATAAGCCCTTTTTCACATTATTAAGGTTATTGTCTTTTAGACCTAGGGCTTTCTAAATGGCCAATGGCCGGTTCACATGGGCCTTTACACATATCATGAAGAATTACAACTCAATGAATCAACCTATTACTCTGGGATCAGATTTACACATAGTGTGGCTACACTATCTTGGAAAAATAATAGAGTACAAATACATCAAAAATATGGTGTCTGGCTAGGTGTTTGGCTAGGTGGGCGCCTATAAAGTGAATCCACCAGACATTCCCCGCTTCCTAGTATGTGTCATCCCTTGAGCTTTGAAATTTATTTGTAGTTGATGACACTCCTGCTCCCCCCTTCCTTGAGTGATTCATATATGTTGTGTTCTAGTTGATATGTGAGTTGGGCTTCTATTGTAGATTCAACTTTGCATCTTGTGCCCATTTCCTTTTTGTTGCCACCTTTGGCAAGGAAGATGATTTGTGATGTTTCTTGCCTTTTTGGGAATGGAGATTATTTCTTTATGATGGATTGTTCTCTCAGGTTCCACTACAATGCAAGTCCTCTGCACAATTTATGATGGATTCTTCTCTTTGATTCCACTACAATGCAAGTCCTCTGCACAATTTACCAACTTTGAAGCACTATGTGAGCTCCTTATAATTGTTTTTGATAGCTCTCTTGTTGAATTCAATAGTGATTGTCGACTGTTGTTGTATGCCATTCTTTGACTTTCCAGTGTTTACTAGAGCTTTGTTGTTGTCCTTGAAGGTAAGATTTTTTCTTGACAAGTAGTGGATACCTACATCTGTTGCTATGATTCTCTAATGATTGGATTGGGTAGTAGAAATCTTCTTACGGCTGATGTACAGGGAATATATACAAGAGGATAGTGATGAGTGTTTCTTGATTAGGGTCTAAAAGCTGGATGACCAAAGGGAAAAAACCCAATGGGGAAAAAGTACCTTTGGTATATTCTCTTATTGGAGTTGAGCAGTTTGGACTTTAAGTACATGTTCATGCAAGTTCAGTGCTTCGGATAAACAAATGAAGAGCGTTCAATGCAAGTGTTAAATATAGGACACTCTATATGCATATGAGAATTTAATCAAACAAAAGCGTGCAATGTGAAAAGACGGAGTTGATGGGTGATTCAAGGAACAAATTTAGCACATGTTACATCAAAGAATGTTGCAATAGCTTCCACATTTCCAAGATGGATTTTTTATGTAAAAGCTTCTCCACTCATATCTCATTGTGCTCAATGTCTGAGTGTCTTTTGGACTTCCTCCTTCACTGCCAAACTTAAAATACATAGACTTTGATTCCTATGCTCACATATACCAACATGAGTAAAACAACATAAATATGCTCAACTCTTACAGCTTGAGTAGCAGTTAGAATAGCTAAGACTCTTAGACCAGAAAGAATATTACATGAATCTTTGGGAGTAATGTCTCGCCTATTTTGTGGCTTAGCTTCCCAAACTCTAACTCTTATCCATGTATTTTTAATGGCGACTTGGACGTATCTGTTCAAGGTCACAAACCCAATTCCATAGGTTCTTAAGATTTAGGTCTCTTTTGTTGTTTTGGTCTTTGGATGCCACCATTTTGTCTAGTAGGTTGGCATACATTTGCTTCTCTTGATTCATTTATTGTATGTTGATACTGCTTTGTGTAACAGGCTCTACGATTGTAGCAGGGACTAATAGAGCCTTTGCTTTATCTCCCATGAGAAGTAGTTGTGGATGTTTGTGGGTTCTCTATGATTGAGTTTCCAATTGCAATTTTGGAGCCCACTTTGTTTGTGGTCTTGGTGTTACTGTCTTTTTCATTTTCCCCTTTTGTTCTGTGACTTGATGGACACTGGGCTTTGGTATCCATATCTGATGATTACCATTGTAAAAGTCTTGCTTTTGGAGTAGGGGACAAGGTATCCATCTAGAGGTTGTAACACCCTTGGTTGTGCTTGGCTTGTATTGTCTCTTGGTTGTGATTGCTTGCCTTTGGGAGGAGCCTTGTGCTACATGACTGATCTTGGTTGTTCCAAGTGGAGCCGCTACTTTTGGTAACCATATTTGAGATTTACCTTCATAAAATACTTGTGCTTCAAGTAGCTTGAATGGAATAATATCTTCCTTCACATGTCTTTGTTGGGTAGCTTGGTTGAAGTTTCACTTTGGTACCCATACTTGCTGCATCGCTTATTTCTTTGAAGGTTTTCTATTTTGCCTCTTGTTGTTGTTCTTTATCCTGATTGAGGTGTTTGTCTTTTGTTGATATCTCAGTTTTCTCTTCGTAGAATTTTTTGGTGAGTAGGTCGAGGCTATTACCTTATGCTTTTTGGCCCAAACATTAGTGTTTCCTTGAATAGCCTTAAGTAGTGATTGACTCATTTGATGCTACCCACCCTATTACCTTTGGTTGTTGATGTTGAACTTATACTTGGTGCATCCAAATTGCGTCTTTAACTTTGATGTACTCTTTGGATATTAACACTTGGTTGATTCTTTTTTACTGATTTTGGAGGCTTCGTTGTGATGGAAACTTGGGTTGATAAAAATTTTGTTTAGCTTTCCATTGCATTGTCAATGGTTTGGCTTTTGATGTAGAGGCTGTGTGGGAATTTTGATATGGACTCTTTGAAGGTAAAGTTGACTTGCAAGGTTGATTTGCTTCAGTGTTGGCTTTAGCTTTACCTTTGTCTGTTATGGTTGGTTGTATGGGCTTGAGATGCTTCTAGGACTCTTATCGTTGTTTTTGTTAGAGCTTTTTGCTATTATTGAAGGAAGATGTTCATCCATCATTGTCGCGACCAATTTCTCTTTGATGGTGGGAGTCAATTATGTGGAAAGTGTCCTTGAACTCCCCAGTACTCAACTTGAGTACGGCTTCTACCACATCAAAGCTAGGAATTGGTGTTTTAAAGCTTGTGTACACTATATCTTCTAGCTCTATGATTGGTGGCTTTTCCATCATTATCCAAGTTTCATAAGAAATTAGATTCCTTGTCGGTTAAGGATTTATCATAGCTGAACATGTAACTTTGAGTTTTGTTTCTCCACATACACTGAATTTGATCAATGTAGGAGATAACTGATCATTTTTCTTATCCTCATTCTTCTCTTGATCTTGATTTTGTTGAACATCTAATGTGGACCTTGGAAACACTGCTTCTTTGTCTACTTTCAATTGTGCATTTTTTGAAGTTAGCTTCTTTGAAACAATTGTTGTTGATTCTTGAATTATTTCAATGATGACATATTTGTGTGGTATGAATTTCGAAACACATCCTATCCATAATTCAGCCAACAATCATGGATTGGTTCACACATCCATAGTGTTTTTATACATCCGTTGGTTCCTTGCTAGATGCATGTGCCTTGAACTTCGACCCACGGGTTCAAGCATTGATTACTTGAACTCCAACCCATGGGTCCAAACAATTGTAGGGACCTTCTTTTTCCCCTCTCTATTGCACACAAGCCTCTCCTAAGCTAAAGCTACTTGTGGCAATTACCACTTGAGTAGAAATATGGCATCACGGCCATTAGGGCCACCGCCATGTGTGCCATGCCAATCTCCTCGATCAAATATTTATCATTGTTTATCTCACTCTAGCTTGCCTTTACCTTTGTGCTTTTGTGAATTTGTGCTTTTACCTTTGGCTTCAAATTTCCAAGCCAAACAAAGCATCTTCTTGCATTATACAATGGCTCTTGGTCCTCGTGGATACCAAGATAGCGAACTTAGCACTAGTATTGCCATCCTTGTCAAGCTTGTCTTTGCCACTACCTCTATCCTCCAGCAAGCCTGTGCATTTGCATTTGGCTTCACAATCCCAAGCCAAAAAAATCAATGGCTTCCTTGAGAACTTTGATCGAGCATAGGCTGCTAACTAGGTGTTGGCCAATCTACTTTCTATAGCCATGAGTTGGAATTGATTCACCTTTTTCACTAAAGACCGCCGTGAGAACAAGCCACCAAAACTTGGCAAAAAATTAGCACTTTGAGAAAAATTGTCCCTTGGTGAGCCTAAGTCATTGCATATCAAAACACTGGCCTAAATAAAGTCCCTCCCATTTGAGCATTGTCTCTTCAAGTTTCCTCTACAGCATCATCTTAGAAACACGTAAACCGATGGTTAAGGGGTTGCTCTATCGTGCATTTTGAAATTCAAATCAGCAAAGAATCTCTACAAGGACCTTTGTTGATTTTTGAAATTCAAATCAGTTCCCCCATTTCCCTCTCAAACAGCATCTCAAAATGCAATTGAAAACATTGTTCTAAGGGGTTTTCTTGCCTTGTGTTTTAAAATGGTAGCTTTAAGACTTCTATCTGTCACCTTCTTCAAATCCTCTTTAAAGTGTGTGATCTCCTCCCAAGATCAACAAGCCTTGTGTTGTGATACCATGCCAAATTTAACAATGCGGAAGCATACAATGATTGAGAGAGAGTACACAAGAGAGACAAAGACATAGAGAGAGGCTCTGCTAAACCAACTGGGCAATGAATTAGTGTATTTTACAATAGGGTCTAAGTGTGCTTATATACTCACCTTAGAAAATTTCCCTATCTAGAGTTTTGCAAATAAGTAAAATTGATACCTAAAGCCAAAACAATTTTTGGGATCACATTAGGCCATTCACTTGAGATGCCATAAATTTAACAAGATGCAAGTACTATGTGATCTTCATTGATGACCATAGAAGGAATGTGTGGGTCTATTCATGAAGGAAAAAAGTGAGGTGTTTATGCATTTTTAAAATTTCAAGTCTATGGTTGAAAAAAAAATTGGGAACCGTGTAAAGTGCATGAGGTCAAATGGCAGGAGAGAATACTTCTCCAATGAGCTCAATGCTTTCATGTAAAATCATGGAATTCAAAGGAAATTTTTATGGAGTATACTCCACAACAAAATGAAGTTGTTGAGTAGAAGAATAGGCACACACCAAAATTTTCTAGAGCAATGATAAATGAGAAGAGATGCATCATTGTTAGTGGGTTAAGGATGTTGCTACATGTGTGTACGTCATGAAAAAGAACCCTACTATTAAAGTACATGATATGACATCAAAAGAGAAGTTTTGTGGTGAAAATCCGGATGTCAAATTTTTAGGGTGTTCAGATGTATTACTTACGTGCATGTTCCAGATGAGTTGTCAAGTAAGCTTGGCCCAAAAGCATAAAAATGTGTGTTCATTGACTATTTCCTTGAGTAGAAAGGATATAAAAGTTACAATCTTGTCATGGGTGAAGTGAGGGTGAGCAAAAATGTTGTGTTTTACGAAATGAAAGTTGTTATGCTGATGTAAAGGATGATTTAGGGGCTGATGTAAGAGATAATGTGGCCACAACAAATACAGGTGCATAGTCATAAGTTTTGAGTGGGCCACAAGGGTCACCTAGTGCAGGTTGTGGTGAGAAGACATGGAGTGGAAAGTTGCATGATGAAAGAATGAGTCTTGCTAAATCATCAACAAATTTATCAAGAAGAAAAAAAAATCGATGATGTCCCTAAGCTACCAAATTTGAGTGCAAGTCGTGATGATGGTGACAACAGTATTTTTGAGAAGAGTTTAGACGAGGAGTTTGGCATACCCTTTGTGAAGACTTTGGGTGCAAGAAGGATGCAAGTAGGTAATAAGGCACCTAGAAGTGATCCTAGACCACACAGATCTAAGAGAGTAAAAGAAATTGTGTAGAGATTGACTTTTGATTGTTATGTGGCTCATCATTGTGCATATATAGAGGAGATTATAGAGGAGGAAAAACCCACTTGTTTTGAGAATGCTGTTAAGAATGAAAAATTGTGGCAAGCTATGGATGAGGAGATGGCTGCCCTTGATGCAAATGAACATAGATTTGGTGCCATTACTAGAGGGAAAGAAGGAAATTGGATGCAAGTGCGTTTACAAGATAAAACACAATTTTGATTATAGTGTGAGTACAAAGCGAGGCTTGTGGCCAAGGGTTATGCACATACACATGGGATTGATTATGAAGATATGTTCAACCATGTAGCCATGATGGCTATTGTTCATGTGTTTATTGTTTAGGATGGATGCTAAAATAGATGGATGTAAAGAATGCCTTCTTGAATTGAGACTTGGAGGAATTTGTGTATATGATGGAGCCATAGAGTTATATGAATATGCATCTACATAACCTTGTGTAGGTTAAAAAAATAATTATAAGGGCTAAAGCCAGTATCTAGAGCTTGGTATGATCAGATTGTGTCATTCCTCATCTATTTTGGCTTTTGGATGTTTAATGCGGTTCACTCTTTGTATGTGCAAAATAATGAGCTCTATGGTTACAAAGATGCAAATTGGGCTGGTAGCACATATGATCATAGGTCTTCCAATTGGATTCATGTTTTCACTTGGAAGTGCTTCTATCAAATCGAGAAATAAGAAGCAACATAAAATTTCTCTATCAATTAAAGAGGCAAAGTATATGGGTGATGCAGTGGCGGCATGTGAGGTCACTTGGTTGCAATTTCTACTTCAAGAGTTTGGAGTACACGTACAGAAGCCAATTGTCATTTATTTGTGACAACCTTAGCAATATAGAGATGACTTAGAACCCAAAGTTTTATGTGAGGATGAAGCACATTGAAGTGCATTACCACTTCATCAAAGAGAGCTTCCCTGCAATCAACATTGACCTTGAGTATATCACGATAGATGAGCAGGTTGTAGATATCTTCACAAAGGCCCTTGGAAGCATAGAAGTTGTGGTGGTTTTGAGTGATGCTTGGCATAGGAGAGATGGCATTAATCTTGAACGGAGTGTTGATATGTGAAGATCAACATGTACCGATCATGGATGACTATCACTGATAATTATCATCAATGGTGCACCTTGATGATATGTATATCTTCACCAGTGATACTATAGCTAGACTACACCAACTTATCTACCTACTAGAGTGATGGCACACTTACACTACACCATTGTACTAGTTTCCCTTTATGTTGTATTTCCCCTTTTCTCTTTTATGAGTGAAGAATAAGAAGAAGAAGAAGAAGGTTTTGCCTCCATCCATGTATGTGTGTGTTCATGCACATGTGCATGCTTGCAAGAGCTCAAGCTCTCTCCTTCTCTATCACTTAACATACGTACCAAATAGAGCCATTTTGAAGTATAAGTATGAAGATAACATATATATTTAAGACAAACATGCCTCCATGTGGATAAATTTCTCAATATGTTTTGTTAAAGACCTTTGTTCTTTTATGCACATAGGCAAGTGTAATGGGTTTGGAATGCTCTAGATGTAGTTAGAACACTTGACATCATGCTTTGTTCCTTACTCGCCATCAAGTCTCTTAGACAAAGGGGGTTTTCAAGAACTTTACACAGCTAAAGTCTCCTTACCCAACATACGAAAAAATGGGCTATGGACATTTAACACATTTTCTCAATGGTTCATGGAACTCATATGGTTGCCTAACTTGGGTATTCCACAATCAAGCTTAGCTAACCTCTATTACAGATATCAATTTGATATATTGCAACCATACAATGCTTATAATGACTATTCTGGATTTGCATTAAATGTCATAAAAACAAATATCTAATACTCCCAAATGATTTTCTCATGTTAAACGGTGACGGGAGCAAAGCGAACCCCGAACCCCGACGGCCTCTAAAACACCGGGGACCGAATGGCACGCCTCGAGCCTGTCATGGTAAAGCAAACAGGGGGCACCACCTAGCTTCAGCGGCTAGGACGCAAATAACACACCACCATAACAAAGTTTTCATCCAAGAGAGATGGATGCTTGGGAGTAATGATGAAGAGGAAAGGGAATGAGATCAAGTGAGAGAGAGAGAGAGAGAGAGAGAGAGAGTGAGGGAGGGGGTATAGCGGCTTAGTACTTAGGCACCACAAAAGGATGGCGAATCCGCACACCCTTCACACATACACAAGCTCACTCCAAAACACAAAACTAGGTGGCAATTCCGCACACCTCACATGGACAAAACATTGCAAGAAAACATACTCACAAAACCTCAAGCTTTATTTAGAGAATTAGGCGATGAAATGGGGAGCATAGGGTAGGGGAATGAGAAGGGAGAGAGTGGTAGAGCACATGGCGGATAGGTGGGAGTTGATGGCGAAGACTCGCACGAGGATTATGGCCATCATCCTTCATTTAGTTGCCCTTCATCTTCCATAGCCAAGAGTGTAGAGGTCATGCTCAAAACAAGCATGGTGATTGCGGTGATGGTGATGGTGATAGTGTGGGTGTGTGTGTGTGCACTAGGCACACACAGTGCATAGTGTGTTCTTTGGTGATGTTGTCTGTGTATTTAGTGTGATGGTGACCCCTCTTTATATAGGGGAGGAGGGGGGAGGAATTCTAGAATTTAGAAATGAAGAAATCATTATCTACATAGGCCATGTGACTATGGGCCCCACTTGTCTGGCTGTGTATATATGTGCCAGAACAGCAGTCTCATGAGAGAGAGACTAAGAGAGAGAGATGGGTTGATGAAAAAAAGTGAGAGGTGACATGGAGAATAAAGTAATTACAAGAGGGGAGAGAGGGGAGTGTGTTCAGAGGTGAATCTGTGTGCAGATGTGTGTGAACACAAGAAAAATCAGGTAACCACCGGGTGGGGATGGGTCTGTGGGCACCTTTTTCAGTGAAACTGAGTGTGTGTGAGTGTGGGGGAGGTTATTTAGCTACAAGACAAGATACATGGCTCCCTTTAGAGAGAGAGGGGGGTATTTGGGTCATGGGATATGATAGGAGAGAGAAAGAGGGGGGTGGGGTATACTATTTTGGAAGATAGGGTAAGTTGCATGTGAGTTAGGGTGCATTATTGGTGAGTTATAATGCATTATTGGTGAGAGGTGGGGTAGCTTAAGGGGAGAGAGAAAGGAGAAAGGACAAGGGGAAGAGAGAGGGGGTTGACCTTTTGAGTGGAGGAGAGGAAAAGGGACACACGGCGGGGCAACAGTGAAGAAAAAGGAGGCAAGGTGGGGATGGGCTACCCCGCAGGCATGAGGTGGCCTATTTTACCTTTCTTATATATTTACATAATCATACTTTATTTTTTTCTTACTTTTTCCAATGCCTTTTATCACTCCCCCCCTAAGAGGGGGTTTTCATGGGGTGGGGACGAGAGAAGAGGGGTATGGGAGCTTGGCTTGTGAAAAGCCCCCATTATTAGCCCTCCCCTTTTGGCTAGAGGCATTCATGTCTCTAGCTCATCTGTTTGATCATTATCGTCGGCGGTGGCGGCTGATGGTGTGTCCTCATCTGGAATGTCAATTGGTGGAGCCTGGTCAAATCAAAGAAAATAAGGTTTAAGTCGCCAACCATTTCTCCTGGTTTTCTGAAGTTTTCCATCAGCCTCCATCAGCTGGTAGCTTCCATTGGCATACTTTTTCCTGACGATGAAAGGACCTTCCCATCGGAGTAGGAATTTCTTATCCTTGCGCGTGTCGAAGCGATTGTCGTAGCGGAGCACCAACATTCCTTTCTTCAATTCTTTTTTCCGGAGATGCTCGTTAAAGCTAAGCCGTCTGTGCTCTGCTTGTGCTGCATAATAATTTATTGCTTCTTCTCTGTCCAGCTGTAGTCTTTCCAAGTTGATGATGTGATCTCTCAAATGCATGTTGGGCTATTGAAGCTGGCTTGCCATTACTCTGAGACTTTGTAGTTGCACTTCAATGGGCAAGATTGCTTCCTTACCAAATACTAGATGATACGGTGTGAATCCCAAGGATGTACAAAATGAAGTTCTGTAGGCCCATAAAGCTGGTAGTAGATACTTATCCCAGTCTCCAAGATGATTGTTTACCTCCTTGGTAATAATTTTAGAAACCATTCCATTTACCTTTTCAACTAGGCCATTACATTGAAGGTAATATGGTGAAGAGTGCCTCCTTGTAATGCCCAGTTTTTGCATTAATTCTCCTACCAAGTCTGCTCTGAAACCTGGCCCTCTATCAGAGATGATCTCTAAAGGTGTGCCAAACCTACAACATATGTGCTCGTAGATAAATTTAGCTACCTCTACCGCTGTGATTCTAGTGGTGGCTGTAGCCTCTGCCCATCTAGTCATGTAGTCGACCCCCATGATAATGTAGAATTTTCCTTAGTTGGCCCTAGGTAATGGACCAATGGCATCGATACCCCATTTTTCAAATGGGCCATATGAGAGAATAGGTGTCTGTGGTTCAGGCATAAGTGACCTAGTGCCGGCCTTTTGACACAACTTACATGTTTTGCACCAGTGGTGTACATCACGGTTGAGGCTAGGCCATATGAAGCCTGCCTGCAAGATTTTCCTACTTGTTATGTCTAGGACAAAGTGACCACCACAAACCCCGTCGTGACAACTGCCAATTACTCCTGTGATTTCTTGAGAGAGAGGGACCTTCCTGAGTATTTGGTCCTTACCCTTACAGTACAAACCATCATTGATGAGTCGATACCTTGTGGCCTTCCGCGTCAGCCATTGCTTCTGTCCCTTTGTTAAATCTGATGGGCATTCCCCTGTTTCCAAAAAATGCATGATGTCAGGCAAGGCATCACTGCCTTGAAATAGAGGGAGCTTTAGTTTTATTGCTCCAACCACCACTTCCTGTAGTCTTTCACTTGCTAGGGCATCTGCTTCTTGGTTTTGAGCCCTTGGGATATGGTGTATTTGAACTTCTTCAAACTTACCCAACAAGGTTTTTACACCACTTAAGTGAGTCCTTAAACTAGGATTCTTGCATGTCCATGCTCCATTTACTTGCCTTACCAGAAGTAGAGCATCCCCAAATACATTAAGGCGTTGTACACCTTGCGAGACGCACCATTGTAGACCCTTGGTTAGTGCTGCATACTCAACTTCATTGTTAGAATGTGAATCTAACAATTGGCCCAACGAAAATACCTTTGTCCCTTTGTCATCAAAGACCACTATGCCTGCAGCTGCTTTGTCGGACGCTCGCTTGTAGGCTCCATCAAAGTAGAGAGAGTATGCTCCTTCTACCATCGGTGGTACTGGAGGTAATCGGACTTCTCCTTCCTTAGATTGCTTCTCCTTCCTTTCAAAGACTTGGTAGGTCATGAGTCCCCCCAAACTTGCCCTTGTCGTGCTTTCTACCTGTACTGTGTAGTCAAACTCTTGCAGACGAACTAGCCATTTAGTAATTCTAGCAGACACATCCATGTGTTGTACAACATAGGGAAATATTTCATCCGTGGTTAGAATCACAAATTTCTTAGGCAGCAAATATGACCTAAACTTTGTAGTTGCAAATCTAAGAGCTAGGACTAAGTGTTCCACATGGGTGAAACCTTTCTCTCCTTCTGTCATCATTCGACTAGAGAAGTAGATTGGCCTCATGAAAGATGTCGTCGTATCCTTTTGGAGTAGCACAGCCCCCAATGAGTCATCACCAACACTTGAGGTGACATAGAATTTTTCATCCCACTTAGGTGGTGAGATAGTTGGCAGAGTGGCTAAGACCTCCTTTACCTTGTTGTAGTGATGTTCGCTTTCCTTGTCCCAAGTGAAAGTTGATCTTTGAGTGAGTTGTTGCAGTGGTAGAACAAGTTGTGATAGTAGATGTATGAATCTACTTAAGTACCTCACCTTCTGTAGAAAAGAGACCAGTTGGCGTGCGGTCGTTGGTGAAGGTAGGGCTATGAGTGCGGACACCTTACTTGGATCAGCGTTGATACCTTTTGCTGAAATTTCATGGCCTAGTAGAATGACTTTACTCTCCCCAATGTGGCATTTATCCACATTTAATTGCCCACCTAGGCTCTGCAACCTGGCCAAACCTTTAGTTACCTTTTCTAAATGTGAAATACGGGAGCTATATATACAAAAATCATCAATGAACACTCTTATGGATGTTCCAAAGAACGGTTGAAAAACATATGTGACATATCTTTGGAATGTGGCAGGTGCATTTGTGAGACCAAATGGCATAACCCTGTATGCAAAACAACCCCATGGCGTGATAAAAGTGGTTTTTAGCTGATCTTCCAAGGCTATGCGTATTTGAAAGTATCTTGAATAACCATCACAGACGGTATAGCATTCAAAACCCGCTACTTCATTCAGAATTTCATCCAAGAAAGGGAGAGGAAAGTGGTCTCTCTTTGTAGATGCATTTAGTGGTTTGTAGTTAACACAGACCCTCCACTTACCATTCTTTTTAGGCGTCACCACTACGGGTGACACCCATTCTGAGTTTTCTACAGGATAGATGAATCCCGCCTCCAGCAGTTTCCTTACCTCGGCCAAGGGTGCCTTTTCTTGTATGACCCCCACTCGTCGTAGCTTTTGCACAACTGGTTTTACCCCTTCCTTCAGCTTAATATGATGTTCCACCACTGTAATGCCTGTGATTCTTTCATAGTTGTCAATGAACAGGTTAGGAAATCCCATCAACATTTGCAAAAAACTATCTTTCTCCTCAAGTGTTAATTCCGTAGACAACATACCCTTCAACCTACTTCCTCCTAGGCCAGGTGATTTGCTCTCCTCTTCATTGGGTTGCCCTTTTGGTGATGGATCACCAGTTGTGCTTACCCTTTGTGGATCCTTCATAATGATACCCATCACATCAATGGAACTGTCACTTTCGTCGGTGGATGTGTTCTCCTCCTCAAAACTGGAAGATTCGCTAGTGGTTTCATCTGCCGATGTTTCCAGATTCATTTGCTTCTGCTTGCCAATCCTCATGTCGTAGTAGATTGTCTCCCCTTTCTTACCGGTCATGCGTAGAAGGCCAGTACCCCAGTCCTGTTTTGCCTTCATGGCCATCAACCATGGCCTTCCCAAAATTAGTGGATAGCCCTCCCCCTTAGTAGGCATTACAAAAACATCTACCTCTACCTCAGTGTTGAAAGCTTTGATTTTCACGGCACTTACCACACCCACACACTTTACTTTTGCGTTGTTTGCCATCTTTGCCTTGCATGGAGAAGTCCTGTCAACCTCGAGCCCTAATCGAAGCATCATAGCTTCGCTCATTACACAGATTTGTGCGCCTCCATCAATGTAGGTGTTTCCAACCCTCTTTCCTTTTATGTTTACATCGACAATTGGAAGGATGTCATCCATGTTGCATCCCGAAATTGCTCTGGCTACCTTTGTTTTGGAGCGTCTTGTACTTACCATTTTAGACCATTGTCGCCTTACTTTTGGTGCAAGATGTAGCAGCTGTGGCCATGTAATCTTCGGTCCTTGCTCTGCCACATCCATTGTTAGATCATAGGGCTTAGAACTTTCCCCTAGATGGAAGTCGGTGATGCCCAATTTCCGTCGTGGCCTGGATGGCCTCTTGCTAGTTTCTCCTCTCATGCTTCTCTCATCATCTGATTGTGTAGCTTTCTCCCTCCTAGATCTTTTCACAGTCATGGCTTCAAGTGGTTCTAAAAAGGTTACCTTCTCCTTACCCTTGTCCCTCTCCTTTGCTCTGGGTGGATCCACTACTATGGCTTTTCCTTTCTCTTCTAGCCTTATGATGTTTACAGGGCGATCAGGTGGTGGGACTGGTGGAAGAGGTGGGATGGATGCTTGTAGTGGTGTCTGGGGTGGACGTAGAATTTGTGTTGGTGGGGGTGGTGCTCGGGGTGGGGGTGTTCTTTCTCTAGGGGGTGACAATTGGTTCCTCCTACCTCCTCTATTATAGTTTTGTCGTGGTTTGGGACAGTAGTACATACCGTGACCGTCTTCTCCGTAGTTGTAGCAATGATACTCCCTGTTTTGTCGTCGTGCTCTTCCAGGGTCTTGATCTCTTTCTTGACTCCTCCCTTGTTGTATTAAGTGGACAGACAAATTCTGCAGTTGGTCAGTAATATGGGCCAACATATCTTGTTGGTCATCTCTTACCCCAAGAGCCGGTGGTGGTGGTATGGTGGTTGTTGTAGTTGCTGGTCGATGCGATGTTCCTGATTCTGTTGACTCGGTTTCTTTGTCTTTCATTCGCAGCTTCTTGTCTTTAAGGCGAGCAATCTCAACGGCTAACTCGTACATAGCCGGGAATCTACCTTTCACCTTCTCCTTGAGAAGCGGCCATAAGCCATGCGTGAACCGATCTTTTTTTAGGAAATCGGGTGCAGCTTCCCCCCTAGCCAGTGACTCAACCCACCGTTCCCACAAATCCACAAATTTGGACTCATAGGTGGCATATTCTAAAAGACCCTCCTGCTTCAAGTCTCTCAACTTGTCCCACAACTTTTCTGAAGTGGTACCTCCCCCAAAGCGCCTCTTAAAAGCGGTTTTTAAGGCTTCCCAGTCATCCTTGGTTGCTTGTGGAAGTGCATTGTACCATGATCTAGCTTCTAGCTTCATGAGATGCTTAAAGATTCTAACCCGGGATTCATCCGTATCTTTGTTGCTCACTACACATGCTACTTCAAAGTCATCTAGGAAGTCTGTTACCAAATCCTCCCCCTTCTTTCCTTTAAATGTTGGAAATGCTACACGTGCCATGATTACTGAGAGAGAGCTAGAAAGACACACTGCTTAACTTGCAAAAGTTTTTTTCTTCTTTACAAGGAGGCGTGTATACCCTCTTATACTAGGACATAGATTAAACTTCAAACAGTACATTGCCTTGTACCAAAGGTAGGACAAATGGTTGATCTGATGCCAAAACCTCAAAAAATCGCTCCCCACCCAGCATGGTGTCAATGACGTGCTGGTAGTGAGCCTTCAAATCCAGTATTACCTTGATTGAGCGTACACGTGTTGGTATGTGTGATCTGTCTTGAGGTAGGTTGTACTGATTCATGTGAAGCTTAGAGGTGCTTAGTCACTGTCCAAGCTTGTGGGAGAGGGTGGTGTTCTTTCCTGAAAAAAACTCAGTAGATCCCTAGTTTCTTTAGTGAGAGTGTGAGCCAATGATTCCGTTATCTGTGCTGCAGCATCAGGTGCGACTTGAAAACTGACTGTGATAATTACCTCGGTGATTTGAGTTACCCGATTCTCAAAGTAGAATAGTGTTGATTCTCTATTGTGCAGAGCTCCTTCCATTTTGTTGTTGTTGGTTGGTTGTAGGTTGCGGACATGGTTTCGACCTTCTCCTTCTTCTTCTTGGCACTTGGCCTATGTATATCCACTAGGTTTGGTGTGTTGGTTGACTCTCCCACTGCAAATCAATTACCGTTACGCGTGGCACTCGAGCTTCGATGGAGATGCGGAGTTCGTCTAGTTGTGCTTGGAGCTCTTCTTCTTCTGTCGTCCAATTAGCAAATCCTGCTAGCCATTCATCCATTCACAATAGTTTAGGGGTTTCAGTCTTGTAAACTGAAGGGTTTCATGAAAAGATCCTCAGTGGGGGCACCAAATGACGAGAGCAAAGCGAACCCCGAACCCCGACGGCCTCTAAAACACCGGGGACCGAATGGCGCGCCTCGAGCCTGTCATGGTAAAGCAAACAGGGGGCACCACTTAGCTTCAGCGGCTAGGACGCAAACAACACACCACCATAACAAAGTTTTCATCCAAGAGAGATGGATGCTTGGGAGTAATGATGAAGAGGAAAGGGAATGAGATCAAGTGAGAGAGAGAGAGAGAGAGAGAGAGAGTGAGGGAGGGGGTATAGCGGCTTAGTACTTAGGCACCACAAAAGGATGGCGAATCCGCACGAGGATTATGGACATCATCCTTCATTTAGTTGCCCTTCATCTTCCATAGCCAAGAGTGTAGAGGTCATGCTCAAAACAAGCATGGTGATTGCGGTGATGGTGATGGTGATAGTGTGGGTGTGTGTGTGTGCACTAGGCACACACAGTGCATAGTGTGTTCTTTGGTGATGTAGTCTGTGTATTTAGTGTGATGGTGACCCCTCTTTATATAGGGGAGGAGGGGGGAGGAATTCTAGAATTTAGAAATGAAGAAATCATTATCTACATAGGCCATGTGACTGTGGGCCCCACTTGTCTGGCTGTGTGTATATGTGCCAGAACAGCAGTCTCATGAGAGAGAGACTAAGAGAGAGAGATGGGTTGATGAAAAAAAGTGAGAGGTGACATGGAGAATAAAGTAATTACAAGAGGGGAGAGAGGGGAGTGTGTTCAGAGGTGAATCTGTGTGCAGATGTGTGTGAACACAAAAAAAATCAGGTAACCACCGGGTGGGGATGGGTCTGTGGGCACCTTTTTCAGTGAAACTGAGTGTGTGTGAGTGTGGGGGAGGTTATTTAGCTACAAGACAAGAGACATGGCGCCCTTTAGAGAGAGAGGGGGGTATTTGGGTCATGGGATATGATAGGAGAGAGAAAGAGGGGGGTGGGGTATACTATTTTGGAAGATAGGGTAAGTTGCATGTGAGTTAGGGTGCATTATTGGTGAGTTATAATGCATTATTGGTGAGAGGTGGGGTAGCTTGAGGGGAGAGAGAAAGGAGAAAGGACAAGGGGAAGAGAGAGGGGGTTGACCTTTTGAGTGGAGGAGAGGAAAAGGGACACACGGCGGGACAACAGTGAAGAAAAAGGAGGCAAGGTGGGGATGGGCTACCCCGCAAGCATGAGGGGGCCTATTTTACCTTTCTTATATATTTACATAATCATACTTTTTTTTTTCTTACTTTTTCCAATGCCTTTTATCACTCCCTCCCTAAGAGGGGGTTTTCATGGGGTGGGGACGAGAGAAGAGGGGTATGGGAGCTTGGCTTGTGAAAAGCCCCCATCAACGGATCATTTAATATGCGGAAGTACCAGGGGAGTAAAAGCTAGAATATTGGTAAGGCTGCCAGACCCATCTCTGTGAGGGATACAAAGGAGGGAAAAATAGGGATCCAAAGGGGGACAATCTACAAAAGAGAAATGTGCTTCAATGGGGCTTAAAAGAGCTAAGGTTCAACCCCATTAAGACTTCCATAGGCTAAAGTTTCTAATTTTAATTGTATTGTCCAAAGGCCAAAATAGGGGAAATATTGGATGGTCAAGGCAACACTAAAAAGTCTTTCCACATCCCTAGGAAGGAGGGGGAGAGCCCTTATTGTAGGGGATGAGAGAGAAACTCATACACACATTCCAAAGCTCCCCTTTTACACAAAGGGAATACTGGACACGTGTCAAGCTCCTGGCCCAATTGCTCCCAATCTCCCCTCAAATCCTATTGGATGGCCATAGAGGTGGACCAGTGAAAATTAGGCTAGAGTAAATTTAGTTTAATCAATTTAAAAGTGCTTGATAAAAGAACCAATAGAAATTAAGCTCCTTAGAAGACTATTGGTGGACAGTCTACCAAGGGGTCCAATGAGCATCGAGCAGCCCAATGGCTTGCTTGATTCCTATTGGCCATAAGACAAAAAGGTCCAATGAGAGTTTAGATGAATTATTTAATTACCTAAATCTCTCACAAAAGGGGAAATGGGGACACATGTCACAAGGCTATCAATTATGCTTCTAATTTGTGATTGGCTAAGCTTTACAGGAGACAATGGGAGGCCAGCATGAGAAAATAGCAAGAGGGGTCGACCAAGATGAGAGAGAGGGCTACATTTTAGTCTAACACAATGCTACATACACACACAACTCATGTGTGCAAGAAGAACTCAATTTTCTTCTCCAAGCATCGAGAAGTAGAGGCCTACACCAATAACTCTTGGCTATGGAATGCAAATCTAACCAAGAGCTGAGCTTCAATAGCATGCTCATCTCCTCTACCATGCTAAATACTAAGCTAAGCTATGTTATTAGAGTGATTATGTGAGGAGAATACTTCTTTCTCATAAGATACATATTCTTCCTCTCAATCTATCCTCATTCCTTGATAGCTCTCACCATTTTTTGAAGGTGTATGAGGTCTTGGGACTGAGGCTAGGGACACTAGGTGTGTTTTTCAAGAATAATTTGGTGCATGAAGCTTCCATCTTCATTGTACCAACTAGTTTTGTCAAGGAACACAAAGATTGTATTGTACAAAAGTCTCCTTTGATGGGAGAAGCTTTAATACAAAGCCTTTATGGAGGGGGGACCGGCTCCATGTAAATCCGGTCCTCAACTGTTGTCAATTGTTCTATTTCTCTCTCTCTTTTCAAGTATTGTCAATGCCAAATTAGCTAGGTGTAAATTGCAATGTTGCTTTCTCAAACTAAGTACTCTCTCTATGCTCAATAGGAACTTGTTCTTAATGAAATGCTCGCTATGTTATCAATTTCCGCTACACACAAGTTACTAGTGCATTAAATGTTACATTGGTATCACAGCTATTGGTTTCTTTTTTCTTGCTCAAGGAGAGAGGTCCTCAAGCTTGCTACAAATGGTTGGTGTTATTAATTTCAAAAGAGTTAGTAGAATAGGGATTTTCCATCCTTGAAGCACGCGTGCTTTATGCAGTTAACGGGGACATCGTCGAGAGCTAGGGTCTTAATAATGGAGTCCTATGGAGCTTGCCTATGGCTTAACCATTATTCAGCTATTAGAATCTTGACAGGAACCGGTGGTGTCTTTGCTCTATTGAACCCTCTCTTCCATTCCTTTCAATTAATAATATTCAAGCCACGGGTATAGATGCTTGAATGCTTATCTTTGAAGGTAAAGAGGAGTAGCAACTAAGTCTTGACGTGCCAAAGTACAAGTAAAAATTTGGAACTAAAATTTGCTAGTATGGCTGACAAGGGAAAATAGATTGAAATGAATGTTGATAGCTTTTATTTTTATAATGAAAGAGCAACTAATGATGCCCCTATTCTTGTAAATTATCTTGTTTCTAGGCTTCAACAGAGAGTACCTAGGAAGCCTCCTTGTGAGACTTCCAAAAGAGGACTCTCTCTGATAAGGGAAGAAGAGGAGGCTCAAAAATTTACTACTTGATGACACATATCCCTCTCAAAGGAGAACCCAAGTTTCAACGGTAGAGCCCCCACCAAAAGAACAAGAAAGAAGTGAGTCTCCTGTCACCTCAGCGGAGATGGCTCCACAAAGACGGCCGACAAAATGCTCTCCAACACCCCCTAAACAGAGAAGACCATTGCATACTTCTCTACACCATAATTCAAAGAGGGACAAGAGAAAAAAAGAGAAGAAAAAGACAAGAAAGAGGTCACCCTCTTCTCCATCTTCCTCTTCTGAAGAAAGTGATGGTGCAAACAAAGAGGAACAAGAGAAGAAAAAGGTGAGAAAGAGGTCACCCTCTTGTCCATCCTCCTCATACTCTTCCTCTTATGAATAAAGTGATGGTGCGGCTCTTGAACCACCTAAAACAAGAGGCCATAGAAAATCCTATGCCGCTTGGAAGAGGTCGTCCAAGCTCAAAAAGTTCAAAGAGGGAGGAAAGAACATCTCTTTCCTTACCTATGATGGCACCTTTGGTGATACGGACAAAGTTTTGGCCTTTATCCAACAATTCAATGCGCCATTTGGAGATGAGGGCTTCACAGACTCCTCTAAGCTACGTCATGTAGCTATGCATTTTCAAAATTCCATCAGGCAATGGTGGTCTAGCCTAAAGAAAACGGTGAAGCTCCACAAACATGGAAAGCTTTAAGAGCTTCCATCATGAAGCAGTTTTTGCCTACCGATGCCAAAGACAAAGTTTTCACCGAATGGCGAAGCTTAAAGCTCTCTCCCTACAAATCTATTCACAAATACGTAGACAAGTTTTGGGATTTACACCTCAAAGCCACTATCTTCAAAAAGATGGATTTTGGAGAGCAAAAGCAACACTTTTGTGTGGGTTTAACAAAGGATATGACGGAGTATGTTAACTCCCAAAGGCCACGCACCATATCTGCAATCATACAACATACTATGGTGGCCTCGAGAATCAATTTCCAACAAGGGACTAAGAGAAATCTTAAGCCCACAAAAAACAAGGACCATAACGAGCCTAAGGGGAAGGACAACGTCCAAAAGTATCCCAAAAGCAACGCCAACAACAACAAATCTAAGGAGAAGGGAGTTTATAAAGGCAAAAATAAACTCTCTCCTGAAGAGCTAGAGTGTTCTCAAAAAGATAACTGTTGTTTCAAGTGCCGAGAGCAAGGGCATGCCTATCGTGCTTGCCCCCACAAGAATACACATAATGAGCCTCCTAGAGCTACCTTGGTTGAAATTCAAGAAGAGGATGCTCATCACAAAGGATCTCCTCTATGTCATGCTTGGGGAAAGTTAAGCGAACATGATGCTTTTATTCTCTTTGACCTTGGTTTTACTCACAATTTTATATCCACGTTGGCCACCAAGCTAGGCATACAAGCTTACGAGATGCGAGATGTCCTACCCGCAGAGACAGTGCTTTCAAGGGGCAAGAAGCTTCAATCACTCTCTTAATCGAGAAATTGAGGCTCCATTTCCAAAGCTATGTGGACAAAGAGGACTTCTTTATCTCTCCTCTTAAGCATGAGGATGTAATCTTGGGGGCACCATGATTTGATTGCATGGCTGCCAATGTTAAATTCCTTGAAAGAAAAATCTACTTTAGGTTCAGGGAAAAAGATATGTACATAGATGCTAAGCAAATGGGTAACACTATACCCATTGTACATAAGCAAGCTTTCAACAAGTCAATAAAGAGCTCTATTTCCGTGTACATGTTATTTGTTAAAGATTCTCAAAATGAGCCCAATGCTTTAGCAAAAGAAAATATAAATAATCAAAATGAATTAGAGTTATCCAACTTCCTCAAGGGGTTTCAAGATGTTTTTATTGACAATATCCCTTGTGATCTACCTCCCAAACGAGGGAATGGCGACCATGCAATTGAACTTCTTCCACGAAAATCACCACCTAATAAACCTCCTTATAGAGTTTCTCAAGCTCAACAAGAGGAGATTATGTGCAAGTGCATGAGTTAGTTGAGAAAGGCATGGTTAGGCCTAGCTCATCTCCATTTTGTTCACCAGTGTTATTAGTGCAAAAGAAAGACGGCACATATCGTATGTGTGTTGACTATCGAGCACTAAATAGAATCGCTATCAAGAATAGGTTTCTATTCCACGGGTAGAAGACCTATTTGATAATCTATAGGGATCGACCTACTTTAGTAGGATTGACCTAAAAAGTGGCTACCATCAAATAAGGATAGTTGATCAAGACATTGTAAAGACCGCATTTTGCGCTATGTTTGGTCTTTACGAGTACATTGTCATGCCTTTTAGATTGACCAACGCACCAACCACATTTAACCGCTTGATGGAGAAGCTATTCATGCCTCACCAAACCTTTACTGGAGTGTTCTTTGATGATATAATCATCTACTCTAATTCATTAGACAAACACAAGCAACACCTCTAGGTAATATTTCAAGTTTTACGAGAGAATAAACTTTATGTTAATCAAAAGAAAAGTGAATTTTTCCTACAAGAGATTCAGTATTTAGGTCACATTATCTCTCAAGATGGAATCCAAATGGATCCATCAAAGTTAGAGGTAATAAAAGAATGGCCTAATCCAAGGAATCTGCATGAATTAAGAAGCTTTATAGGTATGTGTGCATACTATAGACGCTTCATAGAAAAGTTCTCACAAATCACGGGACCATTACATGACCTAATAAAGAAAAACGTTAGGTATATAAGGAGAACAATGCTTTCAAAAAGCTTAAAGAGAAACTTATCTCTCAACCTGTGCTTACACTGTCAGATCTCTCAAAGCCATTTGAGGTCCAATGTGCGCTTGTGGTGATTGCCTTGGAGCCCTTTTGCTCCAAGAAGGGCATGCCATAGCCTATGAAATTCAAAGGCTCAACCCTGTTGAGCAAGCTCTAGGCATATATGAGAAGTAACTCTTAGTAGTTCTATATGCTCTATATTTGTGGAAGCACTATTTATTGAGGACTCCTTTCATTTTGCAAACGGATCACCAAAGCCTTAAGTACTTCATGACGTAGACCAAGCTCTCCAACAAACAAATGAGGTGGGAAAATTTCATTTCCCAATCTCATTTTCACATTTCCCACATTGCTAGAAAGCATAATCAAGTAGCCAATACACTCTCAAGACGACCAAGAGTGAATGCAGTATCCATAGCAAGTCACAATGATCTATCTTCTATGATAGATGAGTACGCTATCGATCCCAATTTTAGAGATGTGATTTCAGCCCTTGTACTAGGGAAGAAAGAAGAACCATTTACCCTACAAGATGGGTATCTTCTCTATGGCAATAGACTATGTGTTACTAACTCACTAAGTGAGAAAGCAATGTATGAATCTCATGCTCCTCCTTATGTAGGATGACATAGAGGGATTCAATCTACCCTAAAAGGGAGAGAAACATATTTCTATCGGCCTGCCATGAAAGCAAACATACAAGAGTATGTTTCAAATTGTGTGATATGCCAAAAGATGAAGTTTGATAGAGGGAAGCAACCTAGATTGCAGATTGCTTAACTTTTGTCAATCCCTAATTCACCAGGGGAGAGCATATCCATGGATTTTATCTTTGGATTGCCCAAGTCTATCCATGGAAATACAAGAATATGGAGACAATATTAGACAGGTTTACCAAACAAGCACATTTCATACCTATCAAAAAGACTATCAAAGCCCATCAAATGGCAACACTCTTTATATCACAAATCTTCAAGTACCATGGCTTGCCAATGTCCATAGTGTCGGATAGAGATCCTAGAATGACCAGTAACTTTTGGAAGGGTCTCTTTGAGAATTTAGGTACAAGGCTAAACTTCTCTTCGGCCTGTCATCCCCAAACGGATGCCCAAAGCAAAATAGCTAGCCTAACAATTGTTGATCTACTAAAAGCTTATGTCACAGAAGTAGATCAAAAGTCCCAATGGGAGAAGTACTTACCCTTAGTGAAGTATGCTTACAATGACACTATACATACTTCCACGGAAAAAGCACCTTTTCATGTGATAAAGGGAAGATCAAAAATTCCCCTGCTACTCAAGGTACATGGGAAGATCTTTGTTGCAGATGAATATAGCCGAGACCTGGAAGAATCTTTCCAAAAGATTAAAGATGCTATATCCATCTCTCAACAAAGGCAAAAGGCTGTTGTTGATAAGTACAAAAGATCCCTAGCCTTTAAACAAAATGTACTATGCTAAGTTAGCAAAAAGGTACTATGGTCCCTTTCAGATTCTTAGGCCAATCTATGAGATGACCTATCAACTTAGGTTGCTTAACCATTGGCTCATACACAATGCTTTCCACATGAGCCTACTAAAGCCTTACAAAGGAGAGCCACCTCAAGAAGCAATCATTGAAGGCCCACCAGAGATCGAGGACCAAGAAGAGGTGCTGCAACCCGAGTCCATTCTTCGACATGAAGACAGGGTATTACGAGGAGGTAAGACTATCCGACGATATCTTATCAAGTTTAAAAATTATCCTTTTGAAGATGCTAGATGGATGCAAGGCATACAATTAAAGGATAACCTAAACCTTGTCAATGCTTACAATGATTCCCTAGAGTAAGAAAAACTAAATATTTATAAATGAACAAATTTTTTGTCTTATAAGACTCTCTTTTTCTTTATTGTGCACAAATGTCAATGAGCATGCATGCTTAGCATCATGTTTGTGGAGGTGATGTCTCCCAAACACCAAGTAGAGCTTGTCACTCTTTTATGGAAGATTGATACAGACTAATGTGCAAACATGCTTGCGGTAGCTAACGCTCTCAAGCACCAAATGCACTAGTCATCCATTTTTGGAACGGTGTCGTAGTGTAAAATAGGGATCCTCTACCCGCTAGCAAACAGACTAATGACTAGGGTTTATCTTCTCTACCTCATAGTCAAGGACGACTATGACTTCAAGAGAGAGTTAATGTCATAAAAACAAATATCTAATACTCCTAAATGATTTTCTCATGTTAAATTGATCATTTCATACGGGGAAGTACCAGGGGAGTAAAAGCTAGAATTTTGGTAAGGTTGCCAGACCGGTCTCTGTCAGGGATCCAAAGGAGGGAAAGTAGGGATCCAAAGGGGACAGTCTACAAAAGAGCAATGTGCTTCAATGGGGCTTAAAAGACCTAAGGTTGAACCCCATTAAGACCTCCATAGGCTAAAGTTCCTAATATTTTGTTTTGTCCAAAGGCCAAAGTAGGGGAAATATTGGTCATGGGAAGACTAAAAAGTCTTCCCACATCCCTAGGAAGGAGGGGGCAAGCCCTTATTGTAGGGGATGAGAGAGAAACTCACACACACACACACACACTCCAAAGCTCCCCCTTTACACAAAAGGAATACTGGACACATGTCAGGCTCCTAGCCCAATTGCTCCCAATCTCCCCTCAAATCCTATTGGATGGCCATAGAGGTGGACCAATGAGAATTAGGCTAGACGAAATATAGTCTAATCAATTTAAAAATGCTTGATGAAAGAACCAATAGAAGTTAAGCTCACTAGAATACTATTGGACAGTCTATCAAGGGGTCCAATGAGCATCCAGCAGCCCAATGGCTTGCCTGATTCCTATCGGCCAGAAGACAAAAAGGTTGAAAGAGAGTTTATATGAATTATTTAATTACCTAAAGCTCTCACAAAGGGTGAAAGGGGGACACATGTCACAAGGCTATCAATTATGCTTCTAATTTGTGATTGGCTAAGCTTTACAGGAGCCAATGGCAAGCCAGCATGAGCAAATAGCAATAGGGTTCGACCAAGATAAGAGAGAGGGATGCATTTTAGTCTAACACAATGCTACACACACACACACACACACACACACACACACACACACACACACACACACACAACTCATGTGTGCAAGAAGAACTCCATTCCTTCTCCAAGCATTGAGAAGTAGAGGCCTACACCAACAACTCTTGGTTATGGAATGCAAATCCAACCAAGAGCCAAGCTTCAATGGCATGCTCATCTCCTCTACCATGCTAATTACTAAGCTAAGCTATGCTATTAGAGTGATTATGTGAGGAGAATAATTCTTTCTCGTAAGATACATCTTCTTCCTCTCAATCTATCCTCATTCCTTGCTAGCTCTCACCATTTTTTGAAGGTGTATGAGGTCTTGGGACTGAGGCTAGGGACACTAGGTGTGTTTTTCAAGCATAATTTGGTGCATGAAGCTTATCTTCATTGTACCAACTATTTTTGTCAAGGAACACAAAGATTGTATTGTACCAAAGTCTCCTTTGATGGGAGAAGCTATAATACAAAGCCTTTATGGAGGGGGGACCGGCTCCATGTAAATCCGGTCCTCAATTGTTGTCAATTGTTCTATTTCTCTCTCTTTTCAAGTATTGTCAATGACAAATTAGCTAGGTGTAAATTGCAATGTTTCTTTCTCAAATTAAGTACTCTCTCTATGCTCATTAGGAACCTGTTCTTAATGAAATGCTCACTATGTTATCAATTTCTGCTACACACAAGTTACTAGTGCATTAAATGTGACATTAAATCTCAACCTCACTCACTTTTAGTAGCTCATTCAATAGCACCCACAAGTGAGAATGGGTGGTGTATTACCATGCCAAGCCTCACATGGAGCGATAGATTACAATGCTTTAGTGGGACACAAGTTTAGTACATACATAGCACACATGACAACCTCAAATCAAAACACGTGTGGCAAAGCTTTGCTTTTGACCATACATCATGCCATCTCCATAAGTGACCTACATGCACTCATAGAATAACCATTAAGAAGAGTTACAAAGTACCAATGATTCTCAAAAGATGGAGTATGCATTGAGCCACAAACAACACTATGGACAAGTTATAATTTGCAACTAGACCGCACAAAACTATCCTTAGAATGCTTGGAACATTGCATTGTGTGGTGCCTCAAGAAGGGGCAATGAAGCAACCATGTCATAGTTCTGCAAATGTGTGCACGGTACACCTTTCATTCACAAACTTTACCACCAGATAAAGTTTTGCAAGTGCAAATACAGACAAAACTTTCTTCTTAATATCAAGTATGTACAAAGCAGCCAAAAGTGTAAAAGAGATATCACCTATAATAATAATCACAAACGTTTTAGATCCCTTTACAAGATAAGGTTTTGGTATCCAAATTTGTTTGTTACCCTTGTCCTACTCTTGTTCTTGTAAACTATATTGTGAAGCTCTCCATCCCGTGTATTTGTCTTTCTATGTTGATCTTTTGTCTTCAATCCACACTGGATCACTAACTTTTACTAGACTGCTCACGACAAACTAAATTGCATTATATGTTAAATGTTAAACATATTATACGTGTTTAATGGCCGTATAATACATTTGGCAAAATAAAATAAATGTATTTTATAGTGACATGTCACTAAAATCGGCCCCCTGTATTATTTTTGTGGACTTTGATCGAAGTTTTCTTCAATCGAAGACATTTTTTATCAAAAATTTCTTTTATCTAAGGTGCAGATAGTATATATCATGTTGCCAGTGCTCTCCTAGCACCATTTGACACAATCAAGTATCAAATTGTTTTGAAAAAGTAATTCTCTATCTCTTATAGATAAATATTTGAAAAACTAAAAGATTAAAAAAAAGTAAAGATTTAGGCTATTTATAAAACTTAGTTGTTAATAAAATAGTTAAATTTTGCTTATCATACTTGGTAGTAGAGTTTTTTTTTGTTTCTAGTTTTTTAATTGAATATTGTTGAATAATTTTAAAAATTAGAGTTGCGTTCTTTTTGTGTTTGAGTTCTCTCACACTTAAAGAGGAGAAGGTTAGGTTTTGAAGGTGTCTATCATTCTATTAGAGTATATACTCACACTTGAAGATGGTTACATATCATAAATAGTGATTATTTACCTTTGTGCTAGAGTAAAAGTGTTTATTCGCACTAGAGATAATCATTTGTTTCACTTAGATTAGGATATAAATGATTATCTCTAGTGCGAATAAACACTTTTACTCTAGCACAAAGGTAAATAATCACTATTAGTATGCACCCGCACGGGATATAAATTTATGTTTATGATTTTATATACTCAAATTTAGATTATAGTAATATCTTGTGTCTAAGATTTTTTTTATGTATTCCATACATTTATATAGGTTTGAATCATTCATTTCTATTGTTCTTGAGTTTATCTTACACTTTAAAATGAATGTAGAATTAAGAATTTCTATGAGTCCTTGTGTTAGAGTGATGTACTCGCACATGACAGAAGTTTGACCAAGTTTTAAATTGAAGTTTTTTTGGCATACTTGATGTTTATATTGTATGGTTAGAAGCGCTTTGATTACAATAATGATATCACCATGTTGTGTGAAGATTTTTAATTAAAGTTTCTTGGTCGTACCTGATGTTTATCTTGTACAGTTAGAAGAGCCTCAATTACAATAATGTTATCACCTTGTTGTGGTAGAGTAGTTGCTCCCACTTCCACGAAGATATGCAATGACAAATGTGATTTGTAAAAAATCATGATAATGTAGCTACAATCTAAAATTGATCGTTTATTAACCATCGTGTTGGTTTGGAGCATTATGCTCACACCTCAAGGTGACCTAGTGCGATAAAATATTGTTTAGGGTATGATTCTTATCATTTGTAGGCGTATAAACTATGTGAAATTCATTCCAAAGATCTAGACAAGTGAATAATATTTTCTTCTTAAAGTGTGCTTACAATGGAAAATTGTTGCAGGTTATGGTTGACTACTTACTACCAACTTTTTGACATAATCAATGAATAAATGTGTACTTTAGGTGTGTGATTGATAGAAGGATCAACTTACAAATTACAGCTCTCTATTTTTTAGAGATCTCTTTTGTGCAACATCGTTCATGGCCATGAGTGGACATACGTGCATGAAATAGTGCCAAGACGAACTGCATCTTGCTTGAAGTGAAAGTCTTTTCACCACATGCTCAGTGGTACTGCTACTAGGATCAAAGAAAATTTGTTCAAAGTGTCAAGCAATGTCAGGCCTTGTGGTTTATCTCCACGAGACATCTATGAAAACTTCCAGATTATGCACAAAAGGTAAAGGCTATCCTTGAGAGTAAAAATAAAGGGTCATGCAAAAGTAGTCATACTTTGGGAAGAAGTAGTTTCTCCAAGACAAGGTCAAAACCTCATCCTCCACTTGCAATTTTAGCTCGTTAAATCTTCTTTAATGGATGAGTTTTACTGAAAATCCACTTTTTGTATCGAGGTTTTGTGTGATCTTTTTCTTGTTGGTCATGTTTCGATAGGTTTGCATCCACACTGTTTCAAGCAAATTTGCTTTTTTTTTGCCTTCTTTTGACATGAATTATGGAGTTTTGTCCGACTCAGCCTCGGTTTTATTTCAATTTCTTTTCTTTTTTTTGGATTTTTGCTCGCTTTCCTTGTGGTGTGATATCTCCCTAGATTTTTGGCTCTTTTTTTTTATTTCTAAATTTCATAATTTTCTTGGGTATTTTCAATGAGTTATTTATTTTTATCACTTTAGAAGAATTTTTATGATTTACTATTGATTTTCTAAATTTTTGTACTTTATTGTATTTCTTAGAGTTTTTAATGAATTTTGGGGCTTTTTAGGATTTTTTGTGAAACTTTTTTAAATTTTTTGAACTTTTGTGTTCTTTTATCTTCTTTTTTTTTAACAAAACTCTTTTTTATCTTCTTGTATTTTAAATTATTTTTTTGATTGTTCTTCGAATTTTTATTTGAGTTTTACTCTTTTTTTAAATCCTATAATTTTTTTACCTTTTGACTTTTTGTGATTTTTAAAAAGAATTTAGTGAAGTTTTAACCTATTTTTTGGATTTTTAATTGATTAGTTATATACTTTTTGAATTTTTTTATTTGTCTTTATTTTTTGGTCTTTTATTTTGTTTTTTTTACTTTTTGTGGAGTTTTCTAGTTATTTATTTGGTTTTCTATAGAATTTTTTGTCTTTTTTATTTTAAATAATTAAGATCAATGCAAATGCAATATTTCAAATAAATTTAAAAAACGATGATATCAAATTTAAATTGAACATTGCAAACAAAAAATTAAAAACACATTAAATCAATAAATTCAAATGAAAATAGTAAACAAAAATTTTTAAAAACATTAAATCAAATCAAAAAATTAAAATTAAGAAAATTACTTGGCAATGTTAACATGCAGGCTTAGAAGCAGGCGGAGATGGTGGCAAGTTGCAGATGAGGAAGGCAGCACACAATAGAGACGTGCAGAGGAGATGGGCAGACGATGGAGATTCCACGTCAACTAGTCACAGAGAGAGAGAGAGAGAGAGAGAGAGAGAGAGAGAGAGAGAGAGAGAGAGAGAGAGAGAGAGAGAGAGAGAGAGAGAGAGAGAGAGAGAGAGAGAGGTGTGACGAGATAGAGAGAGAGAAAGAGAGACAGAGTTAGTCATGAGCATGTATGAGTGTGTCGTTTTTGCAGTGCCAACAAGGGAGGGTGTGTTTGGTGTTGTTTTTAGACTTATACACAAAACAACATAACACTTCAAAAGACATATGGCTCTTAACAAAGGACAAAGATTAGCACAAAAACAACTCAATCTTTGATTTATTTTTGTACATCATAGTGAGAATAAGGTATCATTCTAGTGGTTTGCACATAAGATAGTCAAGGACAACTTATTTTGAAGTGAAAGAGGCCAGGTTCGATAGTGATAGACAACAACTTAGCCAAAAACATCATAAGTAAAGATAGAGTCCTCACGTGCATCCATATAAACAAGGCAATAGATTCGTTAGCCTTGAATATGTATTACACGTGTCAACAAACCTATTAGTTGCTATCCATGTCCTACTTAAAACCTTTTTAACTTATACCTACCATCAATGTAGTGTTAAGTATCACCAAGTATCCATTCTCAGAACAGTAAGTCACAGATGAAAGTGATATGTGTGTGTGTTCCAATAACAATATACAATATACACCAAAGGATCCATTCAAATCACAAAGGACACTAGAAACTATATGAAAAGGTAGTATAATTCCCATTCATAGTACAGAACGGTCTTTATACATAAGTACTGAAATCAATAGCCAGAAGATATAATAGTCTGCTATCTTCAAGCCAAGAAACTTTAAAAACCATAGTTGAGAAGGTAACCCTCAGAAGGGTTTTCAATCGCTAATAAAAATGACCGAACAATGGATGATCTTCTATTATTGCTGCAATTGTCGTTGTAATCCCAAGGAAAGAATCTCTTACATGTCACCATCCAAGAAACACAAGCCCGTCAGAACTGGCATTACTTGGGAAGACAGGTGTCAACAACTCCCTCCCCTTGTTATTGGTGTCAAAAATTACAGCAAAAACTAACAACATAACATAGATCAAATATTATATTAAAAGACTGAGCAATTTATTTTCGATATTGTTTACATCTTTTAGTTCTAGAAAAAATCGGACAGCATCTCCTTACTAAATTGGATCAATTCTCAAAAGTCCAGTCTAATGCCATCTCCTCTGAGACCCCCACTTGAGGATTAACGCTCTTTTAACAATCATTGGATTAATTTCAAATCAAATGACAAACCTTTGTTCCAAAAATTATGCATTTATCCATCAAGAAAGGATAGCACCAAGCAGCTCTGTGAATTCACCACTATATACTTACCTTCATCAAAAGTGAGCTCCTACATAGAAGTACAATTTGAGAGAATTGGTTTTTACTAGTATCTACAGTAAGTCGTATTGCATCCTTCTTCTACAATGTTTACAGCTATGCATTTGTTCTTGCTAGCCTTGAACACAAGATAAGTTAGTTCCAAGCTAATAAAGTTGGGTAAGGTAGCCTTGAAAGGATTCAATGCCTTCCCATCTCATAGTACATTATCCAATCCAAAAATCGCTTCCAGAAGATATACCATAAATAATGTTATTTATATTTATATATACCTATAAATGAGATACCAAAGGATAGTACCTTGTGTGGCTATACAAAGACATGTTTTAGGATCTAAACCAGCCCACACTTTGATGCTCAACGTCGTACATCCACTGAGTATAAGTTTCCATACCAGATGTTGATAATGGTAACATCACATGAAAAATCTGCTAGTCAGGCAGGGTTACTATTTACATCAAAGAGAACCCTAAAAACTTAGTCCAAAATCATTGTGATAACCCAGCATGACAGCCACTTTGTTTAAGTAAAGAATTGGTGAGTTGTCCGTCAAGGACTGTGTAAGGATCTTAGTGTCCTTAGTGTAACTTTGGATGTTTTAAGTTGGGCAACATGCTATTTACATATAGATTGTATTTTCAAAAGACCAGTCATCACCACTTCTTCCAAAATCCTTACCAAAGGCATAAGAATACCTATATAATTAATTGAGCTTGAAAGATCAATAATACCTCAAGCTAGTAAGTAAAAATTCGGACTTAATCCAATCTATGTAAACTAGATATGAGTGTTGAGCAGCAATCCGTGGTGGTAACCTAATGGAAGCTATGTACCTACGATGAACCAGGTTTGGCTGGTTCCCAAGTTCATAACCAAGCGACAGTTCAAAGTTAGAAGAACAATTTGCAATATGTCAATCCGCAACAGAGTAGTATGACAATCTGTCATAATAAATCAGTATATATGTCTAAATCAGTAAAAGAAAAAATTGAGATTCCAGCTAAATGTGCTCCATTCCATTGGGAGCTTGTTTGACGTTGAGTCGTATCAAGAATGAGATATATTGGAGGATTATGCATTCAATTGGGGGCTTCTACCAAGAAGCTACCATGTAAGTTATGGATAAACATATGGTAAGGTATTATCAACCGCAGATACAAGAATGGCTTGTTGACCTGGTCAGGCATAGTAGGCAAGTTCAAGATATAATAGTGGCAAGCCACATTAGTTTGGCAATCATTCCTGAACTTAGGATAAAGGACTTCACAATGTGCTTAATAACAAACACCCAAATCGACTTTGAACATCATTCAAGCCTATATATTGTAATATAACCAAGTCGATTTCAAGTGAGGACATGGCCAGATCCATATATTTTATCAAGTTTCCATTAACATTCATATGCCTTGCTTTGAATGAAATTTTATATTTGCAACATTCTGTTTGAAGCAGTATGTAAGAGCATATCCCCAAAAACAAAACCATATGTACGATAGCATCTTAACTCAATCAAGCATGAAAAAGATATGTATTGAGTAGGCGTGACAGCACCTACCTGAATGACAAGCTTTCTGTGTTGTAGTAGTGGAGATTCTGAATACACATAGTGTATGGGGAATCTTCTTGGATGAGAACCATCGGGTCTTTTGAAGAAGGTTATATTGTATAAGTTTGCATGGCGATGAAGGCCAACATGGAGAAGGTATACTGACAAGATCCATGCTGCTATGTTGTGTGACAAATTGCCAAAACCGTCATGGCCATGTGAGCTACATTGTGTAAGGTCCCATGCTTTGCAACCAGAGAGCCATAGTCTATTTATCATGAGCAGCAAACCACAGCAGAACTGTAGGAGAAGACGGAGATTCACTGAGGTATCGGCAAAAATGTGTGCGCTCAAGTAACTTCGTAGGATTGGTCAATGCAAATTGTGTGTGTGTGTGTGTGTGTGTGTGTGTGTGTGTGTGTGTGTGTGTGTGTGCGCGCGCGCGAGTGCGCATGTGCGTGTGCGTGTGCGTGTGCGTGTGCGTGTGCGTGTGCGTGTGCGTGTGCGTGTGCGTGTGCGTGTGCGTGTGCGTGTGCGTGTGCGTGTGCGTGTGCGTGTGCGTGTGCGTGTGCGTGTGCGTGTGCGTGTGCGTGTGCGTGTGCGTGTGCGTGTGCGTGTGCGTGTGCGTGTGCGTGTGCGTGTGCGTGTGCGTGTGCGTGTGCGTGTGCGTGTGCGTGTGCGTGTGCGTGTGCGTGTGTGTGTGTGTGTGTGTGTGTGTGTGTGTGTGTGTGTGTGTGTGTGTGTGTGTGTGTGAGAGAGAGAGAGAGAGAGAGAGAGAGACCGGGTGTGTGTGGGTGCGCTTGCCTATGTTCGCTCGCGGGAAAGAAACAAGCAAGAAGGGCGTGTGGCAATGCAGAGAAGGACTACCTGTATAATAAGTAAATCCCGATTCCAAAAATAGAGAGGCTGTTTTTACACACCCATACTTACAGTTGTTGACTTTATTATGAGCCTCCACATTATGTGAGTTATCTCACCGCCGCCAGTTCAAAGCTCTAGCTAAACCAAAAGAGATCCAGTTGTGAAGTGTGTTCCCTTGGGGTTCTAGAGTTTAAGCAAGGAAGATGACTTGTGGCAAGAGAACTTCCAAGCAAGGGTGTATGCAAGAGAAGATCATAGGTTGAAGCATGTCTCCCCTATCCAGCTGTGCAAAAGTGTATGCGGATATATGCTAGCCCTATTACGAAGAGTGAGCCTCAATGAGTTAATCGTCATTATATTCTTGTGTGTGGGGGGAAATTATTTTCAAAACATGGGTGTGTACCTAGGTAGTGCATTTGATCCCATATTAGGAGACAACGGTCCCAAATGAATGTGATACCAGATTTCCTTCTAAAGGAAGGCGTGAAAGGCTTAGCTATAGTTGGCTAAGGGCAAGTGGAGTGATTTTCTAGTCTATAATCTGTGTGTGTGTGTGTGTGTGTGTGTGTGTGTGTGTGTGTGTGTGTGTGTGTGTGTGTGTGTGTGTGTGTGTGTGTGTGTGTGTGTGTGTGTGTGTGTGTGTGTGTGTGTGTGTGTGTGTGTGTGTGTGTGTGTGTAGCTATTAAATCTTAATTAATAAGACATAATAGAATTTTTACATTCAAAAGACAGTTGGCCATGGAATCAAGGAACAGATATGTACAAAAACAACTCAGTATTAGAATTATTCAAGTACAATTTTGTAGGAAAGAGATCCCCTTTCAGTATGCAGATAGTAAAATAACTTCCCAAGTCATCAATGAGTGTTCCATCCAAAGTAGGGTAGCTTACAAAAGAAAAGAAACCGTCCAAGATAAGATAGAGTCCTTACCTGCATCCATCCAAACAAGACAACAATTCAGTTAGCCTTGGACGTGTTTTACAGGTATCAATGGACCATATCAGTTGTTATCCATGTCCATCTTAAATAATTTATTTTCTTTAAACAAGCTAGGTCATTAGTAGAACTTTTATGTTTGCAGTCTTTTCTTATTACTTCCAAACTGAGTGGTAAATTCCACCTTCTAATCAGAGTGGTATAGTCCACCAAGAATCCGAACATCATGAGTTTTTTTTATTATTATAATAATCAAGTTTAATTGTTATTTAGAGCAAGGAAATTTCCTTCTAATTATAGAACTAATGTTGTAATGAAGTCCAATGTAATTTTTATCAAATTAGACATCCACTAATGGCTAGCCAAAAAGTAGAGGCCTAGCTCGTTCAAAAAAGATTGTAAATGCCATATTGATTAGGTCATTCAAAGTAAGCCCTGTAACATTTTCCGACCCCAGTACTTAGGTCCGAGAAAATGCAACAGCTTAGCAATATCTCCATTCGACGGGTTTCTCTAAGTACCAAAAGGGTGGTAGATAACATGCAATATAGTACTACCAGCGGTAAGAATAGTAAGAATCCATCTTTTAAACGAGGTACATCATAAAAAGAGCCATAGTTTCGTACCTTTCCATATGCCAAACCCAAAAGTAGCTGCCATATACTTACCTTCAAAAGTAGCAGAACAATGATCATATTACACCAGACATCAGCATCCTCCTTAAAATAGAAAGGTTATGCCCGCCCATGTTTGTTAAATGTGCAAGATATCAATCCTTTCCCATGTTGCATAGTAGCTCAAGGTACCAGACGATTTCAAGGCAACAAAGTCAAAGAATAGCCCCCTTTTTCCATGAGCAAACTAGTTAAAAGCGAAAAAACGAGTTTAGTCAGCAGTCGCAAAGACCTACAGCGGCTTGAACAAAGCCAAAAATACATAGTCAAGAAATGCCAATTTGCACGCAGTTTTTACTCAAAAAACGAGTCAACAGAAAACCCCAACAGTCAACTTCTTTAAGCAACAAATCATCATACATTTAACGTTTTAAGGGCAAACAGTATAATGTACAAGAGACCTGGTGTATCAACTGTTGAAAAAACCAGTCATGTCTGCAAGTAAAAAACCCATAATGCATCTGACGACCCATTTCTAATCATGCTAATCAACAAAATGGCAGGGTGCTGCTAATTGTTTTTCTTTTAAAACCAAAACCGGCAGTAAGGCAAGTAAAGGCCAGAAAAAGCACCTGAGAAGTTTGAGTAGTGAGCTCCATACCCGGGGGATTCACTCTATATATAAAACGGGACACCACGTGCAAGCGGACAACTTTGATAAAACCCCTATATACGACTCATACTAGGAAATATGACCCCCCTTTCTACGATTATACGACAATCAATGTAAAAAATTATCGTGCCCCTATCTTACATATAAAATTTAGGTCTCACATGATCTAACTGAGTAAAACTAGTCAAAGAGCGTGTAGCATAGTGACTTGCAACGTACTAAGGAACCACTTATGTTGATAACTAGATGTACTCTCAATGTGTCTTAGTTTGACTTTCAAGCTATGTACCCGTTCAGCTTGCATTCTATCTACTCATCCAATTTTTCCCCATCTAAATTACTCAAAAAACATGGTCATATAGTTGTGCTAGGTTCTTCGTGTAAATTTGCATTTATACAAACTCTTTATAGCTTTCATCCCTCAACAAATGAACTATAATCACAAAACAATCAATTGATATAAAGCAGTGTTAGTTCTTGCATGGATCTTTGTAGCTATTGACTCAAAAGTTCAACGGCAGACTCTTTTGGAAAGCAATGATTTTGAAACACAAAAACTTCCTCTCATTTTTTCCTTTTCTCACTCCCCCCCTACCAATAAATATGATACCCCCTCCCTTATATTTAAGCAGGAGAAAAATTATTGGGGGTCTCCCCCTAACTTATATGCTTATGTAACTTGTAAAAAAAATTCCCTCCCTTGCACTTACGTGGTGCAATACGTTTTCCATGGTGAATCCCCCGGGGCTCCATAGCTCATTTCGTGAAGCAGGCAGTAGCAACACGCAACAAAACCAATCAAAGGCTAAGTGAGGGGCAAGGTGCGCCCTCACCTTGTTTAAATAGGTTGAACTGCACGCTTTTTGAGCTTGTGTAATGAGTGGGCCAAGCCGCCCTCCATTGTGTGAAATCTTCAAGCGGCATGTAGATACCCTCGCCAGGAGAGATCCATAGCCAGAGAGAAGAAGAGGCCGCCGTCTCAGTGTAATGAGAACAAGGAGTTATTCACGCTCGATACTCCAGAAGAAGTGTACACGTTTATTTATGCAAGGGCCAGGTCCCATTATAAGGCATTCTTTTAAGCAGTAAAATAATGTCCTATTAAATCAATGTAGGTGGGGGGTGGATGTTTTGTGGTGGGCGGTTGGGTGTGGTGTGTTAGGGGGTGGGTGTGTGTGGGGGGAATGTGTATAGGGGGGGGAAAAATAAATTGTATTCAGAATACATATAGTACCTTAGTGTGCGTGCGTGCGTGCGTGCGTACGTGCGTACGTGTGTGTGTGTGTGTGTGTGTGTGTGTGTGTGTGTGTGTGTGTGTGTGTGTGTGTGTGTGTGTGTGTGTGTGTGTGTGTGTGTGTGTGTGTGTGTGTGTGTGTGTGTGTGCCCGCCCTATCCCAGGCACCATACACAATGGGTCGGTACTAGGCCCATTGTGTATGGGCCTACTACCTTATAAGAGAAAAGAGATTCTCTTTTTTAAATTGTAACACCAGCCAGTTATGATGGATGAGAGCCTGTATGATAATGTTACAAATCTGATTCCGATTAAAGACGTTAGAGTACTGGTAACTTAGTATTTAGTACTGAGTAACCAAGCAGTCCCAAATGTTTAGAAATTTTATTGGAAATAGTTTGAGGTGTATTACTAATATGACAGAATTCCTTACCAGATACCCGATTACGAGCGACTTTCCAAGCCAGGTATTTGCAAATAATAGTGAGATAGTTAGAGCTTTTGTCAAGCCCGACAACAAGACATTTATCGGAGATTCTTTGGAAATCAAGAGCTAGTTGAGAAGTAAGCCAAGAGTCTTCAGATGATAACCAATTTTTAGGAAGTTGTGAAATTTTTTGAAGGAACCATTCCTTCACTACTTCCCTTAAGTCTGATAGGACTGTCATCTCCAATCGGAGAGCACTGACAAGGTCAGTGAGACAGCTTAGTATAGCTGATAAGGCAAGGTAAGGGTTTTTTGGAAAGTTAGGTATATGATTGAGCCCTTTGGCCAAAAATCTACGTATTTTAGCATTATCAATAATGCTAAGATCATAAGTGCAAACATGGTTACCAAAATCCTCAAAATTTCTGCAAAATGAGGTAAACTGAATAGATGTACAGTGAGGGACAGAGTCAAGCCGAAGAAAGTCATTATTATAGATCAACCTTTTTATGGGATGATGATATCTCCATCCTATGAGAATATTGTCGAGCAGCTTGTGATTACCAAAAAATAAATCAAAGCACTCACAAAAAAGATTTTTTGGTTGAATCCAATTGAGAAGTACATTGTGAAAGTGACAGTGTATGTAGATGAAACCATATTCCGAATCTTCTTTGATGAGATTTTATGGTCCTTAAGGTAAAGCTTAATCTATTCGAGAATCTTTGCAAGATTCTCAAGGTTGTGATTAGTGCTCATGCGGGCTGTCATTCCATAAGGTGAGCAGTCTTGAAACGGGAACAGTGTCAACATAAATATAAGTAAAGCACAGTAATTGTAATGTTTTTTTGGGCCTGCAAACCTTCAACCAGCAAAGTCAAAGACTATAGTAGCCCCGTGAGTAGGGAACCAGAAAAAGAGTCTAAAAGGGACCACCTAACACCAGTCAATCGGTCAAGGGATTACAAACTGTGGGTCCAATTTAGAACTCAATTTCGAAGAAAATTTCCAAAGCCAACATCCCGATTTCCCTCAAAAAAGGAAAACCTTATGTATAGGATGTGTGTGTAGCTGTTAAATCTTAATTAATAAGACATAATTGAATTTTCACATTCAAAAGACAGTTGGCCATGGAATCAAGGAACAGATATGTACCAAAAAAACTCAATATTAGAATTATTTAAGTACAATGTTTGTAGGAAAGAGATCCCCTTTCAATATGCAGTTAGTAAAAGAACTTCCCAAGTCATCAGTGAGTGTTCCATCCAATGTAGGGTAGCTTGCCAAAGAAAAGAAACCATCCAAGATAAGATAGAGTCCTTACTTGCATCCATCCAAACAAGACAACAATTCAGTTAGCCTTGGATGTGTTTATAGGTATCAATGGACCATATCAGTTGTTATCCATGTCTAACTTAAAGAATTTATTTTATTTAAACAAGCTAGGTCATTAGTAGAACTTTTATGTTTACAGTCTTTTCTTATTACTTCCAATCTGAGTGGTAAATTCCACCTTCTAATCAGAGTGGTATAGTCCACCAAGAATCCAAACCTCATGAGTTTTTTTTTTAATTATAATAATCAGGTTTAATTGTTATTTAGAGCAAGGAAATTTCCTTCTAATTATAGAACTAATGTTGTAATGAAGTCCAATGTAATTTTAATCAAATTAGCCATCCACTAATGGCTAGCCAAAAAGTAGAGGCCTAGCTCATCCAAAAAAGATTGTAAATTCCATATTGATTAGGTCATTCAAAGTAAGCCCCGTAACATTTTCCGACCCCAGTACTTAGGTCCGAGAAAATGCAACAGCTTAGCAATATCTCCATTCGACAGGTTTCTCTAAGTACCAAAAGGGTGGTAGATAACATGCAATATAGTACTACTAGTGGCAAGAATAGTAAGAATCCATCTTTGAAACGAGGTACATCATAAAAATAGCCATAGTTCGGTACCTTTCCATATGCCAAACCCAAAAGTAGTTGCCATATACTTACCTTCAGAAGTAGGAGAACAATGATCATATTACACCAGCCATTAGCATCCCCCTTAAAAAAGAAAGGTTATGCCCGGCCATGTTTGTTAAATGTGCAAGATATCAATCTTTTCCCATACTGCATAGTAACTCAAGGTACCAGACGATTTGAATGCAACAAAGTCAAAGAATAACCCCCTTTTTCCATGAGCAAACCAGTTAAAAGCAAAAAAACTAGTTTAATCAGCAGTTGCAAAGACTTGCAACGGCTTGAACAAAGCCAAAAATACTTAGTCGAGAGATGCCAGTTTGCGCGCAGTTTTTACTCAGAAAACCAATAGATAGAAAACCCCAAAAGTCAACTTCTTTAAGCAACAAATCATCATACATTTAAAGTTTTAAGGGCAAACAGTATAATGTACAAGAGCCCTGGTGTATCAACTGTCGAAAAAACCAATCATGTCTGCAAGTAAAAAATCCATAATGCATCTGACGACCCCATTTCTAATCATGCTAATCAACAAAATGGCAGGGTGTTGTTAAATGTTTTTTTTTTTTAAACCAGAACCGGCAGTAAGGCAAGTAAAGTCCAGAAAAAGCACTTGAGAAGTTTGAGTAGTGAGCTCCATAGCTCAGTTCGTGAAGCAGGCAGTAACAACACTCAACAAAACCAATCAAAGGCTAAGTGAGGGGCAAGGTGAACCCTCACCTTGTTTAAATAGGTTGAACTGCACTTGTTCTGAGCTTGCGTAATGAGTGGGCCAAGCCGCCCTCCATTGTGTGAAATCATCAAGCGGCAGGTAGATACCCTCGCCAAGGGAGATCCATAGCCAGAGAGAAGAAGAGGCTTCCTTCTCAGTGTAATTAGAACAGGGAGTTATTCACACTCGATACTCCAAAAGAAGTGTACACGTTTACTTATGCAAGGGCCAGGTCCCATTATAAGGCATGCTTTTAAGGAGTAAAATAATGTCCTATTACATCAATGTGGGGGGAGGGGGAGAGGGGGGGGGGGGGGGGGGGGGGGGGGGGGGGGGGAATAAATTGTGTTCGGAATACATATAGTACCTTAGTGAGTGTGTGTGTGTGTGTGTGTGTGTGTGTGTGTGTGTGTGTGTGTGTGTGTGTGTGTGTGTGTGTGTGTGTGTGTGTGTGTGTGTGTGTGTGTGTGTGTGTGTGTGTGTGTGTGTGTGTGTGTGTAGCTGTTTAAATCTTAACTAATAAGACATAATTGAATTTTTACATTCAAAAGACAGCTCGCCAAGGAATAATGAACTGATATGTACAAAAATAACTCAGTATTAGAATTATTTAGGTACAATGACTGTAGGAAAGAGATCCTCTTTCAGTAAGACTAGAAGTAAAAGAACTTCCCGTTCCTCAGTGAGTATGTCATTACAGAAATGCTGCTTGCCAAAGAAAAGAAAGCCATCCAAGATAAGATAGAGTCCTTACCTGCATCCATCCAAACAAGACAACAATTTTGTTAGCCTTGGATGTGTTTTACAGGTATCAATGGACTATATCAGTTGTTATCCATGTCCATCTTATAGGTTTTGATTACTTTAGACAAGCAAGTTTATTCATTAGATTTGGTATGTTTAGCAGTCTTTCATATTACTTTATAGTCTATGGTGAAGTCCATCAGAAGTAAAACTACGAGCCATAGCTCAATAGCTATGTATAAAAGAAACCATATACTTACCTTCAAGATCAGTAGAACCCATGGTACAAAAAGGTATTTCTTTAGACAAAGAGATGTGAAATCCGACTTCTTTTTGTCAACCAAAGATCACAGATGAGGGTGGTGAAAACCTTTATGTTAAAAACCAATAAGACAACCATGTAACTGATCAAGAGAGTAGTAAGACTCCCCCCCCTTTTTGTGGAACCTCTTTTTTGGCAAAAGCTTGGGAGCTATACCCAAGCCAAAACAACCCCGGCCATATACTTACCTTCATATCCTTCAGTCATTAGCAGGTTTCAAGAACAGGAATGTCCGGCCCTACCAACCATAGCTTTTTTCCAAAGCCAAAAAAATGTGAGCTACTGTATACTTACCTTCACAAATTGCCAGGCTTATCACGGACTATTAATAACCAATGATAACCAGTTAATCACACAAAAAAAAACCAACCATTTTCAAAAAATGCCAGTTAATTAGATGCCTCTATCTCCTTAGAGAGAGAGAGAGAGAGAGAAAAACAACCAGTTATAACAGCGACAACAACCAATCAAAAAGGTGTTTATTTTTGCCAGAATCAGAGCTAAGTGACCCATTGGCAATAACCCCATGTTGCCAATTTTTATACAGTCGGGACACAGTATCAGTCCCCATTTTTGTATACACATCCAGCTGTAGCATGTATTCGGAACGGCCATCAAGCCAACCATCATGTTCACAACCATATACAAACATACACATACTGCCATATATGCACAAGAAGCTTTATGCGGAGATGAAGTCCTGCAGCGTTTTAATTTCCGAGCCTTTTACTCCTTACTAAGGCTACCCCCATTGCAAAACAACCACTGACCAACGTTTTCTATGCACAAGAGACCCAAGGCCAGCCAAAATGTCAAGGCTTTAGCAAAATAACCAGTCAAGCTCATGAACCTGCAACAATTTATAAGAATCGACATATCCTTCAGTAAACTACAGAGGCAACCTATTCAGTCCGAGGTCAGAAGACTCTTTTATACAAGGTGGGGATGCAATATTCCTAGGATTACCATATCAAGCTTTTTGAAAGAACATCAACAGAAAATAACATTTGTACACAGTCTGTAAGAATGCCATCGCTGAAAAAGACTGCACAGTACGTGTGCTTGTACCAAACAAAAGGTAGGACCACCTTCCTTAATTAAAGAACATTTTAGTGTTTATAAAAAGTGCAATAAACCAGCAAACTCAGTAGGGGTAAGTTTGAACACCTGAGTCACCTCGGAAGAGAGCTCCATTCTTCTTGATAGTCAAAAGCAGACAAGAGGTGTTTCACAAAATAACTCAAAACACCCACAATGGCTAAGTGAGGGGCAGAGATGCACCCTCACTTGTTTTTATAGTAGGAGGAGGCAAATCTTGCTCGTGTGCTCTGCCACGGTATCAAGAGACCTACGCCTCGCTCCACCATGAGTGTGAGATAGCATCGAGTTGCACACCTATTGCCTTCAATGGGGATCGACAGTCAGGGAAGAGGGCCGCCTTCACTTCGCCATGAGAGCAGACGACATTGATCACACTCGACAGAGCATCATAATACATTCAAGGGCTTGGCCCCCCGGTAGTAGTGGTCCATTTTTTTTTTTAAAGCCAATTTCTTAAGGTTGACCCAGTATGGTCCAAGCAAAAGGAGCCTAAAAGGGGGAGGGGGGGGGGGGGGGGGGGGGGGGGGGGGGGGGTTGTTTTTTTTTAAAGTTTTTTCTTTTTAAACAAATATAACTAATGAACAGTATACCAGTGTGTGTGTGTGTGTGTGTGTGTGTGTGTGTGTGTTGTTGTTGTTGTTGTTGTTGTTGTTGTTGTTGTTGTTGTTTTACTTTAATAAATAAACACAAAAGAACAGCTAGTTTTAGACAAGTGACCAGAGGTAGCACCAAAAAAACTCAATCTTAGAATTATTTTTGTATATAGATATAAGAATGAGGTCTCATTCTAGTGTTTAAATACACAAGGACATCTGTAATAATTATTACATAGAGTGGTAGGCATCTGGTACATATTAGGGACGGACAATAGCTAAGCCAAAAAAAGTTCCAAGAAAGGATAGAGTTCTCACCTGCATCCATTCAAACAAGACAACAACACTGTTAGCCTTGAATGCGTTTTACAGGTGTCAATGGACTATATCATTTGTTATCCGTGTCCATCTTACATCCTATTTAACTTAAAGCCATCCTCCAAGATAATCATGAATCCAATTTTGTCAAGTATGAAGTGTGTCTTTGTTCTTTTTGAGTTTGTTTTAAAATGTGCGCTCCTTGCCGCACTGTCGAAGCAAGGGACTTGCCAATACACCGTGTGCGAGCCACAAACGGCTCCAAGCACACAACAAGCCTAAACTAGCAAGCTCAAGAGAACAAAGGGTGTGTCACTCACCGCTCTACGCTCGCCTTCGTGGTGGATTCCTCGCCGCGATGAAGAAGAAGCTGCAGTTGTGCCGCGCTCAACCGCTTCGCCGCCGTCGTGCCTTCGTAATGCTCGATCGCACACACACTCTCCCTCTCTCTCTCTCTCTCTCTCTCTCTCTCTCACACACACACACACACAAGGAGGTGAAGAAGAAGAAGATGGAGATGGAGCAAGAGCACTCTTCAATTGCACAAATGAGAGAATGAGTAAAAATTAGGTTTAGTTGGCTTTTATAGGAGCTCACCCCATTCACACTTGGGCGCCCATGCTTAACCAACTAATCCCTTGAATGTCCAAGTTAAAGTGCGCCTCTCATCGGCGATCACTCTTACCCTTTTCCTATTGGTCCGACAAGCCCGGTACCTGACTCTAAATAATACATAATACGCGTCCATCATAGGTGATGGGTGTCCGTGAGCCGTGAGGGTTAACATGCCCCCCTTCCTGATGTAGATTCCGTCCTCGGAAGCTATTGAGTTGAAGCTAGTTCGTCGAGGTGGAAGAGCATTTGAGATGAATGTCCTTAGCCTTCTTCAGTCACTGCAAAATCAAACAACATTGGCACAGTAATGGCATTCTCATTAAAAAGCATATGCAGTTTTAGATAGAAAAATTGATTGGTCAAAGAATTTCAAACAATTTGGTAGCAATGAACATTAAATTGCAATGTAATCAAATGCATAAACAGATGTAAAGGTAGAAAATTAAACAAGTCTGGGGTCGCTAATTTGACGGTCGAAAAGCACTAGAGATCGAATATTAATACCATGGGTAAGCTTCTTAATTTTCTGTGGTCAATTAAGTTGTTTAATCGCGAGAGCCAAGTATTCATGTTCGAGGGCTGACTAGAGGCTATATCTAGAAGACTTTGTAGTTAAGCTACCATAAAAGGAATTTCTCATGAAATCATCGCCTGACTGATTACTTTTTCTTTGACCCCCCAAGGTCTTTTCACATTGATTCAATTATGATGTGTGTGCTTATTTTGTATGCCTTGGGTTTTTTGCTTTTCAAGGAAAAGCGCCCACACTGGGAACCTCTAGGGCTCTAGTACCATAGGCGATACATGTGAGTGAAGTACCAAATCAAGCCGAGATTTCTCTTCTAGCTTAAAATTTTACATTGTGGCACTTTGATTTTTTGTTTGTTCATTTTCAGCATTTTAATTTTGTAACTTTGGGGGGTCATATAACATTGTTACACTCCCCAGGCTCATCACATTAGTAAACTCCCTTTATAATACTTAAGCTAAAGGTCACTAGGGTTAAGCCCACTAGAAAGCCCTAGTACATTTCATACAATGCTACCTAAATCGGATTAAGAACCTAAGTAACCATTGCTTATTAGGAAGGCATTCCCCATGGTATTAAGAGAAGATTTCTAACACCTAACTTGGTCAAACTAGCTTAGTCGGACTGCTTGATTTTTAAACCTAGACAAGTGATTATGACAAAACATTACATTGAATTAAATGTTTGATATTAAGCCAATGCGCTGAATATTATGCTACCATTCACAATCAAAGCAGACAATCATAGATGCAAAAAGATAAGGGCAATGCTCATGGACAAGAAACACCTGTTTGTGTCGATGGTCGCGCTTGATTTGAAGGTGAACGAGAGAAAGGTTCCATGAAGGTCCAAATCCTATCAATAGCAACACGCTCCTGTACACACTATGAAACACAAACAATACCTCTAGGAGGCACATCAGTGGGAAAAGAGAACTTTGTTAATCACTCAACTCTAAAACAGAAACACTCCTATCGTACTAATCTTACCTACCCTCCATCACTCAAGTGATGAGGATCAAAGGTGTTTCATGGCATAGGTTCTGTTTCACTGTACCAGATGTAAATGTGTAGGTCTAAGTCAATGTTTTGACTTTTATTGTGCATACTCGTTTGCTAATTGCTCTTGCTCTTTTTTTTCTTTTCTTTTTTTTGTGAGTATAAAGCTTTATATGTACATTCCCTAAGATTGGAATTGAGAGGTCAGGGAAAAAGGTTGAGAGGGAAACAAATGAATGATGACTGTCAGCAAACACTCCCCCCTTCCTTGGGTAGATCATACCGTTTGAAATGAGCTTGTCACCCTTTGAAACCAATTGTTCCAGTTGGTAATAGGTGAGGATTTTTGCCAGTAGTTTTCTATTACCCTAGGTGCCTCGTCAAGCTGCAAGGGTGGTAAGGTACTCTCCCAGGATCGAACTTGAAGTGGTTCATCAGGTGATTCTTGAACACTGGGAGGTGTGGATTCTTTTATAGCTTCATGGAGGTCCACTACTATAGATGGAGGCTGTGTAGAAGCTTTTACCTCTATGGATGTATTACATGAGGAGCTAGAATCTTCATGGGACTCCCCCCTTCCTGAGCTAGGTGGAACAAATCGTTCTTTCTTTGGTACCCAAACTAGCTCGGGAGCGGGTGTGTAGCATTCTGTGATTTTTTTCTTTTCACGATCATTGATTCGTTTTGGAGCTACGGGATTGGGCTCACTTGGGTCAGGTGATAGGTAAGAGCACAATCTACGTTTTGGCACCCAGATTTGATCATTTCCTTGATAGTAGCCTTGGGCTTCCAATAGTCGTTTAGGGATCCATCGCAATATTTTCTTACTTTTCTTGGAGCGAGTGGTACGTTTCTTACAAGGCTTCTGTTTTTTAGCACTAGCTATGGTCACTAAAGAAGCTTTAGGGACCCACTTGTATGTTTTCTTCGTGACATTAGGATGAGTCTTGTCGAAAGCGATATGCATTGCTTGTAGCATATTTAAGGGTACAGGCATTTCATCCCCCTCAGGTGTTACCCAGGTCGTCCCCCTATTTCCCCAAGTGTCTATGGTTGATGCTAGGTGGACCCAATCCACATTGTCTGATTCAGTCATCCCAGGTAGGATATCCATATAAGGAGAATCTTGGCCAATGTCTGTATCCTTCTTACAAGTGTAACAATATTGTAGTGGCGCCGAGTGAACTGTGGTGTCAGAGCGATGATCAATAATGGTTTTACTCCCTAAGGGGTGTACCTTACCAGTCACCAAATCCACTCTAAGGACAGAGTCTTGGAATTGCAAATAGACATGATTTTTAGACCAATCGTGAACCATTTGTGCTTCCCTCATGAATGGTCGTCCTAAAATCATTTCATATGACATAAGGTGTTTAGAGAAATCCATTACAATGAACGTATGTCGTACCTTGTGTCCTAGAACTTTGATCTTAAGATCCTTGAGCATCCCCATAGGTTTGGCTATGGTACCATTTGCCATCTTTACCACAATGTTAGTAACACTGAGGCGGGGTTTTCCCATGGATTCCCAACAATCTTTTGTAACGATGCTAACTCCCGCACCACCATCAAGAATTCCCTTTATAGTTAATCCCTTGGTAGTGATGGGTAGGGTCGCATTAGACTCGTCGCCTTCAAAATACTGCCCTAATTCGTTAATGGGTACCTCGATCACAGACTCGTGTCCATCTAAGTCAAGTGATTGCACATGATTTTCCTCATCAATCATAATCGAGTCAGGCCTATTTGGTTGCGCAAACTGCGGTAATCCCGTTCGTAGCTCTCCGTTAAGGAATGCTCGAAGTGCAAGGAATAACTCAGGATCTCCATACAGCTTTTCTATGATCGTGGTTCGGACCTCAGAAGACATGAAGTCCACTAGTTTGGCAACATTCATTGGCGTTTTGCAGGGTGTAGGTCCTTGACTAGGAACTGGTGAGGATGGAATCTCATATTCCTCAATGGGATCAGGTATTCCTTCGTTAAACATCCTTTCCAACAAGAAGGGTGTATGCTCACTTTCTGATGTCCCGTCCTCACTCCCTTCTTGGATGATACTAGATATGGCTAACGGTCTATGGTTCATGTGGGGTGGATGAACTTGCGTGGGAAACACTGTGTCATGAATTTTGATATGCATGGGTTCTGGTTCTAGTTTCCTTTGAGTCTCCTCCACTAAACCTCTTAGATGTTTCACCTGCTTAATCTCGTCTACAGGGTTTGGGTACGTCCCAATCTTCTTTTTACGATTCTTCCCTTGGGGGTCTTGGATTGGATTTGGAAACACTTGTGGTGTTTTCAGAGGCTCTTTATGGTTTTCTCTTATTTGGTGCAGTTTATCTTGGGGGTCTTGGATTGGATTTGGAAACACTTGTGGTGTTTTCAGAGGCTCTTTATGGTTTTCTCTTATTTGGTTTTCATTTGGTTCCACGTTACGGTTTTCTTTGTCGGTCTTTCCCTTTGTGGTATTGGTTCTAGTCTCCATTGTCTCGATTGAATCTGAATCATCCTCGAGGTCATTCATATACACGGGGTCATCTCCTGTTCCTACGTTTGTTTTGGAACTTGGCTTTGAATTTTCCGTATTCTGCGACTTCTTCCTTCGTGTCTTCTTTTTCTTTGCTTGGATAATTGACGCGGTATCTCTCTCTTCGAGGATATGGCCTGGCCCTTGAAGCATGGACCGTGTAATCGCATAAGCAGGTGCGACGGGTGGTATTGGTGATGTCACACTAGCAATTTCGACCAAATTCAGGGGTGTGATTTTAGGCGCATTTGGGTTATAGGGGCATTGGGCAATCAAGTGATCTATGCCACAACGATTACATGTGAGTATTGGCATTGCAGACGTGCTCCCTTGATTCATTTGCATCTGTGCAGCATTCTTTTGCAGCCTAATAGGGCACTTCGCTACTCGATGTGGTCCACCACACTCGTAGCATTGAAGAGGTGGCCTCCTAGCCTGGGTGTTGATATTTTGACCTCTGGATGCGAGAGCAGCAGCTTGATAAACCGGCTTGACTTGTCCCCAACAATCTTCCATGTAGTATATAGGACATTCTTCCAATGTATCAAATCCGTAGGCAATACTAGTGTCTATTTCCTCCTCACAGCCATCTGCATAAGCATTTGATGGCTCGCAACCCACTTGGTTCATAGGGGCGACTCTTGGATGCGGGGGCTGCGGTCCTAGCACAGGAGGTGGTAACGGTGTAGCTTGTACAACATTTTGAGATCTAGGGACCATGTGTTGCGGTAGTTGCTCAACAGGTGGAGCAGGCATCAATACAGGAGCTCGAGGCGCATCCGTCCAGGCTACAGGTGGTCTATTTTCCATCATACGTTTGATCATTAAACAATCCTTAGCTTGGTGACCATACCTACCACATGCGTTGCAAGTTCCATTAAATTTTACTCTAAACGTAGGGCACTCACTAGTGCTATGTGGACCTAAGCAAATGGAACACCATTGTTGCTCCCTTCTTGGATACATGTGACTATTTTGAGGGGGTCGGTTATCCTTAAGAGACTCTTGGATTGCCTTGGTGAGGTCTGTCAAGAATGTCTCAAATACCTTTGGCTCATTGGCAATGGGCTTTGCAGTCATGGGTTCATACTCAATGACTTGTGAGCTAGTGGATCTCGTGTCAGTAGACACCCTCATGCCTGCTATCATCAAGTTGTCCTCTAATTGGATTGCATTGGCAGTGACATCTTCCCAGGTTGTGATACCTCTAATCACTAGTCCATTATAGATTCCTTCATTCCTCAACCCTCGAATGAATCGATCAAGCAGTTGGTTATTGTTGAAGCGCTCATTTACAGGGCAACGAGAGTTTAAGTGCTTTAGACGACTAATGAAGTCCCTTACTGACTCTCCTTCCTTACGTTCGGCCTTCTGTAGCTGAGATGCTACACCCCAAAGCACACCTTCTCGTATGTACTCCTTTAGAAACAACCTTCGAAGGGTAGGGTAGATTGTTTTCTCGTCCACCCTTAGGGTCCTATACCAATCTCCAGCCTTCCCACTTAATGTCAAGCTTAAGGCATTGCACTTATGTAGTTCGTTGCATTCCCCTAAGGAATCACATACTTGTTCAAACACTTCAATGTGTTTTCTAGCATCTTCGTCCCCATTGAATTTTTGCGTGAGTTTGGCAATTTGTACTGCCTTACTTCTAGGCTCTCTATCAGATGCGTGACGCATATTTTCCGCGATAGATCGACCTATGGTTTGAGCAAACGCTGCCAAGTCACCTATGTGAGGAGGCAGGGCCGGTGGAGGTACTCTTGGAATCATATATGGGAGAGGGACGGGTACCGGTCTTGGCATATGTGTAGATGATGCAGGATATGGAACATAACCGGGCATAGGTCCACTCGGATAAGGGCTAGGGAGCGGCACTCGAGGAGCATAAGCAAGTGGTACAATTGGAGGTGTGGGGGCCATGTGTGCATAAGGGGCTAGAGGCACATACGGTCGAGGCCCCATATTAGGTACTACGACACTAGGTAGTGGCACTGCGCTAACCGTAGATGTCATCGGTACATTCTCTGTCAGGCTTATCCTTGGAGTGAGCACTGTGTTTTCCTTAATAGAGGGTTGAGCCAAGTTAGGGAAGCTAAAGTTTTCGCTCGGAGACTCAGATTGCATAGAGACCCCAGGTGAAATGACGTAAGATGGGTCCATGGGGCTCATTAGAGGAGTCTCCATTTGAGATAGAGTAGGCTGTTGAGCCTTGCTCGTATCCAGAAATCTCATGGGGCCAGTTGAGAGTATATTTACCCCTCGGTTTTGCCTTTCTGATTGAATAATGCCATGGATAACATTACAGATCATTTTCTGTTGATCTTCGATGCTCGTGGCACTAGAGGTGGATTGTACAATCTCTATCCATCCTACATGGTAGGCGTGGCCAGAGTGTAGATCCGTCAACACCTCAATGTGGAGGTCGTATGTCCAATGATCATTAATGAACAATCCTTCTAGAGTCGACGTGTTAACGGTTTCTTGTGAGGTAGAAGCAATGTTGCTCCCCGTGGTTTTACTTGTCACCAACGGTACTCTAGAGGGAACTTCTGAAGGAGGCAGCTCAACAGGGCCTTCTTGGTAAGAAGTTGGTAGGATATCCACATGGACACTCTTTGGGGGTGTGGGGTCCACGTGCGATGTGAAAGGAGAGTCCACTTCCCCACCCCCTTCGTGTGCTTCATTTGCATCAGGTTCCGAGCGAGTAGCTCTACCTAATGTTTCCATGAAACGGCTAAACATACTAGTACTAGGCTGTGGAGCTTCGGGAGGTGCATGGCCTTCTCTCTCAGTGTTTTGGTTAGGGTATGCTTCCATGATTTCTGAGTCGGAGGAGGAATCACTAGCGGCTATTTTAGGGTCTTGGGTGGTGCTACCTTGTGTCCCCGCTGAGGGTCTAGAGCTTATCGTGGATGGGTAATGGGTGTCCGTATGAACAGAGGCACCCTCAATATGCTCGTGTTCTAGCACCCGCCCAGAGCGTAAGTTCATGTGCTTTTGATACCCTAAGGTGTCAAAAAGCTGCTCTAGGAGGCCTTGTGACTAGTTTTTAGCGTGTTTTTTGTTTGATTTTTTTGCTAGATTTTTTAGAGCGTGTCGTGGAATGGGCCGTGTGATAGCTCGAAACGAGCGTATCGGTCAGAGGGTCGTGCCGTGCTTTACAACCCTCCGTTTGGTCACTCTATGCCCTCGGAATCCCTAAAACTGTCAATTTCCAGTAGGGAACTAGGCCCAAACTAGAAAGTCTAAGGGTGCAAGTGGGAAGAGAAAGGAGGAGAGTGGAGGACTTGTCCCACATGCTCTCATTCTCTCTTGAGGGAGTAGGGTATATATATAAGAGTGAGTCTAGTATATATCATAAGACTGAGGACTGAGGCCTGGGCCTGGGCTTGGGCTTGGGCTTGGGCTTGGGAAAATGATCCCGATCTATCTTTTATACAAACCAACCCGTCCGTTTTAAGAGTCACGTTTTTTATTTTCGAAAAATTTCGCCGCCCGCTCACTCGCGTTTTTGATTTCCGATTTTATTTTTTATTTTTGCAAGAATTTTTTTTTCTCTTTTTTCTTTTTGGTGCAGAAAATACAGAAATTGAAAACGCAGATATGCAAAAATTGCAGAAAACGCAAATATGCAGAAATTTCAGAAAACGCAGAAATTTGCGGATACGCAAAAAATTGAAAAAACGCAAAAATTGCAGAAAATGCAGAAATTGCAGAAAATTAAAAAAACGCAGAAATGCAGAAAATTGCAGAAATTGAAAACGCCGAACTTGAAAATGCAGAAATTGCAGAAATTGAAAAAACGCAGACAATAGCAGAAATTGAAACTTGACAGCAAATGCAGAAAACGCAAAAAACAGAAATCTCCACACACTCCTTCCCTGCCTTTCCTATGATAGAAATTGCACCACAAGGAAGCGTAAAGTGCTAACCGAGCTTAGTGTAGGGCATATCCCCGGCAACGGCGCCAAAAATGTGCAAACCTTGCCGCACTGTCGAAGCAAAGGACTTGCCAATACACCGTGTGCGAGCCACAAACGGCTCCAAGCACACAACAAGCCTAAACTAGCAAGCTCAAGAGAACAAAGGGTGTGTCACTCACCGCTCTACGCTCGCCTTCGTGGTGGATTCCTCGCCGCGATGAAGAAGAAGCTGCAGTTGTGCCGTGCTCAACCGCTTCGCCGCCGTCGTGCCTTCGTAATGCTCGATCGCACACACACTCTCCCTCTCTCTCTCTCTCTCTCACACACACACACACAAGGAGGTGAAGAAGAAGAAGATGGAGATGGAGCAAGAGCACTCTTCAATTGCACAAATGAGAGAATGAGTAAAAATTAGGTTTAGTTGGCTTTTATAGGAGCTCACCCCATTCACACTTGGGCGCCCATGCTTAACCAACTAATCCCTTGAATGTCCAAGTTAAAGTGCGCCTCTCATCGGCGATCACTCTTACCCTTTTCCTATTGGTCCGACAAGCCCGGTACCTGACTCTAAATAATACATAATACGCGTCCATCGTAGGTGATGGGTGTCCGTGAGCCGTGAGGGTTAACATAAAACTTGTGATCAAAAATTTCATCGCTTCTTTAAGATACAAGTGAATTTTTGTAAATTTTATAGATAAAGTTATTATATAACCCGATTTATTAAGACCTTAAATAGCTCTTTACATACATATCATTCTGGTCGAAAGGCCACCACCCCTTCCACTTCAAGTGTCTTACTCCTAATTTCAATCCCAAATTATTTTGTACCTTTATACTAGGCCTTCCATACGGTATATTGCACTTTAGGTTTAAAAAGAGCCAAATGTTACCATTAACTTTCAGAACACAACACAATCAGTTTAAGGCATCCCCAAGACCAAGCAAGTGTTTGTGGTATCATTCCTTCCCCTTACTTAAAAAAAGACAAAACAAATTCATGGAGTAGCCCTTTCTTCTACATCAGACAAAATTTGAAAGTTACGGTGTTATACATCAAAAATTTCCTTTTTCCTCCTGTTTGGTTTTGATATAAACACAGTTATGTACATCAAGCCAAAAATTAAAACAAAACATTATGAACAAAATGTGAACGAGGTATCATTCCTTCCCCTCTTTGAAAAAACAAAACTAATGCAGTAACCCAATCTTCTATGTCAGAGAACATACAAAACTAAGATGCTATGCATCATTTGTCAAAATTCCTCTTTTTACAGCTCGTTCAACCAAACAAATCATCCTAAACTTCTTTTAAAAAATAGTCAACGTAGTATGTAGTATATCAATAAGCCTATTGCATGATGTACAAAACATACAATATGGCCAAAACAGCTACACAGGTAGTATGCAAACAACCTAACAGAAAATAGTTAACAAACGTAACTAGAGCCATTCAGGCTACTTGTCTTCACATATAGTGATGCCCATACCCCCAACTCAAAAAAACAATGGTTTATGTATTTTCATAATCTGTGCAAACACGAAAGAAGAAGAGTCCATTGTTTTGCCTGCAAAAACAAGGGCTATACCATATTTCTTACCTACCCCCCAAACTTGGGCAGTACCTTTTTCAAAAAAAACAGTATCAAGATAGAATTCTTGTGACAACTAAGCAAAGCCAAACCAATCTAAAACCCCAGCAGTCAATAGTTCTAAACATCTACCACCAAATAAAAGCCATCAACTAACAGCTAACGGCATTCACATATGTAAAGTAGTGCTTCACAAAATTACCAAAAAGTGCATAGTAATGATACATTATGTTTAAAGAATAGAACTAGTTTCAACAGTGTATGAACGTGAGAAGCCCCATCATGTTCCACCAAATCCATATCCACACAGTAAGCAGTTAACCAGAAATCCCTCCACATACACACACAATAAATAAAAGACAAGGGTGAGTGAGGGGCATAGAGAAACCCTCACCTTGTTTTTATAGTGAAAAAGATCATCGATGATTCATTGAGTGTTGCCTATAAGGTGAATCCATTCCATATCTACTCATCAACCTGATAGAGTCTCAAGGCACATAAGTGGCAATTGTCGTGTTAACTATCATAAAGAAAAAGATGGGCGAGCGGTGGAACCCGATACGTAGAGGATGCTCAATTAAAGCAAGGAGAGCCACTCCGTTAATGGGCCAAGAGGGAGGCAGCAGGGCGTGAATGTTTCAGCAAATCACGTACACTCGCTAATGCACTTAATTAAGTGTCATAGAAATCAAGAGTGGTAAATAAGCCAGGTGCCCCATGGGGGGGAGGTATACCCACATATTTCCAATAAGAGGTCACGTACCTCTTGAAGTGCCCTATCCCACGTAGGGTTTTAGTAGAAAAAGGCATCGGAAAGTGGTTTAGGTACTAAGAGGATTGTGGTATGATGTCTTGGAAACATCACTAGACACCTCGAGGAGGGTTTTTTTATTTTTCAATATCGATTATACAGTGTGCATAGGAAGAGATAAGTTAAGATATAGCAACATGTATTGTAGGTGGGAAAAAGGTGCCTAATGTGTATTTATAGGCTAGGTTCAATTTACCACTAGAGAAGGGCAACCGAAATTGGTAGAGGTTTAAGGTTAGGAAAAAATTAATGCATGCGCGTGAGTGTGTTTAGGTGTGGAACAAACTTATAGTTACACGTAGTGCCTCTGTGTGTGTGTGTGTGTGTGTGCGTGTGTGCGTGTGTGCGTGTGTGCGTGTGTCCGCCCTATCCCAAGTGCCATACACAATGGGTCGGCAGTAGGCCCATTGTGTATGGACCTACTACCTAATTAAACAAATGAGGTTAGTGAGATTAAATCTCAAGCCATGTCAGTCATTTAGTGAAATAGCTTTAATGATAGTATCCATGAGGTTGCTTCTATTGAAGCCCTTGAGGCAGAATTTGTGAATAAGATGTATGATATCTTCCCAAGTCATGAAGCAGTTAGAATATGAATAAACGATCATGTAAAGAAGACTAATACATAAGTTTAGAGACGCTTTATGTGGTTGGTTACTGCTCTTTTTGACAAATTCAATGGCAAAGATCGATGGTCTCTTTTCCAAATGAATTGGTAGTCATAGTTACCATTACAGGGATTGTGTAGTTGAATAGAGAAGTTAAGGAATTATATAGAGGTGGAAAAAAAACCCAAAGATGTATCAAAACCATTATTGTAAGTAGGCTCAATTCTAAGGCAGTTAGGGTAAATTAGATTAATTTTGTCAAGGAAGGTCTATTATTAAGGCTCAGGATATCGTCCATGTTTCTATAGGTATGTTTAAACAGAGAGAGTCTATGATTAGTACTTTATTCCTCATGGTATCAAGAAACAATTTATATGCAAAAAAAGGCAAGGTATAAATTGCACATAAGGGGTGAGCAGGAAAAGCCCATAGGAATACCAAGGAACTGGTTATAGCGTTGGCCACCAAAGTGGATTGAACAATTATCCAGAAGTCAAGCAATGACATCATTAAGCTTATTCTCATTGAAGTGGGAGGTGTGAGACAAGTTAGATTTTTTAATCCATCTAGGTTTACTGATTAGAGAGACGTAGGAAAAGCCTTCTAATCAGGCATGGTTAAATGTAATTTTAGTCATTTCTTTCAAAACATTTTTCAATCCAATATCGCCATTAAGGGGAATATTCTTGTAACATTGAGTGATGTCAGTAGAAAAGAGATGAAAGATCTGACTGTTACCATATACATGTGGTAGTGATGTGTGTGAACACACTAGGACCGTCGGGGCATTTTTTCCCTCTTTAGGAGGTTTTTTCCCCCGTGCATTGTATATACGTCCATCACTCTAGGGCTATCTATCTTTCCATTGCACACTAAGTAACTGACTCTCTATTGTGTGCCTTGAGCTTCCTTCGTCTTCTCCAAGCTATGTGTGTTTCTCTACAACCCTAATTCCAACAATTGGTATCAGAGCAGGTCACATCCTCCCGGGCTTAGTCGCCAGCTGCTCCAGCACACGCCTGCTCACTTTCTCCGATTTCAGTGAGCTTTGGCGAGTGCTCAGAATTTTGATTTGGGCTCATTTCGGCCTCCGTTTCCACTACAGACAGTACTGCACAAGCTATTTCGTCATTTTGTGCAAAATTTCTGTCAGTGCTGTTTTCTGCATAACAGGTGCCTTATAGTCTTCTACGGTTTGTGCTATATAGCACAGGTTGTTCCCGCTCCGTTTCTCCTATTTTCGGGCAGTTTTCACATCAGGTGCAGCATTTACCATGGCTGACAACAACAACACATATGTGTTCAAGATGTTTGCTGTTGAGGACAGGTTGCATGGGGACAACTACCCTATGTGGGCTTATATGATGCAACATGTTCTTGTGTCAAAGGGTGTCTGGAACATTGTGTAGGGCATTGATGTACGTCCTAGTTCTGAGGATGTAGGCGATGTTGAGGATGTTGCAGGTCTTGCTGCAAGGATTGCAGTTGTTAGAGTTGTTTTGCCTACGGCAGAACAAGCTCGTTGGGATGTTAAGGATGCGCAGGCTCATGCATTGATTGCGTTGTCTGTGAAGCGCACCATTGTTCCTCACATCCGTTCAGCAAAATCTGCAAAACAGGCTTGGGATATTTTAGCAGGTCTTTATGCAAGTCGCAATGAGGCTAAAATTGCTTTGCTGCGTAAAGAGCTGGAGTCGAAGATTATGCATGAGGAAGATGATATGGACACTTTCCTTGCTAGTGTCAAGGATATCAATGAGCAGCTTATTTCTGCAGGTGAAGTCATTTCAGACAGTTCCCTTGTGCAGACTGTTCTTGATGCCTTACCAGATTCCTACCAGACTTTTGCTAGTACTTGGAGACTGATGACCCAAGGAAATCATGAAGTTGTCAAGTTTGATGCATTATGCACATTGATGTTGCAACAGTCACTTTCTAGAAAAAAACAGGACTAGGCAGCGTGTAGTTGAACAGGCTTTTATTGCTTCTCAAAGAAAGGGTGGTAACAGTAATGCAGCCACTTCTTATGGTTCTGCTGCGAGTGGCAAAAATTCTGTTCCTAATGCTTCTACTGGCAATACTTCGTCTGGCAATTCTGGTGATAAGGGCAAAAAGAAGATGCGTTGCCATTATTGTAAAGCCAATGATCACTTGATCAAGTCGTGTCCTAAGTTGAAGGCCAAAGAGGCTAAGAAGAAAGAGGGTGGTTCCACTGCAAATGCTGGTTCCACTACAAATGCAGCCATTGTTGAGTCTTCTGTGAAAGGAGATTGTGTTGCTGATTTTGATGGAGAATGGGCATTTAGCGCAGAGTGCACTTACAATCCTGCTTTCCATGATGCATACTTGTCAGTTGCTGCAGATTCACATGTGTGGTATTTCGATAGTGGTGCTACAAAGCACATTACCTCACATCGTGAATTGTTTACCTCTCTTGAGTCTGTCCCTCATGGGAATTCAGTCACTTGTGCCAACAACGCCTCTTATCCAGTTCAGGGAGTTGGAAAGATTGTGCTCACTGCTGCTAATGGCAGTTCCTTTACACTTGTTGATGCACTTTATGTACCTGGGATCAAGAAGAATCTCTTGTCTGTATCCGCACTTGCTAGACTTGGACTTATAGTCAAATTTGTAGATGACAGATGTACAGTTCGTGATCTCAGTTTTGGTGATGAAATTGTTGCATCTGGCCTTTTGTGTCGTGGGCAGTATAAGCTCACTTTGTATGACAAGTGTGGACAAAATTTTGCAAATGCTGTTGCAGATTCAAGGGCTATTTCAGATGCAAAACTTTGGCATGCACGTTTTGGTCATCTGAATTTTGCCAGTTTGCTGCGTTTGCAGAAATCTGATATGGTTGCTTCTTTGCCGCCTCTTGAAGCACCTGTCAAACATGTTTGTGAAGGCTGTATTTTGGGTACGATGCAGCGTTCTAAATTTCCAAAGGATGGTTCAGTTCGGGCCACATGCAGGTTGCAGCTTGTGCATAGTGATGTTTGTGGGCCCATGCAAACTCCGTCCTTGGGCAATTACCTGTACTTCGTGACTTTCATTGATGATTACTCCAGGCATGCATGGTTATTTCCGCTTAAAGCGAAGTCCGAAGTTTTTATGTGCTTCAAACAATTTCTGGCTATGGCTGAAAATGTCTCGAAATGTACTATGGGCACCCTCTGTTCTGATCGAGGGGGGGAGTATATGTCTCATGAATTTAATGCATTTCTGGCTAGTCGTGGGATAAAACACCAATGTACAGTGCCTTATACACCTCAGTAAAATGGTGTTGCTGAGAGGAAAAACAGGTCACTGACGGAAATGGCACAATGTATGGTCAAAAGTCAATCTTTGCCGCATTCTTTTTGGCTTGAGGCCATTATGTGTGCCACTTATGTACTTAACAGGTGTCCTACGAAAGCTTTGCAATCTATTACTCCATATGAAGCATGGCAGGATAGAAAGCCTTCTATTGAGCACATGCGTGTTTTTGGCTGTTTGGCATATGCTTTGGTGCCACAAGTGCAGCGCAGAAAATTGGATGGTAAGACTGTCAAATGTATTTTTGTTGGTTATAGTGCTGAAAGCAAAGGTTACAGGTTGTATCATCCACAAACAAAACGTATTCTAGTTTCTCGGGATGTAGTGTTTGTGGAAGATTCTGTTCAGCCCTTGCTGTCATGTACTAGAGACAGTAATGTAAGCTCACAGGACATTTATGACACTTTGTTGCCTCTTTTCAGTGGTGGAAATACGAATGTAAGTTCCAATGAGGCAAATGTACAGCCTATGGGGGTTTCTGAAAAAAATTTAGATCAACCTATTACTGATGTAGATGTACTTGATGAGGAAAGGGCAGAAAATGAGCAGGCTAGAGGTATGCCAAAATGGCTGGTGCACACTTTGCGTGATAGTAAATTGGATGCACCTTTGTCTAGTCGTACTTGTTCAGGCTCTCGCCATGCATCTTATGCATCAGATCGTTATGCTTTGGCTGTGTCTAGCTTACATGATGTTGAGGAGCCTCTGTCTTTTGATGAAGCACAGAATTCAGAAAATGGGATGGCTGCCATGCAATCAGAATATGATGCACTTATAGAGAATGAAACATGGACTTTATGTGATTTGCCTCCTGGCAAAAAGGCCATTGGTACGAAGTGGGTTTACAAGTTGAAACGCAAGCCGGATGGTGAGATCGATCGCCATAAGGCTCGACTTGTTGCAAAGGGTTATGCACAACAAAAAGGCATAGATTATGAAGAGACTTTTGCTCCCACTTGTCGTATGACTACTGTGCATTTTCTATGTGCATTGGCAGCTCATTTTGGTTGGGATGTACATCAATCAGACATTGTACCTACTTTCTTGAATGGTGACATATTTGAGGAAGTATATGTAACGCAGCCTCGCGGTTTTGTCATAAAAGGAAAAGAGGACAAAGTGTGCAAATGTAACAAGGCTTTGTATGGGTTGAAGCAATCTCCTCGTGCTTGGTATGAAAAAGCTGACACTCATTTGGTCAAACAAGGCTTTCATAACAGTCCAACAGAAAGCACATTGTATGTAAAGCGTGAGGGTGATGTACTTCTCATTGTGGTTCTTTATGTTGATGATTTGCTTATCACTGGACCCAATGAGAGACATATTGCTGAATTTAAGGCTGATTTGAATGCTACTTTCAAGATGAAAGATTTGGGGCTGTTGCATCATTATTTGGGTATACAGTTTAAGCAATGTGATGGTGGTATTGCCTTGTGTCAGAAAAGTTACATAGAGACATTGCTATGTAAGTTTGGACTTGAGGATTGCAAACCTATTGCCACTCCCATGGAAACAGGTTTGAAGTTGAGTCTACATGATGCTGGCGATCCTGCTGATGTCACTCTTTACCAAACTGTTGTTGGCTGCCTCATTTATGTATGCAACACGAGGTCGGATATTCAGTTTGCAGTCTCACAGGTCAGCAGATTTATGCATAGCCCAGGGTCTAAGCATTGGCAGGCTGTCAAGAGAATTTTCCACTACCTTAGTGGCACTTTACATCTTGGCTTGTTTTATCCCAAGGGGGGATCATTGCCGCCAGACTTACATGCTTTTTCGGACTCAGATTGGGCTGGTTGTTTTGACACGTGAGTGTCCACAAGTGGTTTTTGTTTCATGCTTGGCAGTTCATGTATATCATGGTGGAGCAAGAAGCAACCTACTGTGGCCACTTTGAGTTGTGAGGCTGAGTACAGGGTAGTCTTCACAGCTACGGTTGAGTGTGTATGGCTCAGACGCCTTATGGTTGATTTGGGTGTTGGACAGGACACTGCCAACACTATCTACACTGACAGTCAAAGCGCATTGGCAGTTGCGAGGAACCCAGTTTTTCATGCTCGCACAAAGCACATTGAGGTGCATTACCACTATGTCAGGGAGAGTCTCTCAGCAAGAGAGATCAGGTTGGCTTATGTGCCAACACAGGACAACCTTGCAGATCTTTTCACAAAGGCATTATCTCGTGAGAAGCTTGAAGCTTTCCGCAAATCTTTGGGCTTACTCCCCTTTGTGGATTGATCCTGTCCTCAGGGCATGGCACTTCCCTTTACTCATGTGCCAGCTCTCGTTCACCGCATCACTCCAGGGGGGATTTGTTATCATATACATGTGGTAGTGATGTGTGTGAACACACTAGGACCGCCGGGGCATTTTTTCCCTCTTTAGGAGGTTTTTTCCCCCATGCATTGTATATACGCCCATCACTCTAGGGCTATCTATCTTTCCATTGCACACTAAGTAACTGACTCTCTATTGTGTGCCTTGAGCTTCCTTCGTCTTCTCCAAGCTATGTGTGTTTCTCTGCAACCCTAATTCCAACACTGAGTGGGAGGTTGAGAGTAACCTCAGTGAAGTTCTTAACGAGCCAAAAGGGGGTTATATTTTATTTTAAGAAAGTCTAAACAAAAATAAACAAACTGATTCAAACTCAAAAAGTACAAGGTCAAGGCATAAGTAATGTCTTTAGTAATGTTGGTAAATATCCCATTTGAGGCATCAGATATCAAATGAGACTTGTGTTTATGATGTTTATAGAGGGAAATAATACAGGTAGTTTGATAGTCTCAAGAGAGTATCCAAGACCATTATAGTGTTTCTCAATACAATTGGTGACCTCAATAGGGGATAGATTAAGCAAAGTAAACTCATCACCAGATAGACGTAAGTGAGTAACTTTCCAAGCGAGGTTTTTGCAGATAAGAGTAGGGAAATTGGATGCTTTATCAAGCCCTGCCACAAACCAATTTTGCGCAAGTTTTTGAAATTTTAAGTCGAGATCCAGTGTGATCCAACTGTCATCAATAGACAGCCACTCGTGTGGTAACAAGGTTACTTTATGAAAAAAACAATGCTCAACCAATCTAGTTAAGTCCAATAGGACTGTCTTCTCTAGTTAGAGAGTACTGACAAGGTCGATTGAGCAGTCAAGTAAAGCTAATAGGGCCAAGTAGGGGTTCTTTGGAAAAATTGGAATATGATTCAATCCTTTAGCCAAGATCTTTTGGGGTGTGAGGTAATCACATTAAGATCACAAGTGCAGGCATGCTTGCCTAAATCACCAAAATCTTTACAAAAACTATTAAACTTATCATAAGCACAATCAAGGATAGTATTGCAACGTAGAAAGTCATTGTTGTAGACTAAACTTTTAACATGCTGATGATATATCCAACCAATTAATACTTTATCTAACATTTCATGGTTACCAAAAACTAGATCAAAACACTCACAAAAGATTGACTTGGGTGAAAACCAATCCAAAAGACATTCTGGAACAGGCAGTGTATATAGATAAGATATGTTGTAGGAGTCTTTTTTGAGAGACGCATCCTTCCACAAGGGCCAAAAAATACCTTCAAGATACAGAGGATCACAAGTCAGGAGGTGACAGATGGGTGTATTTCTCCCTCTTCCTCTAGTAAAGCTACAAGACTTTCCTCTATTAAATCTAGAAGAAGTAATAGGTGTTAGGAAAGATGTGAAAGACTTATTGGGGGTGGTTAAAGAGTTAGGTCTTTTCACTGAGGGGGAATCATTATCATCAATGCAAGGCTTGAGTAACACAGTAATGATTTTAACTCCTTTGTAATTGGCATAGGTGGTAATATAAGTGTCAAGCTCCTCAAATTTGAATTCCTTAAGAATAAGGCCACGAAAGATGTTAAAAGCAATTTGGGCAATAACAAGTGTCTTGGCTTGACCTCCCAACCAAGAGCAAATAAGTGATAAATGAAATTCCACCGATTTCTTAGGGAAAAGTTGTTCTAAGTGATTGAGAATATACCAAATTGCATGGTCAAACCACATAATACTAGAATCACAAAAGGCTTTAGGGTCCATAAATTTGCAAGCACATTTATGGTAAGGCTGGAAAACATTCCACATGTATTCAGTGTAGAAGTCTGGGTTGCTTTTGGAATAAACACTTAGAATGTTCAACAAAGTTGAGGCTGAAGGGAGCCTTGATAATTTCTCCTTTGTCCAAGAACTGCCCTCGTTTTAGGACTTTGAGTATGTAGTCCTCCACAGTGGAAGTAGAGACGTTGGCCAGATAAACCAATGTTTCACTAAGGATAGGTGCTAAAAAGGCTTTTTTAGGGAGGATCCAAAGCTGATGGTCAACTCCAAATGATTCAACCTCAATTTGTCTAACGGGTAGAAAGGGAAAACCTTGGACACTTTAGGTACCATCTCTAATAGGTTAGAGTCACTAAGGGAGCAAAGGTTGTTTTGAAATTCTTTACGACCTCCAAAGTAGCATTGTCTCTGCAAAAGATACCATCGGTATGTGGGATAGCAAGAGTAGTAGGGGCACTAATAAAAGTTGGATTAAGGCCCCATACTTTCTTAAGAAAGTTGGATAGCTTTGCCCCAGACAAAGAGAATTGAGCTACTTCCTGGCTGTATTGCAAAGTAAGTACAGTCAATTGGGCAATGTACTAGGATATCATAGCAACACCATCCTTATTGTCCTTGTCTAAAGTGGCAAAGATTTTGACCCAACCATTAAAAGAGAGCATTTGTAAAATAGAAGACTTTTTGTCAGAAGCCAGCGCTGATTCATAAATAAGTTGCGATGCTTATAAGCTACTTATACATATCAAAACAAGGGAAGTTTCCACAGAAAGAGGTTTGAAAGTTAATTCCAAACCTTGGGGTAGTGATAAGGCCTGTAATGAATGTATAGAAGAGTTAGAAAGAGCCTATATAGGGTAAGAAATTACAATTCTTTTGGCCTTTCGATCAAGAAAGGGCCTAGTTCTAGCGGCATGGGTTTTTTTAGGGGGATGATCCTTTAGGTGAAGTTTAATTTGTTCTATAATTCTTGCAAGTTTCTTCGGGTCCTGAATGACTCTCATGCAAGCAGTCATTTTATATTGAGTGTGCTCCAAAAAGATTATATAAAATCAAGGTTAGTAAAGGTGGATAAACCTACCACCCTAAAACCGGCAAAGTCAAAAGACTATAATAGCTGTCAGCAAGACTCCTAAACCATAGTCTAAGAGGGACCACCTAACACCACGAGCCAACCTAAACAGGAATTAAAGACAGTGGGTCCAACTTAGCGCTATAATCCAAACTAATCTCTAAAGCCAGCGTCCCGGTTCTCCTAGAAAACTAGAAGAGCCTTGTGTATAGGATGTGTGTGCTGCTATTTTACTTTAATAAATAAACACAAAAGAACTTAAAGTTCAAAAGACAGTTGGATTTTGACAAGTGACCAGAGGTAGCACCAAAATAACTCAATCTTAAAATTATTTTTGTACATAGCCTAAAAGAATGAGGTCTCATTCTGGTGTTTAAATACACAAGGAAATCTGTAATAATTGTTCCATAGAGTGGCAAGCATCTGGTACATCAGGGACGGACAATAGCTAAGCCAAAAAAAATTCAAGAAAGGATAGAGTCCTCACCTGCATCCATTCAAACAAGGCAACAACACTGTTAGCCTTGAATGCGTTTTACAGGTGTCAATGGACTATATCAGTTGTTATCCATGTCCATCTTACAACCTATTTAACTTAAAACCATCGTCCAAGATAATCATGAATCCAATTTTGTCAAGTATAAAGTGTGTTTTTGTTATTTTTAAGTTTGTTTTAAAACTTGTAATCAAAAAGGTCATCGCTTCTTTAAGATACAAGTGGATTTATAGATAAGGTTATTATATAACCCGATTTATTAAGACCTTAAATAGTTATTTACATACATATCATTCTTATCAAAAGGCCACCACCCCTTCCGATCCAAGTGTCTTACTCCCAATTTCAGTCCCAAATTATTTTGTACCTTTATATCAGGCCTTCCATACGGTATATTGCACTTTAGGTTTAAAAAGACACAAATGTTACCATTAACTTTCAGAAGATAGCACAACCAATTTAAGACATCCTCAAGACCAAGCAAGTGTTTGCGGTATCATTCCTTCCCCTTCCTTTAAAAAACAAAAAACAAAATTCATGCAGTAGCCCTTTCTTTTGCACCAGACAAAATTTGAAAGTTACGGTGTTATACATCAAAAATTTCCTTTTTCCTCCTGTTTGGTTTTGTTATAAACACAGTTATGTACATCAAGCCAAAAAATATAAGAAATCGTTATGAACAAAATGTGAACAAGGTATCATTCCTTCGCCTTTTTGAAAAACCAAAACTAATGCAGTAACCCAATCTTCTATGTCAGAGAATAGACAAAACTGAGATGCTATGCATCATTTGTGAAAAATCCTCCTTTTACAGCTTGTTCAGCCAGAAAAACCATCCTACAGGTGTTTCGAGAACAGGCACTAAGTGCCTATAAAGTTCTTTTAAAAAATACTCAACATAGTATGCAGTATATCAACAAGCCTATTGCATGATGTACAAAACATACAATGTGATCAAAATAGCTACACACGTAGTATGCAAACAACCTAACTGAAAATAGTTAACAAATGTAACTAGAGCCATTCAGGCTGGGTGTCCTCACATACAGTGATGCCCACACCCCCAACTCAAAAAAACCTTAATGGTTTATGTATTTTCATAATCTGTGCAAACACAAAAGAAGAAGAGTCCATTTTTTTGCCTGCAAAAACAAGGGCTATACCATATTTCTTACTTACCCCCCCAACTCGTGCAGTATCTTTTCAAAAACAAATAGTATCAAGATAGAAGTCTTGTGACAACTAAGCAAAGCCAAACCAATCTAAAACCTCAGCAGTCAATAGTTCTAAACATCTACCACCAAATAAAAGCCATCAACTAACAGCTAACGGCATTCACATATATACAGTAGTGCTTCACAAAATTACCAACAAGTGCATAGCAATGATACATTATGTTTTAAAAATAGAACTAGCTCCAGTACGGTATGAACCTGAGAAGCCCCATCATGTTCCACCAAATCCATATCCACACAGTAAGCAGTTAACCAAAAATCCCTCAAAAAAACTCTCTTGCACATGCACACACAATACGCAAAAGACAAGGCTAAGTGAGGGGCATAGAGCAACCCTCCCCTTATTTTTATAGTGAAAAAGACCATCGATGATGCATTGAGTGTTGCATGTAAGGTGAATACATTCCAGATCTGCTCATCAACCTGATAGAGTCTCAAGACACATAATTGGCAATCGTTGGCAATTGAGTGTTGCATGTAAGGTGAATACATTCCAGATCTGCTCATCAACCTGATAGAGTCTCAAGACACATAATTGGCAATCGTTGTGTTAACTATCATAGAGAAAAAGATGGGTGAGCGGTGGAACCTGATACGTAGAGGGCGCTCAAGTAAAGCAAGGACCATGCTATTTTGTACATAATAACACCGTTAATCCAAATCATACGATCGTGATTTCCAATCACAATTATGAACAGTATGCGTTGAGGCAGGACAGCCCACCCGTTCGTGATGTTCTTAAGTCATGCTTAACAAGCCAGGCAGTAACCTCTTTACTGTGAGGTCTTTTGTGAAGTAAAAAAATCAATAACCTACCATATGCAGTGAATGATTATGCAAAGCTTAGAAACCAAAAAACATAAACAGGCAAAGTAGCTAGATCATTTGAGTCATGAGCTATGTACCAAAAAAAAACCCACATTATGTCCACCAAATTCCATCAAAAGGTAAACACCGACCTGAGACAGTATTTCAACCACCTCCATGATTGCACGGTATGCATTTATGCCCTCACTCCTCTCTTTCACAAACACACGCAAAGAGAAATACACCACAGGCTAAGTGAGGGACGAAAGCACCCTCACCTCTTATATAGTGCTATAGGGTTCAGTTCCTCAATCTTTCCCAAGGTGGTACGGTTCCTCAATCTTGCCCAAGGTGGTAAAAGCCCCACAATCCAAGTACTCAATAGGTTCAGGTTTCCAAGAAGCAACTACAGGCACCCCTGCTTGTATAGTGGGGGTTGAGAGAGAGAGACAGAGAGAGAGAGAGAGAGAGTTGTCTCTAGAGAATATCCAAGATTACTACAGTGTTTAGAAATAATATTAGGATATAAGTTAAGTAAATCAAACTCACTCCATTTTAGTCGTAAGTGAGTACCTTTCCATGTGAGGTTCTTGCACATAAGAGTAGGGAAATTGGCGGCTTTATCAAGACCAACAATAAACATATTTTGTGCGAGTTTTTAAAATTTTAAGCTGAGGTCAGGTGTGATCCAAGTGATATCTGTAGATAACCATTTATGTAGTAAAAGAGTCACCTTTTGAGAAAAAACATTGTTGAACCAATTTGGTTAAGTCCAATGGACTGTCTTCTCCAGTCAGAGAGTATTGACTAGCTCAGTCAAACAGCTAAGTAAAGCTGAGAGGGCAAGGTATGGGCTTTTAGGAAAAGTTGGATTGTGGTTAAGTCCTTTAGCAATAATCTTTTGGATTACAGCATCATTAATTACTTTAAGATCACAAGTGCAGACATGCCTACCTAAATCACCAGAGTATTTACAAAAAACATCAAACTTTTCACAAGAACAATCAAGAATAGTATTGCAGAGTAAAAAAAAGCATCAAACTTTTCACAAGAACAATCAAGGATAGTATTGTGATGTAAAAATTCATTGTTGTAGACTAAACTTTTAATAGCTTGATGATATGTCCAGCCAATTAGGACCTTATCCAACATATTATGGTTACCAAAAAGTATATCAAAACACTTACAAAAGATAGACTTGGGTGAAAACCAATCCAAGAGTTCATTCTGGTATAAACCAATCCAAGAGTTCATTCTGGTATAAACCAATCCAAGAGTTCATTCTAAGGATAAACGTATTATAATTACCAAAAAGTATATCAAAACACTCACAAAAGATATACTTGGTGAAAACCAATCCAAGAGTTCATTTTGGTGTAAACAGTGTATATAGATATGCTTTGTTGTAGAAGTCTTTTTTTGGACGCAGTGTCCTGCCACAAGGGCCAAAAATCACCTGCATGGTAACAAGGTTACATGTCAAGGAGGTGCCAAATGGGTGTGTTTCTTCCTCTCCCTCTAATGAAGCTACAAGATTTACCCCTATTGAAGCTGGAAGAAGTGTCAAGTATTAGAAAAGATGTGAAAGAGCTATTGGGGGTGGTTAAAGAGTTGGGTCTTTTAAGTGAAGGAGAATCATCATCTTCAATGCAAGACTTGGGTAATCCAGTAATAATTTTAACCCCCTTGTAGTTGGCATAGGTGGTGAGATAAGTGTCAGGTTCTTCTGATTTGAGTTCCTTAAGAATATCAAGCATTAGGCTACGAAAGGTATTAAAAGCAATCTGATCAATAACCAAGGGTTTAGCTTGCCCGCCCAACCAAGAGCAAATAAGGAACAAATAAAAGTCCACATATTTCTCCAGGAAAAGTTGTTCCAAGAGATTGAGAATGAACCAAATAGCATGGTCAAACCGCATAATACTGGAATCACACAAGGCTTTTGGGTCCAAAAAGTTGCAAGCACATTTTAAGTATGGTCAAAAGACATCCAAATAGACTCAGTGTAGAAGTCTGGATTGCTCTCGGCAAACTCCATATTTCCTTTCGTGCTATAGACCAGCATTAGATGAACACTTAAGGTGATCAATAAAATTAAGGCTAAAAGGGGCCTTAATGAGCTCCCCTTTGTCTAAGAATTGTCCATCTTTAGGAATTTTGAGTCTGCACTCCTCCACATTGGAAGCAGGGAGGTTGGCCAAATACACCCATGTTTCACTTAGGATAGGTGCCAAAAAAGCTTTGTTGGGAAGGACCCAAAGCTGATGGTCTACTCCAAAGGATTCAACCTCAATTTGTCTGACTGGAAGAAAAGGGAAGACTTTGGAAACCTTGGGAACCATCTCTAATAGGTTAGAGTCAATGAGAGAGCAGAGGTTGTTTTGAAATTCTTTGACAGCTGCTAGAGTAGTGTTGTCTCTGCAAAAGATGCCGCCACATTGTGGGATAATAGGGGTAGTAGGGGTACTAATAAAAGTGGGATTGAGGCCACATAATTTCTTAAGAAAGACAGTTGTGCACCAAAAGAAGAAAATTGAGCCAACTCTTGGTTGTATTGTAAGGTAAGTACAGGTAACTGGGCAATGTATTGGGAGATCATAGCTACTCCATCAGTAGAATCCTTGTCTAAAATAGCCAAAATTTTGACCCAGTCATTAAAGAGAGCATGTGTAAAATACACAACTTCTTGTCACAAGCAAGGGTTGATTCATAGATAAGGTGTGATGCTTCCAAGTTGCTTATACATCAAAGGACAAGGGAGGTAGCCACAGAAAGAGGTTCAAAAGTTAACTCCAGACCTTGGGAGAGGGATATGGCCCGCAACAAACATTTTGAAGACTTAGAAAGAAACTATTTAGGGTATGATATTACAATGCTTTTGGCCTTTCGGGCAAGAAAGGGTCTTGTTCTAGGGGCACGGGTTTTTCTAGAGGGATGATCCTTTAGGTAAAGTGTAATTTGTTCTATAGTCCTTGCATGTTTCTTTGGGTCATGTGGATGACTCTCATGCAAGCAGTCATTTTTAAAATAGTTCAAAAAACATCTAGCTTCAGACAAGGGACAGGGAGTAGCACAACAACAACTCGGTCTTTGAACTATTTGTGTACATAGATATGAGAATGATTTTTATTCTAGTGTTTTTATATATGGGGTAATATGCACTGATTGTTCTATAATGTGACGAAAGTCAGGTAGTGACGGACAACAGCTAAGCCAAAGAAAACTCAAGAAAGGATAGAGCCCTCACCTACATCCATGCAAACAAGACAATAGATATGTTAGCCTTAAATACGTATTACAGGTGTCGATGGACCCTACAAGTTGTTATCCATGCACAAAAGCAAATTAGTGCACACACACCTAAAATTAAGCATATACACACTCAATTAGAGTGCACACGTGCTTAATCTTAGTGCACACAATCACAATTGAATCATTCAAGCACACAATATACAAATCAACAATGCAAATTACCATGTGAAACCAACAACTTATACACATTTGATTCTAGGAAAAATTCGTCATTACTACTACGGCATGCAATAGCACAAAATCACCAAATCAACATCTTGAATTCAATGGCACCGTCCAATTGCCAATTGTTCGATGCGTAGGCCGTTCTTATTAAAGCTCCATGTCTTAATCTTGCATTCCAAAATCAAGCAATGGTCATGTGATTAGCACAAATCAACGTTGTTAGAATGAAATCAAAGCCTCTAATTAGGCAAATATCAAAGCATAAGCACCAAATGTTAGTCCAACAAGTAGAAAATTTGTGTGTAAGTTAACAAAAGTTAGTGAAATTAGCTAGGGGTTAGTGAGAAATTAGAGTATGTAGGCACACAATTAGCAAGATATGGTACCAAATTAGAGAAAATTGAACACATTTCCACATGCACACACATCCAAAATCCACAAAATAGCAAACACACAAAGGAAACTAGTGAAGAAACCTATTCGATTATGCCATTATTACACTAGTGTAGGCTATCAATCCCCGACAATGGCGCCAAATATTGGGGTAATTATCGTAACATAGCTCTAATGACCAACACATAAATGTCAATCCAGAGTGATGAGCTACCCGGCTAGGGCATGGAAACACTCACATAATTAGTGAGATAATCATGACAACACGAACTGTGACTCTCTGACGTGAGCTTCTCGGCCTATGGAGGAGCTAAGCCACAAAGATTGGCAATCTACGCATCCATTTCTCTTTACCTCAATCAATTCATCACACACACTAATGATTGCAATGATGCACATCACTAATCCCATCATGCAACACACTAATCACAAGTACACATGCATAGATCTATCAAGCATTCACGCGCCAATCAAACCTACATACGCACACAAAGAGTAGAGGGCAATCACACAAGATTAAAGAGTGATTAACTACTAATTAGTTAAGATCTAGCTAATCAAGAATCATAGAAAATCATAATAGAATGAAAGAGGCACAGTGAAAGAGAATTAAGCATTAATTAAAGTTAATAAAAAATGAGGCTGAGAACCCTAATTCCATTTACACATTGCCTTATATACCTAGCGTTAGAATGTGTAATGTATGGATACCCAAGGCGCCTGTAGGGCTCCACAACTTATTGTATTTGCAACCTAGATACACTAACTGACATATTCTTTACATCTTGGAACCCTCATTGAGCCCATAACACCTTACAATTATTACAATGGCTTGAGACAAATTAGGAATTTACAATATACAACCATTTTGGCAAAAGGTGAGAATGTGTACCTCCAATCTAACCTATTATTACAATGGCTTGAGACAAATTAGGAATTCACAATATACAACCATTTTGGAAAAATGTGAGAATGTATACCTCCAATCTAACCTAATTTCTTATATTCATCCTTGATGTGTAGTCGCTAGGTTTGGGCCTTTAGCATATCATGCTAACTGGTGTTGGCTAAGTTAACAAAATGAACTTGACTCGAATACGTTGAGAGAGAGAGAGAGAGAGAGAGAGAGAGAGAGAGAGAACATTCATTGAGTAAAAAGATCATGTCTATAGGAGCACATGATAGAATCTTTGCGTGTGTTGAGCCTAGCTTCTTGCTCTTTTCTTACATGTAGAAGAGAGAATTTGTCATAGCTAGACTAGGTTGCAAACTCCAGTTTAAAAAACCTGTAAAGGATTTAGATTTTTCGTTTGTGCTATGTTACATTTGCAACAACCTCCCAACACTTGAAATGCTCTAATATTTCAAGGTTTTTCTTAGTTTTTTACTTCCTTTTGTAGTATTTATATTCTTAGTAGATTATTTTGCACATGTCTACCTATATCTTAGAGGCAAAGAAAGACTCTCTTTGGGTACAAGGGTTTGTGCTTCTTATAAAGATTCGGGGAATCCTTCTTGTCAAGCTTTGTCATTACCCTTTGTAGCACTTGTGTCATTACCCTTTGTGTCTCCAACCTAGAAGAGAGGCATTGATCCTTAGGAGGAAAAGGTGGATCATTCCACTCGTGATCATATCTAACTCTTCCCGATCTTCCTCTCCTTGCCCCTAAACTTGTTGTGTTTGGAGCTTCTCTTATCTGTCATGTTGTGAGTTATCATCCTTTCCATGGGGCCTTATAGTTTTTTGTACTATTACATTCAATGTAAAAGAGGAGGCCTCCACCATTGGAGCCTATATTGTCTCTTCCAAGCAAAACATGTGCCATGAGTATGGCAAGCTAGTCCACTGAGGTAAATATTATCTACTAAGGTAGTACGCCTTTAAAGGATTTTTTGGTACATATAAAAGAATGAGGGCGAAACACATCAAGGGCATTACCACGAAACAATGAGCAAACTTATTGGAGCAATAGCTACACCGACACGTGCAATAATGAGATTACTCTAATTCTCTCCACCCCTAGGGAATTAAGTGACATCACCTGAATGCACCTTGCCTAAGTTACTGAACATGCTTCGTAAAATACACCTCATCTCTCATTTATGATAACACGACGCAATTAATGAGGAAGGGGAGGGGAACAACGGCGCGAAAGTGCACGGCGGGATCTCAAGGACAACTAAACCCGGCCATCGCAAAAATTAAGGCGAACAAAACCCAGGTAGTACAAAATTCGAGGATGTGTGAGGACTTTGCCAGCCAATTTTAAACCCACAACCTCATGCCCGAGACTTTGAGACACATGGGCTAATCACACACATCATGTACCCCTCTCTATTTTGTATGATCTTTTATTGTGACCCAACATGCGTTCCCGAGTTTAGGGGGTTTAAGTCATGTCTGGGTTTAGTTTTAATGTGACACTTAAGGTTGCAATTGCCTTGGTTTTCATGCATGGACTTGTGGGCCGTGGATCCCCTGACCACCCCTCATTGAATGAACTATGTTATTTAGTTCAGTGGCACTCCCAAGCACTAGACACTCACGTGAAACCACACGATAACCCTTAGTGAATCTCTCCAATGCCCCTACTGAAATAGAATGCACCCGTCTTTCCTTCTTTTGTTGAGCCCGCTTTGAATGCACATATATGTTTTGGCGTCAATAGACCTCTCCTACTTTGGAGAGGTCTATTGATGTGGTAAACATTCAAAATTTTGACAAGTACATTCCAAATAAAGCCATTTGGACTTTTGCAACTTGTAGAAAGGTTAGTTTTCCGTTGGGGGGGGGTCGAATTCAAGCTCCTATAACCGAGACACCAAATCCATTCCGGCAAAAGTTATGTCCCTCTTTGGAACTAAAACTTCCACTTACACTGGACCTTGGAGGATTGGCTACCCCTTGGGCATCAACTCTCCTCTTCGGGCAGTTCGGCAATGAGGCACGAACACATTGTTTTTGCTGGAAGGAAAGATTTTTGAGCAAGGATTGAAGGCAAACTTGTGCAATGGACATGTTTTGTTCTTTTTCACATCAAATGCACTACATGAGCAATTTTAATAACACTGCTACAGGCTTCTCCATCCATGTATATCATGTATAATGAATTGTCGACAACCAAGACACGTTTGCAACCCAAATTAGGGGAAGCTCACTCTACACTCCATTCTACTAGGACAGTTTTGTAACTGCTTTTATGAGGATCTATGTGTCTGTGCCAATATACCGTGCACAAATTTAGAAACAAATTTTTTTGTGGAACGCTCACACAATGATACTGAAGTGCCTTGATAAACGAGTTAAATCCACAAATGTCAAAAAGGAATGATGCAGACCTGCTTTTCTGCTGCTTGCTATTTGGGACACCTTTTGTGCACGTTTATGAACAATAGCCATATTTTATTACTATAGGAGGTTCATGCAAAGTAGCTCTCTCTCTCTCTCTCTCTCTCTCTCTCTCTCTCTGAATCCCAACCTAATAAGAGGATAACCCTTGTAAATTTCCTTAGATGTTTCTTATGTTGTGATACCTTGATAGAATTTTGCATTGGCTTATATTTGATACATTTTGTCACTCACTGCCTTCTCTCACGTCATAGTGTTCCTTTTTACCATCATTTCCACATTCTTTTGCTACCAGGTTTAAAATTAACAAAAACACCTTGCACTCTTCTCAACTACCAGCCATGTTCAATATGCCCCCACATCAATAAGCACAAACCTATCATGGCATGGCAAAGCACGAGCAACTGATCGATCCCCCCATATTGCACAGGTAGAGAGAAGTGGATCAAAGTTTTGGAGCCGCTTGCTTGTTTGCTCAGTAGTGCTTGGAGACGCCATCCATGGCGTTTAAAAGCTGTCAAAATCTCGAGTAGTACATCCTCTCATGAAAATCAGAATGGGCCGGTTGTCCAGGCCTAATTCAAATGATTTGGTCTGATTTGACGCCCTTCTGTCTGCAAAACTGTAACGGCGATCAAACACAAGTTTATGGCCACCCACCTTACTCTATAACCTCACCACGATAAAGAAGAAATACCCGTCTTTTTTGAGGTGGTTAAGCAACAAAGCACTGTGCCAAAATTTACTTGGTTTCTTCATCACTAGCACTGTCTCCTCTTGCCATTGGGAATTTCATCTCCTGACCAACATCATTGGGGACCCTTTCCCCTACTTGCTTCTCAGGTGCCGAGTCGTGGGCGAAGTTGCAGTATATGCCATTGCGACAGCCCCTTGGTGTGTTAAAAAAAAAGCATTGCTTTCTTATCTTTGTGGCACTTGGCCTATCCTGTGGAGCTACATTATTTCTGGCTACACCAACCAATGGCAGAGCACTTGAGTTGGTTCCTAACCATGGTCGTCCTAACCAGTACCGCTCTGAATCATGACCCAACATCCCTTCATCAAATGGCACTGGTGGTGCACTTGGCCTCATTTGAGCATCATTCATAATCATGCCAGGCATTCCAAGCTGTTGAGCAAGTTCTCTCGAGTCTTGGTGCAATATGGGGTACTGTCGCCCTGGAGGTCCAATATTATTAGCATACGCTCCTCTAGCCTGACCTACCAACATATCATGGGCACCCGGCATAAGGTAGCCCCTGCCATGTGATGCAGGCAAACCACTAGCATTAGAACCCCATGACTGAGCAACTGGAACTCCATCAGGAGCATCATACCTTTGCCTGCCTTGCACATGGAAAGGATTTGTATGGCTCACAGGCACCAGCAAAGATCCTTCGAGACGGGATTGCTCACTCTTAATTCCATTAGCACTGCCTCTACTGCTTGATGAGATATCTCCAAATTGCTTTCTTAAACTCGGATTAGAAGCTGTCAAGCTTTCAATTAAAAGGGGGTTACTCAAGATTTTGATGAGGAGCTCGTGATCTATCAAAGCCCCATTCTCTTTGGCCTTTACAACAGCATATGCAGCAGCTGCTGCAGCTGCAACATCTGGATCGGCACTTTTTAAAAACGTTGATGTCAAGTCAGAGTTGAATTGGGCCGCTGCAGAAGAGGAACCACCTTTTGATTGCCTCTTCAGAGTGAGATTCTGTGCATCCTTCAATGGTGAATAACCTGGAGGATACGTGGAAGAAGCCTCGGTCCCAGAAGCGAGATCATTGGAAGGATAAGAGACAGACTTGCTAGACTCGGTGCCTCCTGCAATTTGAAGATTGAAATGTTCCCTTGTGCCAAAGAGGTCTCATGACAAACCGCAAAAAATGGAATGAGCTCAGATTCTTTGTGAGTACCTGGCAGATCATTTTCCTCCGGTCCCTCATCTTCATCCTCAGTTGGTATGAGAGGTATTTCAAGAACTTCAGAATCTTCATCGCCTGTTGGTATTTCGTGTGGCTCCAAGGAGCTGCAAAAAAAAAACTCTGTTACATCAGGAATTCTTGAACAGCTTCCCTGTCACAAATGTTTGATCCATAAATACTGGACCACAAAAATAACGACCTTGAAGGAACTGCTGATGGGCGAGGATAGATAGCCTCCAACACCCTCAATTCTCGCTGTCGTTGTACCTTTGCTTCAGAGTTTTCATCGCCCAGGGCAACTTGCCACGATGGATCAAAACAAAACTGCAAAAGAACTTAAAAGCGTTTTGGGTTGAATCATCACAAACAAACTCCCTGACAATCAGTGTTCTCACCCTACCCTTTCAGGAAACCGCCAAGTTATTTGTGCAACCATTGCAAGAATGGCAGCCGAGTCAAGCCGAGCACGCTTTGTTGCAACACCCTCAAAACCTGGTGGCAGATCATCCCCAGCAACTGGGACCAATGCATGCATAAACTTCGTCTTTTTGGCCTCCAGTAGGTCCTGCAATACTGATCCTGATATTGAAGGTGCATCTTCTGCTGCAAACAAGCGAACCTGAAATAGAAGCATGTCAGCTTCAGCAAACCATTGTATAACAGGTAACCCACTTGAACCTACTGTCACTGAATAGTAGTATTGCTTTGCAAACATATGCTCCAAGTCACATGTGTGCTACTAATAACAGCCGGTAAATGGATAGAAGAAAGTGTTTTGTCCGTATGAAATACACACGCTCCCTTTATTTGGGCCATTACTACTCAGTAAATCATTTGTAACTTCTTGAAATCGAGAAGATTGTGTTTTACCCATATGAAATACACACGCTGCCTTTATTTGGGCCATTACTACTCAGTAAATCATTTGTAACTTATTGAAATCAAGCAGCAATGCCTGGGATAGAAATAAGGATAAAACCGTGCTTGTGATAAAATCGCGCTCTACAAAAACTCAAGGCTGTCATAATAAATTCCAAGTGGAAACCATCCTGGAAAATCCCCTTCCACAGAAACACACTTGCAAGGCTGTTCAAATTACATCAAAATTCCGTGTCATGTGACAGATGAACAAGAAAATTTGACTACTTATATACCACATCTTGCAATTGATGTCCTTAAAAATTTCTGAAATTGGCCAATTATATTACTGGTGGAAACCTCAAAATGAGGAAAACTCACAGACAATTCTACAAAACATAGTGCATGTATTGACTCCATATCAAAATAAACACAACGTGAATGAAGATGACAAATTCCCTCAAAACTGAGTTCATATCTCTAAGCTAGCAGCTTCTCTAAGTTATTTTCCAATACTCTTCTTTCAATTTCTATCATTACAAGTCTATACAATATTTCTACGGCTATCACCAACCGTTTTCAGTGGTATCAGAGCTCAAATGACTGCTTTTCTACAAGGGAAGCAGATCCAGCAATTGTCTTGGACTGGCGTCCTATCACCAACCGTTTTCAGTGGTATCAGAGCTCAAATGACTGCTTTTCTCCAAGGGAATCAGATCCAGCAATTGTCTTGGACTGGCGTCATGGAATAACAGCACGAGGACAAAGAATATAAGGAAGTTCCAGACAGAAAGTTTGGACAGCGTCCAAAGACTTTAGAGCAGAAACCGGAAGAAGTCAGGCTAGATGTTCGATGTTACAAAACAATAAACATCCTATGGTCTATAGGAATTGGCTTATGAGGCAGACAAAATGGACTTTTGCTATAAAGCGAAATCAAGCAGAAATTGCATGGGTGCCAAAAGGCTTTGATCAGATGGTTGTTGTACACTCACCAATAAAGCGCATCAAAAGACCAAACAAAGGATGGGTGCATGAAGAGCATGCTGAAGGTTGATGTGGGTCGTGTTTGCGAGAGGAAATCAATAGTTGTTTTAAACCACCAACAGTGAATATACAAAAACTCCTGGGTGAGGCATGGTTGAAAAAGAGAGTTGTTTAGGGTGAAAGCAGCAGATTTATGATTTTGAAACAAATATGATTGGCAAAGAAAGATCATAACAGATCCAATTCCTCGCCTTTACATACTAATGGCGACCCCAACCAATTAGTAGGGGGGGAGAAATGAAATGAAATGAAATGTTATATTAACGTCTTCAAAAGGCCAAAATGACCTATGAGACCAAAAAGTTAAAATTGGTGAATCTGATACCATGTATGAGTACGGAAATTACCAAGTTACAAAGTTACCAAGTTACAGAGAACTAACACTAAGGCACTAAGGAGAAAGGGAATAAGGAGGGGGGGGGGGGGGGGGGGGGGGGGGGGGGGGTTGTTGTGGGTTCAGATGAAATCTCTCATCGATCGCTGTCGGATCTCATCGACTTCCTCCATGGTCAGAACTCTGGTTGGGCGTCTTGCATGTCGAGCTAGAGTGATCTGTATCTTCTGTTGCAACCTTCGTCGGTAGTGGGAGACCCCCCAAGGTCGTGGACGTTTGGAGAGAGAAATGAAATGAAATGAAATGTTATATTAACGTCTTCAAAAGGCCATAGTGACCTATGGGACCAAAAAGTTACAAGGTGGTGGATCTGATACAAAGTCAGAGTAACAAAATAACCTAACAACCGTACAAAACAAAGATATAAACTATGGGATCCTAGATTGGTCGATGTGAGCTAAGCAAAAAACTAAGCAAAAATGGGCGGCTTGTTGGGATAGCTGAATCACAAAAGATCTATCAGTCGTTGGCGAATCTCATCAATTTCCTCCATGGTTAGTAGTCTGACCGGGCGTCGTGCATGCCTGGCCAACGTCTTTTGTCGTAGCCTCCGTCGACGCTGTGTAGTCCTTCGCAGTCGTGGGCGCCTGGATTTCCCCAATTCAATCGCTCGGTCGATCAGTGTGCCTCTGGTGTGAGACGAGGGCGAGCTCTGCTGTGGGAGTGGCTCTTGCGGCTGTCCCGTGTCTGCTCTGAAGAAGTCTGTGATCCGTCTTTGAGACTGGCTAGCCTCACCATTCATCAGGCTCTCTCTGTGTCTACGCAGCTCGAGCAAGAACAAACCCAAGCATCTTTGATCTTCGTATCCCATTACTCTTGAGAGTGGTCCAAAACCCTCTCTAAACAAGCAATGGAAGCGGCCTCGTATCTCGTAGTAGACGGGGCAACGGCATGTATAATGCAGCTCTGTCTCAAGTTCCATGTCACACAAGGGGCATGTCCTGGCCTCTGCCGGTACTCCGCTGTATCTCCCAGTTTCAATCCGCAGCTGGTGAGACAATGTGCGTAACTGGCCAATAGCACATCTTATCCCATGAGACAAGTGGGTATCCATGTATCTTGGTCTCGTCACAAAACCATCTTCTGTGAGCTGGAGAAGGTGGTCTCTGTAGAAAGCCATCTTCGTGCCCAATTCTTGTGTTGGTTGTATCCATGTCCTCCTGGTGTCTAGCTGGGTCAGGTCTTGGCGGATGAGCTTGGTGATCTCCGAATGTGTAAGAATGAGAGATGGTGCATCCAATGAGTACTGGAATGGTGGCAGCCTGTCTATGCTGAACCCATGCGCCTGGAACCATGATGTCATCTCCCCATACCAGGTATGGCTAACTGTCAAGAGGACTCAAGTGCTATGCGAGCATATCTGTCTCTAGGAAGTTCCCATGTGCGGTTTATGAAGGAGACTGATCTGGTGAGCGCTTCCACCACTAGTGGGGGGGTTGCTAGCTCTGCTCGGATAATGGCCCGTGGTACTGATGCCTTGGCTCTAATGAGCCGCGAGATCATAGAGACGAGAGGTTTCTCCATGTTCCCCCGTCCGTATGTGCGACCCGGCCTCCCGTGGTGATTCAATGAAGGTCCCCATATCTCAGCCCCATATAGCAATGCTGAAGCCACCAAGGTGTCAAAGAGCCAAAGCTTCGTCCAAGGCTCCTGAAAATGAACCTGCGAACACATCCTCTCCAATCTACCCAATGCTACGTGGGCTCTAGTCAGTCTGGTCTCTGCTGCTCTTCTGAGTGAGAATGTAGGTCCGCTAAAAACCACTCCAAGGTAAGTGTAAGCGTCTTTGCACTCCACAATCTCCTGGCCGTATGTGAATGTAGGTGCTGACCTCCTGATCCACTGTGGGGTGGTATTAAACACCATAACCTTGGTTTTACCAAGGTTGACAGACAAACCACTTTCGTGGGCAAACGTATGCAAGGCATCCAATTGACGTTGCATTCCCTCTGGGGATTCGGAGATCAACACAATATCATCAGCATATAACAAAAGTGGAATCCATGTCCCTGCCAGTTGTGCCCCTTTATCCCCATCGCTGTCAATGTAGTCAGAAACCTCATCCACAAATAACCGAAAAGAGTAGGAGAGAGCGGGCAGCCCTGCTTCACCCCAATAGTGGAGTGAACCGGTGTAGAAAGTCCCTCCGGGGTGCGTACATGCCCTACTACTGATCTGTACAATGCCATGATCCCCCAAATGAGCTCTGTGGGTACTCCCATTTCCTGTAATCTGCGCATCAATCTAGCTCTGGGTACTGTGTCAAAAGCTTTGCAAAAGTCCACAAAGCTACAATAGATCCGTTTCCCATGAGATCTACCTTCCTCGATGATGGCCCTGAGTGTCAAGATATGGTCAAGAGTAGAGAAGCCTCTCCTGAACCCTGCCTGCCCAGTTGCACGCATTCCTTCTCTCTCTGCCCATCTACTCAGCTGTTGCTCAAGAATGGATGCATACAACCGTGCCAGTGTGCCCCCAATCATAATAGTGCGATAATTCCCAAGCTCCATGGGGTCTCCAAACTTGAAGATAGGTACGATCGTGGATAGGCTCCAAGTGTCTGGTAGGCCCTCACACATGGCACAGTTAAACATAACTGCTAGAAGCTCTTCTAGTAGGTCTTTGGCATGCATAAAATGCTCGACGACTAAGACATCATGATCATATGCTCTCCCAGTCTTCATCCTGTCAATAGCTTTCTTCGCCATCTCAGCGGTGAAAAAAGCACATGTGTGTGGGCATGGGTCGGGGGGGTTGGGGAGGGGCGGCTGTCCAGGTACTGTGCACAAAGATGATGCGTACTGACCCCAGGTCTCTGTGGAGGAAATAACAGGGGGGGGGGGGGGGGGGGGGGGGGGGGGGGGGGATTGCTCATGAAAGAGCCGCCATGCCTCACGCGAGTCCTGACTCAAGAATAGTTGATATAGATCCTGCTCGATATGAGCCAAAAAAGCCCTCTTCTTTCGCCGTACCAAGCGTCGGAAGTCAATCTGTGACTGTCTGTGAGTGAAGTCTCCCAAAAGTACCTCCCCCTGAAGTCTGGCTCTAGTCTGGCGGCACTCCTCATCGTACCAGCTGTTCTGAGGCATGCTTCCTGATCGGCGGCTCTGCTCAGGCTGGGTGTGTGGGTATGCTTTTGCTGCTGCCTCGTGTAATGTCTGTGTCAGTATAGTAGTTAGCTCCTCTAGAGGTCGCCCCGAGTCCTCAGTGCATACACGTCTGTAGATCCCGTCCATGTATACAAAATCCGTCTCTCGTGTGAATGTGTAGCGAGTAGAGGCTGCTACCCGTGGCCTGTGTGCTACACTCAACTGGAAAGAGATGGTCATCGACACCAGAGCATGATCTATTGCTACCCCGACCGGTCTGGGCCCAACTGTGAGATCCTGGATACTAGGGATGAGATTCGGCTGTGCCATGACATAGTCCACTGTGCTGGCTCCATGCCTGTGTGGGAAGCATGTAAAACCTCCCGCAGCAAGAAATCTCTGTAGGCCATTCAGGATAGCCAATCCATGTGCAGTGCCCATGTCTATCAAGTGTCGCCCATACTCAGTATATTCCACATCGTGTGATAGTCTGGACAGGCCCGTCTCCACCACGTCTCGCTCTCTTAGCATCTCCTCTGAAGTATCATAAAACACTACCTGGTGATGGGCAGTACTAGCATTGAAGTCCCCTAGGATGATAATGTCACCATACCTAGAGAACTCCCATATGTCATCATCCAAAATAGAGAAAGGGGACTGTCCTCTGGGTGATGCCTAAACTGATGTACTTGGGGGAAAGTAGCAAATAGCTAGGTAGAGATATCTGCCTGTCTCTGCTTTCAATCTCACCCACATGTACCTAGCCTACTCATCCCTGCGGGCTATATGTATCAGTGGCTACAGATCCTCTCTAAATAACACTGCCACTCTCCCCGAGCCCCGCCCTCTGTGCTCTGAGCGTCTCCTATCGTAAGTTGTCTCCCACCTGTATCCACTGATGTGAGGCATGGATTGCCCAGGGGCCTGGTGTGTCTCAGAGTAGAAGATGATGTCTCTTTCAGTAAAGCTGTCTTCAAAAGCACCTACATCAAGATGCATAGATCCATTACAGTTCCAGGCAACCATTTTGAGTGTGGTCCCATAAGTCTCGCACCGTCATGTGGAGCGTCGCTCTAGTGTTACCACTTTCCCATCTCGGTAAAAGGCAATCTTGCCTTTCCCCCTTGCCGCTCTAATCTTCGGCATTACTTCCTGCATATGAGCGATCTGCGAGAGGGTGAGATCATCCCCGAGAAAGATGCCAGTCTCTTTAAGAGTTGGTCTTTTCTTCAAGAAGGACTTCTTCGCTTCCATGGAGGGAAAACGGAGGAAGAGTGCTCTTTCTTTTGAGGTTTCTCCACTGCTTCCATTGTTCTTTATGTTGCCCACTCTCCATGCCCTTGTGTGCGTCGGCTCATGAACGCCCATCAAGGCTGCGAGTTCTTTTACTTCTTCGTCCACATTGCCTTTGTCTTTAAGACTACAAATTCTCACATGTAAAGCGCGCACCCGTCTCCTTTGCTCCTCCTCTAGTGTCTGACTAATGATAGTGGGTGTGGACGTGGGTGTTATCTCCTTGCCTTTTCCTTTTTTGGCCACCTTGATCCATTTCTCGGCTTCATCCGCCTACTGTAGAGTTTTGGTAGAACATCCACCCAAGAAGTCGTCATTTCCTTGTGTTGCTCTTCTCCCTCTTTGATGGCCCGTACTTGCTCCTTGATTGTGTTGATTTCTTCAAGTACTGACGGGTTGCAGTTCGCCCTCTTCCAGTGTGTTTCTTGATCGTGCTTCGGTGAGATCTTTCTTGAGCGACGCAATCTCTTCCTCTTGAGTCGTCACTCGGTCTTCGAGCGTACTTATCTTGCTCTCTTGGATCAGCAGCGTCTTTCCAGCATGTTTATTGTGCCCAAGAGATTGCGGTTCATCTTGGTAATGATCTCCGTCATTTCCTCTTTGCACTTTTGAATGGCATCCTCTAGGGGGTCGGCTTTATCGTTCAACTTCCTCATGCTTGATCACCGTCCGCCAAGGAATCACTGTACGTATGTGTGCACCTACACTAGCAGCGGGCACGCTAGCTGGGCGAGTGGGGGAGCGCGGGGCGGTATGGCAAGGGAGGGGGAGTGATTGAGTGCAGACGAGAGAGAGAGAGAGAGAGAGAGAGGAGAGAGAGGAGAGAGAGAGAGAGAGAGAGAGAGAGAGAGAGAGAGAGGGGGGGAAGAAACAAAAAAGGAGGGGGGGGGGGGGGGGGAGGGGGGGAGTCTCAAAGAGAAATAAAATGATATATTAACCTATGAGACCAAGCTGATATATCATAGTGAATTTGATTCCATGACCGGGGAAAAAAAAAATTTTGACCTCCTACCCTTAGAAGAAGGGGGGGGACCTCCTACGCGTAAAAGAAAAAACGAGGGGGCGGGGGGGGGACACCTGGCGGGGCTACAGGCGGAGCGAGGGGGGGCGGGGTTGCAGAAGCAGCACGAGGGGAGGCGGCAGCGCAGGAGCAGGGCGCGAGGGGTTGCAGATGCAGCGAGCGGGGGCGGGGGGAGCCGGGCAACATGCAGGAGCAGCGCAACAAGGCGGGGAGGAGCGGGCACAGCAGCGTGCGGGGCTGCAGTGAGCGCGCACACACACACACACACACACACACACACAGAGTTTCGCTTCCAAAAGCACTAGCCCCAAAGACTGGCACCCTTTTTTATGTTTCTTTCTTCTTGATGATCGCAAAGGTACAATGACCGAGGCTGCTCCTCCATGATTGCTCCCAAGCTAACCTGCAGGAGGGAGATCCCAGGGCACTATTATATAGGTTTACATGGGTCCTATAAACAAGGGGCCCTATTGCTTCAGGCTCCAAAAGCTAGGTCTCCAAAAGCTCACTCCCAAAATCTGTCAAAGTGGCCATACCATATTCTCCTTTCTCGTAACGTGAACAATCTAAAAATGCAACTACAATTGAATCTTTACCCATCTCATCTGCTTTTCGAAAGCTGATTTTGGTGCAAGAAATATCTCAAACTTCAATGATCTATAACCTCTGTAGAATCTGCTCCAAGTAATGCCTCCACTAGTCAGTGCGTGAGTCACTCCTAAAAGCACTTTCTCGTAGGTCTATGCAACCCTTTTAGGTCTAGCAAAGAGTGGATCTCGTAGGCTACGACATGGCCATCTTGCACTAAGACCACACCCAAGTTGCTACCACAAGCATCACAATATTCTCAAACTGTTTCTATAAATCTAGCAATATCAAAACACGACGAGTCGTCAACTTTTGTCTTGAACGCTACAATTTCTGAGGATCCCCAAGTGAACAAAACACCTTGCCGAGTCAGGTTCTGCAAAGGCGAAGCAATCGCCGCAAACTTTCAAATGAACCACCTATAATACGAGCATAAACCCAAAAAGCTTCGAACTTCATGCGCATTCTTGAGTTCAAGCCAATTCCGAATAGTCTCTATTTTGGCCAAGTCAATCTGAACATACTCTGCAGAGACGATGTGTCCCAAAAGTGTATCTCAGATCTCTCGCAGGAAGAAGTCACGCTTCTTCTCGTTGATGACCAATTTGTGTTTCCCTGCTGCCTAAAAAACCTATAAGAGATGTTCCTCTTCATTCTTGGAGAGCACAATGACGTCCACAAAGAAGGTGTCCACAAACTGTCCAATCTCTTTGAAAATCCGATCCATCATCATGTTCAACGTTGCAAGAGCCCGAAAGGCATCACCAAATACTCATATAATCTAAGGGATGTCCTAAACATGGTCTTGTATACATCTCGAAGAGCAATCCTGATCTAATGATAGCCACTTTTCAAATCGATTACACTAAAACACGAAGAACCATCCTGGGTATTCAAAACATGTTCTTTGATGGTGATTTTGTTGAAAGCTATGTAGTCGATGCACATTCTCCAAGATCCATCTTGCTTCAAAACAAGTAGCACTGGTGAACAATAGACAAAAAGACTAGCTTCAATTAGTCTCTTTTCTAGAAGTTCTTTCACTTGGTTCATTATTTCTTCATTCTGGGCTCTGCTCAGTCTATAAGGTGATCGGTTTGGTGGCATACTACCAGGTATCAAATCAATTGTATGATCTTCAAGTCTCTCAAGAGATAGCTCTCTAGGCAAACCCTCAGAGAAACAATAGGCTTAGAGTAAACAAAAAGATCGGTTTGGTGGCATACTACCAAGTATCAAATCAATTGTATGATCTTCAAGTCTCTCAAGAGATAGCTCTCTAGGCAAACCCTCAGAGAAACAATAGGCTTAGAGTAAACAAAAAGATTGCATTTCATTACTTTAGAATAGGCCCAAGCCTTTACAAGTGGGACGGACTTACCCTTTAATTTTACATCTAGCATAATTTCCTTGTCCTCCTCATTCTTCAATGTTGCTTTTCTTGCCCAATAATCAACTACAGCAAAGTTCTTGTGATACCAAGGTATTCCCAAAAGTACGTCACACCCCCCTCAAGTGATATAGAAGTCCCAATGCCCTAGATACCCCTAAAAATGCAACCACACTTTGCCTATGACAGGGGTAATGGCGACATCACGCCCAAGTGCCACTAAAACCGCATCCATCTATGGTCACATTTCTTCATGCCTTATGCTGTCAATTCCGATGATAAATGAAGTTGGCCTTGGCTCCTTCATCGAAAAATATCAGGACCTCCTAATCACGTACTATGCCCCACACTCTACAGAGCTTCGTACTCTCATCCTTCTGAACCAAGGTCACCCCCCACAAAATCTGGAACCTATCGTGCCGTTGTCTTTCCATTCTTTGCTTGCTGCATTGTCAGTATAATAATTGCCCTCTTTGAAGTACTCTGCACGCTACTCTACTCTCAATTTAGGCCCTCTGGGTTTCTTCTTCTACTTCTTGTCCTTCTTCTCCTCCTTGGAAGACTCCTTCTCGTGACTTGGACATTGGCTCGTCCGTTGCGCAAGTCAATGAGCCTGAATGCATAGAGAAACTATCATTGGCGTGTTCCATGAGTTTCTAAATCCTCTTGGACTTTTGCATCAAGTAGTAGCGCCGGATCTCTTTGGGAAATCCACAACAAAACCGCTCCATCTGCTTCAAAAACGGAACCTTCTAATAAGAGGCCACAGACAAAAAGGTATCCCAAAATCATCGACAATACGTAGCTACGGTATCATCTTCCCACATCTTTAGATAACTGCAAGCCGTAATCACATATTGTTCATACTCCTCTGTCAATATACAAAACCAAAGCAAACACTTTCTTGAACTTTACCCACGTTTTTGGAGCTTTATTGTACAAAAACAGGGTCAACCTACCATGTCTCAGCATTACACCTTTAGCAAAGATGCCGCCTTTCATACTTTGGAGGCTTCCAAGAAGTTACCCCTAGAGAAAGCAAGGTCAAAGTGCTGAATGTACTAGAGGACTCGATGGAAATCCTTGTAGCCTAAAAAAGTGTCAAATCTTACTGCTTGACCCTATCCTTGAACTCTTTGGTTGTCTTTTTCTTCTTTTCAAGCTTGTCGTATTGAGTGGCTCGTACAACTGGTTTTGCTTCTTACCATAGAAGGTACCAAAAGTATAAGAATCACAGTCATTCAAGTACCTTGCCCCCACGGGGGGTCAACCTCACCAAAACGGGATTGGGAGATCCTACCGGACGCCACCTATGAGCGGATGCCCTTCCAAGCGAGTACCGCATCTCCTTTGAAATTATTGTCCGTTTTCAAGGGCAATGTAGTGTGGTGAGCGATAAGCTACCTAGCGGAGGAAACTCCAAAAGGGAAGGTCGAAGCAAGTTCAGCAATACCTGGGCCTCTGATCTGAGATACTTGGTCGTTGTCACCCCCATAACTGTTTAGCGATGTGGGTCACTCAAGCGCTCTACTCTAAGAGAGTAGATAAGCCTGGCCTCTTGGGGAGAAATGTCTTCACATAGTCCAAGAGAAACTAGTGACAAAAGCATATGCCCTAGGAGTATGGGTGCAATGAAGCCTTTGTCTTCTCTTTTTCTTTCGTATTTAATTTGTATATATCTTTTTTTGTTTTGTTTTGGGGAGATGACAAAGGATAACCATCCCCAACTCCTAAAACAAAACAAAATTCTAGCAGGCTTGGACACCCAAGCAAGAAATCAATAGCAACACACAAACCAAAACTGCAACAACTTGAATAGAGAGAGAGAGAGAGACAGAGAGTAGGCACAAAGTAACGGAGTTCCACTATCTTGAGGATCACAAAGGTACAACAATCAGGGGTGCTCCTTCTTTGTTGCTCCAAGGCTAATCTATCGAAGGGAGACCCTGAGACACTATTATAAAGGTTTACATGGGCCCCTCAAAACAAGGCGTCCTAGTGCTTTTTAGGCTCCAAAAGCTCATGCCCATAATCTGTCACAATTGGCAGTATGGCCATGCCACCACGTGGCCAACGAAATTTACGGCACGTTTTACGGAATTGGCAGCCAACCCTAGGAAATGCTGCCCGCACATAACAGCCCGAACCTGACCGTGGCTGCCCGCGTTTCCACCATGGCTAAATTCGAAGCTTGCCGGATCTGTTCGCTTCTGAAAGGGATGGCTGCTTGCACAACAGATGTGTGGCTTTGCCTCCATCGCCTTCGATGACCTGATCCGCTTCTCTCTCTGTAGAAGCAACCACTTGGAGGGACTCCCCACATCTGCTCGTGTTGGGCTTGCAACGAACTTTGCTAACATTGGAGCCCTACATTGAGACGTGGTTTATGGATCTCCTAGCGATGCAGATGCCCTTGTAGTTGTTACGACATCTGCTCCCTTTGCTGCTCTTGGTGGCTTTCTAGTTCGGGTCTTGTGGCTGGTTTGCTTTTCTCCTTGTATTTTCTTTTGCTTTCTTGTTTTCTTACTTTGCTTGTTTCTTGGTGGCTCACGCTATAATGAATGTGTGGGTGTGTACGTTTGTGCATGGTGTGTGTGGGTGTAAAGCAAGGTTTTGTTTGCTTTCTTTGTATTGTTTTCTTTGTACTTTGAAGACTTGCTTTCGAGGGTGTGGGTGGGTGTGCGAGAAGTTTGTTCTCAAAAGTATCTTTTTAGTTTGCCTTCTAGTTTTTGTTGTTCAGTTCTTCTAGTTTCTATTGTTCTATTCTGTTGTTTTCTTTCACTCTTTTCTTGTTTTGTTTTCCACTTTTCGTTGAGGTTCTTGGCTGTGGTTTATTGGATTGTTGGCTTGCGGCTCTACTCTCATCTCGCTCTCCCAAGATTCTAGACCAGGTTTTCACATGGTGGTTGTCATCACACCCTTCTTCACTACCTTCTTGGAGTTCCCTCCCCTGATCTGGTCTTTGAGAGCCACCTTCAGTAAGTGGACTTGTCTCTACATTGACTGACAGCTCCTTGCTCGCTCCAATGCAACCCTTTGCTACTCACCTTGTAGCCTCCTCCTGCAGTCTCTTGGTGACGCCAGTTGTTTCTTCTCCATCATCTTCATCATCAACTGCTCTCTCCCTTCTGTTTATCCATTGCCTTTTGTTGTCATATGATATTGGTTGGGGACCGTATGCTTGTCGTCGAGTCATTTTTTTTCACTATTGATGGCTTTTGGTGGTTCAAGTTTTTGATATACAGTTGCAAAGTGTGCTTTTGGTGGAAGTGTCTTCCTTTCAGAGGATGTTGTCATTCTCTCTCTACTTAGCTTGCCAATGCATTTTTACTCTCTTTAAGAGAGGTTTTCCCCCTAGCTCTTAAGTTTTACAGTTTTCCCATGTGGCTAGTTTTCACAACTGTGATGACGTGGCGTGATCCTTGGGGACTTCTAAAGGGCCTACTAAAGAGGCCAGACAATACATAAAGCAAGGCTTGACCGTGTTGCTATATGCGGGCAGCGTACATGTTTCGAGCACAACCTATAATTGAGATAATCAACGACAGCCACCCTTTGACACTATCCTAAGAAAAAATTAAGGGCCTAAAAACCATTCGAACAGCAAGAGAAAGGTGAAAGCAGCAGATTTCGCAAATCATACGTGTTGAGTTATGCCGAGCAAGTTATGCGAGCGCATTAGATGATGTCGGGGCAGCCAAACTATCATCTATAGTAGGGACACGACAGCACTCGCATTGAGGCCTAGGGTTGAAAGCACGTCTCTCTCTCTCTCTCTCTCTCTCTCTCTCTCTCTCTCTCTCTCTCTCTCTCTCTCTCTCTCTCTCTCTCTCTCTCTCTCTCTCTCTCTCTCTCTCTCTCTCAACGCAGAGTGTATTACGAGATACAAGATCGCTTCCACTATCTATTCAAAGATGGCTTCGGCCCCTTCTCCAGAGTCATGAGCTATTAGGACCAAAGATGTCTTGGACTGTATCTACGTTGAGGTGCACAACCTCCTATAGGCTGGTCACCTAACAAAGGTGAGAAATATCATCCACATATAGCTTCGCGGGCGAGTGTACTACCAGATCGAGTTTGAAACTTTCGAGATGGCTGCCAAGGTCATTTCAATGAGCCTATTGGCCATCCGAGCAGTCAGGGCTCAATTTTGACAATGGCGTCGTGGTTTCGATCCAGCTTCAAATATTCTTGTTGAGGAGGTAGATTTGCACATTTCAGTTCGCTTCCCTAGCCTAGGAGAGAGTACCGCCCGCTTTTCTCCAAGATTGGTTCCGAGATTGGAACAGTCTTGGAGACTCCGCATACAGCAGCTTCAATTGTTGCCAAGGCTACATGTATACCCACAGTAGGCGTTCTGATTTGGGACACCCACTCTCTTCCGAAGGTAATCCTCCTACCTAGGGTGAGTGGCGGCTGGCTCCGCCAGGGAGTGGAGTATTTGGGACTCCCGAACCAATGTTTCATTTGCAGACAGATGGCCATCTAGCGAAGGCCTGTCCTCACAAGAGATCTCGTCCCACGTCGATGCTCAATCCCCCCAAGGTTGATCAGGGACAGCAAACAGGTATTGAGGGCACACAGACTGGCACCTCTTCATAGCCCAGTGACCAACCAACTGATAGCTGGCAGCAAGTGCATGACTGTCGTCGACAGGATGGGCTCGTCACATTGCCCTTGTGGTGGCCAACCTCCAATAATCCAACAACATTGGGTTCCTACAAGGAGCCGTTTCGACCCTCTAGAGCAGGATTTCCCTGAGGAGCTTCCTTCCACCTCAGTTTCACCGCCGCCAGCCCCTCTTTCCCATTGAAATAACCAAAAAAAAAAAGGTGGACTCCTACTGAGTCCATCGCTCTACAAGGTGAAAAAGAAACACCAACAGCACAAGGGATACATGTACAAGACAAAGCAGAAGATGAGAATGTGGCAAGATGCTATGGATCTTTAGAGGAAGAGTAAACAGGTGCAATTTGAGAATGGAGGAAATTGGAGCTACTTGTAGGCCACTACTCTAGAAGTCACGGGCAAGAGCTACAATGGAGACCTTGGTCAAGATAGATGACCTTGAAGAGCCTTTTGTTGCTCTAATAGACCATGGATTAGAAATGAACCTAATGTCAAACAGCTTGTACAACACATGTAAGTGGCCAATGTATGTAAACCATGGTTCGATGAGAGCAACGAAGTTACACAGACACAGAGATAGTTTACTCAGGAGATCTAGAAAAAGACAATCCCAAAGACAGATGACAGATTTTTTCAGACGAGACATTGGACAGATAGAGGAGTAGCGACCAATACAAAGCTCAGCTCATACTCACACCCGTGGTACTCTCATTGACCGAGCATCGGAGCTAGGGAGATTGAGACGCCCACGATTGAGGAGAGGAGCTTCACATCATCAATGGAGACTACAGCATAGGATTCGAGCCATACTATCTCGATATACAAAGTACAGATGAGGACGGATCCATCACCCACTTGTATTGGGCACCCATTGTATTAGTGGTCACACATAGCCCACGCAGTTCCAACTAGTAGCACTTCTAGATTCATTTTCGTACCTCTCTTTTTGTACCCAGACATGATATCAGATTCACCAATTTGTAACGCATTGGTCTCATAGGTCATTTCGGCCTTTTGAAGACAATATATCATTTCATTTTCATTCATCTCTCTCTCTCTCTCTCTCTCTCTCTCTCTCTCTCTCTCTCTCTCTCTCTCTCTCTCTCTCTCTCTCTCTCTCTCTCTCTCTCTCTCTCTCTCTCTCTCTCTCTCAAAGATCAATTGCTATACACTGAGTACAAAGAGACTTCTAGAGATGCTCAAGAAAGCATGTCTTCGAGAAGAAGTACAAATTGTGGATGATCAGTGGCAAGGTTGTACGTACATCAAGGTGGAAATTGAGAAGAATGATGAATAAACCACCGTAGAGGGGCATAATGCCACGTGATCGTGCCTCTATCCATACTAAAAAAATTTGTATTACGTGCCCTTAGTCGAAGAAACTGACGTCGTCTCCTCTCTGCTGCCCTAGAGAGGCCTGTTGAAGAATCCGTGGCAGGGTTGTATGTACATCAAGGTGGAAATTAAGAAGAATGATGAATAAACCACCGTGGAGGGGTATAATGCCACGTGATTGTGCCTCTCCATACTGAAAAGAACTGTATTACGCGCCCAAAGTCTAAGAAACTCGTCTCCTCTCTGCTGTCCTAGAGAGGCAAGCTGAAGAATCCCATTTGCTGCGCAAGGTATGCAAAAGCTCAGACCAAACTGCAGCCAAAGTAGTGGTCACATGGGAAGGACAACCACCCAGAACCTGAGCACAGCGAGCCTTCCATATAATCCACAATACTATGCTGCATATCGTAGCAAATAGAATATCAGGAGGTTGTATGACAAACTCATGTACTAAAGCAGGCACCATGTCTTATGTGCCCCGACTGTATCCCAAGGTTGTCAGCAAAAATACTGGATCTGTGGAAGATCCCTCATACATGGTATGTGAGTCCGGATGTTGCAAAAGCCAGGTGACGGCCCCCCGCGTCACAAAACCCGCCTAAATCCCAAGTCTGCAAAAAAGGAAGCAAAAAGCACACCATACATAATGTGCAAGTGGGCAGATCCAAAAACAATGGTGGAGCGTCTCCTCCACCAATGTCGAACAACACTGACAAGTAGGATCATGTCCTACCCGAGCAGCCCACGTCCCAATCGGGAGACCTACATGCGCTAGCATACAAAGCAAATACGAAATACGACGGTTGACATGAAGACTACAAATGCATAACCAATACTGATACATGAATGCATGAGAGAGCTTTTGCTCCAACCAATGTTGTAGCTAGCGTGGTTGATGACGGACAGTCTGGTGGCGAAAAATGATATCTCTGCCAATGCGCACGTTGTACTCAAAAAATGACACCGTCTCCTCTGCAATATGTCACGGCCACATCCACTCTCTCGAATCCCAGACAAGCTATGCCAGTGGTAAACCTTCCCAAACCCACAACCTCCGTAACACTGCCTCCTTGGAAGAAACACAGGGTCTACACATAAGCACTTGCCAAACACACTAACCACTCAAACTAGCACATAATGCAAATCAGGCTGCTCATCCAAAGGAAAAGAGCCCTCAAATGTCGAGCGCATATGTCCTTGATCTGCAAGCAAGAAGACAAGAGTGCCTCTGCACACCAAGCGTGATGCTTGTCATCATCAAAAAAAAGCCCACCAGCCCTCATGCATGGGCAGATCCAAGTCACCCAGGATAGCCTGCCGCCAATCCGGAGGAAGAGCATCCTCAAACTCTAGAATTAGGGTGGCAACTCCCCTGCGTATACCAAACTCAATGCTACTGAAATCCGCATCAAGCAAACAAGCCTCTAACCATATCCGTACAGAAGCTGCTAGCCCATCATCCCATCTGGCCCAATCAATATGATAACCGACGTCCTTCATGATCACGAACATATGCATTTCAAATCAAGGGTTGTCTCTCAATGTCCTCAATGCATCGCAGTCTTCGGCGAATCATACCCTAACGTACAATCAACCAAATCAGGAAAAGTGATCTCATAAAAGGAGATAACTTCGTATAATCCAAAGGAGCATCAGTGAAGATGAAACGGATAGTCGTGCACCAAGGCCCCTCTGCATCTAATTATCCAAAACGTGATACTACACGGGACAAAGCATGATACAAAAATTGTTTCCAAGGCTCGGTCCTAGGAAATAAGCCTCTAACTATAAGTTTGGACAGCAAAGCACCACTCTGCATCTCTAGATCAATGATGCCCAACCCTCCCTCTTCGCAAGGCAATATAACGGTACGCCAGCTAACTCTAGGACGGGTGTCGTGCATACCATCCGAACCTCCCCACAAATAATTGCGCACAAAACGCCGAAGCCAAATGAATACCCCAAAATGCATAGTCCAACGAGAAGAGGAGTACCAAACAGTTGCCAGGAGAACCTGGTTCACAATCAAGGCTGTGCCCACAAGAGAGAGATGCATAGACGACCAATGACAAAGCTTCCTCCTTCTTGACTGTAGAACTCGGTCAAATTGTTGTTCATACGATACATCAATGCCAACCTGAAAGCCCAAGTAACGACATGATTGTCCAGGAGCCAAACAAGCCAACCCATCCTGCACACACCATTGTGGAGCTTCATCTACACCAATTAGAAAACCAAACAATTTATTCCAATTGATAAGAGCTCCGCTCACAATGCAAAAAACAATAAGAGCATCCTGCAATCTATCCAACAAATGAGGTGCATATTGAGAGCAAACCAAGGTATTATCTGCGTACTCCTAATCCAATAAATCTGGTTCCCCTTGCACTGGCATGTGAAGACCGTGCAACGAAGCGTGAAACGAAGGAGTCCTGCCACGTAAGTATAAAGACAGCCTCCACAAAGAACAAGAAAAAGTAAGGAGCCAAAGGACACCCTATCGCACAGATCTCGAGAGGTGAAACCAGCGACCAATACGACCATTGATAGCAACTACACCATTAAAAAATTTGTATAAGGAAGAAACCCACGTAATCCACCGTGTAGGAAAACCCATCCTCTGTAGCGTGCCTTTTGGAAAACCCCAATCCACATGATCATAGGAACTTCTCGAAGTCAAGAGGTATAAGAGCCACCAACTGGCCAAACTGTTGTGCCCACTCCAAAGCCTCATAAAAAGTGAAAATGTTGTCCAGGATGCATCTATCCTGAACAAAGCCAATCTGTGAAGCATGAATGAGATCAGGCATAAATGGGCACAATTGAGCATCAATCATACAGGCTAAAATCTTGTACGCAGAAGACATGAGAGTAATCGGGCGCCACTGACGTATATAAATAGAGTCCCCATCTTTTGGTATAAGAGATACTAGCCCAGATGAAATGGCAAGAGGCATCTCCCTTGTATCAAAAATGTGTTGCAACCCTTGCAATAGAGTGTGAAATCAAATCCCAATGTACCTACCTCTCTCTCTCTCTCTCTCTCTCTCTCTCTCTCTCTCTCTCTCTCTCTCTCTCTCTCTCTCTCTCTCTCTCTCTCTCTCTCTCTCTCTCAGCTTAAAACCTTAGTATTCCTTGCAAACTTACAAAGAGGTCCGCAGGCATAATACATAACCAGGCTGGTAGTGAAAATACCCCTAAGGTATAACAGGATTACAAAAACAAAGAGAAAAACCAGGGAGATACATCAAGACAATGGAGCAAGGGAAGACTAGAGAAGAAAGCTAAGCAAAAACGAGCCACCATAGGGTTGGCACTTGCGAGCAGCCCAAAAAACCACCAAAAGGATCTCCCAAATCAGGACTCCAAATCTCCAAAGCCAACATCCACATCCCAACAAATGAATGCAACTCCACCACAACGCATCCCTGTCTCAAAAGATCCAAAAGAGCAAAAGAGAGAAAAGCCTTCACCATCTCTGGCAGAAAATCCAAGAGCTATGGCAACTGCAACCGCAACCTGCACGGAATGTCAGGGCAAATAGTTGCAAAAGAGCCTATGAACTCCAACTGCCCGGAACCACCAACCCACCAGTGATCTCTGCCCGTGATAGATAGTCATCTCGCCCCGAGAAATTTATCAACAACTCCACAAATAGGGAAAATCGTAAGCATGCACAAGCATTAAGCATGTAACCACACAAGACCCACCCAACATAGACAACCATGCAACATCAAACACACAATAAAGCCACCTAGCAGACAGCATAACACACAAAGCAAGTAAACCACAGAATAATCAAACAAATATGAACGAGAAAAGAAGAACCTGCATAGAAGAAAAAGAAGGAAGAAATCAAAGAACGACAATAGAGACTTGACGGAGAGGCCGATGACTCTAGAACAATGCTGCACAAATCTGCCAAGACATACTACAACCCCAAGAGAGCCAAAGACATCATCCTCTGATAACTCCCCAGACTAACCAATGGCACACACCACTAGGACAGCATAAAGCTAGAGTCTAGAACAAGAACTTGAAACCAACCAAAACACTACCGCAAGAGAGACATCACCAAAACTTGCATGAAAGACTTCATATATAGTAGGAAAAACCAATAAAGAACACTGAGAAACCACCAACTTCTTGTATAAAAATCTTCAAAAACGTAGGATAAGCCGATGATGACGAAGACTCACATAAGTACCTTCAACAAAGCATGAAAACCCCCGAAAAAGAGAAGGATCACTACCGCACCACCAAACCAACACCAAAGATGTAAAAAAATAGCAGACATGAAAATAAACAAGTAATCAAAACGATCATACACACATTCACCCCCAATGCATGCAAGCAAGCTAAACACCCACACCCACAAGCATAGTTTTTTCCATACGTTTTCCATATGCATATGCATACGGGTATGTAAGTACGGAATAAGTATGATTGGCTGCCTCCAGCTGAACCATACATGACCTAAATTAATTTACACAAAAAACATTTAAAATATGTGAAACAAACCATACTCTTGAAGAGCCTTTGAACAAACAATGAAACACCGCAAAGATATGAGAAAGCTTGCATACAAATCTTCAACTAAGCAGAACAATCACTCTCTCTCTCTCTCTCTCTCTCTCTCTCTCTCTCTCTCTCTCTCTCTCTCTCTCTCTCTCTCTCTCTCTCTCTCTCTCTCAAAAAAAAAAAAAAAAAGAGGGGATTTGACCTTTTGCATTACATATAATCGACCATAGGTCCATATACAAGAAATTGGGAAAAACCCTGAAAGGTATGGAAACATATCATGGGGGAAATCAAACCACGAGATACATCTAGGGATAAAGATACTCTAATCATGTGGTGAAAAATAGCTATCTGGATTGTGATCAAGTCTACACAAATCTGCCCAAAGCTCTGTCCACCTCAAGCAACGTAGCGAATACCACAGATTCCAATGTTGTGTATCCGATAGTTATAAAGCGTCCACTCTAGAAATCTCTTGTAGGAGCTCACAAAAGCCAAGGGACTGTAACATCCCTAGGACGTGCCTCCAAAATCATCCACATCCACTCTTAACATTCCTGATGATGTACCTCAAAAAAGGATGCAGATCAACAGCACGACCAAATTGTAAGAGAGGCAAGGGGGACCCATTCTTCGCCCACCTCCAAAGCCAAGGGAAGGTACCAAGATGCACGTCTCTCTAACCAAACCAAGTTCCCTACAGCCTCTCTAAACTGACTCTCAAACAAATCTGCAAAAAACTGTCTGGTATCCATAAAGTAATTGGCCTCAAACCATTGTCTGCTCTTGTATGGTATCATAAACAGTCTCCCTCGTCCAAAAGGAGTCATCATGTACAACCTACACTCTGAATCTCATCATTGGAGCTCTCTCTGAATCGAGGAAAACGAGACGTGTCCCTTACAATTGCAAGAAAAACATGTCGACACATAGTGGCCCACTCCTCAAAGATACATCTAGAAATCTCCATGGACCATCCGCAAAGAACTCTGCAAGTAAGATCTCAAATAACAGAACATCTGTAGGAGATGCGAAGCCTGCTGAATAGTCAAAACCCTCTAAAAACTACGAAATGCTCTCCTCCAATAGTGCCTACTGAGAAAGGCACCTGCGATTGAATATCCAAGAAATCCAAAGTCTATTGGACTAGCTCATCCTACGGCAACTCAAGCTGCTCCTGGGTTGCCATCAACTGCTAATCCTCCTCTACCCCTCTGTCCAATTGCTCCGGTACCTCCTCTCAATCCTGATTTGGTAACCTCTCCTTCGGAGGTCTGTTTGGGGGTTGCTTTGCCTCTGCCAACCTCTATCTCACTACCAATCTGTAGACAAGGATAGGTTGTGCATGTACCTGTCTACATGTCTATCTCTGCCTCAATGTTTGATCAACATTGTGTTGTTGTTGACTCTGCACAAGGCTCTACTGCTATGCAGAACTCTGCTAGGTCTATTGTGGCTGAGGGTTGTCTCCTACTACCCCGAGTTTGTCTTTGTATCCTCCTCTACCCCTCTGTCCAATTGCTCCGGTACCTCCTCTCAATCCTGATTTGGTAACCTCTCCTTCGGAGGTCTGTTTGGGGGTTGCTTTGCCTCTGCCAACCTCTATCTCACTACCAATCTGTAGACAAGGATAGGTTGTGCATGTACCTGTCTACATGTCTATCTCTGCCTCAATGTTTGATCAACATTGTGTTGTTGTTGACTCTGCACAAGGCTCTACTGCTATGTAGAACTCTGCTAGGTCTATTGTGGCTGAGGGTTGTCTCCTACTACCCCGAGTTTGTCTTTGTTGCCGCCCTCCTGGGCATGCCCTGCACTGGTTTGGTATGCACGAAACCACAATCCTCTGCGAGTGTAGCACCCCTTTCCACTCGTAAGTAATGGTATCTGGAAAGATTGTGGAAGTGTAGTAGCCACCTTCAAAGATGGCATAGATGTCTGGATCTGCAATGAACGCATGAATGGTATGCCAAAGATAGCACCCATCTACCTCAACATGTCTGACATCTATCCTCCTGAACAACTAATGTAAAATCCTCGTACCATGGATGCAAGAAAACCAATCTCTCCCCCGAAGGGGCACCAGGGTTTGGGGCCATAGCAGTCTAGGAGTAGAACTCCGTCACTCCATGTCTCGTGTGGATTCTCTCACTTTTTGTTCAATTCTTTTGAATTGCTAAAAGTCTGTTCCAATCTGTTCTTTCTAGTTGGCACGGTGTCATTTCGTTTCAGTGGTATTAGAATTTAGAACTTTAGGCATGTGCTTTTCTGAAAGCATACCGGTCCATTCAAGAGCAGACAGAGCAAGATGGCACTTCCAAATTCTACAAAAAGAAAAAACCTTTTTCAAGAGAAATGGAAAGAAAGCTTTGTAGTTTCTGCAATAGCTTGATAACATCTATGCCCTAGGGATCTACGCTAAAGAATCAAAGCTCTCAAGCTACCTCTTTTCTCAGAGAGAGTGTTGTGCAGTGGTGGAGTTCTATAGCTCCCAAGCAACACACTCCAAGGACTTGGCAAGCTTTCCAGAAAATTTCTACGATGTGAGCAGTCATCCTTCTTTGAAGTGCAGCTTTTGGCAAAGTAGGATAACCTGAAAATGATTGCCACAGAAACTGTGCAAGACTACAATCGGAGGTCCTAGACATCTACTTTCACACGTCTCTCGTCAAATTGATAACCTTGGAGGACCAATGTGAACTGTATATCATTGGACTCCCATCACCACTACCAAATACTATTTGTCCAAGCAAGTTTTTGCTTTAGACGAGCTTATGGAACATGCTACGATCAGCTACAACCTTGTGAGAGGAACTGAACCATAGTGCAGAATGGAAAGCCAATCCTCTTTCAAGTTAAACCGGATGATTTTAAGTTTGCTTTGTCTTTAGAAACTATTGAAGATTCTTGTTTTGATATTGGTTGCAATTGAATTTGGTCTTGTGAATAACTCGTGGCTCGGACATAGGTCTGGGAGAAAAATTTAATACAAATTGTGATTTGAAAAGCTCATGGCTCGGGTCGTGATCCTTGAAGGAGTTTCCACGTCGATGTGTAAATAGGAAACCTCTAAACATCGCACGATGCAGTTTATGGAGAGTTTAGTTGTATCAAGCCTATGAATCTCATGGCTCGAACTTCGATTCTTGGGGGGGGAGCATTCACAGGAAAGTGTGCCTTTGAATTTATCATGACGTGGGAGTATTCGCGGGAAATTTGTGTCCTTGTCTTGTGACTACATCTATAATCATTTGTATTGCATCATCATGTGCCAACCATATCTGCTCCATATTAGATGAGATTGCTTGGGTATGTAATCTTAGTGTCAAAGTCAACGATGCGGAAGCGTAGAGACCAAGGAGAGTGAGCACGAGAGAGAGAGAGAGAGTCTCCTGAACCAATCAAACTTGGCAATGAATAACTGAATGTGTAATACAATGGAGGCAAGGGGTTGCATATATAGCAGCCTCAGTAAATTGCCCTACCCAAACTTTGACAAATAAGTAAAATAAATACCTAAAAGCCAAAATAAATAATGGGAGCACATTGGACAGTTCAGTTGAGATGCCAAAACTCTTAACACCCTCTCTGCAGCCCATAGTGGACATCAATAGTGAGACCAAGTCGATGAAGAAGCTACCATGGATACCCCAATAGAAGGCCTTGGACAATGGATACACCTTGGTTTTGCTACCCTCAACTTTGTTCCTTAGAAGAATGTCATCTTGAGTAGATTGCCTTTTTAGAAAATTTGAACTGTAGACCACACTACATCCAAGAAGCCCCATTCGTGAACTATGAACACATCACGTCCAAAATATAATACTCCAAGATAATGAATTGTGGAACCCATTCTGTCCATGATCCGACCAACAACAATCGATTGGTGCACTCATCCATAGTTTTAGATACGTCTGATTGGTTCCTTGCCAGATGCATGTGCCTTGAACTCAGACCCATGGGTTCAAACACCGATAACTTGAACTCCAATACAAGGGTCCAAATTAATTATACGAAGCATTGTTTGCCCCTCTCTGCCACTCACAAGCCTCTCGCCGGCTGAAGCTGGTGGCGGCACTTGTCTCCATGTGACTAGAAGGCGAGAGTCCGTGCCAGTGTAGTCACCACCACACCAGCATCCTCTTTGTTGTCCTTCCCTAAGTCACTATCACTGCTTTCCTCGTGATACCACCCTTTCCACAGTTGTAACAACGATTCTTGGTCCTCTCTCTAGAATCCGAAGCACCAAGTGCTTCCCCATCTTGTCTCTGAAAACTCAATTTTTGCCTTGAGTTATCAACACGGCTTCCCACTCAATGAGAAAAGAGCAGAGATCATCAAATTCCAGCTTTTCCTTCGTGACTTGTAGCCCAAGTGTTCTAGCCACAGTTTCATACGCCTCAGGCAACTTCGTGAGAACCAAAGCAGCTAACTGAGTACTCATCGATGCACTTTTCATAGCCGATAGTTGATCATGAATCATAAGTAATGATTGCATGGAACTTCCTCGTGGAAACTGGATAGCAAATAACTGTCCAAGAAGGATGACTGCTCACATCGTAGAATCCCGATCAAACATTCCAACAAGCTTGAACCACATATCGTTGGCAATCTTCAAAGTCTAAATGGCTAGAGAAAGGTCCTTTATAAGAGATTCCGCAATGGCTGACATTGCCTTCGCAATTAGCAGCATCCCAATCGGCACGCGATTTGAGATATTCGTCATCTTGAAGGCGGGTGTACCTATTGTTGGGATCCCTCGTGGGACGAGGCTTCGAGCCGTCGAAAATATCCCATAAGCCTTTCCGTGAGAACCAAAGTCGCATGATCAAATTCCAATGAGCGTAGTTATTGCCGTTCAATTTGTCGTTGGCGCTCTAGCAAGGGGGGGCCATGTTGAAGTTGCAAGATCTGGTAATCCGGGACGCCTTCTCGGACTCCAAGGGTGGCCGCGTTAATCCCAGGCACCTTTGCTCTAAGCCGATCCTCTTTCACACCTCTGCTTCCAAGCCCGTACAACGCGCCTTTGGGGCTCTTGCAGGCGGCCTTCCCAAGACCGATCCTCTCCTTCCAAGCTGCTCCTTTACTCCTCTTGCGAGCCATTTGTGTTCCTTCCAAAGCCAAACAGGTAGGCCCTTTGGTTCCCCTCTCGAAACCCCAACCCTACAATCAAGTCCTCCTGTAGCATTTTAAAACATTGGAAGGGAGCCTTTGCGGAAGAGAGAGAGAGAGAGAGAGAGGGTAGTCGACAATGAAGAGGAAAAACAGCACTTCAAAACGTTGGCTGCAATGGAGGGGATGACAGCGGTCAGGGAGCGTTCTAAAACGTTTTGGGGGGGGGGGGGTGGGTGGGGGGGGGGGTGTCGTTATTGCCGTTACCAAGGGATGCTTGCTTCCCCTTCGTCGTTGCACAACCGCTGAACACAGCATTTTAGCACGCTGTCGCTAATGGCATGCCGAGGCGCTACGTGGGGGTTGTGCTGACAACTGTCCACGTGAGCTGCCGACTAGCGTTTTAAATCGCTAGCGACGAGAGTGCTAGTGACAGCAACAGCAAGCACACGGTGGCCACAGATGCCGCAGCATTTTGAAACGCAAAACGCTAGGGTAATAGGTGCCGGTTGGGCAACATTTTAGAATGTTAGGGACAGCAAGGAGAGAGATTGATGCTGGCAACAAAATGATCTTCTCAAGCTCTCTTTGTAGCTCCGCCTCCACCAAAGCACTTCAAGCACGTACCTCCACCAAGGGCTCTTATACCATGTCAAAGTCGACGATGCGGAAGCGTAGAGACCAAGGAGAGTGAGCGAGAGAGAGAGAGAGAGAGAGAGAGAGAGAGAGAGAGAGAGTCTCTTGAACCAATCAACCTTGGCAATGAATATTTGAATGTGTAATACAGTGGAGGCAAGGGGTTGCATGTATAGCAACATCAGTAAATTGCCCTACCCAGACTTTGACAAATAAGTAATATAAATACCTAAAAGCCAAAATAAATAATGGGACCACACTGGGCAGTTCACTTGAGATGTCAAAACTCTTAACACTTTGTGCATTTCCATTGCTGCTTGATAAAAAAAGCCCTCACACCTCTCCTTAAAAACACACGAAGAAGAAAATAAACCCATAGACTAAGTGAGGGGCCAGAGCACCCTCACCTTATATAGCGCCTCTTGGCATATTCAAGGTGAAGACGCCCACGATCAAGTACTCAGTAGCTAATCTCAAGCCGCCTCTATAGCCACTCCTGCTTACATACGGGGAGTTTGAGAGGGAGAGAGACCCCGTGTAGGGGGTATCATACGCATTGCAGTGTAGTTAAGAGCGACAGACAGAGGCAATGTGCGTGACGTTTAAGATAATAAAGCAATTGCCTCAAAAAATTCCCCAAGGGGTGGGTTCTTATGTGGTGTTTGGGAGGAGGATTACCCCCCATTTTTTATAAAAACCACACCAACTAATTTCTTTTTCAAAAAAAATTTCCACAAGGCATCTGTGTATGAAGAAAAAAATACATGTTTTTTTTGTTCTATATATATATAATCAAACAACTGTATAGGTAAAGATGTGTGTGTGTGTGTGTGTGCACACGCGCGCGCGTGTGTGTGTGTGTTTGTGTTTTGATGAAGGATGTGAGTAATATTGTGAATGATCAGCCGTGTATGGGTGTGAGATTACATGATGTTAGGGAGGAAAACCCTAGCAGGTAAAAACCTTAACAAGGGCACGCCAAATGGCGGCAAATGGCGACTAGTGGCGAGATGCGTGGCGGTTGTAAGTGTCGGGACCCAACAAGGGCCGGATGCAAGGCTAAAGTGGGCGACAGCGAGGCGGACAACAGGGCAAAGGCGATGCTACAAGCGGAGGCACACAACACAACTGCAAAGGCAGGTTGTATGCGCAAATTGCAACGGCGAAAGATGTACAAACTACTGACGTGTCAAAGCCTAAAGAATGGAGCCAACTTACAGATGCCGGCCAAGGGGCTTAAACCCTAAGAAGAACAAGTAACAGAAGAAGTCCTCCCAACTTATGGGGACCCCGTCCGATGGAGCCCCAAGTGACAAAGGATTAAAATAAAGCAGGACCCGCACACACGCAAAAATTGATGACGTGACAAATTTTTGAAAATTGCGTTGGCATGATATGTGGCAGGCTATACGGATTTCCGTGCTTTACGATGGCAGCTTTTTGGCTTTGCTTTTGGACAAGATGCTTCTAAGTTTGAAGGCTTTTACTGTAAACTGCTTTTTAGGCTAAGGGCCTTTAAACATGAGGTTAGGGCTCATTTTCAAGCATGCTTCCTGGAGAAGGTGCAGTGTCTGGAGTACCGGCTTATACTGTGTTGATGCAATATAAAGAAATACCGAAAGGGGCGCCAAGGTTTGGGGCCAATACTCACTAGGGTGAAATTCCGCCACTCCATGTCGCGTGTCCTCTCTCTCTCTCTCTCTCTCTCTCTCTCTCTCTCTCTCTCTCTCTCTCTCAGTTCAATTGTTATTGAAGTGCTAAAAGTTTGTTCAGTCTGTTCTTTTCTATTGGCACGTGGTGCCCGTCTTGTGACAAAAGGCATCGGCAAGGGCATCGCTTTTGCACATAGAGGCAACAGCAATGCGTGGGTGAAGCTTCAAGAATCAAGAGACAGTTACTAGGGTCAAGGTTTGGCAGTCAACGGTTTCAACTTTCCATGCGCTAAGGTCTCTCTCTCTCTCTCTCTCTCTCTCTCTCTCTCTCTCTCTCTCTCTCTCTCTCTCTCTCTCTCTCTCTCTCTCTCTCTCTCTCTCTCTCTCTCTCTCTCTCTCTCTCTCTCTCTCTCTCTCTCTCTCTCTCTCTCTCTCTCTCTCTCTCTCTCTCCAGAAAAACAAGATGGTGTCCTCCACTACGCCTTCGTCCTCAGGCTCATTGGGATCAAAGCATCGTCTCATTATTTATATCAGGATGGCACAAAGGCCAGATTTAAGAGGTCTCACGTGTCCACTATCAGTCTCAGAGGGAGGTAGCACAAAGGACTACATACTCGGATCCACGGAGGCATCACATCTGATCACATCACTCACTATCCCTCCCACACATGTAAGCGCTAACCAAACTACATCTCTCTCCCCTCAGATAGCACAACCCTCCACACGCACCATCTACATGCACCCTACACACCACCATATACTTCTCACACGATCAATCTGATATCTACACTCACCACGTCTACGATGACATTTAACTACTAGACCCATCAGCACCACTCCATATACTCACTAGCCAACTCTCCTCCATTCTGCACACATCAAACCTCAACAATTTCCAAGACGACAATCAATCAGGCAGTAGCACTACACGCTCCAGGGCTATGCCACAGAACAAATGGTACAATGACGAGTGCAGAGAGCTATATAGACAACTCTATATACAATGTACACTAGCTGAGATGTAAGAGGGAGGCTCGTAGACAATTAAGGACCCTCAACTTGCCATAAGAAGTGGGAGTTCGAGGAGGCCCAAGAGCTAGAGTTGTATCACCTACTCATGAGTGGCAATTCAGCCATGGCATGGCGCCGATTACGGGAGCCTGACCCACCCACATTCACGACTCACAAAGATGAAATGACTATGAACAGAGGCTCTATCAAGTACCTGGACACCCTCCGATTCCAAAACCTTAAGACCCACGCCCGATCATATCCACTCTCTACCGTCGCGAGGGTGGAGAGGGCTATTCACCACATGCAGTATGGCCACTCCACAGATCACACACACATGCAAAGTAGAGAGTTGAGCTCATATGCAAAGAGTGACGGCCTACGAACCACAAGATAGGCCAAGTTTAGTTGAGCCTTCTCTACCATCAACCACATCTTCACTCTATGTTGCTCGATTGATCAAGCACAGGCAACTACACTACTACTTGGTGAATTTTTGCAAAGCCTTCAACATAGTCCCACGCAACCGACTCTTTCAACGCTGCAAACACTTGATGTACCATCGAAAAAAAATTGGGGGATCTACTCTCTACGAGCAGGAGGCGTCGAGAGCGCTACCCACAAGACACCTAACAAGTTACAAACCATTGCTAGCATATTGTGTGAAGCAAGGGAGGTCACTCGTACCTACTCTCTTCACCCTCTACATCGACGACATATCTGAATACATTCTTCGTGCAAGAGGTGCATGAGCAAATTTAGGAGGTACTCCAATCCATATCATGCTATATATTCTTAATATTGTCTTGGTCTCTAAGTCACAAGAGAGACTACAGCTCCATTTACATGCCTTGGATCAATGTTGCACCCACAGAGGCTCACAGTCAACCTTGGGAAGACCAAGGTTTTACTTTTCATACATCCAAATAGATCAAGAGCAGAGCTCTATGAACACTAGCTGGAAGGCGAGTCAAGGTGGTAGATACCTTCGGATTACTTTCACATCCACCATGGGCCCCTTCTCCATGGCAAGTGCAACCAGAGACAGACTCACTATAGGGTATATTGAATTAGCCATGCTAGAGCGCAATTGCCACCAGGCACACTTCCAACAACACTGCTCAAAGGGGGAGCTTTTTGACAGCCCGGTTACCCTTGCCATGCTGTATGCAGCAGCAATTGCACCAAACATTTTGCCCATTTAGCTCTATGAACACTAGCTGGAAGGCGAGTCACCATGGGCCCCTTCTCCATGGCAAGTGCAACCAGAGACAAACTCACTATAGGGTATATTGAATTAGCCATGCTAGAGCGCAATTGCCACCAGGCACACTTCCAACAACAACACTCAAAGGGGTGGCTTTTTGACAGCCCGGTTACCCTTGCCATGCTGTATGCAGCAGCAATTGCACCAAACATTTTGCCCATTTTATATGTTTGTCCAATTTTTGTGGATTTCTGAGTTGAGTATGTTTAGAGGTTTTACCGGACATAGAGTTGGCCCACTATATCAATGTAGCCCCTCTCCACTTTTTGGCCTCTCGTGTTATTTTGTCGTCAACTTCACATCTCACATGTCTTCCCCTCCACTGCCCACTCTGACAAAGACATGTGGAAAGCTTCAAGATAAAAGTCTCAATGCTTAAGAATCCATTCCTCAGTCTTTGCAGCTTGATCCAACTTTCAGATGTCTTGTTGGACATACTTCAATCCTTGGCTCTCAATACCTTACAAGACAGGCTAGACGCAACACAAAACACTTGTCCCTTGTCGGAATCTTCTTTTAACATTTCAAAGCAAGCAGGAGGCAGGCTGATATATAATAGAGTTAAATTACCTTCAGCACAACAGCATATGTATAGATATAAATGCTACTGTATAGTGAAGAACGATCATTGCATACATAAAAGCAATGCACATTCTCATCTGGAAACAAAAGAGTTCTGCGGCACATGAAGAGACACAAACATTCCCAACAACCAGCTTTTTGTACTTCTTCATATGCCGAAGAGGTGAAAATGTCGAAGTTTCAAATGCTGGTCAAGAACAGGAGACCCATACCTACACTTACCTTTTTTTAGCACTGCAATGAGCAAAAGCACAAACTCCCACAAAAAGTTGTCTAAACCTAGAGGAAAAACCTTATAACCAATGCTCCACCCTCTTGCACTGATGCATAGGGCAGGGCAACAATCATAAATTTGCAAGAGAAGCCACAGCATAACTTTGGTGCACATTAAGATGTTGCTAACGAGCTATCCGAGTCCTCTAGCTAGCATCATTTTCCATGAACACCTTTGGAAAAGTTTATATTAAGCAGACAAAGAAGGGAAATTCTGGCTGTCAGACCTACTTTTCAATATACTCTCCTGGAGGCCAAGATGTAAGGGCAATTCTTTAATAATGCTGTGTAAAAATGTCAGCAGACTTACGATTTGAAGGAGAGAACAAAGGTTGTGAACATAACATGTGTTGACAAATGCCTACAGGTTTGAATCAAGATGAATAAATGGGGCAGTTTCATAAGTACATTCAAGAATTCAAGATGCTTATAGAACGAAAATGTATGCTATTAAATGTTCTCCATCTGCAACAGAGATTCCAATATCAACAGCTTTATCCTAATAACAAGCCCTCCAAATTATTCTTGCCTCTCTTGTAAAAATAAAGAGAAAACAGTAATCCAAATTGCTGGTCAATGCATACACAAATCTTGCCAGACTGTTATAACCAGGCAACAAGCACACAATACCATAATAATTGCGTTCAATTCACTCTCTTGGTTCCTCTGCTTGGATATGGTCGAGAGCTTTGCACACTTTGGTTCCTTGTTTTCTCACAATATGTGTGTGTGTGTGTGTGTGTGTGTGTGTGCGCGCGCGCACGTGCGCGCATCGACGTAAGCGCTTATCAGCGGCAAACTATATATCATTGCCCAGAGAGACCAAATTACGTTACAATCCAGACCAAATTACGTTACAATCCACAAGAAATACATGTCAACTATGCCATGGTAAAGTCCATCACATGCGACATGCAGTTTCCATTACAGTCATATTTCTCCAACAACATATGAATTTAGCATCCAGGTTATCCACCTTCTTGGATTGAAAAGCTTAAGCATAACCCCACTCTGGGCATCATGATTCACAAAATATACATGTGAATCGTAGACTGAATGCAAAGTTGTATATACAACCACAAGATCCAGATTCATACTTCACTTAAAAGTTTCCAGATAGCAATATGCTAAGTTGATAAGTAATGAGTCGTGATGACTTTCAGAGCCAAAAGCAAGCAATATCCACACAAAATGTTAACCTCCTAAGATGTGAACTAAAACAAGGACCAACCTGATGCAGTTTGTCTTCTGATGCCCATGTGACATTTTTTGGCCGCGGGCGCTTTCTATTGTCATCTGTATGTTGAAAAGGTGCCTGGATGGAATGGAGGCTTCCAGTAGGCATGCCAGCACCTGCCGCCGTGGTAGTCATGTGGAGTAGTACTTTAGATGTGGAATCTGCCTCTGGAACTTACACTCTCTCCCTCGGGCTTGGGTGATGTGACACTTGATACATTTAACACTTCATGATAGGTGTAGGCGACAAGAACAATACAAGCACAATCCCATTATTGTGTGTGCTACTCTTAAATCCAGATTTTAATCGACTAGTAATGGTTGGGTCTGTACAAGCACCCAGTGGAGCTGATTCGAGAAAATTTCAAGGTTTAATGGTGGTGAATGACAGGTTCAGATACCCTTTGGTGTTTTCTTTCTTTCAAGAGCACTCTTCAAGGTATTTTCAGATCGTTCTAAGCCTCCAAACCTTATCTTTTGATTTACCAGAAGACTTTACGTGATCTTTGTGAGCGTTTGAAAGCTTCTTTCAGGCCCTTTCTTGTTCTGCAGCGGTGATTTATGGTTTAGTAAATCAAAGGTCAGTGCAAGCGCTACCGTGAGCTCTGAACATCAACACTCCACACACTCCGTTGCTTAGAATAATGTTCTGATGAGCGAATTGCTACAGTGACTCTGGAGGCAGATCCCCATCTCAAACAAAGGAGAAAGGAAAAGGCGCTTTTATTGAAAAGTGGGGAGCGGTCCGAGGGGGGGACTTTGGAAAAGAAAGGGGCAGAAGGAAGAATGCAAAGAGGAGACTGATGGCGTCTCACAAAGGGGATGGATGCTGTGCTAGGGCCCCTAGACACCTTCTTGGTGAAAAAAGCAACACGACCCAAATGGTAGGATATAAAGAGGGAAAACGGGTACCAAGCAAAATCAACAAAGAACAGTGGAGGAAAAAGAAAATGCAGATGTGCATGTAGACATTACCGCAGCAAGAAAGCAGAGGAGACAGAAACCAACAAACATCTTTCGTGTGAGGAAGAGGGCCTTATTTGAGCCCTCTGGAGTGAAGGTAGCCTAGATTAGGGTTATCTGCAAGCTAGCAGGTGAATCGCAGCATCAGAAACAGCAAGGCTGCGAAGGCGTGAAACCGTGACCGCAAACCAGCCTTCAGTGCTCTCTTCTCCTCTAATGCGCTGTCGAATCAGACGCCCTTTTTCTCTTTGCCATTTATGAAAAAATCGAGACGCAAATTTCTCTGGTCGGGCGGTAAACGCAGGATTTCCTTTGAACGCCCAGAAATCCCCCTCTCGCCCGTGGAACCAGCCTTAGGGTTGCAAGACATGCAAGCCTGGATTTCACCTTAGTTTTTTGAGAGTGTGAATGGGAATTATTATAGCTACTATTGAATAAGGTCTCTTAACTCAACTAGTACGGCTGGCGGCCTTCGATCTCCATTCTCTCTCTCTTCCTAAGAGAGTCTCTCTCTCTCTCTCTCTCTCTCTCTCTCTCTCTCACAGTGCGTTGAGCGCCTTGGGTTACAAGTTGCATTGTCGGGGAACCTAGCCAAAGTGAGTAGGAGTTGGCACGTGTCAGGGGGGAGGTCGGAATCCCTCCCCCTTTTATAATAGTATAGATATAGATATAGATAGATAGATATAGATGGTCAAGGTGTTTGCATTCAATCCTTACCACTTACAAGATCACTTCTCTTGTTGTATGAATTCAACTCCGAGCAACATTGATCTCATTCGAGATCGAACTTATATAAGTTCTAATTAGAGCAACATCAATCTCATGTAGGTATCTTAACTTAATGATTGTGTTTCAATCAAATCCACGGACACTTGTGCGAGACCATAGATATGTGAATCCAAAACCGAGCAAAAGGAGCAAACATCGATATCATATGCTTGAGCAAAAACAGGGCTAGCATCGACACCTTCCATGGACGAAGCACATACCCCACCAAAAAAGCAAATCATAAGAAGAGATAAATGGGAGAAGCTCAATTAGTTTGAAAGACTTATTCAAGCCGCACTTTTCACAATGGTTGAGCTTTTGGGAATTGTCTTCGTGGCATTAACAAACACACTTGAAATGTGCAACAGCCTCCTCCTGCAAGTCCCTTAGTTCATTTTAGGTCCTTTCCAACCTACCTCACCCTGTTGTCACATGGGTTTGCACTTTTGACACTACCTACGTTCTTTGCCATTTACAATTGTTTTGTTTTCCTTTCTTCCTTTGGTCACCCTCATCCCATCTCAAAGTTGGAGGAGATGGAGGGTGTTTTTGGGAATATATGGTGTGTACACAATGATCGTATGAGTGTCAAAATTTTCATGAGTCTATTATGGGTTGATGTTTGTCACGGGTTCGCGGTGGGAAAAGCTTGCGTTCTATGTGGTGCTTTGCCTAGCTTGCGAGGGATACAGAGCAAGGGGGTTCCAAGGCATTGCTTGTGGTAGGGGGTCTAGCATCGACAATTCGCAGTAGATCTGGTGACGGATTGCGTTAGTGTGGCAGGGTTTGGCTTCGACGGGGAGCTCGTGGCGACCATCAGCTCTGCTTTGGCATGCTTTCCTTCACTCCACTCGATTTTTGCCTGCAGGAGAGACCATTGCTCCCTTCTCATCCCCATGAGGGATTTGGTGGCCGGTTCCATTATGTGATATGTTGTTCGTGCGGCGTTTCAGCATGGAGTTGGTGTGTGGCAAACGCTTCTCGATGGTGGCAGCAAATTGTCTCGTGGATCTGCAACGGGTGATGGTGCTCCTCGAGGACTTGATGCTCACGCTAGGCTCCCCATAAAAGCCTGTGGTTGCGTCTTCAGTTCGGTTTTCTATTGTGAGGTGATGGAGCTTGCATGCTCCCCCCTTATGCGGCTGCTACTAGTATGTGATTAAACTTTATTTTGCGGGTGGGTCCCTTATTTGCCGTGTGTTCCGTCTCGTCTTATGTGATTCTGGTAGTCATGAGGTGGCTCCCATATTTGCCATGGATCCTATCGTATTTCTTTTTGGGTGTTCGTTATGATGTCATGGCTCGATCTAAACACGGCTTGTATTTTTTATTTTATGGTTTTGTAAATATATCTACTTACCATTGTGAGTTCCCCAAAAAAAAAAAAATCTTATATAGGAAAGGAATAACATAGGGTGCTCGCCAATGAAAGGGGAGGGCATTAAGACACCCATCAAATTTCATACATATGTTCGGTAAGTGCCCTACCTCACGGGGGCTAGCCGCTAAAGTGTGCGAATGGGTATGGAAGACTTGGAAGATTATTTTCTTTACTAATGATCTGATCCTGGGAGGGCGTGGATTCCAAAACTAGGCCATTTTGGTGTGCACCCAAATCACTAGATTTGCTACTTGCCTTGGGTTTGGAAGCTTAGGAACCTCCAAATATTTGAGGCAAAACTGGTTGTGGCTCAATTTGATGATATTGTGCGTATGAGCACTGAGCTTATCATGGTGTGGGAGCAAAGAGAGGGACAATAGTCAAGGAGGAAGAATGGAATCATGCACTAAGTTTTTTAGAACACTCGAGACAGTTTTCATAGCACCCCTGTTTTGGTTCCTTTTTTATCTATGTACAAGACCCTGTTGGAACCCTTGCCCTCTCAAGTCACATGTAGTGCTTGAGGGCAGTTGTATTCTTTTCGAATTAATTAAAATTCTCTCAATTCACAATTGTGAGTATGGGGGGGGAAAGACACCCATCAAATTTAGAATACACATAGTATGTTCTCACGATTTTGGAAGCATTTGTTTAGCTAGAATCTAGGAAGGTGCTCCTCGAACACTAAACAGAATGGAAAAGAAAGAGAGGGGGGGACAAGTGGCGGACGAGAGGAGGAGATAAATAAGAATGGAAAAATAAGAATAGTTGTGTAAACTAAGGGAATACTTTGAGACGCAAAGCAAAAGGGAAGGTGGACGCCTTTTGGAAGCTTCCGTCAGGGCGACAAAGATGATTCTCTCTCTCTCTCTCTCTCTCTCTCTCTCTCTCTCTCTCTCTCTCTCTCTCTCTCTCTCTCTCTCTCTCTAGGGGAGTGTGTGGCTCGTGCAAATGAGGGCAAGGCCGAGGCGTCAGGATTCCCTCTCGCTCTCATCTCTCTCGCGTAGGCCCCCCAATGAGATGTAGGCATAAGACCGCATTTACTCTCGCGTTTTCTCTCTGTTGAGCGAGGCATTGCCTCCATCACTCTCTCGCCCATAGCAAGGTTGGGCCGGGGGGGGGGGGGGGGCATGGGAGATGAAGGGGGCGACAAAGAAAAAGGTGGTGAAGTCAGGTGTCGAGACCTAGCAAGGGCATAGAGTGGATGGGAGGGAGGCGAGGGCAAGTGATGAGAGATGGGAGGGCGCACAGTCGTTGGCAACAAAGAGGAGAACGAAGAGGACGGCAAGAATAGAGGCGGTGATTGAGAGCACTGAGCCTAATTCTTAGGAATCTCATGGAGATTCCACCTAATAAAACGCAAAAGGAGAGAGCAGCATTGAAAATAGTAGAGTCCCTTCTAGTCTTCATGTATTTCCCAAAGTGCATGTATTTCCCAAACTGCAGTGGAGAATAAACAAAGGCTTCTAAAGAGAAATTCTACCAGTAGGCCCTGCCAATTTTCGATAGTGGAGCGATTTAGTAGAATGCCGAGATGCCGTGCGATTTGCAGAGTAAACTCCTTCGGATACAGGGTGGGTGTGGCGGTTGTTAGTTGGCGATCTGGACACATTGCAACTAGGTGGCAGGATTTGCGCAGGGGGGAAGGGGAGGTTGCTTGTTTGTTTTTTATGCGAAAATCGTGTTGTGAAATCTATTGAGGGACGTAGAGAAGGACCTACGCGCGACTGGCTGACACAGAGAAAGAGTTGTCCGACTGTGTGACCTAGAGAGGGGTGACTGATGATCATGTGGTTCTGTGGTTGACGCAGAGAAAGAGCTGTCCGCGCGACTGGGTGACACAGAAACATGTAACTCATGCTCACTCACTACTGTGTGTGTCTCTTTGTGTGTGTCTGAGACAGTCTGAGGTATGTTTCACTATGTCATTTGGTGCAGTCTTATGAGAAGACTTTAAAATGCTTTATGTTTGTCTGGTGATTGCCTCGTTGGTTGATTGTTGCGTGGATCACGGCAGTATGTCCTGCATTGTGGTCTGATGCGAGGAGATGTGTATTAGTCCTGGTATAGGATTGAGCTGCAGCTTTGGATATTGTGTGTAGGTAGTGAACATGGCACAGTTGAAAAATGAAGCCAGAGCTAGGGTTGACCTGGATGAAGGTGCTATGCCAAAGAGGAAAAGATCAAGAAGGGTAGAGGATTCCAGCCGAGGTAATTCGAGGGGGAACAATGTCAATTGTTGTGGACCGAGCAGTAGGATCATGGAAGTAAGTGTGACTATCTCTGTGGGGGGGGGGTGATGATATTGATGCAATGCTCTTGGCATGCATGAAATCATTTCTGCGCATTGGAGAGGGAGGGAATTGCCTTGCACATTCATTTCTAGATGGTTGTCCGACTATGGGCAACATCGTTGATAGCTGTCAACAAGAAAATCAAAGGATACTTGGGGTGGGACAAAGTCACTCCTGCACGGGGGATGGTGTTGTGTTGAGGTTTAAAACAACATAAAATGCATACATTTGAGGGCATGTCGGGTATTGCTTGAAGGAACAGGATGAGTTGCACTTTAGGAAAGTCATGCATCATGTGACTTTTGTCGATGTTAACAAAGGGATAGAGTTATATAGTCTCTATGGAGTTGATGAGCTGAAAAATAGAGTGTACTTAACACCAGTAAACATTTTTGATAGAGCGCTCATGTTTTGGAAATTCAAGCTGCGGCATTTAGTAGGAAATGATTTCTTGTCAACGCTACATAGGATGGTGAAGACAGGAAAGTATTATCTGTCGTCCTTTGTGGATAACTCCACATCAGGGACATGGTCTACCCATCGAGTACAACTTACCAAGATGTTGTTAGCAATTTTGTTGCTAATGACATGTATACAACAACTCACCCACGAGGCGACTGGTTCTTGTCTCGTTGGCAAGAAAGACATAGGTATTCACTTTACCATTTACACAAAGCGATTCAATTTTCAGATTGTTTATGGCAGCAAATGTGTTTTGCAGCCCGTTGCCAACAAGTGTTGAGAATCACCATTTTGAAACTGAAGTGAGCGATGCGGAGATGGCGATGAGTTTATCCCTCTAGTCCACTGGACTGATGTGACTACAGTTGCTTAACGGTTGTGTGCATTATTGTTTTTTTTAATTCTATTTGAAAATAATTGACCTGATTGTTCAATTTCGTGTCCGTAGTGGGAGGATGGACAAGCATGATGAGAACCAACTGCTGGGATTGCACGAGACACAGGCAGAGGACTCTTTCGCTATTATTGAAGATGAGTGGGTTGATAGAATGCATTACATTTTGATTGCCATTTTGAGGAAGCTCGTGGGAAATGACACCACCATCCATCATTCTCTGTAGTCAGATCTTATTGGTGTTGTGCGTAATTTAAAAGATGCCATCGACAATTATGCTACCAACATTGCTGATGTCTAGGTCGTGAAATTAGAAGAGCAGATCTCTGCGTTGCAAAAGGAGGTTACACAGCTTAAGACTCAGCTGAACAAGCTGAATGCTATTATTTGCAGTTGTCAAATCTCTTGACAAGGGCACTGATATAATATCTAGTTGGGCATTTTTGTATTCAAAGAATGATGTCCCGCGCTTTTATATGATATGTACATGATCCATGTTTTGCTATTTGTATATACCCAGCAGCAAAAGGTGTCGTGAATCTTTTTTTGCGTAAAGCAACAAAGCTATGTACACCGCGGTTCAATAATCGATACAACAATTCTTCTATCTACAAGACATCTCTATGGGAAGCATCCTTTCAAAATCAAACCTTTTTTTTGTCCTATTCGTATTCTGTTTGAAAAGTACAGCCCAAGCATTGTGTATCTAGACAGAAAAACTCCCATGTGACTACCGGATTTCATTCGAGAGACCGAGTGTGTTGTATTGCGTTGCAAAAACTAGCATGTGAACACCGATTCTATGCAGCTATTGAATGTCCTATTGCGTGCATGGGAACAGCCCACAAACTCTTTGTTTTTCTTTTCCAACACCATTGTAAGAGAATCTTGGAGGTTAATTAATGGGTTTTTGGAATGTAGACCCGTAGGTGCGCCTAATTTTCCAAAGGGGTTCATTAGATGGTGTCTAAGGAGATGCTCTCATTGCTTTCATGTAAAAAAGCAAGGAGATGGCACGTCGAGAAGAGAGAGAGAGAGAGAGAGATTTTTCTTCCATGTCCCTCAGGGTAGACGGACCATCTAGACATATTTATCTCTTTCTTTTTGCTACGCGTACCATCCTCTTTCTCTCTTTCTTCTTGGCGTAGCGCAGGCACCAGAAGAGGTGCTTCCTCTCTTTGCCGATCGTGTGTGTCTGGTTGAATGCATCAACAACAAACGCCTGATAAATGCAATGCAGAAGTCAAAGATGGATAGAGCATGGGAGGGTGGAGACTGGGGTGAAGAGGGGTGGAGGGGATCTACTCGGGAGTGCACTAGGACGTGGAGAACAGTTCTCTCTCTCTCTCTCTCTCTCTCTCTCTCTCTCTCTCTCTCTCTCTCTCTCTCTCTCTCTCTCTCTCTCTCTCTCTCTCTGTGAGGTAGTGTGGGAGCTATGTTTTGCGAGGTAGAGCCAGGCACATGAAGAGGTTGTTTTGGGTGGTGACCTCGCCCAGGTCACCGAAGAGACCGAGAGTTTGCATGAAAGATCCATTGAACTAGAGGGCTCAAGAGATGGGGGTGAGGAGGACGGGGTAGGGAAGGGCAGCTCCGACTAGGATACTCACTCAATAGCCTATAAAGGTGGAAAGTCAAGGATAGATAGAGGAGAGCTCACTATCACAACTTGCATCCGAGGTCTTGCATGCATGCATCCTCAAGAAACCCGGGATGGTCAAGGAGAGTGAGAAGCGGAGATAGAGCTGCTATCTGTGTTGTCTTTGTAAGGCCGAATGACAACTCTTGCCATTGTCAAGCCTTGGGATCTATGGATTGTGTGTGCCTTCGTTGCTTGTATTAGGAGTTGTGCTCTTGAGACTAGATTGAGTGGGTTTCTACCTACTTGGAATTCTTTTGTGACTTGAAGTATTGGTGTCCATTTTTTGCTTACTTTCCATGGTAGAGGTGTGCATTTTGGGATCTTTTTTGTTTCCCAGTCGAGATATCGAAGAACTCCACCCAAGCTGTCGATGATTATGCTTTGTTGTTTGCTGTCTAGAAGATTCCATCCACACCATTCAATAAACCGTCCAATACATTGATATTGCTAGCACAAAGCTCAACTATCATTCTTGGCTTTTAGTTCAGGGATGGAGGATAATCCAGCACTTATCTGAGGGTTGTTTGGAATGACTAGGTTTTTTGAGCATGTTTTGTGGAATTTGTCACGAGCCTTGATGATGTATGTTGTTTTTTGCAGGTTATCAAAGACCGCTTGGTTGTGCTTGGACTTTAGTTTATTTGTGAAGAAAAGATGAGGTGTTGTAAAAATGTCAAAGTTGTTGTTTCCAAATGTGTCCTTGATAATTGCAAAGTCTGTTTCTGTTTGCTATGCAACTCTTATCCAGGACATCTATAAATAGTTCATTTGATTGCCGCATTGGTGTTGTTAGCTCATCACGTTTGACATGTGTGTTCCAACATGACGGTGTGAGGATGTCAAGTGTATTGTTCATGTCACTGAATATCCATCGATCGCAAACAAGGCTTTCCTGACAAAGATCACTAGAGAAGATAACGTTTAAACCACCGAAGGGTTCGTTGTGTCTATGCTTTATAGCTTGAAGTCTTGTGTCAATAATGCATAGTAGTCTATTGCCTATCAAAGAAGCCTCATTAAAGACAACCAGTTTGAGGTTTGTGTATACTTATCAATGGGAGGTGCAATGCAGAGTGAATTGTTGTGCCGCCAAGATTAAACACTACTTTGCCTGTATATGCCATCAATAATGTTGTTGGAAATTCAATGTTGCCTTCTATTGAAGGTGCATAGTGCAAGCCTAGGCCTTGGATGATTGCACGCAAAGTAAAGGTTTTTCCTGTTCCGACGCTACCTGTCAAGAAAAGGTGGATTGTGTCATTGGGACATAGTCTCTTTCTTGTCATGATATCATCATAAAGATGTCATTGCTCTATATTCAAACTCATGACAATTGAGTTATATTCTTCATTTGGCATGGCAAGAAATCTAGAAAGAGCACATGAAGGATGTTTTAACTAACAAAGGTCTATCGGAACCACTGAAAGAGCGTGCAAAGGGTGATGGCTATACGCACGCTCAGTGGGAGATTTTGGATGCCAAAGACATGGCTACGATATGTCTACATGTAGCCAAGTCAATGTTCTTCACTATCATAGGGAAGACAAGAGCCAAGGCTCTATGGGATAGCTCATGTTCAGCATGGGAGAGCAAAAGTGCATCCAACAAAGTTTTGCTCATGAAAAATCGTACAAAGATCAACATGAAAGAAGGTAGCATAGTTTTTGGACACTTAAATGAGTCCAACTCCTTGTTCAGTCAGTTGACATCTCAGGGCTTTAGTGAGTTTGACGACAAACTCAAGTCTATATTCCTGCTATGCTCTCTACCCAATTCATGGGACATATTTTGCACATCCATTAGCAATTCAACTCCCAATGGCAAGTCAGTGTCCAATGATGTCACAAATGTGTCGCTCACTGAAGAGATTTGACGTAAATCTCTTAAAGATGCTAGTCCATGGAGATACATATATGACTGGCAGTTCAACGAAGCAAAGAGACCGTGACAAGAACAAGAACAAAAGCAAGAGAGTGTCTTGCAACATTTTAGTATGCAGGGGGGGAAGTCATTGAGTACCCTAATGAAAGCATACTTAAAACTCAATAAGAAGATTCTCCCAAGACAGATGCTGAGAAAGAGGAAGTAGCGAAATTGCCATATTCTTCTGCAATTGGCATTTTGATGTACGCTATGGTAGCCACAAGACCAGACATTGCACATGCAGTGGGAGTGGTTAGTAGACACATATCAAATCCTGGCAAGAAGAATTGGGAAGCAGTGAAGAAAATCCTCAGATACTTGAAGGGTACAACTAGCAAGTGTTTACGCTTCAAAAATAGCGATGCATCTATTGTGGGTTACACAGATGCGGATTATGCAAGTTATGTGGATAATAGAAAGTCCACATATGGCTATATGTTCATGTTTGTTGGAGCGGCTATCTCTTGGAGATCGTGTCTCCAAGACTGCACGTCTTCATCTACCACTGAGGCAGAGTATGTTGCTGCATCTGAGGTTAGCTCCTCTAGTGGGAGATTTGGGCATTCACGAGGTTCTAGTACTGCATTCTTATAGTCAAAGTGCCATTGCTTTGGCAAAGAATCCGGTGTTTCACTCAAAGTCAAAACACATAGAGGTCAGATACCATGTCACACGAGATGTATTGGATGGCAAGCGCATTGAGCTTGTCAAGGTTCACACTGACGACAACCCAACAGATGCTCTCATGAAGAGCGTAGCCTTGGAGCGGTTAACACACTGCATAGAGCTTATGGGTGTAGTATGAAGCCTGACAATGCTTCATCGACTTTGTATATACTAACTATACTGATGCCACTATTGGCCACCCTGACCTTCAAGTGGGAGGTTGTTGGGGTGTGGGCCAGGTGGCTATGGGAATCACCCCTTACATTACTTTCTCTATAATGAATATAGGGAGAGAGAGTGAGAGTTGACTACAACTCTCACTTTCCTACTCCACTAATTCTAAACTGATGTGTCTCTTGCTTCGTCCCCTTCCCCCTTCTCTCCTTCCCTCTCTTGCACTCACCACTCCACATGGATCTCCGGATCCCCTACACAAACAACTACAACCAAAGTGTAAAAGTAAAAAAATCTTGACTCAATAGTAGCACCAAGCCAATATGAAGTCATACAATTTTCCATGGCTTGGTTTAGACCATCATGTCAAGTTTGAGGCCAATAAGTGTATCTTAGAATCCTTCGGGCATAGCAAAATTCCTACTACAAGGGTTCCATGGCTCCAAATTGCTCTAGGAAGGCATCCCTAGGCTCCAAACACTTCAAGAAACAAGGCTACAAGTCAATTTTTGGCAGAATAGTTAGTATCATGATACTAAACAATTAGTCCAAACTGAAGATATTTCATCATCACATCTTTGTACAAGCTGGATTATGATCATTGATCCCATTTTGGGTCAATTTGGACTCATGGACAACACACCGATTTAGATACCAGTAAGTCACAGGCTTTCATGCCAAAAAAGCTACAAAGGGGCTCTTTTCAAATTTCAAATTAGTTGTAGAGGTCTTATTATTATGTGCATACTTGGGGTTAATCATCAATGGATTGGCTAGTGTTTGCTAAGTTCACCCATCAAATTTAAGCTCCTTTGGACACATGAACCATCACTAAACTCGAAATGAATTTTAGAGTATGCCAGTTTGTTTTATATGTGGATGGTATCTTTAAACTCTCTAAGATCTCAAGAGTTTCCCTCTCGAATCCTACCAAAAGTAAAATAACAACACTATGGCAAACCAGAGGAACTTTTGCCTTGTAAAACTAATCTGAGGTCACTTACGTAAAGCTCTTGTCCCCGGTAGTGAAGCCAATGTTGTCGGGCAGATACAAAGTGTAGTTTAACTCGTTTGAACACAATGATATAAAGCAATGACAAAATGGATACACGGTTAGAGAGAAACTCACTTTGAAGCTTCTGGGAGAGCTCTTCGACGGAATCGTGCAAGCTTAGTGTTGAAGCGTAGCTCTCACCGTTGCTAATGCGATGGTGTAGTCACCTTCACAATGTAGCTTTTGTAGTGCACGTGGAGAGTAGAAGAAGACCTCACTCACTCTCTCACAAAAAATACACGATCACGACACACTTAGTTGAGCACAAAAGATGATTAATTCAAGAGTTGTTCTTAAGGTTACAAAAATTGGCTTATATACCTCAGCCTTTGAGGTACTAACTCATCAAAATTACCCCCTGCTTTGTACCATGGGTTCAGCTGATCCGCATATTTAATGAGTTATAATTTAGAAACTTGATTGAGTCCCAAAAAACAATTACAATTGAGTACGTCAAATTAAATAATACAAAAATGGTGTAGCTTTTTCGTGTTCAGTTGTCAACATAAATGGGAAAGCATTATTTTTTTAAAGATTGTTATCGTATTTTTGTCTTCTTACATGCTAGTTTGAGAGGGTGAATATTTGTCGATAGGGCTTTGAATAATTATGTCAAAGAATAACAAACACTACTTGTATTTTCTCTCCCTGATTATTACAAAGTTAACACATAAAATTGTTTTTCCAAAAATGGATCTAAGATCAGAACCATGATCCAATCCTATCTTTAGATTGAGGTCTATACAATGGAAAATTAAGTTCAATAGACCATCTCGACATATGAAGAAAGCTCTTCATTTTGATAGTAACTGAAGTTTCCATAAGGGTAGGAAGTATTGAGCATAAGCAAGACTTGGAAATACTTTGACAACACATGTTAGATGATACATTCGATAAGCTATAGTAACCCAAGTTGAGTGTCATGCTACAAAATATGGGGCATAAGTAAGGGTTGGAAATAATTTTGCAAAAACTAGGTTCAATGAAAGAATTTAAAGCTATAAGGTTAATGATCCTTTAAGCATAAAGGGTATGACTATGCATTATTGTACATGACAGCTTGGCCAAAATGTGGATGCCTACAATTGCGGTGAACACAAAAAGTTGAAAAAGGCTGGAAACACGAGTGTCCTCCAGGTGAAATGTTTCCCAAAAAAAGCTTTATTAATGGTGAGTAATGTTAGGACAAGGGTCCTACCCCAAGGGAATATTGCAATTCAAGGACGATATATAGCATGAGATTATATACAAGATGAGTAGGTGGTACTTTGCCACTCTCTACCCTCCCAAGTTATATAGCAAGCAATCTCACTAAATGTGTCCTATGGAAGTCTTACAATCTTTTTTGAAGATCCACAAAAATGAACTAACGATTTTGTGGTATGAAACCGTTTCCCCATGATCTCAATTATCATCTCACCAATGCACCTTGCAAAGTGATTTTTCATTTAAGAATATTGTGTGTTGTTATCACTATTACAACTTTTGGACATGTATCAATTTTGCTTATGTTCTATCCTCCAAAAACCATTCAAAAGAAGCAATGTATATAGAACTCTCCTTTACCTACTATTCTTAGAGTTTAAGTGAAAAGAAAATACTTCTATTTTTGGGTGCATGCATACACTATTGTAATTCATGCTCCATGAGATGAGTAAAGAGGCGGAAGGTAAATACTCAATCATCTTGATTGAGGGGGATGGTTGGTACCCAATATGGTGTCTTCTGTTTTGATTCTTATTTATGTTTCTCTCTTTATGTGTTGTGATTATTCAATCAAATGTTTTTGTGAATTTTATTTGATTTAATCAATCAAAGTTGTGTTGAAAGTATTGGGAAGATATCAGGAATCCAACAGTGGTATCAGAGCTTTGAAAACGCTCTAGACAATGTGTAGAAGCAAAGAAGAGTGTTGCTTGTGGGCAAATCAAACAAATTTTGGCATGAAGACTCTTGAGAAGATCACTTTTGAAAGGCTCTCTGTTTGCTAAAGATGCAATAACAACAAGCTTCCTCATCTCAATAGTTTCGATCACAACTACGAGCAATCTACTTCAAAGAAAACGATGCAAGCAATTGAAGAAAAGCAACGAAGACAATTCATGCATCTCTTATACTCTCAAGCAACAATCACAAAGTGTTGAAAATCACACTCAAAGTCAATCAAAGTGCTTATAACCATCAACAAAACACGAAGACACTCTCTCAACTGCTTCTATCCACCGTTTTTGATTGTTCAAAGACTTTGTATATTCACTAGAGGTCTTCTTGGAATTTTTCTGGCTCGTTTAACATACACAAATTTTATCTTATTCGTTTTAATATTCTCTTTTTTTTTCCATTTTTGCAATTTCTCTTAGATATATTTTGGATTTGTATCTATATTCAAACTTTTCTTTTGGTTGAGTTAACCAACTATGACCAGCAAAGATTCTCTTGCTATGGATCAAAAGATTGATGTTCTTCTTAAAGAGCTTGAAAAGGATCTCAATGCACGTACTCTCCTTCATGGAAATCTTGAGAAGTTTCCTTGGATGACTACTTTCAAGGAGAAAAATTCATTGAACGAGACCAAATCAAATGTGCAACAAACCAAATGTTTCTTTGGTGAATTGTGACTCACACACGATACAAACAACCACAAAATTGGAAGAAATTTCAAAGAATGGTAATGAAGTACTTTCTCCCTTTTCAATACAAAGAGAAAGCTAAAGCAAGTCAACTCCTTCCTCACACTGTATTGAGGGGATTGAAAAAGATAATGACCATCAAGTGCACAACATGGAGATGGATGTCAATATTGCCAACGCTTTTGAAGATAGCAATCAAGAACCTCAAGGTAACTCAGACTACCAAGATCACTCATGTACTCCTACTTCTCAGCTACATAGTCTTTTACATATGCAAGTTAAGATTGGTGACAATGTTGACATGATTATGCAAGCACATATGGTTTCATTTCTACACGTGTTGAAATTGCATATGATTCCCACAAATTATAAAGTAAAAGCAGCTTTCCAAAGAACCAAAATAAATTGTGTGTATATGGTAGAAAATTTGCAATACCAAATAGGAGACTTCATTGAATCACGAGATTTCTTAGTAGCACCATTGCAAAACACAGACTTAATTTGGGTATGCATTGGAGATATCATTTTAATCCAAAGATTGACTATGATACGTATATACTCATTGTCACACATAATGAACAATCTTTCACATTACAAGCTAACCAAAAGCTAGAACTAGAACCTCTTCTTAGTCACGCTCAGGCTAAAAGGTTAGCTCGAAAAGATAACAAATAATTTTTTGTTCTAATCAATGAAATTGAAACACTCGAAGACCAATTGTCTCCCTCTTAAAAGCGCTATTTGATGAAATATAAATAAATTTTTGTTAAAGATCTACCTTTGAGATTACCTACTTCTAGAGTGGAAGACCACACAATAGAGTTGATTTTAGGGAGTGACCACCTTGTCGAGCACCATATTGTCAAAATCAAATTGAATAAAGAAATTCAACATCAAATTGAGAAAATATTAAATTGTGGTTTGATTAAGCCAAGTAGTTCACCTTTTGGTGCATCAGTTCTCTTAATAAAAAAGAAAAATGGTACTTATCGTTTGTGCATTGACTATAGATCACTAATTAAAATCACGCTAAAAAATTATTTTCCTATTCCTTGTGTTGACGACTTACTTGATAAATCAAGTGGTGCATCCATTTTTAGTAAGATAGATCTTAAATTTGGATATCATCAAGTGCGTATGATGGAAAGTTATATTCATAAAATTGCATTTCAAACACAATATGGTCATTTTGAATTTCTTGTAATGCCTTTTGGTTTAACAAATACATTCTCCCGTACGATGAGTCACATCTTTTGAAGCATCACGATTGTGTTGTGGTTTTCTTTGATGACATTTTGGTTTTTAGTAAGAATGAAAAAGACCATTATTCACAATTGGATTTGGTTTTTAAATTGTTACATGAAAACCAAATTTACTTGAATCCTAAGAAAAGCTCATTCTTCAAAATTGAGATTGAATACTTAGGTCACATTGTCTCTGGTGAAGGAATCCGTGTGGATCCTAAGAAGAATCAATGCATCAAAGAATGGCCTATACCTCAATCGATTCATGAGAATCATTCTTTTCTTGGTTTGTGTAGTTATTACATAAAATTCATACAAAATTTTCCATACTTGGCTTTACCACTCAAAAACCTTTTGAAAAAGAACACATCTTTCACTTAGAATGACCAACATAAAAAATCTTTTGAGACACTCAAATATGCACTCATGCATGCCCCTGTTTTACAAATTCCTAATTAAAAGACCCTTCTTTTTGGTTACGGTGACTTATGCTAGTGGGCATGGTATTGGTGCTGTATTAATGCACGATAATCACCCCATTGTATATGAAAGTAGAACATTTAAACCCAATGAACTCAATTATAGAACTTATGACAAAGAATTGCTAGCTATTATGCATGCTTTGAAATTATGAAAACATTACTTAATGGGGTTTGAATTCTTGATTAAAATTGATCAACAAAGCATTCATCATTTTCTTTCACAACCATCTATCTCTGAGTGTCACATTAAGTGGGCATCATTCATTCAAAGTTTTCATCCACTCGTTCAATATCAACTAGGGCATGAAAATGAAGTTGTAGATGCACTAACTTGCATGCCATCAATTAATAACCTTTTTGTTGTGTCTTCTAAAACGTTTTCAAATATGATTGATACGTATATTCATGACTCTGACTTTGCTGACATTTATGCTTACATTTGTAACCATACACCTTTTGCTCATGTACAATACTCTTTTTATGATGGGTATTTGTTCTTTGAAAAATGATTTTGTGTAACCCTTGCATTTCGTCAACTTGTTCTTAAAGTGTGCCATGAACCATCTTCTATAGGCCATTGTTGGATTGCCATGGCTATTCACATAGTAGAATCTCAATTTTTATTGGCCCTCCCTTTGTAAAGATGTTGTTACATATGTTGCACAATGTTTTGTTTGTCAACGAATCAAGCATCAACATGGTAAGCAATATGGTTTGTTGATGCCTTTACTTATTCCTGACTCTCCTTGGCAACACATTTTCATGGATTTTATTACTAGATTGCCACTCACTTGTGCACAAAAGGATATGATTTGGGTCATCGTAGATAGATTTAGCAAGCATGCTTACTTTCTACATTATAAGAAGACTCTCTCAGCTAAGCAAGCGACTCTCTTATTTCTTAAGCCTATTTTTGTTTTGCATGGAATGCCTAAATCTATCACATCTTATCGATATAGGCATTTTTGCAATGAATTTTGGGTGACAATTTTCACAAATTTAGGCACTAGACCACTTCTGCGTTTCATCCAGAATCTAATCGACAAGGAGAACCAACCAGTATCACCATTCTAGATCTTTTACAAATATACATTCTGTTGGAAATAGGGTTTCAAGGAAACACACACAGCTTGGAGAAGACGAAGAAGCTCAAGGCACACAAAAGATTGTAGTATTACGTAGTGTGCAATGGAAACATAAGTTAGCCCTATAATGAGGGGCGTATATACAATGCACGGGGGAAAAAACCTCCTAGTGAGGGAAAAAATGTCATGGCGGTCCTAAGTGTGTTCACACATATCACTACTACATATGTATGGTAACAAATCCCCCTGGAAGTGATGCAATGAGCAAGAGCTAGCACATAATGTATAGGGAAGTTCCATGCCCTGAGTGCATGATCAATCCACAAAGAGGAGTAAGACCAAAGCTTTGCAAAAAGATTTGAACTTCTCACGAGGCAATGCCTTTGTGAATAGATATGCAAGGTTGTCCTGTGTTGGCACATAAGCCAAGCTGATCTCTCCTACTGAGAGTCTCTCCCTGACATAATGATAATGCACCTCAATGTTCTTTGTGCAAGCATGAAAAATTGGGTTCCTCACAACTACCAATGAGTTCTGACTACCAGTGTAGATGATGTTGGAAGTGTCCTGACCAACACCCAAATCATCCATAAGGCATTTGGGCCATACACACTCATGGTTTTGCATGAACTACCAAGCATGAAACAAAAAGCACTTGTGGACACTCGCATGTCAAAACAACCAGCCCAATCTAAGTTAAAAAAAGCATGTAAATTTGGCGGCAATGATCCCCCCTTGGGATAAAACAATCCAAGATGCAAAGAGCCACTCAAGCAGTGAAAAATCCTCTTGATAGCGTGCCAATGCTTAGACCATGGTCTATGCATAAATTTGATGACGTGTGAGACATCAAACTGAATATTTGGCCTCGTATTGCGTACATAAATAAGGCATCCAATAGTAGTCTAGTAAAAAGTGACATCGGCAAGATCACTGGCATCATGAAGACTCAATTTCAAACTTGTTTTCATGGGAGTAGCAATAGGTTTGTAGTCCTGAAGTCCAAACTTACATGTCAACGTCTCTATGTAAGTTGTTTGATACAAGGAAATACCACCATCACATTGCTTAAACTATATGCCCAAGTAATGATGCAACAGCCCCAAAGCTTTCATCTTGAAAGTAGCATTCAAATCAACCTTCAATTTGGCAATATGAGTGATCAACAAATCATCCACATATAGAACACCAATGAGAAGTGCATCACCGAAATACTATACATACAAAGTGATTTCTGCTGGATTGTTATGAAAGCTTTGTTTAACCAAATGAGTGTCAGCTTTCTCATTCGAAGCATGAGGAGATTGCTTCAACCCATACAAAGATTTCTTACATTTGCACACTTTATCTTCTTGCCATTTAATGACAAAACCAAGAGGTTGTGTTACGTAGACTTCCTCAAATATCTCACCATTCAAGAAAGCAGTAACAATATTTGATTGATATACATCTCATCCAAAATGAGCTGCCAATGCACATAGAAAATGCATAGTAGTCATACGACAAGTGGGAGAAAAAGTCTCTTCATAATCTATGCCTTTCTGCTATGCATAACCTTTTGCAACAAGTCAAGCCTTATGGCGATGAATCTCACCATTTATCTTACATTTCAACTTGTAAACCCACTTCATACCAATGGCCTTTTTGTCAAGAGGCAAATCACATAAAGTCCATGCGTCATTTTGTATAAGTGCATCATATTTTGATTGCATGGTAGCTATCCAATTTTTTGAATTTTGTGCTTCATCAAAAGATGGAGGTTCCTCAATATCACATAAGCTAGAAATAGCCAAAGCATAACAATCTGATGCAAAAGATCCATGACAAGAACTTGAGTGAGTAAGACTAGATGAAGGTGCATCCAATTCGCTGTTACACAAAGTATGCACCAGCATACTTCTAGCCTGCTCATTCTCAACCCTTTCCACATCAAGTACATCATATACATCTGCATCAGTAATAGGTTGATCTATAAAATTTTTAGAAGCCCCCATAGGCTATACATTTGCCTCATTGGAATCCACACTCAAGTTTCTACCACTGAAAAGAGGCAACAGAGTGTCATAAAGGCCTTGTGAGCTTACACTATTGTCTTTAGTATATGACAACAAGGGATGAACAGAATCTTCCACAAACACAACATCTTGTGAAACCAAGATATGCTTTGTTTGTGGATGGTACAACATGTAACCTTTGCTTTCAGTACTATAATCAACAAAAATGCATTTAACAGCCTTATCATCCAATTTTTTGCGGTGTGTTTGTGGCATCAAAGAATAAGCCAAACAACCAAAAACGCGCAATAGATGGCTTTCTATCATGCCATGCTTCATATGGAGTCATAGATTGCAAAGCTTTTGTAGGACACCTGTTAAGTACATAAGTTGCACACATGATAGCCTCAAGCCAAAACAAATGTGGCAAAGCTTGACTTTTGACCATACATCGTACCATTTTCATAAGTGACTTGTTTTTTCCTTTTAGAAACACCATTTTTGTGAGGTTTATACGAAGACATACATTGGTATTTTATCCCACGACTAGCCATAAATGCATTAAACTCATTAGACATATACTCCCCCCCTCAATCTAAACAGAGTGTGCCTATAGTACATTAGAGATATTTTCAACCATAGCCAAAAATTGCTTGAAGCACATAAATACTTTGGACTTCTCTTTAAGCGGATACACCCATGCATGCCTGGAGTAATCATTAATAAAAGTCACAAAGTAAAGGTAATTTCCCAAGGACAGAGTTTGCATGGGCCCACAAACATCACTATGCACAAGTTGCAATATGCTTGTAGGCCTAATTGAACCATCCCTTGGGAATTTTGAATGCTGCATCTTACCCAAAATACAACCTTCAGAAACATGCTTCACAGGTGCTTCAAGAGGCAACAAAGAAGCAACCAAATCAGATTTATGCAAACGCATCAAACTCGCAAAATTCGGATGCCCAAAATGTGCATGCCAAAGTTCTGCATCTGAAATAGCCTTTGAATCCACAATTGCATTTGCAAAATTCTACCCACACTTGTCATACAAAGTGAGCTTATATAGACCACGACATAAAATGCCAAATGCAACAATTCCATCACCAAAACTAAGATCATGAATTGTACATTTGTCATCCAAAAATTTCACAACAAGACCAAGTCTATCAAGTGCATATATAGACAAAAGGTTCTTTTTTATCATAGATACATAAAGTGCATCAACAAGTGTGAAAAAAACTAAGATTCGCAGCAGTTAGCACAATATTTCCACCTCCCTTGACTATATTCCCATGTGGGACAAGTTAAAGAGAGGTAAACAAGTCATGATGAGAGCTAATGTGCTTTGTAGCACCACTATCAAAGTACCACAGATGAGAATCTATAGCAACTGACATACATATTCTGCATCTACATCAACATTACAATATTCTTTTACAGAAAACTCTACAATAGTTGCACTTGTAGTGGAACTAGCCTCTTTCTTCTTGGCTTCTTTTGCTTTCAATTTAGGACACTGCTTGATCAAGTGATCATTAGTCTTACATTAATGGTAGTGCATCTTCTTTCTGCCATGTTCACCAAAATTCCCATACGAGGTGTTGCTAGCAGAAGGATTGGAAACATGTGATTTTTTGCTCGTAAAAGAACCATGAGAAGTGGCCACATTGTTGTTCCACTTTTTCTTTTAGCAGCAACAAAAGACTATTCAACTGCATGCTATTTATCCCTGTTCTTTCTTGAAAGTGACTCTTGCAACATCAATATGCATAATGCATCAAACTTGACAACATCAAGATTTCCTTGGGTCATAAGTCTCCAAGTACTAGCAAAAGTCTGGTAAGAATTTGGCAAAGCATTAAGAACATTCTGCACAAGGGAACTCTCAAAATGACTTCACTTGTAGAGATGAATTTCTCATTAACATCTTTGATACTAGCAAGGAAAGTGTCCATGTCATATTTCTCATGCATAATCTTCGCTTCCAGATCTTTACGCAACAATGCAATTTTAGCCTCATTGTGGCTTGCATAAGGAACAACCAAAATATCCCAAGCCTGTTTTGCAGATTAGTTGAATGAATGTAAGGAGTAATAGTGCCCTTCACAGATAACACAATCAATGCATGAGTCTACTCATCTCTAACATCCCAACAAGACTGCTTAGCCATAGGCAAAATAGCTCTAGCAGAAGCAACCTTGCCACCAAAAGCTGCAACATCCTCAACATCTCTCGTGTCCTGGCAAAACCAGGACGTACATCAAGTCCATGCACAACATTCCAAACTCCCTTTGATATAAGAATATGTTGCATCATGTAAGCCCACATTGGTTGATTGTCGCCATTCAATTTATCCTCAGTAGCAACATCTTGAACACATCTGTGTTGTTGTCGGCCATGGCGAGTGCTTGCATCTGATGTGAAATTTTCCCAAAAAGAAGAGAAACAAAGCAAGACCAACACGTGCTATATAGAATAATCCAAAAAAGATTGTAAGGGACCTGTTATGAAAAAAATGGAGCTGACAAATATTTTGCACAAAGGGACAAAATTGCCTACGCAACAATACTACTTGTAGTGGAAACAAAGGCTGAAATGAGCCCGAATGGAAAATCCGCTGAAGAATTGGTGGCTCACCAAAGCTAACCCAAAGTATTTGTCAACCTACTGATGCACACCAAAGCTCATTCAAATTTGGAAGTGAGCAGGCATGTGCTGGCGATGGCCACTATGCCCGGGAGGACGCAACCTGCTCGGATACCAATTGTTGGAAATAGGGTTATAGGGAAACACACATAGCTTGGAGAAGACAAATAAGCTCAAGGCACACAATAGAGAGTAGTATTACTTAGTGTGCAATGGAAAGATAAGTTAGCCCTAGAATGATGGGCACATATACAATGCACCGGGGGGGGGGGAACCTCCTAGTGAAGGAAAAAATGCCTCGGCGGTCGTAAGTGTGTTCACACACATCACTACCACATATGTACGGTAACACAATCATGAGAGGCGGAGAACTTGGGACACATACATTCACTTGGTTCAATTTGCATACAACAACACTCCTCATTCATCCATGGGAAAATCACCATTTCAAAATATATGTGGGTACTCATTCCTAACCTTGGACCTTCCTATGTGTGGATTGAGGTGTCCCCCCATCTTTAGTGATAGTTGTACCACCTACATTTCCTTCATTGACATTATCTATAACTCTCTCTCCATTTTGATGCCTTAAGGTCGCATGTTAATGCTCTGGTGGGTTCAGCTCCACGATAGTGGTGGTTGTAGCAATGGCATCAATACTGGCTTTGCTCCTCACTACTCATCATGTGGTCAATGTGTCTCAACCGTAAAGTGTATTTCCTAAGACCAGGGCTGCTTGCTTTTTTTCCTTTTAGGAGCCATCTACACATTAAAATAACAAGTTTAGCCATTGCACCATAAAAAGGATCCCGATCATGCAAGGTTGCATAACAAAAGCTTGATTTCTATACAAGAAGACACCCTGCGCTAGCGCATGGTGACACAAAGCTCAAGAGGCTTCATCAATTGGATGTGAGGATAGCACCAAATGGAGGTGTTTTCAAGCAGGTCTCTGCCCTATGCTAGCGCAAGGTGGCATTGAGCTCAAGGAGGCCCAAGTTTGTAGCATTCCATCAAAGGTGGTTTCCAAGTAGGTCTTTGCCTTGCGCTAGGGTAGGATGACATTGAGATTAAGGACAAAGAGATCAAGAGAACGCAAGGAGGGGATTTTCAAACAAGTCTCCGCCCTGCACTAGCATAGGGCGGTAGCAAGCTCAAGAAAAAGGAGACTAATAGAACCCAAGGAGAGGGTTTTCAAGTAGGTATCTGCCCTGTGCTAGCGCATGGAGGCAACCAACTCAAGGCCACACAATACAAAGAGAGAGAAAGACCATAGTACCTATGGTTTTCTTATCTTCTAATTAGAGCTACATGCATTGTTTTGCTGCTTTGTAACAATGTGAGTGTGTTAGCAGCAAGCTAACACAGACACCATTTTTCAAAGTTCTCTTTGTAAAACATTTATTATTTTGATAAATCGGGAATATTATAACTCCTATTTTATCGGATAAACTCTATAATTAATGAGCCGGGGCTACAAGCTTCTAGATTGTATCAGCCAGTCATTACCCAACTTTGGTAGAACTCCATATTATTAGTTTTGACCACCCAAAAACCTTGGCTAAGGTATAAAGCCAATTTTTGTAAGTTTTTGGATAAGAAATACACAGCGTGAGCTAACGGTGCTCACTTCTCTCCTTCTCACTCTTCCTACTCCCTCTCCGGTTGTCACATTGCGATTGCATTTGTTGCATTGCAACTGCGGTAAAAGCTCTACGCATTGACGTAAGCCATTCACAGTATTTCTTAGCTTTTGGCGTCGCCGACCCGCGGCCTAATTTCATCATAACTAGGAATTTACACTTTTAAATAAAAAACTAAGCATAGGCGGGGTATTGGGGCATCATTGCTAAGCATTTAGATGCATTATGGGTCGAAAATGACTAGGTCAAAAATCCACTACTGTTAATAATCACGATTTTGAAACTTAACCTAAAGTGGGGTTTGAGACCATAAGCATGTGTGCTTAGGTCTTATAAACATGTCCTAGAAGTTTCGTTACGTTTGGATGTCATTTGATGCTGTAACGGATGTGATTTGCTTGTTGATGAGCGATTGGCTTTTGGTGATTTCAGTCACTTGAGTGTAGCTTGAGTTAGATGCGAGTTGTTAGTTGTCTTCCGAGAGATTGAAAACCTCTTGTAGCCTCTATGCACTAGTCGAGTCAGCTTCGTCCCATGGTTTAACAAATTAATCGTGGTTCTCGCTAATACTACAATAAGATAGGATGGTGAGGTTGGACATGCGTCCCACATTTGGCGCCATTTCCGGGGATCGAAGAGACCTGAACTAGGGAAAAAACACGAGCGTTTACTTGTCTTTTAACTTCCTCTAGGTTCGCCTAGAGTTCAAAACTTTCTTTTAGAAACCGCATAGCTTAAAATTGTCGTCTTTTGTTGTGTAGAGGTAGCTCGGAAGTAATCGTACTTGCTGAGTGCCTTTAGGATTGTAGTATTGTAGATTTAGATTAGGATTTGGAGAACGATCAATAGACGAGACAAGTCTTAAGATCAAGGCTCTGAAAAACATAAAAAAACACAAGAAAACGAGTGTTCGTGGACACTTTTCACAACCCCATTGCATGAGAATCTAGGAGTAGAGTAAGTAGGATCCGAGGTGGATTTCAGAACATTGCTCTCTCTGAAAGAATCAAGTGTGAGTTGTTATTGAAAGTTGCAGAATTTCAGGTCTATGGCTAGAAATAGCTCGAAAAGATTCAAATCCACTCAATCTGACTGGAGAGTAAGCCTAAGAGTTGTCTGAACCAGTTGGTAAGCTCAAAGACACTTCGAGGTAAAAAATTTCAAGAGTTGACCAAAACTCAGATAATTTACTTTTTCTTGACATTTTAAGCCAAATTAAGTATTGACTTGATTCATAGGCTTAAAATAGCTCATATAAAGACTGTTTTTGAGAAAATTGCAAAAAAGTGCTCATTTCAAGCCTAAAGTTAATAATCGTGATTATTAAATTTTTGCTCTAAATTGGCCAAGGTTCATACCATTGACTCATTGCATGTGTACAAACAACTTTTATAAAGGCCCAAGAGATTTGGATCACTAAACTGACAAAAACTGGGTCAAAACTAAAGTTTGTGCTAACTTTTTAAATCTTGAGTATAAATTGGGGGAAAATTTATCCAAATTTGTTAAAATTTGATTCATAGGCTTATGTTGATGTAATAAACATGTGTACATGCTCAGTTGACCAAAAATTTGTCAGAAGTAAATAATCGCAATTATTTACATCTGTCCTATTTTTCAACTTTTTGACCAAGTCTCCATACCATTAGTTTCACCATGTTGTAATAAGCCCATAAACCAAATTTTGGTAAGATTTGGATCACTGGAATGAAAATTGTGACAAAATTTGCAAAGTTAGTATGCAGACAGGTAATTGATGACCATTTGACCAAAAATTGTCCAAACTTGATGAAACTTGGCTAGTGACCTTAACTAAGGGTGCTTAACAGATCTGTGTCAAAGTTGGGGCAAAAACTTGTAAAAATATAACTGGAGTAAATAATCACGATTATTTACATCTGCTTCAAAACTTGATGATTTTGCATATTTGAGTATACTACAAGGTCAAGCATATCAAGTAGACCTCACAAATCCATTTTGGTGAAATTTGGATCCCAAAAGTGAGACTTAAGCTAGATTCTTGAAATCAGAGTCGACGGACACCAAACAGTTGATAAACTCGATCAGATTTTGTCCAAACTTGTCCAGGGACTCTAACAAGTTGTATACTTGCCAAACCAATCACAAAAGGTGCAAAAAACTAACAAAAGTAAATAATCGTGATTATTTACTTCTACTATCCAGAGACATCAATTTTGACTTTTGAACTTATACAATGATAGACCAACATAATATAAAGCCACGGGGCAATTTTGGGTTCAATCGGATTAGAATTGATACATGTATACTTAGTTTTCAGGTTGCAGATCAAACCTTTGATTTTTGCTAAAGTCGAATTTGAAAGTCAAATTTTGACTCTCATAGCTCAATTTGAAGTGATACACAGAGACCAATCACGAGAGAAAGCAAAAACTCTACTGTCCTTATAGAAGAATAGCTAACTTGATCAATTTTGTACAGGAATCAGGTTGCAGACGAGGAATCAGTGGCTTGACAGAAAGTTACAATTGAATCAAGTGGAAATTGACAACAAGTCAATCCAAAGGTGAGTACTCTATCCAGGGCTTCATAAGTCTATATAAACCTTAGATCTGGTCGTGTACTAGGAAATCAGGGCATACTCGGAGAAACCTCCAGTAGAGTATCTACCGAAGAAAGCGTGAATCAAGGCAATTCCTTGCACACAATCCCTGAAGAAGTCTCAGACACTTTTTCAGATTCAACATCCGAAATGTCTTCTTACTCGACTCACTCGGAAACCGGAACGACAGTGCGCTATAATCATATACTATCTTTTTACAAGACTAACCGTCATGGAGCCCAGGTTTACTTGGACCCTAATGAGGAGTATGCTATTCGCATTGATGACCATGGTATTGAGTTCGAAGAAGAGGTTAGGGCAAACAAACAAGGAAAAATGTACATGGATCGGAATGGAACTCAGTATTTACAGGTCAAAACCCTGACGTGATAGACAAATGGGGGTTAGAAGTAAACACCATAATCCCAGATATGTCAAAAAGAAGGACCACCAACTTTAGAATTTGAGGGATATGACCAAGTAGACTTGAAGCCTTTGAAACGGCTTAGTACGGATAATCCTAGAATCAGAGTCTATTGTAGGGAAGATAGAAACATAAAAGATCTTTTGTAGACGTCTCATGCCAAACCAGGACAATTAACGGTCATGAAGATCATCTATATCTTCAAGATCAAAGACAAGGGATCAACAGACCTACCAACCTACCTGTTTAGGGATTGTTATAACAACAACTTTGCTATGATGACTCCTGAGGAGGTAGAACAAACCAAATACCAAGGGTATTCCATAAAGGATTGGATATTGGGGCAAGGACCAGAAACAATTCCAAGAGATGAACACCGTGAGAGATCATCTCTGAGAGTAATGTGAAGAAACTAGAAACCACCTCATCACGTAGAAAACCGGGTAACACTAAGGCCAGTCCAGGGCTACATGAGTCACTATTTCCAACAGGCTGGTTTGAAGGACTCGGAACATGACCAACTCCCAGAAGACCTGGAGTTGAACCAAACAGATGTGTCAAACCATCCGATTTTCAGAAATGGGTCAGAAAATACAGTGGATCAGGGGATCCATACGACCACTTAGAAAGCTTTAAGTAAGTGCTAAGAGCAGAGCGTATATTCGATTTCCATACTCAATTTGAGGGGTTTGGAATGACATTAGAAGGAAAAGCATTGACATGGTTCCAAAACATTCCACCAAGGTCAATCATGAACTTGAACACATTAGCTCAAGAATTTGTAGCTGCTTGTTCCAAAACAGGGATCAAACATAATACGATAGCTCAAACCTACAGCTTTAAACAGAAACATGGTGAGTATGTTAGGGATTGTGCAACTCGAATGAAACAATACATTGCCAGATGCTTAGAGATGGAGATACCTCTAGAAGAACGACTTGTATCTTTGTTTTTGGAGGACTGCTAAACAAAGAACTTCATGTTATACTCTATAGTAAAAAGCATACAACCCTAGAAGCGTGTGTGTCTGATGCTATTGACTTAGGAGACAATTGCAAGATCTTCAACAAAGAAGATGTCCTTAAGAATAACCAAAGCGAGAAGACATCATCCACAAAACCAGCACAAGTGGGAACGACTGCTGTGGCACCACTCTTAGCCATAGAAGATATGCTAAAAAGGATGAACGACATGATGAACAACATGCAAAAAGCATCTATGAGAGGACCAGGACAAGGGATACCTCCACAGGGACAAGCAATTAGGCCACAAAAATGGTGTGCAATCGAGGGTAAATGGACCAACCATGAGACCCATGAGTGCTACTTCAGACCCAAAGTATGATGGGAATGTTCAGTACGTGCCCATGAGGCCACAAGGACAACCCATGTACATATACCAACCTAATATGGCCCAAGCTCAAAGACCGCCAATGGGTATGGAAAGACCTCAACCTGTGTTGGGACAACAACCTTCGTATCCAGGACATAATGTAGTGCCTGTAAAGTACATGCACTCTGAAGGAGTCATAGATGAACAAGCATTAGTGCCTGTTACACCCTATGCAGAGCTTAGTCCATCTACAATAATGGTAGAGGGAGATTGGTATAATCCACATCCACCACCAATGGAAGAGAGCGTGACATATGCTCCACCAGAGCTAGCACCAATGTATTATGTAGCTAATCAAGGTGTCATACCTCCCATGGGAAGATCCATGATGAAGCCAAAAACAGGAAACTGTCATAACTGTGGTGCTGATGATCATTGGAAAAATGAATGCCCAGAGACTGACAAAAACCTCAAACCAATTGAAGCCTATTGCATACAATGTTGCAAAAAGGGAGGACACTTTTCGGAAGATTTTCCTAAAAATCCTTTGAACAAGGGAAAAACCGTAGTAAATGTAGTTCAAGTGATGCCTAGTAGCTCATCAGAGAGTGAACCGATTGTTCCAATCAAGGTAATCACTAGAGCCCAGGCAAAGAAAAAGAAACACAACTCCTCTGATGATTCAGAAAATACGAAAGTTTCTTCTCAAATAATCAAAAGGAGCAGAAGCAAAAGATATGAGATGAGAAAACAAAACAATGGGTTGAAATCGAGGAGAAAGCAAAGAAGCTAGTCCGGGACAAGTTGAAAGAAATTGGCAGTGAATTCAAGGAAACAACGTGAAATCTGGAGGATCCATTCTGGTTGATAAAATTTTTGAGCCTATTAATGCCGCCTTGGAAGCCTACCAAACTGAACTTAAAGCAGGCCAAAACATGGAAAACAAATGGAAAAATTATCCATCTCCAGACATGAAAGCAGCTAAGCTGGAAGCTTATCAAAATTTGGAAAGAATCACACAAGAAATGCTGGAAAAACAAAAACCCAAGCTTGATAGTATTGCAAAACCTGAAGAGCTTGTGATAAAAGAAACGAAAGCAAAATCCGATGTAGTGGTAGAACTGCACCTTGATAAAAACGAACCAGAGCTTATAGTGCCTGACAGCGAAGATGCCTTAGACGGAATTTCATTCGTAGAGGAAGACTGGCCAGGACACTTATGGAAAAAAGTAAGAGAGAGCAATGATGGGAGCCTAACTCTAAAGTCAGCTCCTATAGAGGAAGTCTGGTTAGATAACCTACCTTCTGATATGAACATGGATTTACAATCCTTATACGGGGATTGCGGATCACAAGCTTCAGGAATGTTGAAACCATTGACATTAAAAACATTACCTTTTTACTTGGGAGATAACGAAGATGAATCCATCGTGTGCAAGACCACTCAAGTAAAAAGAGCTGAACAGACCCTAGAAGTAGACAACATTCATTCAATCATGTCTACACCCATCCAATGCACTCTTACCTTGGGAGGACTTTTCAAACTCAGCAACACTTATGGAATGATTTACAGAAAACCCAACAGAAGGTGGGGATAACGGTGTTAATCTCGAAGGATTTGGAAAAATGAAAAATGAAATGGAAAACAAAGAGATTCGATCAGTTCCTATGAAAAAAGTCGGAGAATATTATGAAGGGGAAGAAGGAAACACCATCCTCCCAGTGAAATATAATGACATTGAAACCATGGTGATACTGGATAGTGGAGCTAGCATAGCCATAGCCACTAAAGCAGTATGGGAATCTTGGGGACAGCCAGCCATTAAACAAACTCGAATGAAATTGTAGTTGGCTGACGGACACATTGAGAGACCATTAGGGTTGCTTGAAAAAGTGATAGTCAATTCCTGTGGAATTGAATATCAACACACTTTGCCCATAGTAGACTTTGGGAAAAAACTCAACTATGAAATCATATTGGGAAGACCTTTCATGCGACATGTATAGCTTATCCGAGATTGGAGAAACAACTATCTGTACTTGAAGCAAGTGGGACCTATAACAAGAGTCAATTTAAAAGTTCACACTTATAGAGATGTCTTGAAAACACCCATCCAAGAGTTTGATTCAGTCTCTTCGATTGAAACTAAACTCCCATCCTGGTTAAACAAAGACACTCCTATTTGGATGTGTGGAGCTTCAGAAAACGGAAGCTTAAGATGAGAAGATTGTATCCTAGAAAGGGACTGCACAGACGAAGGCTACGTACCTGAACCCTTTCCAGAGCATTTATTTGAGCCATTCGAGTGGACTCAAATTTTAGCAACAATGGATGTATGTGTGAATACGTATATGCCTACTCAATTTTGCAATGAGGATGGCTACGACATAATTCCCATCCAAATGATTTCAATCCTCAACATTGAAAACGACGATGAGGAACCCAAGGACTTAATGAAAGCTCAATAGGTCTTTTCAGACCTCTATTACGATGCAAATGATGAGTTAGATGAACACTCAGCTACCTCAGAAGATTCGTGGTTATAAAAAGAGCCTATGAGAGCTAATTTACTCTTAAAATGAGGGGAGGATTTTTTTTTTGCCTTTCCAAACCAGAAATCAAGAAGACAAAAATGGTATAGACGAAAGAGAGACACTAGAATTGTGAAAACACAACCTATGCCATCAGTCTCCTGTAAAACACAATTCCTGATGCAGATAGATGCTAATGATTGCATTAAGGACAAAATAATTGACAGATATTCTTCAAACAAAAACTCAGAAACGTCTCAAACATCTAGAAAAACAAGGAAGGGTACTCAAAAAATCACACGATAAGAAACCACTCATGACCAGAGTTGAGCGGAAAAAGAAATATCAAGAGTTGAAAAAAGCTCTAAAGGAGATATACACAACCGAAATGGAAACCATGGAAGAGGATGGTAAGGATGTAATGCATGTTTCATCCCATTACAAAAAGTATACCCTCCAAGATCGGAAAATCATAGTTGAACAACCGCTAGGGAACTATGAAAACAGGGCGAGTCTTACGAAGGGCCTGAAAACGCTTAAAGGATAGACCTGGCTGAACCAGGAGAAGAGCCTAAACCTGCTTACATCACGAATGACCTAACATAAGAAGAAGAAGAGCTTTTGCTAAGCTTGTTAAAGAAATACAATTTGCCACTAACCAATGAATTGCTAGAAAGAATGCATGCAGCCAAGCAAAGAGAGATCAAACGAAACCACGTTATTGATGAAGCCCAAGAGGAAGCTAAGCTTTGGGTACTCAAGCAGAAGGCTGCTCTCAAGAATCAACAAATACCGATTCCCATCAACACTTTGGAAATAGAGGATCGACAATGGGAATTACCTAAAGACGTAGTTTCAACAGATGATGACTGGTTAGACGGAATGGATCTGCACATCAAAGTACAACTCAAAAATCATAGCACCAACGCTTTGGTCGAGACAGGAGCTAGAGTAAATGCAGTCAGTTAATCCACATACAAAAAGGCCACAAGTCAAGCATTGACGGCGGCAGGAATAGCGACAATCAAAGGATGCAACAAGAACCCAACTCCAACATTGGGAGTAGTCAACTTGAACGTGATAGTACATGGATGTTCATGTCCTCATCAGTTTGTATGCTTTCCAGATGAACACATGAATGAAATGATGATTCTTGGAATTCCGTGGATGCGTATATACAAAGCAATACTAGAATGGGATACAAATCAACTAAAGCTATCACCTAAAGGAGGGCAACTCATTGTCCCAATTGCACCAAGCAAGGAGGAATGGAAAAGAAGCAATCAGCAGACCAAACCATGAAGGAGTCAATCTTCTCCATCCCCTCAACAATCAAATGCTACATGTAGCATGCAAGGAGTCAGACAAATTTGGGTACCAAAAGCACAGCTTAAGGATAAGCCGATTCAGATATGGGTGCCTAAAACTTCACCGAAGAAACAAAAGAAGGTTCCAAGGGTTAAAACACAGAGACGAGCATCTCCGAGCAGGGAACCTAACATGGAAATGGTTTGAAAGAAAAAGAAGCACTTATCTTATCCACAAAACGTAAAACCAATCACGCAATGGCGAGTTAAGTCTCAATAAACTCCACCACACCATGCAGCACCACGCCGACCAAGCTACCAATACCGAGAAAAATCTCGACAACAGTCAAAAGTGCTACCAATAGCTCAAGCAATTAGTGTGCTAAAGAATCCTGATGGTACAATCAAACAGAGAGCACACAAGCTACAAGATTTTCTCTTTGGAAGACATCAGCAACAAACCTCGACATCGGAAACCCTTGAGTTAATTACTCAAGACCCAGCTCTTACACAACATATTGGTTTGAATTGCATTGATCTTCATAGCATGGTAGAGCCAACCACGGCTATGCATAGACACAATTCTTCAACCCATGCACACAGTCGTCCCGGAGTATGCCATCTAGGAGGGGTGGAAGGGTACTAAGTGCTAAGTAATTAAGGGCAATGTTTGAAGAGGGAGGAAAAAGTTTGATGTTCACGTGTGATTTTTTGCAAAATTATCTAATAATGCCCTTATAATTCATATCAAGGGAAAATTCACTGATAATATCTTCCTGATGAGTGTAAATAGTGTATATACTCTCAGAAAATCATAAAAAATAGTCCTTTTTTGGATATTTTCATCATTTTTATTGATAATGAGACTTAAAAATAGAAAAATCCAACAAAAAACAATAAAGCTGTGTTTTTCAAGGGATTTTTTTAATTATTGGATTTTTACTTTACTTTTTTAGAGAATTTTGCTATTTTCTTTGATTTTTTCAAATAAATAGGTCAAATATTAATAATAAATAGCAGGGAAGCTCATATGGAAAAACGAAAGACACGATGGTGATCAGAAAGACAAGGCGGACAAGCACTAAAATTTTCAGTGAAATCAGAAGATGGAAGTGGGAAGCCTAAATTAGGCGGCCAGGCCTACTTTTGCAAAATTCTTGTAGAATGAGCTACAAGAATCCGATCAGGGAAATTTTTGAGTCTAACATAGATTTCATGGACTAGTAGGACTAACGGGGGAATTTGGGAAAATTTGGTTTGGGAAGTCCGGGTATAGATATACAAGGTAGGCTAAAACCACCTCATTTCCACTTGGAGCCTTTTCAAAGAGAGATTCGGCCTCTTTCGCGCGACTTTTCTGGAGCCCACAGTTGACCATTTTCAGTGCCGTCTCACACGAAACATGAGGGGTAAGTTCTTTACTCAACAATGATCCATTTTGTACGGCCGGTAGCTAGTCTAAAGCCCTAGAAAAAACCCTAGAAATCGAGCAGTGCATGAAGACTTATGACCTAAAACTGACCATAGCGGCGTGCCAGCTTGACCAAATTAGATGGGATTTGAACCATAGCATGCCCTAACATAATAGAACCTTTCTATATCACCAGTTGACCATTCGGCAAGGGTCGAGGGGGTCCCCAGTAGAAAAGTTAGGTTTTTGGCAAATGCCCAAATTCCGACCTGACTCCACAGATGGCTTGCTAATGAGGTCCATATACAATGTATATGATTGGTTTGGTGAAATCCATCAAGCAAAGCCCTCGAACAGCAGAAAACGGTTCGAAGGTTACAAAACGTCAACATACGAGGTCAAACTGACTCCAAATGAGCAAGAATTGAACAGGTTGCTTCACGACTATGTTGCGGACAAGTCCAAAGCCTCAAAGTTGACCGACCAACCCAACAGACAGAGTAGTCACAAAAAACGGTGATTTCAGAGTCGACAGAGCACAAAGTGATGCCAACATGACCAAACTTGACCAAATTCAATTTAGGACTTGTATTAGGTGCATGAAACATGTCTAGCTCAGAATTTGTAGGTTTTGCAAAGTTTTTGTCACTGTTGTAAATAATTGCGATTATTTACTTTTGCATCAGTTTCGCTTGGAAATTGTCACCTCACCTCACGTATCATGTGTACACCTATTACATGCCAAAAATCAAGTATGAGCCAAAATGACCACCCATTACTTGTAAAATTGTCAAAAAACACAAAGAAGTCTTTGCAAGCCAAAATTTGGGTTATGGACAACATTTCTTGATCCAAATCACTTCATATCTCATACCCAAGGTCTATACAATGCCTAGAACCAATTTGTACCAAAAAATATCAATTTTGGAAGAAAAGTTAATAATTGTGATTATTTACTTTTTGATCAAAATTGGGAAATTTTGATATTTTGCCATCATACATCCAAAGTACATGATGTGTTAAGCCCACTAGCCAATTTTGATCAATTTGGAGCTCAAAATCTCAAATTTCCTTTATATCTACTGTTTTAGAGACCTAAAGCCAAAATCTGGTACCATTTTCACTCTATGCATCCAAATGAGCCCATATTTCACTCTCAGCATGTACTTGGTATATAGTTCAAGCCTATAAAGCCAAGTTTGCAAAAAGTTGAAAATTTTTCTCAGTTGTAAATAATCGGTACTATTTACTTTGGTTGCAAATTTTTGTTTTGACCATATAATTTTGTTCCTTGCATGTTTTTATGCATCTTTGCTTGTTCAAAAATTGATCTGAAGCAAATTGGACCAAATTGTCAGCATTTCAGTCTAAAGGACATTTCAGAGAAAATTCTGACAAATCTGCTAACTTTGCACTCTATTCACTGAACAGGAGCAATGCAAGCAGCGAAGTGGGTCCAAGAAGAAGCTAAACCAAAAAGAGAAACTACAAGAACTGCCCGTGTATCAACTAGACCTCGAGTCAGTCAAAGCAGTAAAGGCATCCTACCTTTCTAGAGAACAGCTGGAAGAGCACCACACTACAGTTTTCACTGGTAGGTTCAAAAGTGAAAATGGACATCAAGTGGAGTTGCAACTCTTGCCCAAAAAAGTCTATGATGTAGCTGCCAAACCAGAAACCAAAGAAGCTAACCGCAGGTTGGGGCTCAGGGATTTCTACGAACAAGAGCCTTGCGGAGTGGACTTTCAGAAGGCTTATGAGCTTCTATCCGCCATCAAAGAAGACAGAACCGCACAGATATCCGACGCCCAAGGGAACAAGGTCAAAGAGACAGCCGCGGCTACATTCGCAGACCTCATTCACAAACAAGTGGAAGAGCCAGCCCGTTTGTACCACCAGCACATTCATTTCTTGGAAAAAAGGCCACCAAGGTACACTACACCAAATCATGTTGTGGCCACCACATTCACTCAGGTTCTCAAGTCGACAACAAGACAACCAGTGGACCATGTGCAGTATGTCTTGACAACCTTGAAGGGCACCAAGAAGGAAGGCAAAATCACGTACTTGGGTGCACCAGAGGTCTTGACTAGAATAACATATCATGCCATCGGCATGGCCGACAACCTAACGCCTGTCCCTAATCAAAACACATGGATATTGATAGCACAACCCTCTCCAAGAGCTACAAGGTCAGGTAAAAGAGCATATAAATTTGATGAAGAGTCAGCTGACAGCTCGCCGAAGAGGCACAACAACGAAAGTTCTGACAACGAAGAAAAGAGAGCTCAGAGCTCAGAGATGAAAAGAAAAGCTATGGCCGCACACCAAGAAGAGCCAGCTCAAAAACAAGCGTGCTTTGAAAGAGAGAAAAAGGCGTACCAGTGCAACAGGCAAGCATAAGGGAAGGACCCAGAAAAATGGGTACCTGCAGGACTTGAAGGCCCTCAAACATAGCATCATACAAGAAAAGAGGCGGATGATCCAACAGAGCGTTTCGAACGAATGTACCAAGAGGCTGAAGCTCTAAAGCTGAGGGCGGGAGAAGAAGCTGCTAAGAAAGCCAAGGAGGCGGAAGATCAAAGGCAAGCCGAGGAAACAACTACTAGAGAAGAAGCCCAATAGCAAAGTCATGGATCTCCCCGACCCACCTCACACCATACAGAACAACAAGACCACCCCATGCCTAGACCACCACCATCACCGGCGGGCAAAGACACCAATGAAGAAGTAGATCCTGAGAAAGAGAAAGATTTTGAGTCCACCCAACAAACAAAATCTGCACAAGAGGTTGACCACCCCAATAGACAAAAAGAAAAAGAGGCCGAGCCGGAACCGAAAAAGGCAGCAGAAGATACTCAAAAGCCAGAAGAGGAAAAGGCAAGTAGATCTGAACAAGCGACTGATAAAGAAGCATAAGTGGAAAAAGAGTCTACCACTACACATGAGATAGAACTCGAGCCAGAGAAGGAAGAAAGGCCGGCACTTGAAAAGATAGTAAGGTCTGAGCCCGCACCCTCCCTCTACTTCTACTCAGCCAAAAACTACCGAGGCATCAAAGCCTCAGGATACCTAAGAAGAAGACCAGCCATCTACCTCTACACAAGAACCACCAGCAATTACAATGTAGCAAGAAGCCACACATGAAGCTACAGGCACATCCCAGCTGGCAAGACAGGAGGAGTGGCAATCAAACGACGAGGTAATCATCCAAGTTAATGAATATGCACGGTAGATGCAGGAAATGACGGAGAGACTCCGCTCAGCAGCACTAAACCGTAGCACAAAGGCCAAGGAACTTGAAATGGTGATCGATGCTCTCCAAGGAGAGTTAGAAGACAGGATGACTGTCACCACCGATCTTCAAAGGCAGGTGAAAGAGCTGAAGGCAGAAGCATAACAACATCAATTAGCTAGAGATAGGCAACAAAAAGAAATGGAGGAGTTAGGTGATCTACTCACCAAACTATCCAATGCCTGCAAAGCAAAAGATGAGCAGTTGATAGAAGTTACGAATGAACTTCTTATGACATCTCTGTCAGCTCAGAAAATCCAGGTGCAATTAGATGTTGCCAATGCTTCTTTGCAGTATTCTAAACAGAGGATCAATGATCATGCTTTTTTTTAAACGGTAAATTAGAAAAAATCCAGTTGTGGCCTCTATCAAAGGAACTGACGAAGTGTATAAGGTACTTGAAAAGAAAAACAAAGACCTAGAATTGGAATTAAAGCTAGAACAATCACAGCGCAGGGACTTGACACTGATGCGGGTTCAAAGAGAGGAGGAGCTTCTAAAGGAGATAGCAGAACTAAAGCGAATTAATCAACTCCTCAGAGATGGGAAACCAAACATGAAGGAAGAGGTAGGCACTTCAGAGCCGCCACAGATAGACATACCCTCGGTCTCATTTACTGAGTTTGAGACACAGTCAATAGCAGAGCCAAGTGGTGATGAAGATTTTTAAATTAACACCACGGATGAAGACACAGTGCCAATGGTCCTGCTGTCAAAAGTTGAAGAAGACGCGCTGAAGGAGAAGATCACCCTAGAGGTGGATGAGCTGTGGAAAGCCGCAATGGATTGGGAGTTGAGAGTTTTACACTCTGTCAACGTCACTCAACTCACTCCCAATCATATCAACGCTCAGTGGCATCAACAATCCTTGCCGTACCCTCTCATCAAAGTGAAACTATTACAGGTGAAAGAAAGGCTATACAAAGATATGCAAGAAGATGGCACAGATAAAGACCACCCAAAGTAGAGATTAAGCTGGCTGAACAAGAATCCGAGATACCTGATTCTGTTCACAAGAGCACCTGCAATTCTTCAAAGAGATCCAACCTTCTGTCCTATACCCAGAGTAAGGACATGGCAAGCGCATGAAGCACTGCAAAAGAAGAGGCCAACTTGGATTAACTTCCCCAGGCTGCCAGCTCCGAGAGAGGACAAGCAACAGAGGAATACATGGTGAAAACCCTAATGGGTGCCATGTCTTTCTTCAAGAGTTTGCAAGATCTCTCCTGTGATATGTTATATAAAATCTGCAGGATGCTGCTCACATGTATACAAGTTTTTAATGAGCCTGAGCAAACAGGAGCCCCATGGCTATCATTCTTGGAAGGAAACAAAGGCTTATGCTACGATCTGAGTGGGAAACCTTCAGAAGAATTCCTTTACAGATTCTATGCTAGATGTATGTTCTTGCCATCGAATAATATGCTAGCCTTTGAAGAAGCTTTCTACACTGGATTCTTCACCTGGCGAACGAAGATATTTGCGCTGGTGATCAGCAACCTAACATCCAGGTTTGTAGGCTACTCAACGGTGGAGTTGAAGAATAAAGTAACAATGCAATTTCTGCAAGTGCCCGACAAAGAACGAAGAATTAGATATCAGAAGGCACTGGATGCACTTAAAGACCACCTCGCCAGTCGTCAACCCAAAGACTATTTCAGCCCATAAAGCTGTGTCAAGGGACGACACATGCGAGGAGGGGAGGAATGTTAGCAGCAAGCTAACACAGACATCATTTTTTGGAGTTCTCTTTGTAAAACATTTATTATTTTGATATATCGAGAATATTGTAACTCTTATTTTCTCAGATAAACTCCGTAATCAATGAGCCGAAACTACAAGCTTCCAAATTGTATCAACCAGTCACTACCCAGCTTTGGTAGAACTCTAGATTATTAGTTTTGACCACCGAAAAACCTTGGCTAAGGTATAAAAGCCAAATTTTGTAAGTGTTTGGATAAGAAATACACAGCATGAGCTAACGGCGCTCACTTCTCTCCTTCTCGCGCTTCTTACTCCCTCTCCGGTTGTCACATTGCAATTGCGGTTGTTGCATTGCAACCGCAGGTAAAAGCTCTACGCATTGACGTAAGCCATTCATAGTATTTTGTAGCTTTTGGCGTCGTCGTCCCGCGGTCTAATTTCATCATAACTAAGAATTTACACTTTTAAATCGAAAACTAAGCATAGGCGGGGTATTGGGGCATCATTGCTAAGCATTTAGATGCATTTTGGGTCGAAAACAACTAGGTCAAAAATCCACTGCTGTTAATAATCGCGATTTTGGAACTTGACCTAAAGTGGGGTTTGAGACCATAAGCATGTGTGCTTAGGTCTTATAAACATGGTCCTAGAAGTTTTGTTATGTTTGGATGTCATTTGATGCTGTAATTGATGTGATTTGGTTGTCGATGAGCGATTGGCTTTTGGTGATTTTAGTCACTTAAGTGCAGCTTGAGTTAGATGCAAGTTGTTAGTTGTTTTCCGAGAGATTGACAACCTCTTGTAGCCTCTATGCACTAGTCGAGTCAGCTTCGTCCCATGGTTTGACAAATTAATCGTGGTTCTTGCTAATACTGCAATAAGATAGGATGGTGAGGTTAGACATGCGTCCCATAGAGTGACATCCCTTTCTTTTCTTTTTTGCCACAAGTCTTGTTAACAAATTCACAATCAATTTTTGGCCCCCCTTGAATCCCCTGATGATAGGAATAATTGGGGATGTTGGTCCCATTCTAAGTATTAAAGATTAGGCAAGTTTCTGCCTTGCACTGCACAAGGTAGCAACAAGATCCAATACTAAAGCCAAATAAGTTAAGAGAATCTCCAAAACCAGATCCATTCATTTTCTTACTAAGTTACATAAGTCGTTTGCTTACTAAGAGGAAACTTCTAACTTCAAGGTACAAGTTTTTGATTACTAAGTTACATGTGGTTTTCTTACTAAGTGGAAACTTTAACTTCAAGCTACATAAGTGGAATAAATTCAAGGTACAAGTTGGTGGTGGGCCAAGCCTACTACTTATAATTACACATTCTTGTTTTAGTCCTCCTCAGAGGACTTTTCATGCTCGTCATTGTAGCCTTCCCATTTGTTTTTAGAACCACCACTCACATAATCTCCCTTGTCCTCATCATCACCCCCTTCATCATCATCATCTTCCTCCTCCTTCAAGTCCTCCTTTGTATCCTCATAAAGTTTGACACCATGCACTCAGTCTCCCTGCTCCTGATGGTTGGTAGAGTCACCTTCATTTACTTCATCTTTCAATGGCTCCCACTCATTGCTAGAATCGTCCATGTTATTATCATTATCAAAGTTGCTCATGGTAGCTCAAAGAGGATGTACAATAGTAAGAAAAGACAAAGATGTGGCTCATTGTGAGGATGATGCCCTAAATTTAAACTCGTCTTGAGACAGTACACAAAGTGACACTAAAGGGCGGGAGTGAATTTGAGACAGTACACGAGCTAACATTAGTGGGTGGGATTGAATTTGAGGTGGATTGTAAGAATCTATAACTTCTCCTTAAATTCGATGAAAGGATAATATGATACTATATCTGTAAAAGTGCAACTCTAGTCCCTGTAAATTATCTCTCATAGTAATGATGCAAAAATGGGTATGTTTGTACTCCATGCAAAGTGCCAAATATTCAACCTCCATACAATAATAGTTTCCTCCCAAAAAAGTGAATATATGTCACAACAAAATTATCCTCACAAAAATATGTATTTCTACTTTTTTCTTTTGTTGAATATTTAGCAACCATTAAACCCTTCCTTTCATTAAAAAAAAAAACTAATTCTCATTTGTTGATATATATAAGGGCCCCTAAAAACTTTTTTGTTCACATTCTGCTTCTTTCATTAGCTAACACTCTTGCCATAACATTACTATGTTTCATGCACATGGAAGGTGTCATTGAGTGGACAAGTGAGGGTCACCACCACTTTTGAGATGGGAAGATCTTAGTTCGCTCATATTATCTTCAAAGTTTGTTGCCTCCTAATGTCACATTGCTCTCTCTTCTTGCTTGTGTTGATGGATGGTCAATGGTGGTGTTACACGAGAGCCACGATGGGATGTAGACAACAATGCACACTACTTGCTTAATGGTTCCTTATCAAGGTGCTACGTTCTTTGTCATTATGGTGGTGTAGATGAGGGGGGCATAGCTTCATGCCATCCAAAATTATAAGTGGACGTTGCAGATACTGAGGATGAGCAAGTAAACTTAACAGAGCCAATCACACAAAATATGCAAACACCAATTGCAAAGACAATAATCAACAATGTTGTGACTTTGACGAGGGTCATGTGGAGGGGGCTAACCAACTTAGTATCAATGAATCATCAATGCGAGCCCAAGGGCTAGGGTTTTAAAATATTTCCTTTTGCACTCTACTGGACCTGTGAAGGTATGTGAGATCCTTGTAGAGGACAATGGTAATATTGTTTTTTAACTGCCTCCAAACTTTGGGAAGGTTAAAGAAATGTGTGGGATGGAACAAAAGTTTGATGGACATTGTTGAAGCAGTTGACTAACACATGCCAAATCCAAGCGGTCAACAAAGGTGCATTAATTAATTATATCATTTTCCCCTAAGGCCGACTATTGCAGCTCACTGATTACAGGAAGTCCTTTTAATGTTGTAAATCTTGGGGACACCCCTGTAATGATGAAAGCGGATGGAGAGTCATTAGTACCTCTCTTAGCTAAAATACCCAACTTAGGGTTGAGTTATATAAACCAAACCCTTGTAACCTTGAGATAGAATTTTCTTTAAATCAATATGGGGCTCAACTATGTTACGTACGGTGTGTTGTGTGTGAGTGGGTCTTCCTTCTCTCTCTACGCATGCTACATGAGTGACATTGCTGAGGCGACTCTATCAACGCGTTAGCTACGGCGAGAGCTACGCATAGACGCCAAGCACACGTAGTTCTGGATTCCTCGCGAAGAGATCTTCCTTGAGCTCAACGTGAGTTTTATTCCTATCCGTTAGTCTGATTCATTATTGTTATATATCCATGCATTCACAACGAGACAAGCTACGCCTTAGGCCTAATCACATTTGAGATTGGTGACCTGAATTTTACTGTCGGACATAATACACGATTGTGATAGTGTGTGCGTGTAAATAGTATATTGGGGTAGAGACTTTAGGGTAGTGTCCTCTGGGTGTATAGAGCCTAGCCCTCAAGTTTTGTAATGATTGGACAACGTTAGGTTATGTTCTGAGAGGTAGATGTGTTGTAGATATGGTAGCCCGTCATGTACATAGTGGGTTAGGATAGATTTCTTTGTAGTGATTGTCTTAGAAGTTCGAGTAGGTGATTGACAACCACTTTCTTGTTTCCATGCGCTTGCGGGTCATTGCTCCATCCTTGACTGACATATGTTGGTCTAGTTCTCACTGTGATAGCGTTGGAGACGACGGATATCGTCCCAACATTGGCGCCACTGCCGGGGACGAGTACCCTAAGCAGGTGACCTTTGATTAATCCTATGAGGTGAGAGGGACCTGAGTATTCTTTTTATCTTAGTTTAACTAGGATCCATAGAGAGGTGCTAGGGAGCGTGTGTCTTGCCTGGGTCACCTGTGTAGATGGTTTTTAGTTTAGATTTGTATATGTTTTGGTGTTTGAGTGGGTGATGAGGTGATAAAAGCATTACCTAGTCAGTGTGTGGCAGTTAAGTGTTTTTCTACTAACAATTGCAAAATCCCATTTTTATGTTTAGGAGTAGCTTTAGGTAGATGATTTGATCTTGATCTAGAGCTGTCCATCAATAAAGATTTGCTTGATTTGTTTGTTTACATTGAAATCTTGAAAAGAATTTGATTCTTGATCAAAACAATGCAAAAACAAATGTCATTATACCCTAGTAACACCTTGAAACTTGAAGTTTGGTCATCTTAAAACACTCAAAACACAAGAGCCGAGAAGTCAAAAGCGGAAATAATTGAAAACAACCTTGATTGAGCTTTAAAAAAAGATAAAAACATTGCACAAGCCATCAAAACAATTGTAGAGACCACAAACAACAGTTTGGGAAAGCAAAAAGTTGAAAATTATACAACAGACATCATACACGTATGATGTCTGTAGGAGTAGCAACAAGGTAAATTTGCAAAATTTGAGGTTACCAGTGTGTTCAAAAGGTATCATTTACCCTAGGAACACCTGTAGTAGGGAGGTTTGGCATAGATTTGGGGACCAAAAGCCAAAAGATGGAGTGGTTGTGACTGAAAAAGCAAAAACTTGTGTTCATGAGCACTTTTTGAGCTTTAATTTTGCTGTAAACACATGTACATGTTGCTGATGATAAGGGGAACTTAGAATAGAAATAGACTTGAAATCTAATATGACATCATATGCGTATAATGTCTCCATCACCATCCTAAGACAAAATTTTGAAAATTTGATTGCACCAAAGTGTATAAAAGGGGTGTTTTACCCTAGAATCACCTTAAAACGAGTTTTGGTCAGTCTAAAACTCTCAAAACACTAAAGACAAGAATTCAAAGTGGGAAAAATTTAAAAATTGCTTCATTTGAGCCTAAAAGAGCATAGAAACACTTGGTAAGGCCTAAAAACAAGGATAAAGACCTTGAAGACCAATTTGGGTATGATCAAAGTGTAAAACTGTCCAGTAGACATCATACACATATGATGTCTCCAGCCTAGATTTGGGTATTGACCTGCATATCTGGCATCATTAAAGCACTTGGAAGGTAGTTCTAAGCTTGATTGCAAAATTTCACATCATTTGGACACCCAATTTGGCATTTAAAAGAGACTTTTGTAGATTCTAGCCAATAACAATGAAAAGTGGTGAATTGGTGTAAAATTGACATCAAAAGCTGATTTTAGGCACATATACTTGGTGTACACATAGAGGAGAACCTTGGGCAGAAACAGAAGTCCAATATGAGAGAAAAGACATCATACACGTATGATGTGTTTTGGCCCAAAATAGACTCAAATTGTACAAGTGAGTGTTCTCTAGTGTCCTAGAGCATTAAAGGAGTCCATAGCCTAAATTTCATTGCATTTGGACAAAGTTCTAAGCATGAAAAGACCAAGAAACAGTCCAGATTGACTGCACACCCAATTTGGCTATAACTTGCACAAAATTGGTTCAAATTCAATTTTGAAAGTAGCTATGAGTTCCTTAAGGGGTGGACTACCTCTTGAGCAAGATTCATCTCATTTGGAGCAAAAAGACATCATATGCGTATGATGTGTTTTTGGTGATTTTGAACTTTTTTTTGAAATTTTGACTATGCACGGTGTATAAGCACACCATTCTAAGCACAAATCTGCAAAAAATTCTTTGTTCTAAGCAAAAAGACATCATACAAGTGTGATGTGTTTTTGACCGTGTTGACTCGAAAATCTAAATTTGTGCATACCCTAGTGTTCTAAGGGACCCTAATAGCCAATAGCCAAAATTTCATGGAATTTGGAGCATATTTGAGCCAGTAAGTGGCAAAGGATAGAAATTGGGCCAAAGTCAGGCTTGAACTGATCATAACTTGCACAAAATTGGTTCAAACTCAATCTTGAAAGTTGCTGAGAGTTGCCCAAGTGATAAAGATCCTCTGGAGTAAAGATCACTTGATTTGGCCACAGTAGACATCGTACACATATGATGTCTCTATCCCTAATTTGGAGGTGAAAACTCACATTGAGCTTCTAGAAGTGTCAAGCATTGTAAAGTAAGCATGGTGATCAAGTTTCAACAAATTTGGGTCACATTTGGTCAAGATACAAGCAAAAAACCTTGATCCTGAAATTGTTTTGAGTGATGTTTCAAGTGTAGTTCACCAAAACTGCTCTAACTTTTGACAGCCTACTCCAAATTGAGTCTGGTATAGCCAAAATTTTAGGGTATCCAAAACCAGTATTCAGAGGTCAGAAGACCACCTAGACTTTCCTTTAAGGGACCTAAGAAAGGGCCAAAGGTGCTTTTTAAGGACTATCTTGACAGTATTGAGTGGGCCTGACATTAAGAAAGCTGAGATCATCAGGATGGAAAGCCAATCTACCAATCCTTTTGTAGATATGACCAAAGGTATGGCAAGCCAAGCTAGAAGTACAAAAATGCCAATCTATCCACATTGTGACACAAGACCAGCTACATTTCCACCATGGCTGTACCCACATGCAACCATAGAGCATGACTTTTATAGAGGTGGAATTATGGTCACAACAGGACCATATGTACCAACAACACCCCCTTTAACTTACTGAGAGTGAGAGTGACACATCTTCTCAAAGGAGTGATTCACCAAGAACCCAACCCACATTAAAGCCAGAGGTATCTAGTGAGCAAATGAAGCTTATAGAAGGGTTAGTTGAAAGTCTTGCTCCTCTAGTCAAATCTGACCTCCAAGAACCTCTATGGTGCATAATCAAATAGAAATGGACAAACCATACAACGGAAGGGTGTTACTATAACCAAAGATATTGACAACCAGCCCCAATAACACCTCTTCTACCAAGGTACATAGCAGTCCAACCAACAGAAAAGCGATATAATATGGATGCAACAGCATTGTCCTTTACCTCAAATAGGTCCATGATTATGGCACAACCTGTTTACAATCATCCAAAAATACCAAAAGCCGTGAGATCAGAATATCCTCGTCGCAAGGAGATGATTCAAGTAAATGGCTATTGTACTAAATGAACAAAAACACATATGATTCCTAATTGTCCACAAAGGAGGTTAAAGGGATTGTACGATTTCCAAGCAGCTCATCAAATGAGAATGTTGTGCCTGCTCAGGCTATAACTAGAGCTCAGACTCAAAAAGCTACTGAAGAACTTGTAGTTGAAGAGCCAAAAACGGATGCACCTAGCAAAGGAGAAAATAAGACATCATGAAGAAAGGGTTGCACCTACGGTTGCACCAATAACTTCATCGCCAGAAGTGCTGTCCAGTGAAAGTAAGCCTAGAAGCGTTAGTTTGGGAGGATCGGTCTTGGTCAAAAAAGTCAATGAATCATTAGATGCCATCCTAAAAGCCTACCAAGCATGGCTTAAGAACAATCAAACGCAAGAGCAAAAATGGATGACATATCCATATGCTAAGCTGGAGAAGCAACGACTAGAGATGTGTCAAAAGATGATTCAGGTAGCACAAGCTTAAATAGCACCTCCGACTAGCAAACCAAGAGGTTGGATAGAGGTTCCACCACCAATGCCAATAATCCTACCTAGATCGGAACCTAAAAAGACGACTGAGGGTCTAAAGCGTGACATAGAGCTAGAAAAGCCAAGGGTAGTGTTGAATACCATAGATGATTCATCCAAGGATCTTCATCCTATCATACCTAAGGAATATAGAGAAGCGGATGGTATGGATGACTTATGGCGACAAATCCGTGAGGAAAATGAAGCCAATGAGCTAAGTCGTTGAGAGAATCAGTTCGGTAAGGGGAGAGATATCTTTTTTTTGATCGAGGAATTTAAAGCAAGGTCTCAAGTGGATTTAGAAATGCAATCATATTTTGGAGATGAGGGATCTGTCTCGTCTGTAGACAGTAAGACTCATTCCTTGAGAACACTCATATATGGGAGAACATGAAGCTATATCAAACATCGTGGCAAATTGTCCTCTAAAAAGGTCATGGACTCAAAGGGCGTGATAGACCTTCTATCTACTCCTGTAAATTGTACAATCACACTTGATGAACTTCTACGAGTATGAACAAACATGTGGGATACCGTAGGGAAATGTTTGGAGAAGTTTGGCATACAGAATCCAGAAACTCGAATCGAAGAAGGGATCAAAGAGCTTGAGAATCCTCAACTCAACACTAGGCCAATTCGATTAAACAAGGTTGGAGAGTATTATGAGGGAGAGGATCGCAATACAACTCTTCTAATTGAATTTCAAAGTGTCACCACTATGGCCATATTAGATAGTGGAGTTGGAGTTGCCATCGCAACAAAAGAGATCTCAAAACAATGGGAAAAACCGGCCTTAATAGCAACCACAATGAAATTGCAGCTTGCAGATGGATACATGGAAAAGCCCCTCGGTCTTCTAGAAAAGATAGTTGTAACCTCTTGCGGTATTGAGTACGAGCATACATTTGCTGTGGTTGATTTTGGCAAGAAGAACAACTATGATGTCATATTAGGACGACCATTCATGCGTCAGTTGAAGATGGTCCAAGATTGGGGATACCACCATATCTATCTGTTGAGACATTTGGAAACCACAACCTGCATAAATCTAAAAGACCATAGCTATAAGGATGTCATAAGAACACCCGTTGAGGAGTTTTATTCCACTACTCTAGCCAGGTCCGAACTTCCAACATGGTTGGGTAAGCCCCAAAGAGCTATGGATGTGTGGTGCATCTACTTGCGGAAGCCTCAAACAAGAGGAGCATATCCTAGAAAGAGCTATAGAGGACACATATTACATCCTGCAACTTTTTCTAGAAGAAGCTTTAGAACCCTTGGAATGGGAGCACGTCCTAGCAACATTAGATGTATGTGCCACAATGGATTGTCCAAGAACAAAACATAGCCAAGAGGATAACTATAAAGTGCCAATTGTCCAAGTAATGGATGGTTATAATAAAGTGCAAGCACTAGCAATGGTTGAAACAAAAGCACTAGGAGATTTGATTTCCTTAACCTTACATAACAAGCTTGCTGAGGTGGAATTACAAGCCATAGACGAAGACATCAAAAGATTTATTGGTTATCAAGCTAATGTTATAGGCCCAACAGTAATTTCACTACAATTGGGAAATACCATGTGTACACACCAGTTCTACATTGTCTTCGATACACAAATGCAATATCAACTGCTACTGGGACAACCTTGGCAAAAAGCTTATGACGCCCAAATCACCTGCTCAGAAAGTGCTTTGCAGATTCAAACATTCAAAGGAAAGCACATAGTTACATTTGTTAATAAACACAAGACTCATGAAAGTGAAAAACCTATAGAAGAGTCAGCTTCACAATTGCCCAAAGAAGGATCAACTCTAGATTAAAAAATGGCAACCAATATGGCAAAGACAATCCCTACAAAAGCCCAACCGACAAAGATTATCCCCAAGATCAACCAACCTGGTACACACCGTCAAATTTGGATACCTAAACAACAACTTGGCCAACCGCAAGTCTGGATCAAGAAACAAAAAACTCTCACAAGAGACATCTTCAACTTTAACATCCACGTGTCAACAACAAGGATCACAGAAGAGAAGAACAAATCTAAGTTTCCAAAGCATAAACAGACATATTCACATCCGCAGGGTTATTACAAACAGGTATGGGTTCCAAAGAAAGTACTTCATGCATAAAAGAATCAAGAATATATTTGGATACCCAAACAAGCCACTACAAAACCCCAAGATCAGCGGACCAACCAAAAGAAGAAGTCTCCATCAAGGGCACCAACAAGGACTCCACCAGTTACGACAAAACAAATTTGGGTACCCAAGAAGCTATATCAATCCCAAAAGAACTACTATCAGATTTGGGTCCCAGTGACAAAATCTAAGGAGGTATCAACAAAGAAATCACCCATCAAACAAGAATGGAGACCAAAGGTCCAAACAAAAATAGACGTGAAGGTGAAATGGGTTCAAAAGCCCATCATGGATCAAATTAAAATATGACATCACCTAGACACAATGATCAACACCATCAAGCCGTAATTTCAAATTGCTCAAGAGGACTTAACCATGAAAGGGGGAGCAAATGCTACATAAAAAGACATACGGAATAATGCCGCCAAAGAAAAAAGAAGCTAACAAATACTAACCCACAATCAAGCATGAAACAAAGGAGCTCATCAGCTCATATCAACACAACAAAAGGTGGACAAAAGGTAAAGCAACATCAGTGCTTACCAAAACTGATTCAACACTGATTCAAAACAATACAATGATCTAGAGTATGCCCAATATACCATTAAAAATGGCATAAAAAGTCAGAGTCGCGTAGCTGAGCCAATAAATGAGCAAGGCATTAGTCCCAAAGCTTCATGTGCTATTTTTGTGGTCTGAGAGTCTTAGCTACCATAGGTACTACTCAAGCTGGAAGAGTTGAGCATATTTAAGTTAGGTCGCTCATGTTGGAATAGGTGAGCATAAAAGTCAAAATCTATATAATTTAAGTCCAAAGAAGAAGAAGGAGAATGTCTAAAAGACAGGCATTGAGCACAGTGAGGAAAGAGTGGAGAAGCTTCTACATCAAAAAACTTTCTAGGAAAAGTGGAAGCTATTCAGATGTCTTTGGATATCACAAGTTCCCTTGAAGTACCAATCAACTCCACTTCTCACACAACATGGTTTTATTAAAAAAATTCTCAATTCTCATATGAATTTAGATTGGCAGTTGCAAAAGGCACTCTTTTCTTGATTCTCCCAAGCACTCACCTTGCGTGAACAGGTACTCAAAGCCCAACAAGCTCAATTCAAATAAGAGCGTATACCAAAGGCATTTTTCCCATTGGGTTTTTTCCTTTGGTCATCCAGGTTTTAGACCTTAATGTAGGAAAACACTTCAATAATATATGTACATACATCAAAGACAATAAGGAAAGACTACAAAAGGTAACAGGGATCTTACTAAGGAGGTACAAAGAATGGTTGTCTCACAAGACAAAGTGGCACAGCCGCACAAACTTCTCCACATTCACAAAAACTAAAGTACAAGCTTCAACAAAAGTCTCACGAGAAGTAAAGTACTCAAAGACAAAGACGTGTAGAAAAATCCTCATCAGCAAAGCCATTACCCTTTGTACACAAGAGAATTCTTTAAAGAGAGTGACAAATCACAAGCAAAGGCTCATCTCCAAAAATTGAAGGTGACCTTTGAAACAAAGCAAAGGACACCCCAACAAAAGACAACAAGTCTTGTCGGGGACGACAAGAACGCGGGAGGGGGGAGTGTTGAAGCTATTGACCAACCCACGCCAAATCCAAGCGGTCGATGGAGGCACATTAATTAATTATATCATTTTTGCCTATATCGGTGACCTGAATTTTACTGTCTGACATCATATGTGATTGTGATAGCACGTGTGTGTAAATAGTATATTGGGATAGAGACTTTAGGGTAGTGTCCTCTAGGTGTATAGAGACTAGGCCTCAAGTTTCGTAATGATTGGGCATCGTTAGGTTATGTTTCAAGAGGTAGATATGATAGCCGTCATGTACATAGTGGGTTAGGATAGATTTCTTTGTAGTAGTGATTGTCTTAGAAGGTTGAGTAGGTGATTGACAACCACTTGCTTGTTTCCATGCACTTGCGGGTCATTGCTCCATCCTTTGACTGGCATTATGTTGGTCTAGTTCTCGATGTATTAACATCCGAGACGACGGATATTGTCCCAACATTGGCGCTGCTGCCGGGGACGAGCACCCTAAGCAGGTGACCTTTGATTAATCCTATGAGGTGAGAGTCCCCCTGGTTTGCCAGAGTATTCTTTTTATCTTAGTTTAACTAGGATCCATAGAGAGGTGTTAGGGAGCGTGTGTCTTGCCTGGGTCACCTGTGTAGATGGTTTTTAGTTTAGATTTGTATATGTTTTGGTGTTTGAGTGGGTGATGAGGTGATAAAAGCATTACCTAGTCAGTGTGTGGCAGTTAAGTGTTTTTCTACTAACAATTGCAAAATCCCATTTTTATGTTTAGGAGTAGCTTTAGGTAGATGATTTGATCTTGATCTAGAGCTGTCCATCAATAAAGATTTGCTTGATTTGTTTGTTTACATTGAAATCTTGAAAAGAATTTGATTCTTGATCAAAACAATGCAAAAACAAAGTTCACAAAAAAAAGTTCTGCATGGCTAACGGTTGCTGAGAACATAAGAAGACATTTGGGAGGGTTCTGCACATAAAAATCTCAAACTTGCAAAGTTAGACATCATACGCGTATGATGTCTCAAGGGCTAAAACGAGACCAAAACTGTGAAAATTGACTGTACTAGTGTGTTAAAAAGGGTCATTATACCCTAGTAACACCTTGAAACTTGAAGTTTGGTCATCTTAAAACACTCAAAACACAAGAGCCGAGAAGTCAAAAGCAGCAATAATTAAGAATAACCTTGATTGAGCTTTAAAAAAAGATAAAAACATTGCACAAGCCATCAAAACAACTATAAAGACCACAAACAACAGTTTGGGAAAGCAAAAAGTTGAAAATTGTACGGGTAGTAGCAAGGTAACTTTGCAAAATCTGAGGTTACCACTGTGTTCAAAAGATATCATTTACCCTAGGAACACCTTCTATAGAGAGGTTTGGCATAGATTTGGGGACCAAAAGCCAAAAGATGGAGTGGTTGTGATTGAAAAAGCAAAAACTTGTGTTTCTGAGCACTTTTGAGTTTTAAATTTTGCTGTCAACACATGTACATGTTGCTGATGATAAGGGGAACTTAGAATAGAAACAGATCTGAAATTTGATATGATAGACATCATATGCGTATGATGTCTCCAATACCAGCCTGAGACAAAGTTTTGAAAATTTGACTGCACCAAAGTGTTTAAAGGGGTGTTTAACCCTAGAATCACCTTAAAAAAAGAGTTTTGATCAGTCTAAAATTCTCAGAACACTAAAGACAAAAATTCAAAGTGAGAAAAAATTGAAATTAAAGGCCTAAAAACAAGGATAAAGACCTTGAAGATCAAAGTGTAAAACTGTCCAGTAGACATCATATGCGTATGATGTCTCTAGCCTAGATTTGGGTATCGACCTGTATATCTGGCATCACTAAAGCACTTGGAAGGTAGTTCTAAGCTTGATTGCAAGATTTCACATCATTTGGACACCCAATCTGACATTTAAAAGGGAATTTTGCAGATTCTAGCCAATAACAATGAAAAGTGGTAAATTGGTGTAAAATTGACATCAAAAGCTGATTTTAAGCACATATACTTGGTGTACACATAGAGGAGAACCTTGGGCAAAAACAGAAGTCCAATTTGAGAGAAAAGACATCATACATGTATGATGTGTGTTGGCCCAAAATAGACTCAAATTGTACAAGTGAGTGCTCTGTAGTGTCCTAGAGCATTGAAGGAGTCCATAGCCTAAATTTCATTGCATTTGGACCATGTTTAGAGCTTGAAAAGACCAAGAAACAGTCCAGACAGACTGCACACCCAATTTGGCTATAACTTGCACAAAATTGGTTCAAATTCAATTTTGAAAGTAGCTGTGAGCTCCTTAAGGGGTGGACTACCTCTTGAGCAAGATTCATCTCATTTGGAGCAAAAAGACATCATATGCGTATGATGTGTTTTTGGTGATTTTGAACTTTTTTTTGAAATTTTGACTATACAGGGTGTATAAGCACACCATTCTAAGCAAAAATATGCAAAAAAATCTTCATTCTAAGCAAAAAGACATCATACGCATATGATGTGTTTTTAACCCTCTTGACTCCAAAATCTAAATTTCTGCATACCCTAGTGTTCTAAGGGACCTCAAAAGCCAATAGCCAAAATTTCATGGAATTTGGAGCATATTTGAGCCAGTAAGTGCCAAAGGACAGAGATTGGGCCAGAGTTAGGCTTGAACTGACCATAACATTGCACGAAATTGGTTCAAATTCAATTTTGCAAGTTGCTGAGAGTTGCCCAAGTGATAAAGATCCTCTGGAGTAAAAATCACTTGATTTGGCCACAGAAGACATCATACGTGTATGATGTCTCTAGCCCTAATTTGGAGGTGAAAACTCACATTGAGATTTTAGAAGTGTTAAGCATTGTAAAGTAAGCCTAGTGACCAAGTTTCAACAAATTTGGGTCGCATTTGGTCAAGATACAAGCAAAAATCCTTGATCTCGAAACTGTTTTGAGTGCAAAACTACTCTAATTTCTGATAGCCAACTCCAAATTGAGTCTGGTATAGCCAAACTTTTAGGGTACGCAAACCAGTATCCAAAGGTTAGAAGACGACCCCAGACTTGACTTTTAGGGACATGAAAAAGGGCCAAAGGTGAATTTTAAGGACTATCTTGAGAGTATTGAGTGGGCTTGACATTAAGAAATCTAAGATTATCAGGATGGAAAGCCAATCTACCAATCCTTTTGTAGATATGACCAAAGGTATGGCAAGCCAAGCTAGAAGTGCTAAAATGCCAATCTATCCACATTTTAACACAATACCAACTACATTTCCACCATGGATATAACCAAATGCAACCATAGAGCATGACTTTTATAGAGGTGGAATTATGGTCACAAAACAGGACCATATGTACCACCACCCCCTATAACTTACTCCTATTCAAATCAGAGCCTTGAGAAGATATGATACTGAGAGTGAGAGTGACTCATCTTCTCAGAGGAGTGATTCACCAAGAACCCAACCCACAACAAAGCCAAAGGTATCTAGTGAGCAAATGAAGCTTATAGAAGGATTATCTCAGAGACTTGCTCCTCTAGTCAAATCTGACCTCCAAGAACCTGTATGGTGCATAATAGAATAGAAATGGACAAACCATACAATGGAAGGTTGTTACTATAACCAGAGATATGCACAACCAGCCCCAATAACACCTATTCTACCAAGGTACACAACAGTCAAACCAACAAAAAATCGATATAATATGGATGCAAGAACACTGTGCTTCGTCTCAAATAGGTCCATGAGTATGGCACAACCTGTTTACAGTCATCCAAAAATACCAAAAGCCCCGAGATCAGAATATCCTCGCAAGGAGATGATTTAAGTAAATGGCTATTATACTGATTGAACAAAAACACATATGATTCCTAATTGTCCACACCACCCGGCTAGGAGAGGGACGGACACAAAGGAGATCAAAGGGATTGTACAACTTCCAAGCAGCTCAAAAACTCATAACGTTGTGCCTGTTCAAGCTATAACTAGAGCTCAGACTCAAAAAGCTGCTGAAGAACCTGTAGTTGAAGAGCTAAAAAGGGATGCACCTAGCAAAGAACCACGTAGTAAACTAAATAGCTAGAAAGCTAGGAAGGCTAGGATGAAAGCACGTAGGGAACGAGAGAAGAATTTCCTAGTGGACAAGCTTACGCAAGCAAAGGAGCAAATAAGACAACATGAAGAAAGGGTTGCACCTATGGTTGCACCAATAACTTCATTGCCACATAAGAGCTATCGAGTGAAAGTAAGCCTAGAAGTGCTAGTTTGGGAGGATCGATCATGGTTGAAAAAGTCAATGAATCATCAGACGCCATCTGAAAGCCTACAAAGCACGGCTGATGAGCAATCAAACGCAAGAGCAAAAATGGATGACATATCCATATGCTGAGGTAGAGAAGCAACGGCTAGAGATGTGTCAAAAGATGATTCATGTAGCACAAGCCTTAATAGCACCTCCGGCTAGCAGACTAAGAGGTTGGATAGAGGCTCCACCACTAAAGCCAATAATCCCACCTAGATCGAAACCTAAAAAGATGATTGAGGGTCTGAAGGCTGACATAGAGCTAGAAAAGCCAAGGGTAGTGCTAAATACCATAGATAATTCATTAGCGGATCTTCATCCTACCATACCTAAGGAATATAGAGAAGTGGATGGTATGGATGACTTATGGCAACAAATCCATGAGGCAAATGAAGCCAATGAGCTGAGTCATTGATCGAATCAGTCCGGTAAGGGGAGAGATAATATATGGGAGAACATGAAGCTAAACCAAACATCGTGGCAATCCCATCCTAGAGATTGTCCTCTAAAAAGGTCATGGACTCAAAGTGCCTGATAGACCTTCTATCTACTCGTGTAAATTGTACAATCACACTTGGTGAACTTCTACAAATACGAACAAACATGTGGAATACCGTAGGGAAATGTTTGGAGAGGTTTGGTGTAAAGAATCCAAAAACTCGGATCCAAGAATGGATCAAAGAGCTTGAGAATCCTCAGCTCAACACTAGGCCAATTCCATTAAATAACGTTGGAGAGTATTGTGAGGGGGATCAAAGTGATTGAATTTCAAAGTGTCACCACTATGGCCATATTAGACAGTGGAGTTGAAGTTGCCATTGCAACAAAAGAGATCTTAAAACTGTAACTTTTAATGGCCTAAAATCTTATGTGTAGCGAAAATTAGCATGAACATAGTGGGCATTTCATTAGAATAGATTCCTAATGAGAATTACAAGAGTGCTTGGGTGGAGAGAGCAACAAAAAGCATAACACCTAGTTAGATAGCATCGACAATACTTTCAAAAGAGAGAGATATTAAGCTATTGACAACAGTTGAGGACCGGATTTGCATGGAGCCGGTCCCCCCTCCAAAAGGCTTTGTATTATGGTTTCTCCCATCAAGAGAGACATTGTACAATACAATTCTTTGTGTTCCTTCAAGACTAGCTAGTGCAATGAAGATGGAAGCTTCATACACCAAGCAAAACACTTAATCAAACACAACTTGAATTATCCCCGTTCTCAGACCCAAGACCTCACACACCTTCGAAGATGGTGAGAGCTAGCAGGGTATGAGAGTAGAAAAAAGAAGTATCTTACGAGAAAGAAGTACATCTCCTCACATAATCACTCATATTAGCATAGCTTAGCTTAGTAATTAGCTTGGTAGAGAAGATGAGCATGCATTGAAGCTTGGCTCTTGGTTGGATTTGCATCCACATGCCAAGAGAGTGTTGATGTAGGCTTCTATCTCACAAGCTTGGAGTAGGTGATGAGCTCTCCATTAAAGCTTGGGAGGAGATAGAGTATTTTCCCTTCACACATGGTCAAGTGTGAGAGTGTGTGTGTCAATGCCAAGCAAAAATCAGCCCCCTCTCTCTCTTGGGCGAGCCCTAGCTGCTAAGTTAGTCTGGCTTTTGCCTCATTGGACCTCCCCAGGTCAAGCCAATAGGGATTAAGCAGCATAAGTGATAGCCTTCTGACATGTGTCCCCCTTTCCCCTTTTGTGAGAGCTTTAGATAATTAAATAATTAAACTAAACTCTCATTGGACCCCTTTGCCTCCTGGCCAATAGGAATCAGGCAACAAGCCATGGGGCTCCTGAATGCTCATTGGACCCCTTGGGAGACTGCCCAATAGTCTTCTAGGACACTTAATTCTTATTGGTTTCTTTTATTAAATGTTTTTAAATTAATTAAACTAGATTTACTCTAGCCTAATTCTCATTGGTCCACTTCAAGGGTCTTCCAATAGGAATTGGGCATACCTTGTGGGCATCTGGCCTAGGGAGCTGACATGTGTCCCTCATTCCCTTTGTGTAAAGGGAGCCTGTGTGTGTGTGTGTGGCTTTCTCTCTCATCCCCTAGCTTTGGGGCTCGCCCCCTCCCATGTAGGGATGTAGAAAGACTTTTTGGGCACACACTAAGCATCCAATTTTCCCTAAGGTTGACCTTTGGACACAACCTTTGAATTTTGGAACCTTAGCATTTTGGAAGTCTTAATGGGCTGAACCTTAGGGTCTTTTTAGCCCGTTGTTTCACATGGCTCTTTTGCAGATGGCCCCCCCTTTGGATCCCTATTTTCCCTCCTTTGGATCCCTACTGTGGCCGGTCTGCTAACTTAACCAATATTCTAGCTTTTTCTCCCTTGGCACTTCCCCACATTAAATGATCAGTTTAATATGAGAAAATCATTTAGGAGAATTAGATATTGATTATTATGACAAAAACAATGGGAAAAATTGGCGTTAAGAGCAACCAGAATGAAATTGCAGCTTGCAAATGGGTACATGGAAAAGCCCTTGGTCTTCTAGAAAAGATAGTTGTAACGTCTTGTGGTATTGAGTACGAGCATACATTTGCTGTGGTTGATTTTGGCAAGAAGAACAACTATGATGTCATGTTAGGACGACCATTCATGCGTCAGTTGAAGATGGTCCAAGATTGGGGATACCACCATATCTATCTGTTGAGACATTTGAAAACCACAACCTGCATAAATCTAAAAGACCATAGCTATAAGAATGTCATAAGAACACCTGTTGAGGAGTTTTATTCCACTACTCTAGCCGGGTCGGAACTTCTAACATGGTTGGGTAAGCCCCAAAGAGCTATGGATGTGTGGTGCATCTACTTGCGGAAGCCTAAAACGAGAGGAGCATATCCTAGAAAGAGCTATAGAGGACACACATTACATCCCGCAACTTTTTCTAGAAGAAGCTTTAGAACCCTTGGAATGGGAGCACGTCCTAGCAACATTAGATGTATGTACCACAATGGATTGTCCAAGAACAAAATTTTGCAATGAAAGCTGATACGATGTGGTTCCTTATTATGGTTTTAGTGTGTTGACAAAGGGAGGAGAGCAATCTCAATTGGTTTGTAAAGATAGGTTAAAGCAGGGTCTTTAGCTGCAGGAAACCCAATCCACTCAACAAACTCCAAATTTTTCCATAAAACATAGCCAGGAGGATAACTATATAGTGCCAATTGTCCAAGTAATGGCTGATTATAATAAAGTGCAAGCACTATAATTGGTTGATACAAAAGCACTAGGAAATTTGATTTCCTTAAGCTTATATAATAAGCTTGTTGTGGTGGAAGTACAAGCCATAGACGAAGACATCAAAGGATTTATTGGTTATCAAGATAATGTCATAGGCTCAACAATAATTCCACTACCATTGGGAAATACCATGTGTACACACCAGTTCTACATTTTCTTCCATACACAAATGCAATATCAACTGCTATTGGGACAACCTTGGAAAAAAACTTATGATGCCCAAATCACCTGCTCACAAAGTGCTCTACAGATTCAAACATTCAAAGGAAAGCACACAATTGCATTTGTTAATAAACACAAGACTCATGAAAGTGCAAACCTATAGAAGAGTCAGCTTCACAATTGCCCAAAGAAGGACCGTCTCTAGATTCAAAAATGGCAATTAATACGGCAAAGACAGTCCCTACAAAAGCCCAACTAGAAGATGATTATCCCCAAGATCAACCAACCTGGTACACACCATCAAATTTGGATACCTAAAGAACATCTTGGCCAACCGTAAATCTGTATCAAGAAACAAAAAACTCTGACAAGAGAAATCTTCAACTTTAACACCCAGGTGTCAACAACAAAGATCATAGAAGAGACAACCAAAGCAAAAATCTAAGTTTCCAAAGCATAAACATACATATTCACATCCGCAGGGTTATTACAAATAGGTATGGGCTCCAAAGAAAGTACTTCATGCATAAAAGAATCAATAATATATTTGGATACCCAAACAAGCCACTACAAAACCCCAAGATCAGTGGACCAACCAAAAGAAGAAGTCTCCATCAAGGGCACCAACAAGGAATCCAACAGTTACGACAAAACAAATCTGGGTACACAAGAAGCTATATCAATCCCAAAAGAACTACTATCAGATTTGGGTCCCACTAAAAAAATCTAAGGAGGTATCAACAAAGGAATTACCCATCAAACAACAATGGAGACCAAAGGTCCAAACCAAAATAGACGTCAAGGTGAAATGGGTTCAAAAGCCCATCACAAATCAAATTAAAATAAGAGATCACCCAGACACAATGATCAACCCCATCAAGCCGTAATTTCAAATTGCTCAAGAGGACTTAGTCACGGGGGGGGGGGGGGGGGGGGGGGGGGGAGCAAATGCTACATGAAAAGACATACGGAATAATGCCGCCAAAAAAAAAGCTGACAAATACTAACCCACAATCAAGCATGAAACGAAGAAGCTCATTAGCTCATATCAACACAACAAAAGGTGGACAAAAGGTAAAGCGACATCAGCGCTTACCAAATGATTCAACACTGATTTAAAATACAATGATCTAGAGTATGCCCAATTATGAAAAAAATTATGGCATCCAAAGACCAACACAATGAAGAATTCCGCAAACTCAAGAACCTTTTTATATGATGAAAAATGTAAGTCCGCCATTAAAAATGGCATAAAAAGTCAGAGTCGGACAGCTGAGCCAATAAATGAGCAAGGCATTAATCCCAAAGCTTCATGTAATATTTTTGTGGTCTAAGAGTCTTAGCTACGATAGGTACTGCTCAAGATGGAAGAGTTGTGCATATTTAAGTTAGGTCGCTCATGCTGGAATAAGTGAGCATAAGAGTCAAAATCTATATAATCTAAGTTCAAAGAAGAAGAAGGAGAATGTCTAAAAGACACTCACGCACTGAGCACAGTGAGGAATGAGTGGATAAGCTTCTACATAAAAAACCCTTCTAGGAAAAGTGGAAGCTATTGAGACGTCTTTGGATATCACTAGTGCTACATTCTTCCCTTGAAGTACCCATCAACTCCATTTCTCACACAACATGGTTTTATTGAAAAAATTCTCAATTCTCATATGCATTTAGAGTGTGACATAATTGCCACTTGCAATAGGCACTCTTTTCTTGATCATCCCAAGCACTCACCTTGCATGAACAGGTACTCAAAGCCCAACAAGCTCAACTGAAATAAGAGCGTATACCAAAGGAATTTTTCCCATTGGGTTTTTCCCTTTGGTCATCCAGGTTCAGACCTTAATGTAGGAAAACACTTCAATAATATATGTACATACATCAAAGACAATAAGGAAAGACTACAAAAGGTAACATGGATCTTACTAAGGAGGTACAAAGAATGGTTGTCTCCGAAGACAAAGTGGCAAAGCTGCGCAAACTTCTCCACACAAATCATGGTCACAAAAGCTAAGGTACAAGCTTCAACAAAAGTCTCTCGAGAAGTAAAGTACTCAAAAACGAAGACGCAAGGAGCAACCATCAACAAAACGACATTTACAACAAGTTGTAGAAAAGCCTTTGTACACAAGAGAATCCTTTAAAGAGAGTGACAAATTACAAGCAAAAGCTCATCTCCAACAATTGACAGTGACCTTCAAAACAAAGCAAAGGACGCCCCAACAAAAGACAACAAGTCTTGTCGGGGACGACAAGAATGCAAGAGGGGGGAGTGTTGAAGCGGTTGACCAACACACGCCAAATCCAAGCGGTCAACGGAGGCACATAAATTATTTATATCATTTATGCCTAAGGTAGGCTATTATAGCTCACTGACCAACACATACCAAATCCAAGCGGTCAATGGAGGCACATTAATTAATTATATCATTTGTGCCTAAGGCGCCTAAGGCCGGCTATTGTAGCTCACTGATTACGAGAAGTCCTTTTAATGTTGTAAATCTTGAGGAAACCCCTGTAATGATGAAAGTGGATGGAGAGTCAGATTCACTCAATAATTGTAATTAGTACCTCTCTTAGCTAAAATACCCAACTTAGGGTTGAGGTATATAAGCCAAACCCTTGTAACCTTGAGATAGAATTTTCTTTGAATCAATCTGGGGCTCAACTATGTTACGTATGGTGTGCCGTGTGTGAGTGGGTCTTCCTTCTCTCTCTACACATGCTACAAGAGCGACATTGCTAAGGTGACTCCATCAACATGTTAGCTACGGCGAGAGCTACACATCGACGCCAAGCACACACAGGATTGTCTGGTGGACAAAACCACAAACCACAAATATGTCCATTGACTGCATAGTGAGGCTAACTTTTTTCTTGGGTTCCTTGAATTTTTTAAGGATGACATGTCCACACCTCTTAAATACAAAGAAGTATAATGAGTGTTTTTTAAATGGTTTTTGGATAAGAGGGTACCAAAGGGGCAGCCTTGTGATGATGGCCATCTCAAAATCAATGCATGAAATCTCATGGAGGACAGAAGATCGAGGTAACAATGTATAACCTAACGGAGTGGGGGCCCACATGGGTGATACTCAGTGACCAATTTGAACAAGATATTCAAGGAACTGAGTGGGAAAACCTTAGCAAAAAAAAGTTCTTAGTGTGGAATGGGAACCACTGCCTAAAGGCTTGGCTACCATGGATCCGAGATGGTAACGTACAATATATATTGTTAATTTGTGTTCACTTTCTATTGGTAATATTTATTCAGCTTTTGAACATTTTTAACTTGGTCTTTCATCTCGTCATGTTCATGTTCATTGTCAAATCTTCTATGTGGAGCCAAAAAGAGAGGGAGAGCTCCTCCTTGCTATGCAATCTCATTATGAGTAAGGTTTTATATTTCTATTTCTAAGTATCATTGCCCGTAGGTTGCCTCTACTTAACATGTGTCTGCAAGCTTGTTAGGAAGCACTCGGTTCCAACGTTGTCCCATGAAATTTTTCTCTTCCAAAAGTTTGGCCAAGCTGACAAGACTTCCATCATGGAATAGCTCGGGGATGATGTGAGAAAGTGGATATATTTTGAGATAGCCATTGAGAAGAGAAATACTGCAACCTGGTACAATCTTCCAGCATGCATATTGGCTCAGTTTGTGCGGGAGGTGATACTTTTTCCTTTCTTTTTTTGCTCTGCGTTATGTCATATGGTTTTGAAGCTTATTGTAAACATGTGTAGAGGCAATTTGATGAGGTAATTAAAGGTGCCACGAGCAAGCTTGAGTGATAGTCTATGACCCTCAAGACTTACACTATGGAGTATGAAAAGGTTGTCAAAGGTGTGGAGTCAACCTTCAAGGATTGTGCCTACAAAATGTTGACAATTCCAAACCCTGCAAATGGTGCTAGCTTCTTTCATATCTTATATAAGTATGATTGGTCCAAGAAGGGATCCATAGTGCTCACCAAAGAGAAATTGTGTATCCTTGCAACAACAAGTCTAAGTGCTGAGAGGTAGTCTTTTTATTGCACTACCTTGGGGGCTTGTATGTTTTATTAAATTCATTATTTACTTGACAGAATGTGGGATATTTTGCACATGCAAGCCCAAAGATAAAATGGCCCACCACACGTTTGGGGATAATAAGAAAATGCTTCTGCACACTCGTAAGGAGTTCTATTGGGAGTCTATAACGTCCAATGGGGAAGCCATGGTGGAGGAGATGCAAATCTTGGGGGAGGAGCTGCCTCTAGGTTTCTTTAAGTAAGTGCTCAAAATGGGATAATCTTGAATCTTTGTTAAAAAGTGCAAGGTTGGTTTAATTTCTACTCGGTCATTAGGTACGTCACTGAGCAATGCCATTGCACATTGAGTGGGCTTTCCATGAATTGTGGCAAGAGCGTAGAGCTAAGAAGGCTGCTGAAAAGCTCCCTAAAATAGACCTCAATTCTCGAAAATTGGTTTACAAGTACCATTATACAACCTCTCCCAATCACTAATCTCTTTTTAGTGATTCTTTCGTGCATTTTTTTATTTGCATTGCAAATGGGTTAGATGGCTCATTAGAGATGGAGTGATAGAGAAAATGCCACTACCCATGAGGTCATGGACTATGATGGGTGGAGACCATGATATGTTCCCAGCATCATGGAAGGACCATGAAGTCACCAAGTGGGAGCAAGTCCATTGTTCTTGGTGGCCTGATTATCCACTTGGAAGGCTTCCAATAGGAGAGGCCAAGCTCTGGGAAGGTAAACTCTAACAATCTAGGTTAGTTTTTGACATTGTGGCTCAAATTCTGAATATGGTTTCTACATTTGTAGAGTTTGAGCATGATTTTGTGGAGCATTGGTACCAAGATCACGGTTAGGGACATACTTCCCCGTTCTTTTTAACTTCTTGCTTTGGTGGCATTCTCTGCTCAATAGCTATCGTGGTTTCCCTTTGCTCTGATCTGCATTTGCTATTGCTTGATTTGCTTTAAGCTCTTCTGAAGTTCTATTCAATGGAGATGAATCATCTTCAATAATATTTTCTTTGATATCAGTCTCCACTTTAACTGTGGTTGATGACTTTGTGCTGTCATTCATGTTACCATATACATGTGGTAGTGATGTGTGTGAACACATTAGGACCACAGGGGCATTTTTTCCCCTCTTTAGTAGGTTTTTCCCCCCTGTGCATTGTATATATGCCCATCACTCTAGGGCTATCAATCTTTCCATTGCACACTAAGTAACACACTCTCTATTGTGTGCATTGAGCTTCCTTTGTCTTCTCCAGGCTGTGTGCGTTTCCTTGCAACCCTAATTCCAACAATTTGTATCAGATCAGGTTGCATCCTCTCGGGCTTAGTCGCCAACAGCTCCAGCACACGCCTGCTCACTTTCTCCGATTTTTGTGAGCTTTGGTGAGTGTTCGTAGGTTGACAAAAATTTAGGGTATGCTTGTAGAGCTCAGCCTGCTCAAATTTTTGATTTGGGCTCATTTCGACCTCCGTTTCCACTGCAGGCAGGTTTGCATAAGCAATTTCATCATTTAGTGAAAAATTTCTGTTAGTGCCGTTTTTTGCAAACAGGTCCCATACAGTCTACTGCGGGTTGTGCTATATAGCACGTGTTGATCTCACTTCATTTCTCCTCATTTTGGGCAGTTTTCACATCAAGTGCATGCATTTTCCATGGCTGACAACAACACAGATGTGTTCAAGATGTTTGCTGTTGAGGACAGTTGGATGGGGACAATTACCCTATGTGGGCTTATATGATGCAACATGTTCTTGTGTCAAAGGGCATCTGGAATATTATGCTGGGCATTGATGTACGTCTTGGTTCTGAGGATGTAGGAGATGTTGAGGATGTTGCAAGTCTTGCTTCAAGGATTGCTGCTATTAGAGATGTTTTGCCTACGACAGAACAAGCTCGTTGGGATGTAAAGGATGCGCAGGCTCATGCCTTGATTGCGTTGCCTGTGAACCGCACCATTGTTCCTCACATTCATTCAAAAAAATCTACAAAACAGGCTTGGGATATTCTAGCAGGTCTTTATGCAAGCCGCAATGAGGCTAAAATTGCTTTGCTGCGTAAAGAGCTGGAATCGAAGATTATGCATGAGGAAGATGATATGGACACTTTCCTTGCTGGTGTCAAGGATATCAATGAGCAACTTATTTTTACAGGTGAAGTCATTTTAGACACTTCCCTTGTGTAGATTGTTCTTGATGCTTTACCAGATTCTTACCATACTTTTGCTAGTACTTGGAGACTTATGACCCAAGGAAATCCTGAAGTTGTCAAGTTTGATGCATTACGCACATTGCTGTTGCAAGAGTCACTTTCTAGAAAAAACAGGACTAGGCAGCGTCCAGTTGAACAGGCTTTTATTGCTTCTCAAAGAAAGGTGGTAACAACAATGCAACCACTTCTTTAAGTAAGATGTAGTGTTCAAAGTTTCCAAATGATGGTTCAATTAGGGCCACATGCAGGTTGCAGCTTGTGCATAGTGATGTTTGTGGGCCCATGCAAACTCCGTCCTTAGGCAATTACCTTTACTTTGTGACTTTCATTGATGATTACTCCAGGCATGCATGGGTATTTCCGCTTAAAACAAAGTCCGAAGCTTTTATGTGCTCCAATCAATTTTTGGCTATGGATGAAAATGTCTCGAAATGTACTATGGGCACCCTCCTTTTCGATTGAGGGGGGGGGTATATGTCTCATGAATTTAATGCATTTTTGGCTATCATCGGATAAAACACCAATGTACAATGCCTTATACACCTCAGCAAAATGGTGTTGCTGAGAGGAAAAACAGGTCACTTATGGAAATGGCACGATGTATGGTCAAAAGTCAAGCTTTGGCGAAATCTCTTTGGCTTGAGGCCATCATGTGTGCCACTTATGTACTAAACAGGTGTCCTACAAAAGCTTTGCAGTCTATTACTCCATATGAAGCATGGCATGATATAAAGCCTTCTATTGAGCACATGCGTGTTTTTGGCTGTTTGGCATATGCTTTGGTGCCACAAACACAACGCAAAAAATTGGATGATAAGGTTGTCAAATGTATTTTTGTTGGTTATAGTGCTGAAAGCAAAGGTTTCACGGGATGTAGTGTTTGTGGAAGATTCTGTTCAGCCCTTGCTGTCATGTACTAGAGACAGTAATGTAAGCTCACAGGACATTTATGACACTTTGTTGCCTCTTTTCAGTGGTGGAAATATGAATGTAAATTCCAATGAGGCAAATGTACAGCCTATGGGGGTTTTTGAAAATGTTACAGATTAGCCTATTACTGATGTAGATGTACATGATGTACTTGATGGGGAAAGTGCTGAAAATGAGCAGGCTAGAGGTATGCCAAAATGGCTGGTGCATACATTGCGTGATAGTAAATTGGATGCACCTTTGTCTAGTCATACTTGTTCAGGCTCTCATCTTGCATCTTATGCATCAGATTGTTATGCTTTGGCTGTGTCTAGCTTACATGATGTTCAGGAACCTCTGTCTTTTGATGAAGCACAATATTCAAACAATTGGATGGCTGCCATGAAATCAGAATATGATGCACTTATAAAAAATGATGCATGGAATTTATGTGATTTGCCTCTTGGCAAAAAGGCCATTGGTACGAAGTGGGTTTACAAGTTGAAACGCAAGCCAGATGGTGAGATCGATTGCCATAAGGCTCGACTTGTTGCAAAGGGGTATGCACATCAAAAAGGCATAAATAATGAAGAGACTTTTGCTCCCACTTGTCGTTTGACTACTGTGCGTTTTCTATGTGCATTGGCAGCTCATTTTTGTTGGGATGTACATCAATCAGACATTGTTATTGCTTTCTTGAATGGTGACATATTTGAGGAAGTTTATGTAACACAGCCTTACGGTTTTGTCAAGAAAGGACAAGAGGACAAAGTGTGCAAATGTAACAAGGCTTTGTATGGGTTGAATCAATCTCCTCGTGCTTGGTATGAGAAAGTTGACACTCATTTGGTCAAACAAGGCTTTCGTAACAGTCCAACGAAAAGCACATTGTATGTAAAGCGTGAGGGTGATGTACTTCTCATTGTGGTTCTTTATGTAGATGATTTGCTAATCACTGGACCAAATGAGAGACATATTGATGAATTTAAGGCTGATTTGAATGCTACTTTCAAGATGAAAGATTTGGGGATGTTGCATCATTACTTGGGAATACAGTTTAAGCAGTGTGATGGTGGTATTGTGTTGTGTCAGAAAAGTTACATAGAGACATTGCTATGTACGTTTGGACTTGAGGATTGCAAACCTATTGCCACTCCCATGGAAACAAGTTTGATATTGAGGCTTCATGATGCTGGTGATCCTACTGATGTCACTCTTTACCAAAATGCTGTTGGATGCCTCATTTATGTATGCAGCACGAGGCCAGATATTCAGTTTGCAGTCTCACAGGTTAGTAGATTTATGCATAGCCCAGGGTCTAAGCATTGGTAGGCTGTCAAGAGGATTTTTTGCTACCTTAGTGGCACTTACATCTTGGCTTGTTTTATCCCAAGGGGGGGTCATTGCCGCCAGACTTACATGCTTTTTTGGATTCAGATTGGGCTGGTTGTTTTGACACGTGAGTGTCCACAAGTGGTTTTTGTTTCATGCTTGGCAATTCATGTATATCATGGTCGAGCAAGAAGCAACCTACTGTGGCCACTCCTAGTTGTGAGGTTGAGTACAGAGAAGTCTTCACATCTAGGGTTGAGTGTGTATGACTGAGACGCCTTATGCTTATTTGGGTGTTGGACAGGACACTACCAACACTATCTACACTGACAGTCATAGCACATTGGCAGTTGTGAGGAACCCATTTTTTCATGCTCACACAAGCACATTGAGGTGCATTACCACTATGTCAGGGAGAGGCTCTCAGCAGGATACATTAGCTTGGCTTATGTGCCAACACAGGACAACCTTGCAAGTCTTTTTACAAAGGCAGTGTCTCGTGAGAAGCTTGAAGCTTTCTGCAAAGATTTGGGCTTACTCCCCTTCGTGGAATGATCATGTCCTCAAGGAATGGCACTTCCCTTTACTCATGTGCCAGCTCTCGTTCACCGCATCACTCTAGGGGGGATTTTTTACCATATACATGTGGTAGTGATGTGTGTGAACACTAGGATCGTAGGGGCATTTTTTCCCGCTTTAGGAGGTTTTTTCCCCCGTGCATTGTATATACTCCCATCACTCTAGGGCTATCAATATTTCCATTGCACACTAAGTAACACACTCTCTATTGTGTGCATTGAGCTTCCTACGTCTTCTCCAAGCTGTGTACGTTTCCTTGCAACCCTACTTCCAACAGTTCGTGGGTGACCAACGTTCATCTTCATTCTTGTTTGTCTCTGAAGACTGCATCTTGTTTGCATTTTGTATCTCTAAAACCTTTTGAGATAGTGGCTTTCCCAATATGAGGCCATCAAGTACATCTTTTACTGTGATCACATGGAATTGGGCTATAATGTTATGTAAACTTACTTCAATGGTGGTGGAGATGATTCTCGAGCATTCTGCTCATTTGTTTCTTGATATGCTAACAAATTCAGGAGCATCTTCCAGTTGGGGGGTTGGCCACATTTTTCCAAGTGCAAAAAGACATGAGGTTCTTGTCTAGCTGAATATGTAGCTTTACTTCACTTGAAAGTTTTTCTTCATTCTCACCAACAATGTTGCACTTGATCCTCTTAGGATTGTGAATTGACTGCTTTTGCTGTGGCAATGTCCGTGGGTTGAACTTTTTCTATATTGGCTTTGTCTTGATCACCTGCTTCCATTGATGTTGACTCGTATGACTGTGATACTGTAACTTTTTCTTGCAACTGTTGAGCATTATCTGCCTGCATCTGGGTAGCCTTTAATCTTAGAAGATCCACTATACTTTTTGGCAGAATCTGTCTCTTCGAAGGAGATTTTGGCGGTGACCTTTGCGTATCCTTCTGGACTTTAGCTTTCATTGATTTTGACTTTTTTGTCACTTGTTCTGGTAGCTTGAGGCTTTGCATCATCTTTAGATAGTCTTTGACTTCAGTCCTACCATCTATAGGGGTTTGTACAAGGTCGTTATCTTGCTAGGTGAAAGCATGTTAACCTGTCGCGCTTTTTGTGCTAGTTAGCAGTTTCAAGTTAGCACATCTTCAAAAAGTTGGGCGTCCGGTAAATTTTTTACAAATAATATCAAAATTTTTCGGAGGTTGTACATTTGGATTCCTTGTTTCAAGTGCTTTCTATTGATATATCATATGTCATAGATCTTGGAGATGTAGCTCAAGTGTTTGTACTAGTTAGCATATGTCAAAATTGTGCTAGTTAGCATTGTCTGGGACATGAAAAAGCATGACATGCTAACATGCTTTCACCCTGCCAGCACTGATATTCATTACCATGTGCATCTCAATATGCATATGCGAGCTTGGTCACATGTAATGCTTAAATACTATGGGATTTGTCGGCTGTTGACTTTGACTTGTGGAGATCAACTGAAACTTTTGTCCCTAATGATCTTCATAGATGCATTTATCTGTAGACTCTAATGGAATCTGGGTCAATCAAAAACTTCCAAAAACCATATGATCTTTCAATGTTTTTTGCTTTGAAGGGGTCTGTTGGCTAGAAGTTCTAGGGCTTCTAACTACAATTGTGGTTCCTGGTACTAGAGCTGAGCTTGATGGATTTACAACTCCCCCTTCCATTATGAGAGTTCAAAATTGTTTGGCTTTGGTTTAGTCTCATCTTTTGGGACTGTGAAGGCACACTTTGGATAGCATTGTTGATGTTTGGCATCTGTAAACCTTATGCATAGTTTCCTATGTATCTCCGTGAAACATGACAAATTATTCCCGAAGTCAAGCTGTAGATAGCATTATTTTTGCCTTGATATTGTCTATCCCATGGGTCTCATATGATATGAGCTTTTGTGGTTTTAGGACCCAAGTCATCATAGATCTTAGACTCTCGTCTATATCTACGATTGTTTTGGTGAAAGTATATGCTCTTTTGGTTACAACGTCAAACCTTGATTTCTGATGGAGGAGAGTTTGGCTCTGAACAAATTTTTGGGTTCACTCGGGTAATATCCCTCAGCTCTAGAGAGGATGGGCTATGATAGTTTCTATTCTCTGAAATGAACCATCCTTTTTGATCTATCACTGACACACTTCTATGAGCTGGTATGTGGGCCATTCAAACACTGGTTGATCCTTTTTGTACAATTTCCCTTTTTGGTCTACATAGTGTGCATATGAATTATGTGTGCCATACAAAGCTAACATCATTCTGTTTGATGTGTCCCTTAGACTCATGAATGATTGCACACTTGTGGCAGTGGATGCAAAATCATTTGCAAACCTAACAGTCTTTTCAACATTCGGTGATACCTGGACATCTTGACCAAATTCACACAGGAGTTTGTTGTTCAAAGAATCAATTTTAAGCTTTTCAGGTGCCTGTGCATCTTTATGCTGATTTTGAACTTGAAGTGCTTTTTTTGGTGCTTCTAACAAGAATGCAAAACCATCTGATTGCATTAAAAGTGACGAATTAGATGCATTTACATCGAGATTTGCATTTTCAATTTGCTATGTACCCTGCTTGGCAGTTAATGTGTCCCTGTTGTCTGTATTTCTTGGACAATCTTCAGAAAAATTTCCACCTTTTCTTCCACAATCTGAGGAATATGCCATGACTGGTGGTATTTCATCTGGCTCTGTCATGTAAAGCTCTTGTAGAGAAGTTTCTATTTCTGTGCTTGCCAAGTTGTTAGCTTCTTCTTTTAGAACATTGAGCATCAGGCTATAGACTGCTCCATCTTGACCTTTGTACGTCTTTGGCTTGGTTCTCCAATTAGACTGGCTTCTATTGGTTGATCTGTTGGATCTTGCAATTTTGGCTCTCAATTATAGATCTAACCACTATAATCCATGTACAATGACCCTGATTGCATATGCACCAACTATATGTTTTGCTGGCTTGTGCAGATTTCTAGATAAACACTTGGGTTGACTTTCAAAACTTTTATATGCACTTCATCTTTGAGCTTGCAATACCTGGCTCCACTAAAGTCTGTGAACATCTGGGAGTTCTCTGAATGTGGCTTCACTCTGATCAATAAAAATTTATCTCCATTATTGCCATATAGTTGTAGAAGCTGCTCAATTGCACTTGTACCTGTGTTGCCAATGCTACTGGCTTGCTCTGATGTACTTGAATCCTCGGCTCGACTTGAGTCTATGTTGGCTCAATCTATAAAAATTGTCTCTTAGCAGATCCTGGCGTTGATTAGCAAAGTTTCTCCTGCTCTGGCTTGATTAAACTGCTTGTGTCAAAGCACTTTTCCAAATGACTGCTCTTCAGACTCACAAGAGTTGATTAACTCTAGCTCGAAAGTGTCAGAATTGATTGCAGCCTTTAAAATGATGAAAATCTGGGCTTTGAATAATTTAATCTGTAATCCAACGTGATTTGTGTCCATGTTCGTCCAACTGGAAGCTTAATTTGCAATGTAACTACTTGCATACACTAATTTTTGGCCGGCACGATCAATTCTAGCTCCTTGTCTAAATCACGACAACTCTTTTAAAAATTGGTTAGAACAATGATATTCTTGCCCAAAATAATTCTGTCCCAGTTCCTAAGGATTTTCCCTGATTCTAGGTCCATATTTGAAACTCTCACAAGTTTTGCAACTCGCTTTGCTAATTTTCACCCAAGATTTGGTATTTTCAGCCTCAAGTCGCAATTTTCACACGTGAAACTACCCTAATGGCTTGATTTTACTAAACATCCGTTTCAAACTGCGCTTTCATATGTTCAATTCTATTTTTATGGCTTTTCGATCGTTTGGTTTCAAACTTCTTGTTTTTGCTTTTTTTCGATACATTTTTGGACTTCAGGACCGGCTCACTGCTCGCTTCACTCGGTTTTTCGCGTTTTTCTGTTGTTTCGGGCTTTCTCTGATTGTCTAGTTCAATTTTTGACTTTCTTGCTTGCAGTGTGAAATTTTGGCGGCTTTTTTTCTTTTTGGCCCTCCCCCCCCTTTCTTTTTTCCGACTCCTCTCCCCTTATTTCTATTAATTTTTTGTGAAATTTTAGAATTTTAAATTTTTTGGATTTTTTATAAAAAAATTTCTCTGATTTTTTGGTCTATTTTTGTGAAATTTTTTGATTTTTTAATTGACTTTTTTTTGAGGTTTTTGTGATTTTTAGTTTTTTTTTCGACTAATGCACAAATAAATGAAATGAAAGTGAGAAAAAAAAGAAAATGAAATTGAATTGAATTGAAATGAAATTTAAAGGGAATAAAAACAAAAGGAAATGGAATTAGAATGAAATTGAAAAGAAACAAAATGAAATGAATACAATAAAACATTCAAAAGACACAAAAAAAAGGAAAAAGAGAAAGGCTCCAATAGCCGTTGAGGAAAGACAGAAAGAAGACAAGCGAAAGAGAGAGGTCTTTTTTTTTGGGTTTTTTTGTGTCTTCTTGTAGCTTAATGAGTTGTGTGTGTAGGGGTGCGTTCATGCATGTGTGTGTGTGGTGGTTGAGTGTGTTTATACCACAAAGAGAGAGAGAGAAAGCGGACGAGTGGCAGAAGAAGAAGAGTATTTTAACGTTGTAGGAAACTATCCCAAGAGACCTTAAAGACCTATCTGACGGGCTTCCTTTGTCAACAACAGAGGATAGAGAAGAAAAGACAAGAGAGCATGTGGGAGAGAGGAAATAAGAGAGAGAAAGTGAGGGAGAGGTTTTATTATGCGCCTGAAAAAGGCAGAATTCAACCTTAATGATCACAGGAGGTGGTTCTCACCGGAACTAGCCGTCGGAGTCGGATTTTTGCACGACCGTTGAAATTTGCCGAAGCGTATGCCTAAGCTTGAGATCAACCGCCGACGCTCGCGTCGAAGCAATTTCTTCAGTTTTTATTTTCTTAAAGCTTGAAAAAGCCAAATTTAGTCCAAAATTTAGCCGAAAACGCTAAAAATCACCCAAAAATCCAAAAAATTCCCAAGAAAATTCTAGAAATCTCAAAAAATCATCGAAAATCACAATTGAACATTTTTGACACGCATAAGCACACCAAAAAATAGCAGTTTTTATAAAAAATACGAATTATGACAAAATCAACAACCCGGCTCTCGGAAATAGCGAAGCACTCAAAACTCAACCAAGGAGGACACAAATATGCTCAAAATGATGTCGTAAGTACGCACACAAGATAGCTCGTCAAGATCGCAAGATATCAAATATTTACAGAATTAAGCAAAAATTAATGAAAAAAAATTATACAAATTATCTAAAAAATATCCCTTTTTTTTGAAAATTCTCCACGTATAGAGGATTACTGCAGCCAAATCAAATCACAAATAGTACATCAATTCAATTGCCAAATAATTTCACCAGTAAAAATCAAAACGACACAATTAAACTGACAAAATTATGTTAAAAATTGTCGCATATTTGGAGTGTGTAAATCCATGTTTTGAGCTCAAAAACGTAGTAATTTACCATTACACACATCAAATATACAATCAAACATTGAATTAATCATGCACATAAAGCACTTTTTAGGCACACACACTAATAATTGGCAGTTTTTACCAATTTTTAGGTGCGCACACAAAAGGGTTAGTCTTGTCAAAATTGAATTTTGAATTCACAAATCTCTAGTTGGCCACGACCACAACTCAAATCAATCATCACAAATGAAAAATCATTAAGCACACATTAATTTTTAGGTGCATAATCAAGGGCAAAATAGTGCACACACACCTAAAATTAGGCATACACACACTCAATTAGAATGCACACACACTTGCAATTGACCATTCAAGCATGCAATTAGATCAATTAGACACACAATTAGCAATGTACATTCACCAATTAATAATTGTACTTGTCAATTCCATACGCCTCCAAATCTGAAAAAATTCGACATTACGACGATATGAAAATGAACATTTCAAAAATTTTCATAACATAATATAGCATCGACATGTTGTAATTAACATAGCATAACATAGCATTGACATGATGTTAATTAGCATAGCATATTATAGCATAGACATGGTGTTAATTAGCATAGCATAACATAGCATCATCATGGCATCTCTACTCATCTCTACACATGTTTAGATTCTATGAAGGTTGAGAATACCACCTTGTTTACCTTTCCAATGAAGATCGGTTGAACGATTGAAAGCTCCAATCTTTAGTAGACCATTATTGTGTAAGTTAGCAAAAAATTAGTGAAATTAGCGAGGGACTAGTGTGAAATTAGAGTGTGTAGGCAAACAATTGGCAAGATATGGTGACAAATTAGGGAGAAATGAACACATTGCTTCATGCACACACATCCAAAATCCACAAAACCATAAATGTACAAGTGAAGTTAGTGAGGAAACATATCCGATTATGCCATAATTACATTAGCATAGGTCATCGTCCCTGACAGCGGCGTCAAATATTAGGGGTACGATCGTAGCATAGCTCCAATGACCAACAAAATTATCAATCCGAAGAGATGAACTACCCGGCTAGGGCATGGAAACACTCACACGATTAGTGAGCTAATCATGGCAACACAAATGGTGACTCTATGAGATGAGCTTCTTGGTATATGGAGGAGCTAAGCCACAATGATTCGCAATCTCCACATCCACTTCCCTTCACCTCCAATCAACCCAATCACACACACTAACGATTGCAAGATGCACACAACACTAATCCTATCATGCAACACACTAATCACAAGCACACACACATAGATCTGTCGAGCACTACACTTGAATCAAACCTACATGCACAGACAAACAAAATAGGGCAATCACACAAGATTAGAGCGTGATTAACTACTAATTAGTTACGATCTAGCTAATCAAAGCGTCATTGCCAATCACAAGAAGTATGAGAGAGGCATAGTGAAAGAGAATTAAGCATTGAGTAGTGTTAGTCAAGTCACATGAGCAAGAAGAAGCTCAAGGACTCCATAGCCACACACCTCATGAGTTCTCACCAAAGAGTGGTCTCAACAAATGAGCTTGAAAACCCTAATTTCTTTCACACTGCTTTATATACATAGGGTAAAATATGCAATGTCCGGGCGTCCAAGGCCTTAAAAGCTTCACCACGTATTGAATCTGCAACCTAAGCACACTAACCAACCTATTCTTTATAGCTTGGAGCTCCTATTGAGCCCGTAACACTTCAAAAATATTACAATGGCTTGAAATAAATCGGCATGACCATTTTGGGAAAATATGAAAAATGTGTAGCTCCAATCTTTAGTGCTTCTTCATGTTGATCTTCGATGTGCATCCGTAAGGCTTGGCCTTTAGCAACTTTTATTAACTGACGTCGAATCAGTTAACACAAAGGATGTGTGATTCCATGGATGGATAGATTGGAGAGGATGTGTGTGGGTAGCTATTTTATACCAGTTCCAATGTTATCTTCGAGGCATCTACTACTTTTCCTTTTCAGCGCACCATCATTTTGGGAGGCACTTACGTAGTGGGGTCGAGCGATCTCCACACTTCTATAGGTATGTAAGCATCTTTTTTAATTAGAAACGAGAAAAAGTTCTCCATTTTGTCAAAAAAAGGTCTTCTTTGACTGTGCAAATGGCTGGTTGAGACCTTCACTCATGAACGCGACTACATAGTTGATGTGTTTGCAAGGTGCGGTTCACTTGGATGAGTTTGTCATGATGTCCACCATCATTATCTAGGCATAGAGAATGATCTAGAGGTTGTGCAATTGTGCTTGCAAGACATCTAGATAGAATTTTAATATTAGGGGAACTCTCATTGTGTTACCATGGAGTCAACTTGACTTGATCTCGTTGTGCTATTTTGCCAATTGATGTAATTTGTTATGACATGAGTTGTAGCTTTTTAAAATTTAATTACCATAACGTTATTGTGTCACTTGCGTTCATGTAATTTGATGTTATTGTGATTTTTTAAATCTATGGAGCCTCTTTCATATTGGGGGGAGGTATCCTATATAAGAATATGTAGGGGTTTATATTCAATAAGAGCTTGTATACACTTGGTTTTTTTGTTCTCACTTTATTTGATGGAAGGAGTATCTATACTATAATAAAAGGGGGAGGGATTCAGGTCCCCCTCCCTTGCCACATGTCAAAAGCTCTTGAGTGCGGTGCCTTTCACGCGAGCTTTCCCTGCACCCAGCATGCTCAGTGACAGAGAAAAGCCTACACACACACACACACACAGAGAGAGAGAGAGAGAGAGAGAGAGAAGAGAGAGAGAGAGAGGCGGCCGAAGGAAAATTCTCAAAGCCTTGAAAAGTGTCCAATCTATTATGGAGGGCCTCCTTCAGGCTAGGCCACGGAGGAATAGTGAATTGACAGGAAGCGAAGAGAGCAGCTGACGTCCAGCTAGATCCGTGCCCCAATCGAGCTCAAGCATTCCACCACCGTCAGGCGAGTCCCTTGGATACCAAGATGAGTGTCCCCTTAACTCGCCATACAAGTGTGCACAAAGAGAGGGAGTACATAATCCTTGAGCACCACCTTCAGCCAATCCTATTCCTTGCGTTGCATGGAGGAACAAGTCGTCGATCTCCAAAAGAATGGAAGATGGCACGTGAAAAGGGATCATGTGTCAAGCACGCCTTGATGGAATCACATAAGACCTGCTGATAACAATATTCCAGACTAACCATTGAGAGAGAGAGAGAGAGAGAGAGAGAGAGAGAGAGAGAGAGAGAGAGAGAGAGAGAGAGAGAGAGAGAGAGAGTTGGAAACTACTGGCCATGCACTACCAACAAATCTCATACAATGAATTAGCTAGCAATGAGCAATGAGATCTCGCCAATGAAAATTTATTTACCAACCTTATTGGAACGGCATGCAGATCATAATTGGGAGCTCCATATCTCCATTATTCAGATCAGGTGTCAGCAAATTGCTATGGAATAGCAAGAAGGAAATGTACCTACATGACGACGTTAAGGAGCCTCTGAGTGTGCGTGTGTGTGTGTGTGTGTGTGTGTGTGTGTGTGTGTGTGTGTGAGAGAGAGAGAGAGAGAGAGAGAGAGAGAGAGAGAGAGAGAGAGAGAGAGAGAGAGAGAGAGAGAGAGAGAGAGAGAGAGAGAGAGAGAGCTGGATTCTGGAATTTGACTAGGCAGCGAGTTGAAGCCTAGAGAGAGAGAGAGAGAAAGAGAGAGAGAGAGAGAGAGAGAGAGAGAGAGAGAGAGAGCACCTGACGAAACAGGTCTGTACTCCAGTGTTCGAGTTAAATCTGTCTCAGCTTAATATCGTTCGCTTTGAGGGCAAGGAAAAAGGAAAATTTCCACCAGTGCATCTCTCTCTCTCTCTCTCTCTCTCTCTCTCTCTCTCTCTCCACAGCTATAATATAAGTGGGAGGGATCCCCTCCCCCCCCCCCCCCCCCCCCCCCCCCCCCCCCCACATGGCAACACCTGCTTGCTCCAAGAAACTTTAGGCAATGTGGTCTGCGTGAATAGTGACACACACACACACACACACACACACACAGAGGTCTCTGATGACCCTACTTGAATGTGTGCGAGAAGAGCAACCGCAGAGGCCTCATGCGGCGAGAGAGTGGCACCGTATTCGTTGGGATCATTGAGATTTGGGTGCACGCGCATGCATGTGTGTGTGTGAAGGGACGAAGGTAGGGTCCGTATTCTTTTGGCAGCCTCCTTTATTTTGAGAGAGAGAGAGAGAGAGAGAGAGAGAGAGAGAGAGAGAGAGAGAGAGAGAGAGAGAGACAGAGAGAGAGAGGCGGCACCATTTTATTGTAGACCATATAATGACAAAGTGAGTCTTATGAAACGAGGTGCAAAATCCTCAATCTGGCCAACTTTGTTAACTCTCAAGAGTGTTCTCTTAGGACCTCGCCGCATTGGAGTCTGCACACACACACACACACACACACACACACACACACACACACACACACACACACACAGAGAGAGAGAGAGAGAGAGAGAGAGAGAGAGAGAGAGAGAGAGAGAGAGAGAGAGAGAGAGAGAGAGATGCTAAGTAAGAGCAAGGGGTTTGAGGGTAACGGGGGCCATGCCGCCGCCAAAGGCGACACTGTTTTACTAGTGCACAGAAAGCATATTGCCATGGAGTTGACTGCATTATTGAGAGCTGTAAATTTACTTGCACTCAATGTACTGAATGTTGTTATAAATTTTTTGCGCTATGAGCCCTCTTTTATACTAGGTAAGGTATTCAACATAAGAACATGCAATGGTTTATAATAATATTTAATAAGAGTAGATAGCAATGGTTTGTCAATCAGTGCTCGCAAGTTTATGCTAAATGCTCTCAATTTTTGCACATGCCCATAAAAGCTCAAAAAGTGTTTTAAGTGCTAAAAAATAGAAGATCACCAAATAATTGCACCCTAATAAGTGTAAAACCCATTTTTTTTTGGAAATGTTATTCTCTATGCTCTTTTTTTCCGGATTAGATCCTCTTATATCGTCCCCATCCAGAGACAAGAAAAGCAAAGTGCCTACTTGACAACATTATGAAGGTCGTCATAATGATAAGAAGGATAGAAAAATATAAGTTTGGCCTTTACCTGTGTGGTCTACTATGCTAGTCTCTCTCCTTTCATGAGAGTTACCCACTCTATTTTACTTCTCACATGTATAACTTTTTTCCAAATTGATGTCTACAAGATCTTTGGTTTATTACCTACTAAAAATGGACAAATTTGATAAAATGTCTTCATTGCCATAATCACACATGGTACACAACAATGAACTAATATCTTGTAGGCTAGACATGAATGCTCGGATAAGAGGGACATGGATGACAACCGTCGCGTCCATCCTATACTGCATGTTTAAACAAAAATGCTAATGTGTTTTTTGTTTCTTTACATGATGGTTTTGGATTCAATGGGTATTCACTTTATTGATGCAGAAACCACTTGCTGTAGCTACGATACCTCTTTCATTTTTTAGATGTAGAACAACATCAAAAGTCATTTTCATATGTACATATATTTACAAAAAATATATGTATCTATTTATACTAGTTGTTGTCAACTCTCTTTTCGAATCTTTTGGTTCAAGTTGTGGATAAACTTTAGTACATAAATTAACACTCAAATAGACACACAAAAGGCAAAAGTGATGTAGATTGGTTGTCCCAATTGCCCCCTTGAGCTCAAGACTTTTGGGATAGATGGGATTGTTTCTATAATGTTACTTCTCATATGTGTGTGAGTAAGAATATGAATTAGCCTTTCTATGAACCAAATGAGGTAGAGTGGTTATCCTAGTGCTCTCTTGAGTAACAAGTCTTGAGTTCAAGATTTGTTACTCAAGACTCACTTGATAGATCTTGGTATTCTTCCTATGATTTTAAAACTTTTCATCTCATATGTATGTGTGTGCATGTGTGGAAAATAAGAGGAAATTGGAATGATCTTTATATCACCCGTGTGTGAGATTGGTTATCTAGTGCTCTCTAGAGGTCTCTTGGTATTCTACCTATGATGTTAAAACTTTTCATCTCATATGCGTGTGTGTGTGTGTGTGTGTGTGTGTGTGTGCATATGTGTGGAAAATAAGAGGAAATTGGAATGATCTTTATATCACCCGTGTGTGAGATTGGTTGTCCAAGATCTCTCTTGAGTAATAGGTCTTGAGGTCAAGACTTGTTAGATAGACCTTTAAGCCTTGTAATGGGATGGTTCCAATGTTGTTAAAATTGATTCTTATTATGTTTGTAGGTGTGTGGGTCCTTACCTATAGTTATAGTGGGTAGTTGTAGGTGTGTGTGTGTGTGTGTGTGTATCCTTGCTTATACTTAAACATCACCATCATGGTGATATCATTGTTGTATACATGAGATCATACTTGAAGTAGAACATGTTGTTTATGTGATTACAAGTTGCATCATGTGTTGGAATTAGGGCTGCAGAGATGCACACACAGCTTGGAGAAGATAAAGAAGCTCAAGCCACACAACAAAGAGTGTATTGATTAGTGTGCAAATAAAAAGATAAGTTAGCCCTAGAGTGATTGGTGTATATACAATGCATGGGGGGAAATACCTACTAGTAAAGGAAACTGTGTTCCGCCAGTCCTAAGTGTATTCACACACCTCACCTATCACATATATGGTAACAAATCCCCCCTAGGAGTGATGCAGTGAACAAGAGCTAGCACATAGTGTATTGGGAAGTGTCATTTTGTACAATCCACAAAGGGAAGCAAGCCCAAGGCTTTGCGAAAATCTTTGAACTTCTCATGAGACAATGCCTTTGTCAACAGATTTGCAAGGTTGTCTTGTGTTGGCACATAAGCCAAGTTGACCTCTCCTTAACGTAGGGATAATGCATCTCAATGTGCTTTGTGCGAGAATGAAAAATTGGGTTTCTTGAAACTTCCAGTGTGCTTTAACTATCAATATAGATGATGTAGATGATGGTCGCAGTGTCTTGTCTAACACCCAAATCAGTCATAAGGCATATGAGCCATACACACTCAATGTGCTTTGTGCGAGCATGAAAAACTGGGTTCCTTGCAACTACCAATGTGCTTTAACTATCAATGCAGATGATGGTTGCAGTGTCTTGTCTAACACCCAAATCAGCCATAAGGCATCTGAGCCATACACACTCAATGTGCTTTATGCAAGCATGAAAAACTAGGTTCCTTGCAACTGCCAATGTGCTTTAACTATCAATGTAGATGATGTTGGTAGTGTCTTGTCTAACACCCAAATCAGCCATACACACCCAAACTGGGTTCCTTGCAACTACCAATGTGCTTTAGCTATTAATGTAGATGATATTGGCAGTGTCTTGTCTAATACCCAAATCAACCATAAGGCATGAAAAACTGGGTTCCTTGCAACTGCCAATGTGCTTTAACTATCAATGTAGATGATGTTGGTAGTGTCTTGTCTAACACCCAAATCAGCCATACACACCCAAACTGGGTTCCTTGCAACTACCAATGTGCTTTAACTATTAATGTAGATGATATTGGCAGTGTCTTGTCTAATACCCAAATCAACCATAAGGCATCAAAGCCATACACACTCAAGTATAGCTATGAAGATTGTCATGTACTCAGCTTCACAACTGGAAGTAGCTACAATAGGTTGCTTCTTGCTCAACAATGTTATGCATGAATGGTCAAGCATGAAACAAAAACCACATGTGGACACTCGTGTGTCATAACAACCAACTCCAAAAAAGCATGCAAATTTTGCGGGGGCAATGATAACTGCTTACGACAAAAAAACCCAAGATATAAAGTGCCACTCAAGTAGCAAAAGATCCTTTTAACAACCTTCCAATGCTTAGACCTTGGGCTATGCATAAATCTAGTGCAAACTGAATATGTGGCCTCGTATTGCATACATAAATAAAGCATCCACCAACAAAAGTTTGAAGAAGAGTGACATTGCAAGATCTTTAACATCATGAAAACTTAGTTTCAAACCTATTTTAGTTGGAGTAGCAATAGGTTTGCAACCCTCAAGTCTAAACTTACATACTAATGTCTCCATGTATCTTGCGTGACTCAAAACAATACCTCCATCACACTACTTAAATTGTATGCCCAAGTAATAATGCAAAAGACCCAAGTCTTTCATCTTGTAAGTAGCATTCAATTCTACCTTGAATTCAACAATGTGTGTCTCATTCAAATCATTACTCAAAAAATCATCTACATACAAAATGAAAATGAGATATTCATCACCCTCACGTTTGATATACAAAGTGCTTTCTATTGGATTGTTAAGAAAGCCTTATTTAACCAAGTGAGTATCATATTTCTCAGCGTAAGCAAGAGGAGATTGCTTTAACCCATATAAAGCTTTCTTTAATTTGCACATTTTCTTTTTTTGTCCTTTCTTGAAAAAATTGCGAGGCTACGTTACATTTACTTCCTCAAATATATCACCATTCAAAAACAATGTCTGATTGATGTACATTCCATCCAAAGTAAGCTGCCAATGCACATAGAAAATGAATAGTAGTCATATGACAAGTGGGAGCAAAAGTCTCTTCATAGTCAATGCCTTTTTGTTGTGCACAATCTTTTGCAACAAGTTTAGCCTTGAAGCAATCAATCTTGCCATCTGGTTTTTGTTTCAACCTGTACCAATGGATTTTTTGCCAAGAGGCAAATCATATAAATTCATGTTTCATTTTCTATAAGTGCATCATATTTTGATTACATTGCAGCCATCCAATTTTTTGAATTCTGTGCTTCATCAAAAGAAAGAGGTCCTAAACTAGAAACGGACAATGCATAACAATTTGACACATATGATGTGTGGCAACAACCTGAACGAGTACAACTAGACATGTTAGGCAAAGTATGCACCAACCATTTTGGTATATCCATAGCCTCTTCATTCGCAACCCTTTCCACATCAAGTCCATTTGCATTAGTAACTCATCAGTGAATCTGCCATTAGGAAGAGGATGGAGTCTAAGAGGGCCTCTTTATTTTCCCTGAGATTATGGACAAATAAGTGGACACCATGTGTGCAAGAATGGTAGGTATGTAAGAGAAGTGCAAGAGTGGTCAAAGGATGCACTCCCCCCCACAAAAAGGAGGTGGATAGTTTTATGATTTTTGGCCTTCCATACCTCCTACATACGATCTTTGATTTGAACAAAGATTTAGATCTGTGATGTACACACCGAGGTCTTTTTGTAGATATGCTACATGATATGGCTTTACCCACTAAATTTTAAATTTCATTTTAGGGGGGAAAGTTTGAATTCAGATAAACTAACCATTTTTCCTATTTGAATTCAAAAGCTATCCTTGTTTGCTTTCTTAATAGTAAAGGTTTGACTCCCTTAAATTGCCAAATCAAGAGGCCCACGAGACAAAATTCTAGATGTAATAATTTCATCACTAAAAGTGAGATCTTGAACTATTACAGATCTATCATCCACAACAAGATCAAGAAGTGTAGATACAATCAAAAGGATCTTTTTGATCCTTGGTACATAAAGTGCATCAACAAGTGTAAGAGAACTGCCACTTGTAGCAATCTTTCTAAATCCCTTGACTGGACAAGAGGCATTGTTGGCACAGGTGACCATCTTCCCATGAGGAAAGCCCTTGAGAGAGGCAAAATACTCACGATGCAAAGTAATGCACTTTGTAGCACTCCTATCAAAGTACCAAACATGTGACTCTGTAACAACTCACATACATGCATCATGGATAAAAGGATCATAAGTACACTCTACACTAAATGCACTCTCAGCATTTACATCAACATCACAATATCCATTTACAGAAGATTCTACAATAGTTGCACTAGTGGTAGATCGAGCCTTCAACTTAGGACGTTGTTTTATCAAGTGATCATTAGCCTTGCAATAATGACAATGCGTCTTCTTCTTGCCTTTCTCACGAGAATTCTCAAACGAGTTGTTGCCAGCAAAAGCACTAGACACATGTGATCTGCTACTCACAAAAGAACCACAAGAAGTGGCATTGTTATTACCACCTCCTCTTCGAACAACATCAAAAGCCTATTCAACTGCACGCTGTTTAGCCATGTTCTTTCTTGAAAGTGACTCTTCTAATAGAAGTGTGCATAATGCATCAAACTTGACATCTTGAGGGTTTCCTTGGGTCACAAGTCTCCAAGTACTAGCAAAAGTCTGCTGGCAATGCATCGAGAACAATATGTACAAGTGAACAATCATAAATAACTTCACCTACAAAAATGAGTTTCCCATTGATATCCATGATACCAGCAAGAAAAGTGTCTATGGCATCTTTCTCTTGCATAATCTTCGACTCCAGATCTTTATAGAGCAATGCAATTTTAGCTTCATTGCGACTTGCATAAAGACTAGCCATAGTATCCCAAGCATGCTTGCTGATTTTGCTGAGTGAATGTGAAGAGTAATAGTGCGCTTCACAGATAATAAAATCAATGCATGAGCTTGCACATCTCTAACGTCCCAACGAGATTTCTCAGTTGTAGGCAAAACAAATCTAATAGTAATAGATATGCTAGAATATACAACATCCTCAATAGAGCCGGTATCCACAGAAGGTGGATATACATCAAATTCCCTGCACAACATTCCAGATGCTCTTTGACACAAGAACATGTGTCATCATGCAAGCCCACATTAGGTAGTTATCCCCATCCAGTTTGTTCTTAGACACAAACATCTTCACAACATCTATGTTTTTGTTAGCCATGGAAATAACCACACCCAATGTCAAAACTGCCCCAAAAGAGGAAGAATGAAGTAGGACTAACACATGCTATATAGCACAACTTGAAGAGGAGTCGTAAGGGATCTGTTTTGCAAAAAGTTGCACTGAAAAAATTCTACACAAAATGGGCAAAGTTGCTTGCATATTCTTGCCTATAGTGGAAACAGAGGCCGAAATGAGCTCGAATCAAAATTCTGAGCACACCCAACCTCTACGAGCTTAACTCAAGTATCACTTGACCTGTTGACGCTCACCAAAGCTTGCCCAATTTGAAGAAAATGAGTGGGGGGGTGTTGGCAACTATGCTCGAAAGGGTGCAACCTGCTCTAATACCAATTGTCGGAATTAGTGTTGTAGGGATGCACACACAACTTGGAGAAGATGAAGAAGCTCAAGGCACACAACAAAGAGTGTATTCCTTAGTGCACAAATAGAAAGATCAGTTAGCCCTAGAGTGATGGGCATATATACAATGCACAGAAAAAAACCTCTTAGTGACAGAAAAAGTGCTTGGATGGTCCTAAGTGTGTTCACACACATCACTGCCACATACATGGCAACATCATGTTATGTAGACATTTATGCTATGCGAACAATACCTAAGATAATAGTTATTGAGGTTCACCTGAAAAATAAGTAGAAGATTTTGCTACATTGTAAAAAAAATCTCCCATGAGAGACACGAGTTATCAAAATGGGCATAATGCTTTTTTTTTTTTTTTGTTTAGTATCAATGACTCATAATATTATTGTTTTCTTTTGTCCTCATGAGAGATTTTCCAGGCGAGCTCTCATACCACTCTTGTTTGAAAAAGGAGGGAAAGAAACACTACTAAACTAAACCATGGAAACTCTACACACACAATCAAGCAGCCCTTTCATGCTTTCCAAATCAGACGTAGACATGTTAGGCACAAACTTACTCACACACACAATCCATCAAGTATGATAGCACATTAAGATAAAAATAATTAGAATGATGTAAACAAAATCAATAGCTTACACACATAGAGTAGAGAGGAGAAGAGGGAATTTGTACAACAACGGCATAATCTTAACCCCCAAAGTGCACAACCGCACGAATCTCTTTACACTTGGTTATTTGATATTTTTACTAAAGTCATTCTTACCCACATATTTATAGGGGGTGTTTCCCATAAGCATTATTTCTACACTAACTTATTCTAAGCTAAGCTATGTGCAAACTTGAATGGCGACAATGATGGGAACTGTGAAAAAAAATGTAATACTACTCGACAACCCTCCTTCAACTCCAACCTACAATTCATTCATCCACACATTAGTTAAACCACTAACCACAAGAACTACAAGCAAAGATAAACAAGTTTAACTATTCCTATTTACATTATGATGCTAAACTGCACGACCATGGTGATTTTTTAAGTGTCCCAAATCAATCATTCGAGAGGACGGACAAAATCATAACACAACCAATTCCTCAAGAAGCACATAGTTACGATTCTATTATCTCACTTAGATATTTGTTTGGTGACAAGTTTCTGTGCAAATTCAAAATGTGGCTTGATTTATAAGATTTATGCAAGATTGGATTCTTAAAAATATGGGTTTTCTTAGTTTTTACCTATAGACACACTATAAAGCATAGCTTTACAATACAACAACATTAATTCTCTTTTTTTGATACGAGCTTTGAAATAGCAAAATTTACCTCCCAATTCGAATTTACGAAATAAAAATCGTTTGCTTATAAATTATAGTAGGCATAAGAACTAAGGTTGAAGATAACGTTGACCGTAAATAACAATAGTAAGTATTGGAAAAGATTTATAGACTTGAAAAATAGTGAGACGTTATAGTTTTTTACTTAAATTTTGAAAAAATACTCTGAAAATTTGGTGAAAATTTTAGCTTGAACTCTACATGAATCTACTAATATAGTATTCATTTTGAATTTTCATCACAAAACCTCAAAATATATATTTGCTTCTAACTTCACAGAATAAATCCAAAAATTTGGTAGGGCTTTCCCACTCTTTCAATTGATCCGTGTAAAGATGCCTCTTGGAAGGTCTAGATGGTACTGGGTGAATCGGAGGCGGAGTGGAGAAAGGAGTTGGCCACAAGCAAGGTTAGGTGCCTATTCTGATCTTTTTCCATCTTAGCGCCTTGCAGGTTTTTGCCATGGCTGAACGTCTGCTAGCTTCAAGCTCTGCACATTGTAGACTTCGGAGATCAAATTTATGAACTCTCGTTTCCGTCATGGTCGAGCGTCTGCTAAAGCCTTGCCTCATCTTGTGCTTCTTAAAGCTACATTGTATAGAATTAATTTTAGATTCCAAAAGTGATAATTTGGAGCCGTTGCCATGATCATTTTTCTGTTTAGAGACCACAACTTTTGTGTATGGGATGATATTCATGTTTCTTTTGCATGGCATTAGCAGCTGTTACTACGGAAGCCTTGTCGGAGATGGCCCTATGGAGGATGGTAGCGAAGCTTCTCCATGGCAAAAGAGATGGCGTGCAGAGATGAAGAGAGAGAGAGAGAGAGAGAGAGAGAGAGAGAGAGAGAGAGAGAGAGGAGCAGGACACCAATGAAACAAGGCTTTTCTTTTGTTGTATTAATCTTAAAAGCCTTACATATATAAAAAGTGGAATTTGCCATGCAAACTTCTAAAAGAAGTGGAGTGCATCTGCATGTTCCATGAGAATGTTCCCACGGGTTGCCATGACTTAACTAGGGGTTGCAAAACCTAACAATCCCCCCCTCAAGCCTGAACCACTGACAACGGATTTGACACAAACTATGGCAGAGTTCACCTGAATCTATGAGTAACAATAACATAGGTGTGTGCGTGCACTTCCCTCAGACAACTATCAGAGTGAGACAACAAGAACTTGACCAAATAGAAAAATGAGAGGTCTTACCACTTTGTTTTTGTGGCAGTGTTTATAACCCGTACAAATTTTTGACTACATGCAATAAGTGACAATTGATATGCTAAAATAAGGCTTTTGACAGAAAATATATGATGATGTTGATAGTATATAAAATCTATGACAGTAAGAGGGAAAAACAATTTTTGTACTTTTTGTTGATGTACCAAGTGCTCGAAGCAAATCTTCATGTTCTGCATCTGTTGTCGTATTGCCAATCGTATTTGATTAAGAAGAAAGACCACTAAACTGATATATATGACATACACATCAAAGAGAGATTCTACATTTAAATTAATGCAAAATACCCATGTAATTGAAAGCATCTTGGTCCTTCAAGTGATCATCTTCACTTGGTATAAAATACCTCATATCAAATTGCACATGGTCTTGTCAATTTGACTTCCATGCATCCAAAAAGTCTCCTCTAACAATTCTTCTACAGTGTCCAGGTCCTTTGGTGATAGCATTTTGAGATGCTTGCTAACAAGCAATTGCTCCACATGTTCTTAGCACGTACTATTCAGACTTGTCGTCAACTGCGGTTTTGATGCTCCACCAAGGTGTTTTGAAAAGCTATGCGTTTTGGGACACAGTGATGTGCCTTGTTGAGCCTTAACAGTGTTTCAGAAGCTCCCTCACCAATTATATGCCCTATAACAGCGTTATGAAACGCTTGGGCATCGACTAGAAATTAGGTACGTTTTGAGATGCTGGTCGAAATTGTGACAACGCCTCACCAACCCACCGCCTGTTGCACTGCCTAGGAAACGGTGAAGAGTCAGCGTTTTAAAACGCCTTGAGGCTCTACATGCCTCAGTGCCACCTGCATGCCTATTGCTATCGTCAAGTGCCCGCCTTTGTTTCTTGCAGCGTTTTAAAACGCCCTCCCAAACGCCCTGTCTTCGCATCGTTTTAGAATGCTTCTCCGCTTGGGCTTGGAACCCTCACCTGTCCGCTTTCTATTGCAACTGCGCCACCAAGTAGGGTAGCGTCTTAGAACGAGTGCAATGCCCGGAGCCGACCTCGTCCACCAAGATCTCTCCTATGCTCTGTCTGCCAGCGTTTCAGAACGCCGGGTTGTGCTTGTGATGAGCCTATCAGAATGTTGCGTCCTTGCTTGCCAGGGCTCTGATACCACTTGTAGGAGATGATGCTAGGGTGGTTGGTAGCGAAGCTTCTGCATGGCAGAAGAGATGGCGTGCATAGATGAAGCACGAGAGAGAGAGAGAGAGAGAGAGAGAGAGAGAGAGAGAGAGAGAGAGAGAGAGAGAGTTCTGTGGCTTGACACGTCAACAGTACAGAAGCAACGCTTTTTTTTTTGTATGTATTAATCTTGAAAGCCTTGCATATATAAAGAGTGGAATTTGCCATGCAAACTTCTAAACGAAGTGGAGTGCATCTGCATGCTCCACGAGAACGTTCCCATGGGTTGACACGACTGAACCAGGGCTTTCAAAACCCAACAAGCCTTGGTCTGAAAGCATCTATGCATTCCAAAAGGAGCTGGTGCTCTTGTTTTGAGTATGAATTTTATCAATGCCCCCCTGTGATGTTCGTTGTGGAAGGAGAGGCCATGGTGTCTGGCTGGAGTATGTTCTGTAGGCTAGGTTGAGATCTTGCACACTTAAGCAGAAGTTCGTCAGTGGGGATCACAATTTTTTCCTTTCTAATTAAAAAAATAAAATTTGTGGCCCTGAATTTCTTCAAATTCCTCTGTCTATTGGTCCAAATCTTTATGGTTTGCTCGGACGGAAGTCCGGTATAGCTACAAGCTATTCCTACTCTGTGGCCAACAAGTCGAAGGGAATTATTATATGGACAGATGAGTCTTTCCACGAGGATCTCTACAATTCGAAAAAGGTTAGCCATCTGATGTTTGCAGTATCGCTTGTGATTAGAATGGGTGATTGAGCTTTTGTGGTTCTCCATGAACGTATTCGTTCAATCTGTAAGTGAAGGATGAGTTCATCAAGAGGGGATGATTGTATAAAGGCACATATTTAAATTCACATTAGGGGTTTAATAAAGTTTCTCAAAAGATATTTGAAGGGTCATTTGCTAGACACTATAAAGCAGAAGATACTATCCAATATTAAAATTTTTAAATTTATAGGATTGCACTTAAAAAAGGGGTTGTAATTGCATTTTAGTACAAAGAGACCATTTTGTGACATACTGACATACTGGTAGGTTCATGGTTTTATTGCACGGAATCTTTGTAGATTTCGATTGAGGCCTCGACTAACCCGTGCATAGGCGCCAGCCTAACAGTCCCCAAAACTCTCAAAGAGAGTCCAACTTGGATGAACGCATGCCTACTTTCCAACAAGTTGGAGTAACCACCTCACCTAAAGTTTTTTTTGTGCCCACAGTCGTTTGCATGTTTACTAAAAAAAACACCTCTGCATCAGCTCTTGCGCGTAGCACTTAACCTCAACCCGCTCTTTCCTCAACTGCTCTTTACCTTGTCTGAAGCCTCTGCCTTCGCTCCCCTCGTGTTTTTTCTTGGATTTTTCCTCAACAGCTTCGTTGGCATCTACTGAAGATTCTCCTCAATTAAGATTTTTTTTAAATCGTTAGGACATACTACCTCATAGCATTAGAGTATAGTGTTTTTCTAAAACCCTTGGACATGGTATGGATACTTTCCTATTGCCCCCCCCCCCCCCCCCCCCCCCCCCCACCCCCCCCAAAAAAAATAAAAATAAATCATAGTAACCACCACTTGATTAAACCAATATAACCACATGATCAGATCAACAACTGCTGTAGGCTATGCCAAAATTGTGCCATATGTCCGTGCTTTAAATATAAGAGAGCAATGAGCAATATTTTGGTTACATTGACCTAGGTGCCTGAGTGGTGTTCGTGGCAATCCCAACTTGGCAATTTTGCTTGACATTATTTCCCTAGACTTTTTGGAGAATGGCATAAAATAGATGGACATGATTAATACTAATCTTGGGACGTATGGACCTGCTATAGATTCAAGAATTTGCTGGTTGAAGAAGAACAAAGATAACAATACGAGAATGTGTTATAGAGTATCTCCCAGCATATAATGTACAAGAAAAGGCAATTAGTGTGGTATAAAAGCATCCATTGGTGGTGCCACTATTTCCCATTTTTAGTGGGACCACCTGTGACTCCCAAAAGGGAGGGACCTTAATGATATATGAAAATAAAATTTGAAATTTTTAGGACTAAGGAATTGAAAGTGACACTTACAATTCAGAAACCTGTGAGGGCATTGTTGCTAGGAGAGGGGCCGTATGCATCCCATCAATAGAATGGCTTTCTCTCTCATACTGACATAGGTCTTTTTGCCCCCCCCCCCCCCCCCCCCCCCAAAACAAATAAAAACACACACACACCCACAACCCCTTAAACACAAAAAAAAAAAACATGTGTGCCATCAGAATGCCTAATTAACCTCTTGCAATACTGCCATCTCCCGTGCTGCATGCCATAGGCTACCTCTACCTTCTAGGCCCAAAAGCATTTAGGCACCCCTTTCTTAATATTCATCAGGCTAAGTGTGCCCTCCACAAATAAAGAAGGACATCACCTCTTAGAGGATCACCACCCCCTCAAGGAGGAGCAAGAAGGCACCTATGGAGCCAGGTGCTCGAGTAGACCCCTCCCCTCCACGACAAAAGCAGAGGTTGTTATTAAGACCAAGAACCTCCCCTCCCTCTGGTGCAAAATTGTCATGTAAAGATGGGTTTTTACTACAATCAATAGGTATAGTTTTTCTTTGGAAACATGTAAGTTAACTCTTTGGTGATCCTTGGCAATGGCTGCTTGGTATCCAAGACTGATAGATTTTTCTTTTTATGAGCTCCACATTGAGTATGGGCTTACTCTTGATGGAAAGCTGCTCAAATTCCTCATTGAGGTTTGCTGCTATAACAATGGCTACTTTCAAGGATCCATATAAGAAGAATGCTAAGGTATTCCTCAACAATGCAAGGACAAATTTTTGTGAAATTTTCATTTCTATACAAAAAAGTATTCCAAGTTGTCCCCTCCAACAATGACATTATGACCAAGTTTGTGAAGGGCTTCACAGTTTCCTATAAGCGGTGTGTGGTGGCTACTGGTGATCCTCAAAGGCACAAGATTTCATGGGAAGTAGTCGTGAGGATGTGCTTGATACTTGGAGGTTGCAAAAGGGACCCTAGAGCGAAAATTAAACAAGTTCATGTTTGATATGGGTGTCACTGGTGAAGGTCCACCCATGGACATGGTTGTATCCTTCATGTCGACAATGTTTGCATCAAAGCCAAAACCTATTGAGTGTGTTTCCTAGCCCTCTATATTGACATGGTTATTGAAATTGCAGGTGGCTTGAGTTAGAATGCTGCTACAAGAGAAGCGCAACCTTTGATTGTGCAACGAACAAATTTCTATGGGTGGATGTAGGTTTCATGTTACCTTTGTTAATGACCATACAAGGAAGGTATGGGTCTACTTCGTGAAGGAGAAAAGCGAGGTGTTTACTCACTTCCAAAATTTCAAGGTTATGGTTGAAAAACAGATAGAAAAATATGTACAATACTTGAGGACAAACAGAGGGGAAGAGTACTTCTCCAATTAATTTAGCAATTTTTTGAGAAAGCGTGAGGATCGAATAAAATATTGATGTAGGTATACTCCATTACAAAGTGGTGTTGTTGAGTAAAACATGCACATTTTAGAATTTTCGAGGGCAATGAGGAACAAGCAAACTATGCCTCATTGTTATTGGGCTAAGGCAATCACTCTATGACTATCTACATTATGAACATGACTCCCACTACTCTTGGGACACCGAAGAAAAAGTTTACTGGCACAAAATTTGATTTGGCACACCTTAAAATTGTTTGGACGTATTGCTTATGTGCATTTTTTGCATGAGTTGCAAAGAAAGTTTGATCAAAATGTTGAGCAAAGTGTGCTCATTGGTTAATCCCTTGGTAAAAAAGAGTACAAATGTTAGAGCCTTGTCACATGTTCCGTAAGGGTGAGAAGGGATGTGGATTTTGATGAGTTGAAGAGCTAATATGCTAATATAAAGGATGAACTTAGGGCTATTGCTAAGTCCTACAAGTTCATCAAATCTATCAAGGACAGAAAAGGTTGATGATTGATTCCCCAAGGATGCCAAGTTCGAGAGCAAGTCATGATGATGGTTATTCAAGTTGCTTGGAGCAAAGTCTCGTTTAGGAGTTTGGTATACCATATGTGAAGACTCTAGGTGCAAGAAGCATGTAGGCATAAAATAAGGCACTTTGCAATGATTGTGGACCACAAAGATCTAGAAGAGTAAGGAATCCTATGATGAGATTTTATGATAGTTATGTGGCTCGCCATTGTGCATATATGGCAAAGATTGTACAGGATGTACAACCTACTTTCTTTGAAGATGCTATTGGAGATCCAAAGTGGGATCAATCTATGGATGAGGAGATGGCCACCCTTATGCTAATGAGACATGGAATTTGGTATTATTTACAAAATGAAAGAATGTTATGGACGGGTTTATTCATATATTGGATTAAGATGGGTTTACGAATTGAAATACAATGCAGATGTCTTAGTGAGCAAGTACCGAGATAAATTGGTAGCAAAGGGCTATGCACAAATTAATGCGGATCACTTCTTGTACATGCAAAAGAATGAAGCAATTATTATGATTATATGCATCTATGTGGATGATTTAAGTGGTGGTGGTTATCATGAGGCTAAATTTGAGCATGTATAGAGCATCTTCAAGTTGGATTTTGACATGAAGGATTTGGGAGAGCTATGTTACTTTTTGGGCATTGAGATTACACACATAGAAAAGGGCATACTATGGTTGATTGTAAGGCTTTTTCTATACCCTTGGATCAAAACATGAAGGTGCAGATGATATGGGTGATGTGGTTGATAATGCCACCATGTACAAAAAAATTGTGGGTAGCTTGATCTACTTGGAAATCCCATGACCATATTTCAGTTAAACGACTAGGCTTGAGTGCTAGTTTATGCAGCTTCCCAAGACAGCCGCACTTGGATGCAATGAGGTGTACATTGTGCTAGGTAAGTGTTACATAGGATTATGCACTATTTTATGAGGTTAGCATGGAGATGAAGCTCTATGGTTACACAAATGTGGATTGGGTTGGTAGTCTTATTTGATTGGTGATCTACTTGCTCTTAGGGTTCAAACCAACTGGCCAGACACCCATCACATTGATAGTACTAACATTATCTATTCTTTTGATCATATAGAACAATAAAGAGTAGTGAGGCATTCCAATCCTCATTGAGAAATCCACCAACATTGTGTATCTGCTCTTCTTCTCCCTCTCACTTCGCACTCACCGCGCACTCTTAAAGTGGTATCAGAGGCAAAGGTTGTGATGCTACTCCTCTCCCGATGTTTCTGTCTTCTTGGCGAGCTTCACATCGGCAATGGATTGAAGCGTGAAGCTTCCATGGATATGGAGACATTGTGAACTCGTCACATAGAGCTTACATACGAAGGTGGCAAGGGGCTGAGCACCACAACCGTAAGGGGTGAAAGATTGAGATTTCTATGAGCTCAAAGATAGAGAGAGAAGCAAGTTGCTTAGTTTAGGACATATTGACACCAAGTCATTGTTTTCTTCATAACTTGAGCTACAAAACTTAGATTCATTTTTTTGTTATCAAAATGGAAATCTCTTTGAGCTCTAAAACTTTGTAGAAGAACTTGTTAGTTGGCTTGGAGTACAGGTATGTCTAAAATTAAAAACATAGAAACTGTTTTCTCAGGATACATTGTGCATTCGAGTTGAGTAAGAGAGGAAAGAGAGCGTAGAAAGAGAGAAAGACATAGCTTCATCTCAACTTCCGACATTGAAGCCCTCAAGGAAACATACACACTCTCAACATCGACAAATTCTCTCTTCGGCATTTGTGAGCTTTACTCGTCGTATCAAATACACACTCACACACAGGCTCCAATTTTTGACATCGACAACACGTTTTCTTGGCTTGGGGTATTGGCTTCTCGTACGACATTGACGTTCACGGGTGAGGTGCCTCTTCCATAGAGGAGTGACACCCAACACTTGCATCGGCATTGGTATTGACTTCGAGGACATCAACTATAGGTTTTCACATGCTCTTTGGCATTGTACTGAGAGTGACATGAGGAGATAGGTTAGAGATTGCCAATAGCAGTAGTTCTATGCATTTTTTGAGAGCAATTATGGATTTCCATATGCATTCTTGGCATTGATGTATGTTCTTTGTGTATTGTTCATGCATAGTTTTTTACGGCTTCTCAGAGATAGCTCTCATATCCAATTTCTTACATGCACAGGGACACTCACAGGTTCTTTGGACACAGTAGTTTTGTGAGACTCTTTGGCAGACAATGACAGTCGTTACAATTCCAGTGGGAGTTTTGGATGCATATGGTTTATGCGTGATTAGTACTTGAGAGTTCTTGTGCTCTGTTGAGAGCATTTTACTCCTTGCAGGGAGCCAGTTCTGTGCTTTTGCTTGCATATTCATTGGTGCCTATTTGAGTTCTTGTCCTGCAATTTTGCAGTGACATTTTCACATTTTGGATGTACATTGTATTGTAGATGCTGTCATTGTACCTCGTTGTGGAGCCAATTTTGGCTTGTTTTGGTAGCACGGCCAAATCTGAGACTCGATTCAAAAGAGCCCTTTTGAAGTCTAAGGCTAATCGTGTCTAGATAGCCTTTTGTGAGGGTCATTGCATGAGATCTTTTGAAGCCAAGAAATGGGGCCGTGCTACCTAGTATGAGGTGGATTAGGTTTTTGGAGATTCCCATTTGTGGTCTCGCCATAGGATATGTATATGCGGATATAGGTGTGTTAGTAGATGTACCCAACGGGCACCCTCCTAGCAGGCAACATCATCACAGGGCCAAGATCTTTTGTAATCTTTTTTTTTTTGAGAAAGCCTTGTAAAAACAATAGGAATTATGATTATTGAGCCACATCATTGTAAAATCTGAGTCATAATCTTTTCGTCCTGAGCTAAAAGCCTTGTAAGCCGGCCATTGGCCAAAAGAGCCCTAGGTATCAAGTTCAAATTTTCAAGTTTGAACACACACCTTTGCATCTTATCTAAAGCTTTGAAGATCTCTGAGCGTACGATTGAGAGCGGCTACTCAATAGCACATTGTAATCCAATTTTCTCAAGCTTTGGTAATCAGAATTCAATTTTGACAAGTGCATTGTGTTCCTTGTCGCTTGCTCTTTAAGTTTAGTGTAATCATTCTCAAGTTTGCTATGATTTGTGACTGCTTGTATGTGAGATAGATCTACTGTTTTGAGTGTAAAAATGGTTGTTTTTGCCATTTTGGCCATAAGAGAGTGTTCCTAGACTATAGGGCAACCTTTTTGGATAGTTTTGTTGTAGTTTTTAGGACCTTGATCATGATGGATCGTGATTTTGGTGCCTTTTCGGATTGCGATGAGACTTGGTAGGAAGGTGTCCCTAGGCCTAGTAGACCTCCTCCTAAAGTTTCATTGCATTTAGAGTTCATTCGAGTGTCAAAATGACGTGACGACCTAGAGCGGTGAAACAAGACATGGGCAAATTTGCCTCAATAGAGAGTAATAGATTTGCTAGTGCTGAGATGGCTTCATTTTGTAGGTTCACTTCTTGAGGTTGACACCCTCAAGAGTCTCCGTGCCCCATCCAAGTCGCTTCCTTGCGTATTGACATATTATGTTAGTGCCAGATAGCTATGCTATAGATCTCTATCGCGGTGACCCGCTAACATTGATGCCGTTTTGCTGGGGATAGTGGTCCTTAGGTGGTGAGTGACTTAGTCATTTTTGTAGCCTTCTTGTCTTTAAATTTTGATACCCATTCCATTCACACCTTAGCAGTCAAGCATCTAGATGCAGGGTTTAATGCTTGGTAGAGGCTGAAAATCGGGGACTTGCTCGATCTACTCTTGATAGGCATAAAAATTTGTGAGTGAGATACAAAAGACATTTCATTTTGGATTTTTCTTGATGCTTTGAAATTACTGTTCCATTACCCATTTCATCTTCAAATTTCCATTGTTTGTATATTTTTGTTCCTAGATTCATTTCAACACTTAGGAGTAGACTAAGTAGCACCATCAACTTGGGTTGGGAAGTTCAGGGCAAAAACCACAAGAAACCATATTTTGGTAAGTGAGACCATAACCCTGAAAATTTAAAAATTTGATGGTCAAAACTTAAAAGATGATCAAAACCCAAAAATTTGTGCAAAAAAGGGATAACCAAACCCATAAGAAGCAAACTGGAAAGTTTCATCCTGTTTGGTGGAGAAACAGGGATCGTGATCCATGTACCTCTGTGACATTTTGATGAGAGACTGATACCAGTGGGTCAAGGGTGGTTCCTAGCAATTGAATACACAAATGTGGAGTGAAATTGACAATGAAAACACACTGAAAATCAAGAAAGTGGACAAAGCTTCCAAAAGCTTTATAAATTTACCAAAATTTGTGGATTTTCAACTTTTAGAAATTTGAAAAGGGGTGAGAATTGACCTCAACATGGTACAAGCAATTTGCTAACCAAAGTTTCATGTCAAAAGGCTGGAAAACATGGATTGCGATCCATGTATATTTTGAGCATCTGAGGGTGAAATTTAACCAGTAGGTAGCTGGCATCAGTTAAAATAACTTTCACAAAAGGCACCATAGCAAAAATTGCAAAAAAGTGGGTCATCCAAAGACCAATACCTAGTCAAAAACCATAGGGCAGACACAAAATTTTGCTATTGATTGACAAAAAAGTCTTTTAAATCCAAAACAAAGTTGTGCAAGTGACCAAGGGGCCAAATTTGGGGTCCAGATCTAATGGAACATGGATCGCGATCCATGTACCTTTTTTGATTTTTGGATAGAGACCATGCTAGTTTGTAGCATAGGACATTACAAACAAAAGTTCCAAAATGTACCGTAGCTAGAACTAGTCCTAGGGAGCATAGTGGTCACTTCAAAATTGAATTTGGAGTTGATTTGTGGATTTTACAAGCAAAATAAGAATTTCTGTCAAAAGTGCGATAAAATTTTGTTGGGATCAAATTTTGACTAACAAAGTGACTGTAAACTCATAGCCACCAAGTGTTTTTGTATAGATTGCAAGAGCTAGAGTGTGTGCCCCAAAGTGCTATCAATCGGAGGGTTTAGGTGTATCAAATAAGATAATAGGTCAGGGTTTTGCAAGAATGTTTTGTTGATGTATTTATGATCAGGTAGACTATACCAGAGTAGAAACCCTGCTGCTAGAGATCAAACTAGTCACATTTTGACAAAAGAGAGTGTCAACCAAGGATCGCGCGAACTTAGATCCCATTATAGAGTAAAGTTTTTCTGCTACTTATTCAAAGAGATCGTACACCTACATGGCTGTTAGGTTCAAGAGTGTGAGTTTCAAAGAGGGAACAACAATGGGAGTGGGACCATCCCAATTGACACCAACCATGAAACTCTTGCACTTGAAATTTCAATTGAAAAATGAACAAGGTGCAATAAAAAATGGTATGGATCCCTACTCTGTTAAACTAGAAGAGAGACTGTGTTGGAATTAGGGTTGCAAAGAAACTCACACAGCTTGGAGAAGATGAAGGAAGCTCAAGGCACACAATAGAGAGTGTATTACTTAGTAAGCAATGGCTAGAGTGATGGGCATATATACAATGCACGGGGGAAAAAACCTCCTAAAGAGGGAAAAAATGCCCCGGCGGTCCTAGTGTGTTCACACACATCACTACCACATGTATATGGTAACAAATTGGAATTAGGGTTGCAGAGAAACGCACACAGCTTGGAGAAGACGAATGAAGCTCAAGGCACACAATAGAGAGTGTGTTACTTAGTATGCAATGGAAAGATAGATAGCCCTAGAGTGATGGGCGTAGAAACAATGCACGGGGGAAAAAACCTCCTAAAGAGGGAAAAAATGTCCCGGTGGTCCTAGTGTGTTCACACACATCACTACCACATGTATATGGTAACAAATCCCACCCTGGAGTGATGCGGTGAACGAGAGCTGGCACATGAGTAAAGGGAAGTGCCATGCCTTGAGGACATGATCAGTCCACAAAGGGGAGTAAGCCCAAAGATTTGCGGAAAGCTTCAAGCTTCTCACGAGACAATGCCTTTGTGAAAAGATCTGCAAGGTTGTCCTATGTTGGCACATAAGCCAAGTTGATCTCTCCTGCTGAGAGCCCCTCCCTGACATGGTGGTAATGCACCTCAATGTGCTTTGTGCGACAAGTGGGAGCAAAAGTCTCTTCATAATCTATGCCTTTTTGCTGTGCATAACCCTTTGCAACAAGTCGAGCCTTATAGCGATCGATCTCACCATCCGGCTTGCATTTCAACTTGTAAACCCACTTCGTACCAATGGCCTTTTTGCCAGGAGGCAAATCACATAAAGTCCATGTGTCATTTTCTATAAGTGCATCATATTCTGATTGCATGGCAACCATCCAATTTTCTGAATTCTGTGCTTCATCAAAAGACAGAGGCTCCTCAATATCATGTAAGCTAGACACAACCAAAGCATAACAATATGATGCATAAGATGCATGGTGAGAGCCTGAACGAGTACGACTAGACAAAGGTGCATCCAATTTACTATCACGCAAAGTGTGCACCAACCATTTTGGCATACCTCTAGCCTGCTCATTTTCAGCCCTTTCCTCATCAAGTACATCATGTACATCTGCATCAGTAATAGGCTGATCTGTAACATTTTTAGAAACCCCCATAGGCTGTACATTTGCCTCATTGGAACTTATATTTGTATTTCCACAACTGAAAAGAGGCAACAAAGTGCCATAAATGTCCTGTGAGCTTACATTACTGTCTCTAGTAGATGACAGCAAGGGCTAAACAGAATCTTCCACAAACACTACATCCCGTGAAACCGAAATACGTTTTGTTTGCGGATGATACAACTTGTAACCTTTGCTTTCAGCACTATAACCAACAAAAATACATTTGACAGCCTTATCATCCAATTTTCTGCGCTGTGTTTGTGGCACCAAAGCATATGCCAAACAACCAAAAACACGCATGTGCTCAATAGAAGGCTTTCTATCATGCCATGCTTCATATGGAGTAATAGACTACAAAGCTTTCATAGGACACCTGCTAAGTACATAAGTGGCCCACATGATGGCCTCAAGCCAAAAATAATGCGGCAAAGCTTGACTTTTGACCATACATCGTGCCATTTCCGTAAATGACCTGTTTTTCCTCTCAGCAACACCATTTTGTTGAGGTGTATAAGGCACTGCACATTGGTGTTTTATCCCACGATTAGCCAGAAATGCATTAAATTCATGAGACATATACTCCCCCCCTCGATCAAAACGGAGGGTGCCCATAGTACATTTCAAACATTTTCAACCATAGCTAGAAATTGTGTGAAGCACATAAAAACTTCGAACTTCGCTTTAAGCGGAAATACCCATGCATGCCTGGAGTAATCATCAATGAAAGTCACGAAGTAAAGGTAATTGCCCAAGGACGGAGTTTAATGGGCCCACAAACATCACTATGCACAAGCTGTAACCTGCATGTGGCCCGAACTGAACCATCCTTTGGAAACTTAGAACGATGCATCTTACCCAAAATACAACCTTCACAAACATGTTTGACAAGTGCTTCAAGAGGCAGCAAAGAAGAAACCATATCAGATTTCTGCAAACGCAACAAACTGGAAAAATTCAGATGACCAAAACGTGTATGCCAAAGTTTTGCAGCTGAAATAACCCTTGAATCTGCAACAGCATTTGCAAAATTTTGCCCACACTTCTCATACAAAGTGAGCTTATATAGCCCACGGCACAAAAGGCTAGATGCAACAATTTCATCACCAAAACTGAGATCATGAACTGTACATCTGTCATCCAGAAATTTGACTATAAGTCCAAGTCTAGCAAGTGCGGATATAGATAAGAGATTCTTCTTGATCCCAGGTACATAAAGTGCATCAACAAGTGTGAAGGAACTGCCATTTGTAGCAGTAAGCACAATCTTTCCAACTCCCTGAACCGGATAAGAGGCATTGTTGGTACAAGTGACTGAATTCCCATGAGGGACAGACTCGAGAGAGGTGAACAATTCACGATGTGAAGTAATGTGCTTTGTAGCACCACTATCAAAAAACCTCACATGTGAATCTGCAGCAACTGACAAGCATGCATCATGGACAACATGATTGTAAGTGCACTCTACACTAAAAGCCCATTCTACATCGACATCAGCATCACAGTCTCCTTTCATAGAAGAATCAACAATGGCTGCATTTGTAGTGGAACCAGCATTTGAAGTGGAACCACCCTCTTTCTTCTTAGCCTCTTTGGCCTTCCACTTAGGACACTGCTTGATCAAGTGATCATTAGCTCTTTTTGCCCTTATCACCAGATTTTCCAGACGAAGTGCTGTCAGCAGAGGCATTGGGAACAGAAGTTTTGCCACTCGTAGTAGAACCATAAGAAGTGGCTGCATTGCTGTTACCACCCTTTCTTTGAGAAGCAATAAAAGCCTGTTCAACTGCACACTGTCTAGTCCTGTTTTTTCTGGAAAGTGACTCTTGCAATAGCAATGTGCATAATGCATCAAACTTGACAACTTATGGATTTCCTTGGGTCATAAGTCTCCGAGTACTAGCAAAGTCTGGTAAGAATCTCATCAAGAACAGTCTGCACAAGGGAACTATCTGAAATAACTTCACCTGCAGAAATAAGTTGCTCATTGATATCCTTGACACTAGCAAGGAAAGTGTCCATATCATCTTCCTCATGCATAATCTTCGACTCCAGCTCTTTACGCAGCAAAGCAATTTTAGCCTCATTGCGGCTTGCATAAAGACCTGCTAGAATATCCCAAGCCTGTTTTGCAGATTTTGCTGAATGAATGTGAGGAACAATGGTGCGCTTCACACACAACACAATCAATGCATGAGCCTGCGCATCCTTTACATCCCAACGAGCTTGTTCTGTCGTAGGCAAAACAACTCTAATAGCAGCAATCCTTGCAGACCTGCAACATCCTCAACATCGCCTACATCCTCAGAACCAGGACGTACATCAATGCCCTGCACAATGTTCCAAACGCCCTTTGACACAAGAACATGTTGCATCATATAAGCCCACATAGGGTAGTTGTCCCTATCCAACCTGTCCTCAGCAGTAAACATATTGAACACATCTGTGTTGTTATCAGCCATGGTAAATGCTGCACCTGATGTGAAAACTGCTTGAAAATAGGAGAAACGGAGCGAGAAAAACACGTACTATATAGCACAAACGGTAGAAAACTATGAGGCACCTATTATGCGGAAAACGGCACTGACAAAAATTCTGCACAAAATGACAAAATAGCCTGTGCAGTACTGCCTATAGTGGAAATGGAGGCCGAAATGAGCCCGAATAAAAAATCTGAGCAGACTAAGCTCTAAGAGCTCTCCCAAATTTTTTTGTCGGCCTGCGAATGCTTGCCAAAGTTCACTGAAATCGGAGAAAGTGAGCAGGCATGTGCCAGAGCGACTAAGCCCGGGAGGACGTAACCTACTCTGATACCAATTGTTGGAATTAGGGTTGCAGAGAAACACACACAGCTTGGAGAAGACGAAGGAAGCTCAAGGCACACAATAGAGAGTGTGTTATGTAGTATGCAATGGGAAGATAGATAGCCCTAGAGTGATGGGCGTATATACAATGCACGGGGGAAAAAACCTCCTAAAGGGAAAAAATGCCCCGTCGGTCCTAGTGTGTTCACACACATGACTACCACATGTATATGGTAATAGACTGAGCGAGTCTAAGGACATAGTTCATGTGGACTATATCAGTGATCGATACTTTGAAGACAAGGGAACCATGTACTTAGTTGTGCAGAATCCCTATCTTGCAAAGAAGTGGAGGTTATTAGGCACAAAGGATAAGGTTGATGTTGAGCCTCAAGAAAAGCCTCCAAAGGTGGACATATATAATGCGAAGCTTAGGTGAGTGAATATGGCGACTCAACTTCAACATAGACAATACACATGTGGGTTTGTACAAATATGATAATGGAGAGAAAATGCTCTACTATAAGTGTGACGAGCCCAACATTATCGAAGCAGAGATGCTTACATACAAAGGAGGTAGATACACCAAGTGATAATGCTTAAGAAGTATGGATGACTGTACTCTGCTATAGACCGCAAAGAGTTGGAGAGGCATACATACTTTGGAGGACCTCTTCATGAGTACTATGTCACTCCTAGCAGTTATAGACCAGTTGTCTGTAAGAGGAGACCAGAAACCTCAAGAGCGAGTCCTTGAGAACTAGAGTGGAAGATTCATTTAGTTGAACATATTTTTCAGTACCTAGACCGATGGGATCCTTGGATTTAAGGATTCCAATGAACACACATCGAGGTAGTGTTTCTCCAGACACTATCCACACTACGAGGGTTCTAGAAACTTGGACTGAAGCTAGAGACATATGACCCATTGAAAGAGCGACTGAAAGAACTCCCACTAGAGTTCATTTGCGACCATATTTGGTGGCAAAATGTGCTTCCAAGAAGTACAATGGGATGGGGGATCCATATGCACATGTTTCACTTTTTAAGCAAGTCTTGAGAGTTGAATAAGTTGTGGATTTCAACACTCAGTAGTACGAGGGATTTGGGTTGACTTTGGAAGGAACAACATTGAATTGGTTTCAACCAATGAATAGTAGAAATTTCCTAAACATTGATCAACTCCTCCATGAGTTTGTAATGGAATTCTCCAAAAGAGGAATCAAGCACAATACGGTTTTCCAAATTTATGCCTTTAAGACAAACAAAAATGAAAAAGTGAAGAAAGCTTTGCTTAGTTTCAAGCAATATATCGAGAGATGTCTTGTGTAAGAGTTACTGCAAGACGAATGATTGTTAGTTCTCTTCATAGAGGCTTGGGAAATGAAACTCTAAAAAAGGATTTTCACTTAAAGGTCTGCACCACATTTGAGCAGGTGACTAGAGAAACGTTGTATCTAGTTGACAATTGCAAGACTTACGGCAAAGAGGTATCAGAGGACACCGACATAATTACCAGCAGAGCCTCTTTAACCATCAGCGAGTCATTTTAATAAAATGATGCAATGCTCCTACTTCAATCACACAAAATCTTGATCAAGTGGTCGAGGAAGTGATCCGAAGAATGAATCAAGCTTATCAACAAAATCCGAATCTACAACAACAATCGTTGCAGGTAGCAAATGTACCAAGAGCATTGAAGTGGTGCGCAATCGAGTTGAAATATACTAACCATGACACAAATGAGTGTTCTAAACAATAGGAATTACATGAGATAAAGCCCATACGGACCTCCAGTAGTGCACTTTTACCACCACCACCGAGGTACCGGATATAACTTAACAATGCAACACAAGGAGGAGACAAACAACAAATTGCGTTGGGCCAACAACCACCTTTACCTCAAGATAATAGAGCCATTGTTTGATATAAATAGCTGGTAGAACCACTTGTGAGTAAATAGCTATTGCCACCAATTGCTTATTGCAAAGAGCCAGTGAAAGCTTATGGGAGAGAGCATGAAGAAATGACTTACACCACTGAGGATTTTTGTTTTTAGGGAAGCTAAAACAAGACCACATGACCTTACTACGTAGCTCAACTAATAAGAAATCTATACACAATGGACACAAACATGCTCATGTTTATAGCAAACCAAAATTACAAACCTAGAGGATATCCTCCTAGGACAGGACAACCTATGGGGGCACCGCCAGCTGCTAAGTTCAAAGGTCCATGCTATGAATGCAAAGGTAAACACTAGGCACAAGCTTGTCCATACAAGTGTTTGAGTAAACCTACTCATGGGAACCATTTCTCTTTACTATGACACATAATGTATGAGGCATACATGCATGCATACATCCATGACCCATGAAGAATCCATTAAATGAAGTCTGCAAAGACTTAAAGAAGGTCCATGACCTCTATCCTTTAAAAGCCTAGCTTTGGCTTATAAGAGCACCATGTACATTATTCATTGTGAAATACAATGCATTGTCATTTTTCTTAAGCATCCATATTGAGTCCACCTTTTAATTAATCTTGTGATAAATAACATTGTTCTAATTATCTATGAATGCCACTAACACCCATCCACATTAACCTAATCCCTACAAATGGTATCAGATCCATGCAATGGATAATAACATTTTTGGCCTTATCAACCTTGGGAATGTTCTCTCTCTCTCTCTCTCTCATCACTTGATGGGAATCATACTTGCTAATTACTTGCATTTTATATTATATGATAGTTTTACTTCTTTTTTTTAATGGATTTTCAAGCTCCCAAAAAGAATTAATAATGGTTCCAATTTTTTTTTTGGCAAGAGACAAAACTACCTGAGTCAAACTTGTAAAGACCACCAAGGCACACAACAAGCCTATCTACTTGCATTGCACGACAAGTAGTACCTACTCGCCTGAAGATTCAACACCTAACCAAGTTGTCTCTCTCTCTCTGCCCGTTTCGCAAGCATGGCTTTCTGTTCATCCTTGACTACCCTTAGCCCTTCCATGCTACTTCCTACTGCTGCTATGCACTCACTATAGACCCTTCCATGCTACTTCCTATCGCTGCTATGCACTCACTGTAGACCTCAAAAATACTATGGCTCTACTTAGCTTCATTGCCCTTCTCAAGCACCTCATAATTGTGCCACAAGCTAGGAAGGAAATGTGTCTAAAGATCACTTTTCACCATCATTATCATCAACTCACTAAAGATCTAGCCTCTATCCAAATCCACCAAGGAATTTGGATACTTCAGCTAAACGACGTTAAGGAGAGAAGACAACAAGTAGTTACAATTCAATCTTTGGCCATAGCCACACCTTGCAAGGGAAGACAAACAAGGTAAGAATTGTGCAGGGTAGAAAAGTGACCAATTGCAGGAATCTTCACATCCAGTACCAGAAGCCTTACTTCCTCTGCATTGCTTTTTTGCAAAACCATTGCAAGAGTTCATACCACTGCGGCTATGGTCGCAGGTAAAGGTGCACCACTTCCTAGGTTTGGTGTTTAGGATGAGCAGGATCCTTCCTCAAGTGTGGAGTTTAATGTCATTTTCAATCAACCGTACAACGAGAGGAAAATAGGCTGGCCAACCCGCTCCTGACGCACCACCTATTTGCGCGCTTGTGGATGCCCTCAACTCTTATTGCTGAGTGTTCATGTGGTGATACTTTGGTTTGCAAATATCAATTTTTAATTTTTCTTTTCCCAACTCACGATAAATTTTCCAACTTGACCTTGCACCTTGGCCCTTTTCCCATGCTGGAGCTTGCCTCAAAGGGACTTTGCCTCGAGCTCCTTCCCCAAACTTTGGCCTTAGAAGAGCTTTATTGATTTCAAAGAACCAAAGAACCAAAATTTTTCATTGCAAGGGGTTTCAAATAATGATCACTATCCTTTTGATTATTAACCAAGCATGTTTAAGGGGGATATTTCTTTTATGTTTTTCATTTTATCATATTGTATTTGGGTTAGACACTGCCATAGAAGGGAGTCCCTCTAATGATAAGACCCCCAAGCTTGCATTAAGCATTCTGCTTAGGTCTTGCATTAAAAAAAAAAGAGCACAAAGCTCTTTACACTCTTAATATGGAGATATCATGTGTCATAAAATCTAATATCTAACCAACCCAAATGATTTTCTCATATTAAGTTGATCATTTAATGTGGGAGAATAAACGAGAACAAGGGTTAGAATATAGACAACTGCTTATGGATCTATCTCAACACAGGGCCAAGGTTAAAGGGGCCAAATGAGAGAGGGTCTATCAAAGAGCAAGGCTACCTAATGGAGCTTAAAGACCTTAGGGTTATCTTCTTTAAAGGCCTCCAAAGGTTAGTGTTAAAAGTCCTTTGACCTTAGGAAAGCTAGGGTTGTGCTTGAGGTGGGAAACCGGCCCAAACTTGAGGTGCTTGTCATGCTTGATGACTAAGGTTCTTGCGGTGCTTGTCGTGCTTGCTGACTAAGGTGCTTGAGGTGCTTAATGACTAAGGTACTAAGGTGCTCCATGACTAAGGTTCTTAAGGGGTTCAAGGTGTTCCCAAAAGTCAACATGATTCCTACTCAAGGGGGGGTGAGCCCTCATTGTAGGAGCATGAAAGAGAACACACACACCCTCACACAAGGCAAGCTTGGTCTAAAGAAGCAACAAGGACACTTGTCAAGTTCCTCTTGATGCTTCTTCTTCCTCTTCCCTACCCTCATTCCCCACTAGTTCTCCCCACCTTTGAAGGTGTTTGAGGCCTTGGGCCTAAGGCCAGGGATGGTTAATGCTTTTCACAAAGTTTCTGTTATTCTCATGATGCATGAAGCTTTCCACCTTCATCGCATCACCTAGGTCACAAAGGAACACAAAGATTGTATTGTACCAAGTATCTCTTGATGGGAGAATCTATAATACAAAAGCCTATTGGAGGGGGGACCGTGTCCACATAAATCCGGTCCTCAACTGTTGTCATGTTCATGAATTCTCTCTCTTGCAAAAGTATTGTTCATGCCAAGTTAATTAAGTATAACGGCTATGTTGCTACCACTAATAAGTTCACCCTCTATGTTCTCAAATTAGTCTCATTGAGATGCTCACTCTAATTCTCTTAATTCCGCTATTCTCAAAGTTCTTAGGCCATTTCCATTATAACATAAATATTCATGCACTCGAATCCAAACATGAAGGCACAAGCATGAACGATGTGCAAACTGGAAGAAGATAAAGAGAATGGGTGACATGAAAAATACACGAAGAAGAATCAAGCATGAAGACACAACTATGACACATGATCTTTACCCCTTATGAATATGATGTACTCTATATTTGAACCTAGGCATGACTAAATAGCCACCTTGTGAACCATAGAGAGATGTATCATGTTGAACATCCTATGATGTATGAGTGGACCATCACACACACACTAGATGAATCACTAAAGAGTACCATGATGAGGTTTAAGGAGGAGCTTATTAGGGTAAACCTCCTCATGGGAACCATCTCTTTCCTATGACACATAATATATGATGCATGCATACGTCCATGACCCATGAAGACTCCATTAAATGAAGTCCACAAAGACTGGTTGATGACCTCTATCCTTTAGCAGCCTAGCTTTGGCTTATAAAAGCACCATGTACATTATTCATTTTGAAATATAATGAATTGTCTTTTTACTTCAACATCCGTATAGAGTTCACCTTTTAATTAATCTTGTGATTAATAACATTGTGTTAATTATCTATGAATTCTACTAACACCCATCCACCTTAACGTAGTCCCTACAACTGGTATCAGAGCCATGCGATGGCTAATAACATTTTTAGCCTTATTAACCTTGGAAATATTCTCTCTCTCTCTCTCTCTCTCTCTCTCTCTCTCTCTCTCTCTCTCTCTCTCTCTCTCTCTCTCTCTCTCTCTCTTCACTTGATGGGATTATACTTGCTAAGTACTTGCATTTTAGTCGCTATTCACCATCATTATCATCAACTCGCTAAAGATCTAGCCTCTATCAAAATCCACCAAGGCAATCTGATACATCAACTAAACAAAGTTAAGGAGAGAAGACAACAAGCAGTTTGCAATTCTATCTTTGGCCATAGACACACTTTGCAAGGGAAGAAAAAGGTGGTAAGCATTGTGCAGGGTAGATAAGTGCCTAGTTGCATGCATCTTTACATCCAATACGAGAAGCCTTACTTCCTCTGTGTTGCTTTTTTGCAAAACCATTGCAAGAATTCGTACCACTGCAGTTATGGCAGCAGGTAAAGGTGCACCACTTCCATGGTTTGGTGCTTGGGATGAGCAAGATCCTTCCTCAAATGATAAATTTAATGTCATTTCAATCAACCCTACAACAAGAAGAGAATAGGTTAGCCAACCCGCTCCTGACGCACCACCTATCTGCACACTTGTGGATGCCCCCAGCTCTTGTTGCCCAGTGTTCATGTGATGATACTTTGGTTTGCAAATATCATTTTTAATTTTTATTTTCCCAACTCATGATAAATTTGTCAAGTTGACCTTGCACCTTGGCCCCTTGTACCATGCTGGAGCTTGCCTCAAAGGGAATTTGCCTTGAGCTCCTTCCCCAAACTTTGGCCTTACAAGAGCTTTAGTGATTTCAAAGAACCAAAGAATCAAAATTCTTTATTGCAAGGGGTTTCAAATAATGATCACTATCCTTTTGATCATTAACCAAGCATGTTTAAGGAGGAGATTTATTTTATGTTTTCATTTTATCATATTGTATTTGGGCTAGACACTGTCATAGAATAGAGTCCCTCTATTGGTAAGACCCCCAAGCTTGCATTAATCATTTTGCTTAGGTCTTGCATCAAAATAAAAATGAGCACAAAGCTCTCTGCACTCTAATATGAAGACATTATGAATATTCATGCACTCACATCCAAACATGAAGGACACAAGCATGAACGATGCGCAGAAATGAAGAAGATAAAGAGAATGGGTGACATGAAAAATACACAAACAAGAATCAAGCATGAAGAAACAACTATGACACGTGATATTTACCCCTTATGAATATGATGTACTTTATATTGAACCTAGGCATGACAAAATGGCCACCTTGTGAACCATAGAGATATGAATCATATTGAACCTCCTATGATGTATCAATGGACCATTACACACCCTAGATGAGTCACTAAAGAGTACTATGATTAGGTTTAAGGGGAAGCTTGTTAAGGAAAACCTCCTCATGGGAACCATCTCTTCCCTATGACACATAATGTATGAGGCATACATGCATGCATACATCCATGACCCATGAAGACTCCATTAAATGAAGTCCAAAAAGACTGCATTAAAGAAGGTCCATGACCTCTATCCTTTAGCAACCTAGCTTTGACTTATAAAAGCACCATGTTGTAAGGTCTCTACTTTCGAATTTCACACAAGTTCTATTACGCAATTGAAATTTTTTTAACCATCACTCATTATTTAAGATATTCGAGTTCAAATTATGAATCGTAGGCTGAGAAAACCTAGAATTTAAAATTTACGCTACAAAATTCTGACATGTTTAGCTATATGAATCACTAACTAACTTATTGCAAGACTTATTTACTGATTGTAGAATTTTCTTTTACTGCTGTAAAGTTAATAAAAGACTGTAAAGTTTAACTTGAAAATGTAAAGTAAATTATCATTAAGAAAATAAATAAATAATTATAAAGACAAAAGAATACACAGGGATGACAAATGAAGGCACATGGACTCACATGGGAGGGGACAAAGTGGGACCACTATCACATGAAAAGGAGAGGCTAGTCTTGACTAATCTTAATGAGGGGGGGCTGTGTGGCCTTATCTTTTGATGATAAGGACAAAGTGGCCAAGCTGATGGGTACCACAAGGGTACCAAAAACGTGGGTATGATTTTTGAGGAAAAATAAATAAATTATTTTATAAAAAAAATTGAAAAAAAAATTATTTTTTTTGAAAAAAAATTTGGACGTTTTTTTTTCTACTATAAATAGAGCATCCATGCTCACACTTTAAACATAGAGATTGCCTCTATAGCGCTCACGAAGTGCTGCCACTTCTCTTAGAGAAAAGGCGTCCACAAACCACTAAGAGAACAAAAACTCTAGTGGACTAATAAGGTGCGTATTAATTAAGCATTCAATTAACTTTAGGAATGATGTATGTGTGCTATCTCTTACTCTAATCTCTCTAATAGATTAGTAAGATTCAATTAGCTATGTGTGTGTGCTAGCTATCTCTTACTCTTATTTCTCTAACAGATTAGTAAGATTCAATTAGTTTTAAGAAGGATATGTGTGTGTGTGCTATCTCTTACTCTAATCTCTCTAATAGATTAGTAAGATTCAATTAGCTATGTGTGTGTGTGTGCTATCTCCTACTCTAATCTCCTAATAGATTAGTAAGATTCAATTAGCTATGTGTGCGTGCGTGCTATCCCTTACTCTAATTTCTCTAATAGATTAGTAAGATTCAATTAGTTTTAAGAAGGATATGTGTGCGTGTGTGCTATCTCTTACTCTAATCTCTCTAATAGATTGGTGAGATTCAATTAGCTTTAGAAAAGGATGTGTGTGTGTTCTCTTTTACTCTAATCTTCTAATGGATTAGTAAGATTCAATTAAATTTAGAAAAGATGTGTGTGTATATTTTCTCTTACTCTAATCTCTCTAAGTATACCTACTCTCTCTAGTTAATACATAAGAGAACTCATCATATTCTTATTATACATGATGAAATTATCATTCAACAATTTTATTGTCAATTAGATTAAGTAGAATTTTGAATAATACTAAAAATTGATTTAGTTGAAGTATAGAAATGGAAGTTAGAATTGGATTAGAAATGTCATGCATAAAAGTAATGCAGTCCTAAACTTTCACTCATAGTTTACACACTTAATTTTTGATTAATTACGATTAGCAAATATTTGATGTATAGAAATTAGATGTAGAACAACAACACTAAGTGTGAATCCGAGTTGGCGAGGGTTCAAATTACAGACTCTCTTTGGAAACAAGGAGATTACTAGGGAAATCGACCAATTTAAAGTTCTAAGTGTATAACATAAGTGTAGTACAAAAAAATGGCTCCAAAGCGTGCTCGAACACAAGGCGCTAATGATCATGAAGCCGGTACAAGCAACGGGGAAACTCCAGCGGAACATGCTATGTCTCTGCCAATCGGACCAATTGGAGCTATGGTACAGGTTAGTATTGCAGTTTCAAGTTATGCATCATTGCATATGCGAGACCATAGAAATATAATATTTACCTTATGAAAAGAAAACACGGATCGAAACCACGGGGCTTAACCCCAAGAAACTCGGCATATGTTTGACAAGTAGGAAGGATTGTCTGGTTAAACTGGTTGCTATAGGAAAGAATGTTTGTCCAAAACCTTCGGTATGGTTTCTCTCAAGTCTCTCTACTTATTAGCGCTGACATTATGTGGCAGTTGCCGAGGCGTGAGATGACGCCCAGGATGGCACCGCTGATGCTGTGGTGGGAGTACACCCAGATTAGCCCAGCTGGATACTGCAGTTTTGTTTTGCCGTGGCGTGAGGATGACGCCCAGATTGGCACCGTTGTTGCTATGGCGGGAGTACTTCTAGATTAGCACAACGAGTACTTGTCGAGCGGTATGGGACGCTCATGAGAACAAGGGTTTTTATAAATAATGTATATACCGATCGGACATAATAGCGCCAGTAGAGATTCTTGAGTGAACCTAATCCAAGGGTTGTTGGTTTAAAATTGGACGACTTCTTGTTTGACTATTGTTTGTAATACTATTTGAAGGGTTGTTTTAACGAACCAGTATCATAAATAAAGTAAAGGAACATGTATGTTTAAATAGTATGGTAGTAATTAGATAACAAAAGAAGGGTGAGTGCGGGGTGGAAAGTGGGAGAATGATACCTCGATGGTATCATTCTATGGACGGGTGGACCCGATGAGTCGGGTAACTTTCCAACGCTAGAATTTTCTTTTAAGTCATAAATCTTAAAAGAGACAAACCTTGGCGGCTGTGCTTATGAAACATGGGGAAAAAAGCACACAGGTTGGTCACTCTAAGATTTATAGTTTTAGGTAAAATGGATTATAGATAGTTTTTAGATAGGGTTATGGTGGTCACGCTCCGCCATAGCGAGATAGGACCAATCCTTCACTAACGGTTCATGCCCGTGGCTACGTAGTAGCTAAGGCAATGTCCGTTGGTTTTTCTTTTTCAAGATTGGAGACCTATCAAAGTTACTCCGCTCCTCTCAAAAAGGGGCAGGGACCTCACACATATACATTATTAATTGTGAATTATGATGCATTTTCATTTTAGTTTAACATCCATATTGAGTCCACCTTTTAATTAATCTTGTGATTAATAACATTGCATTAATTATCTATGAATGCTACTAACATCCATCCACCTTAACCTGATCCCTACAACAAGGGTGAGAGAACAGAGATATTTGGGTTTTGTGAGGGCCGTGAAAAAGATCACCTAATCCAACACTATGCAAAGAACCCAGATAGCAGGGGGAAAGCGTCTGTGAATGTCATTGGATTATTTCCTTGTTTAAATGGATTTGATTTAGAGGCAAAAATTCTTGTCAATGATGTGGTGACTAGAGCTTGGGCTCAGGAAGGAGCAAAAAACATGTTAGTAGTAGAGCAACCAAAACTTCCTGAACAAACAGAGTTTGAAAGCTTATAGGTAAGGACTCAAAGAAAATCATGGAAAGCAAAAAGAGACAAAATGAAAACAAAAAGGCTAAAGGAAAAGACGGCCTTAGAGACAAAACTACACCAAATAATGGGACAACTCAAGTGCAAGCAAGAAAATAAAGGAAAAATTGAGGGAGTGAAAGTGTCAAAAACCTTATCGGGTGGTTCATTCTTAGTTAAAAAAAGTCAATGAGCAATTGGATGCCATGATGCAAGCCTACAAGGCAAGATTGAAAAACAACCAAATATCAAAACAACGATGGTTGATGTATCTGCATCTCGAAGTTGAGACAAAATGGTTGGAAATGTACAACAACTCATAGAGGCAACGCAAGCTCTAGTGCAACCATAAATATTAATATTCCCAAATAAGTAGCGTTGATACCTAAACTAAGGAGGATGATAGCATGCACAATGGAAAAAAAAGGAGTAAACCAACTAAGCCGGGGAACGAAACACCATTGGATACAAGGGTGGTTGCAAACACAACGGATGAGGTCAAGTCTTAAGAGATACAACCAATTCCTTAAGTGGAAGAGCCGTGGCCACAATCCTTCTGGAAAACAATCAAAAATCGAAAAGATGGTAGTGCTACTTTACAGCCATCATCAATACTAGAAATAGACATGGACCACGAGATTTATCTTGGGGATACACAACCCTTCTTTTGTAGGGGAACACGAGACGAAATCAAAGTGAAGGTCATTCTATCATGATGGAGTATAGTTCCAATTGATGTCATCTCCTATAAGATGCACCATTACTCTCTCAAAACTTATAACGATTAGAGCACATTTATGGGATCAAAGGGCAAAAACTTGGAAAAGATGGGTTTGAGAATCCCTCCTTAGACTTTTCTTATAAATGAAAACGGGGATAAAATTCAACCAAAGAAATCAAAAGAAAAACCTGTGCCAATAAACAAAGTGGGGGACTATTGTGAAGGAGAAGAAGGAAAAACCACCTTACCACTAGATTACAAAGGAGTGAAGACGATAGCCATACTTGACAGTGGGGTTGGGGTGGCCATTGCTACGAAGGAAATCCAGGAGAAGTGGAGAAGACCAACTCTCAAGAAGACACATATGGAATTGCAACTAGCAGACAGGTTTGTAGAGAGACCTTTGGGTATGCTTGAATAGATAATTGTATCCACTTGTGGAATGGAGTATAAGCATACTTTTGCCATAGTAGACTTTGGAAAAAGTAGCAATTTTGACATTATTTTGGGATGACAATTCATATGTCAGCTCAAAATGGTTCAAGATTAGGGCTATGACAATCTCTACTTGAGGAATAAAGGCATAACAACAAGGGTAAGCGCAAAGGATCATAGTTACATAGATGTTAATTGAATCCTAGAAGAAGACTTTGACACAACTACGTAATTGAAGAAATAATTATCTGCATGGTTGACAAAACAAACACATATTTGGATGTGTGGAGCATTTGAATGTGGAAGCCTGAGAAAGGAAGACTACATCTTAGAGTGATTGGTGGAGGATAAAAGCTACATGCGAGAGTCATTTCTAAAGGAATTAGTTACAAAGATGTTAATTGAATCCTAGCAGAAGACTTTGACACAACTACAAAATTGAAGAAATAATTATCTGCATGGTTGACAAAACAAACACATATTTGGATGTGTGGAGCATTTGAATGTGGAAGCCTGAGAAAGGAAGACTACATCTTAGAGTGATTGGTGGAGGATAAAACCTACATGCGAGAGTCATTTCTAAAGGAATTATTTGAATCCTTTGGGTGGGATCAAATATTGGCAACTCTAGATGTGTGATGAACGAGCTAACACCCATGAAATTTGCAATGAGGAAGATTTTGACATAATGCCCTTCTAGATGGTGAGTGCTATCATTGAACCAGAAGTGGAAACTGAGATAACGGAAATTCATAAAGTTGTTGATTGTAAACAAATAGTGGACAAAGTTTCCATTTGAGATATTAGTGATGATGACGATGAGGAGTTCCAAGATTTGCAGAGTGATGAGTTAGGGAACGATGCCGAGGATGAGCTATCAAGTAGCTTAGAAAAAGAGGATAAACCAAAACTAAACGAGTCAATCTTCTATGATTTTCAAAATAAAAAATTGAGAAAACAACAAAGATATCAAGCAAAACAAGTGAGAAAACAACAAAACAACAAACAAGAGAAACCAATGCGTTGATTATTCAGCAAAACGTAGTATCTTATGCTTGTGGGAGCAAATGATTGTGTTTGAGACAAAATCACACAAAAGCCATTGAAATTAGCTTTTCTAAACACAAACCCAAAGAAGCAAAGCAAAAAGAAACCCAAGGACACAACAAAAACACCAACAAAAATGTCCAAAACTGAACGCAAACACGAATATCAAAAGTTAAACCAGAATCTGAAAGAAGTTTGGACAATTGAGATGGAAAGTGAGTAGGAATCTAGCCTGGAGAAATTTGACACACCCTCTCACTATAGAAAGTACACCATTCAAAATAGATGAATTTTGATTCAGGAGCCAATGAGGAAACTCAAGGAGCTAGGTACATCTTATGATGGGCCTAAGAATGCCAAGAGGATTGATTTGGTTGAACCAATGGAAAAAACCCGAGAGCGGCTTAAATAGACACCGACCTCACTAAGGAGGAAGAGCAGCTTTTATAAATTATAACTACTCTCAAGCAGTATAGAGATATGTTTGCTTGGTCATACGAGGACCTTAAGGAAGTGTGTGTGAGTATATGTTAGCATATGATACCCCTTAAGTGTGATGCTAAATTTCACAAACAACATCCCTGTACTTAAAGTGAGACATTTGGGAAGAAAATCGAAGAGGAGATAGAAAATCTTAAAGAGGTGGAGTTTATCAATGAGATCAAACACACAGATTGGGTGTCTCCAATCGTGGTAGTGCCCAAAAAGAAAATTGCGAGTGTGTGTGAAGCTTAAGCAGGTAAATGCTACCATCATAAGAGACAACTATCCCTCACCTATCACAAATCATGTGATTGAGAGAGTCGCGAGCAAGGAACCTTACATCTTTCTTGATGGCTTTTCAAGCTATAATCAGCTTACAATAAACCCAGAGGATCAACACAAAATGGCCTTTGTAATAGAATGGGACATATTTGCTTATTGAATGATGCCATTTGGCTTGACTAATGCACCTGTCACATTCTAGAGGCTTATGAGTCATGCGTTCAAAGAGTATCAAAGACAATTCTTAGAAATTTATAAGGATGATTTATGTGTGCATTCATTCTTGAGAAACAAACATGTAGAGGACTTGAAAAGATCTTTAAGAAGTATACGACTTATAAAATCTGTTTAAATGCGGAGAAATGCAAATTCATGGTAAGACAAGGAAAGATTTTAGGGCATATTGTGTCCAAAAATGGCATTTCCTAGATCTTGAGAAGATACAAGTTATCGTTTCTCTTCCAAGACCCACAAAACTTAGGGAGGTACAAGCCTTTATGGGCCATTTTGGCTACTACCAAAGGTTCATCTATATGTATGCAGTCATTGCAAAACCTCTCTATGCTCTTATCACATACTTTGAGTGGACTTAAGAATGCAAGAAAGCTTTTCAACAATTGAAGTAGAGATTGATTTATGCTCCAATTTTGAAGATCCTGATTGGGAAAAGATCTTTCATGTCCACGTAGATGTATCAACATATGCAATCAAATGCATCCTAGTATAACCTAGAGAGAACAATATGGATTTTCTCATCTTTTACTCTAGTAGACAACTTTGTTAACGTGGAGAGGAATTACACGACAACAGAAAGAGAAGGATTGGGAATGATCAATGCACTAAAAAAGTTAAGACACTAAATTTTTACGAATAAATTTGTGTTTTTTGTGGACCATCAGGCACTACTGTACTTAATGAACAAACCATGCAATGTTGGACAATTTGTTCGATGGTTTATTATATTGTTTTAGTTTGATTTCACCGTAGTAGTAAAAAAGGGGACTAAGTATCAAAGGGGGGACCATTTGTCTCAATTGCCTCATGAAGAAGTACCTTTTGGGATTGACAATGATTTGCCTGATTCTTATCTTTTCAATATTGAGATGGTACAGAGATGGAGCAAACATGTAATACCACTGCTCACCATTGGTTCTCAAGAGATTGAAAAGCAACCATCAGTCATTGAGAAAACATGCTCACTTGTGCTAATAGAAAGATGGATATATAAGCAAAGAAATGATGAAATACTTAGGCTATGTATAGATCCTGAGGAGAAAAATGTGTAATTGAGGTAGACTCATGTACAAACATTGGGGATTCAAAATGCAAAAATGCAAACATTACAGAGATTGATGGGACTTGGAGTGTATTGGCCTCATATGTAGCGAAGACTATCTTAGTCCTTGTGACACACGTGCAATTCAGGCATCGATAGAACATGTTACACTATTCAGAATAGGAGTCGCACCCAAGTGGGGTAAATACATTGTGGATTACCTAGAAAAGGGAGTCTTGCCAAAGAACATGAGTAGATCGAGACAAAAATCAATCCAGAGGGAGGCAAAAAATTATGCTATAATTGAAAATCACCTTTATCGGAGAGGAAATAATACCCATTCAAGAATTTGTGCTGCAAAATGCGAGGACCCACCAATTCTTAAGTAGGTGCATGCCGGAGCGGTAGGAGATCACTTTTCTGCAGACAAAACTACAAAAGCAATACTTCTTGCAGGAATTTGGTGGCTAACCTTGTACATGCATGCAAAACAATATGTGAAAAAATGTGACAATTGCCAACGCATCAAATCACCTATGAGACGTGACGAAATGACATTACAATTGATTATGGGGGGGCAAGGGCTTTTTTCAAGTGAAGGATAGACTTTGCTGGACCTATCTAACCACCTGCCTATAAAAAGTATGCTCAATACATCATAGTGGCCACAAATTACTTGACCAAGTGGATAGAAGCCAAATCAATGCAACAAAATAATGCCAGAACAACAACACAATGCTTATTTGAGAACATCTTCACTAGATATGGGCCCCGGGAGATTCACCATGGAAAAATTATTGCACCACGTAAGTGCAAGGGAGGGGTTTTTTTTTTACAAGTTACATAAGTGTATAAGTTAGGGGTAGGCCCCCAATAATTTATCTCCCAAGCTCAGGGTATCATATTTATAAGGGCCGGGGGGACAGGGGGGAATCTGACCCGGGCTGATTATTTGTAATGATTGGTCAGTGGTGTATACTAGAACTTGGATGAATTTTGGGGAAGTTTTTTATCAGGTCACACATCAAAATTTGCACCAAGACGGTCATAGATAAGGGCTGATTTGGAGTAGGTCAAGGGTTTATTTACACCAACTTTGGATGGGTCAAAATTGGATGAGTAGCTAGAGTGCAGACTGATCAGGCATATAGTTTGAAAATTAAACTAAGTCACATTGAGGGTACATCTAGTTATCAATAGAAGTGGTTCCTTAGTACATTGCCAATTACTATGCTACACACTCTTTGACTAGTTTTACTTACTTTAGATCATATGAGACTTAAATTTTATATGTAAGATAGGGGTATGATAGTTTTCTTCATTGATTGTTGTATAAACGTAGAAAGGGGGCCATATTCCTTAATAGGAGTCGTATGTAGGGGTTTTATCAAATTTGTTCGCTCGTCGTAGGTGGCGTTCGTTTTTTATATAGAGTGAATCCCCCGGGATATGGGCTTCCAATTGAGATAGTGAGTGACCAAGGGACTCACTTCATAAACGACATGATTGAATTTCTATTGCACGAATTCATGGTGCTTCATTCAAATTCAATGCCATATCACCCTCAAGAAGACAAAAAAGGAAGAGCACAAACAAAGTTCTATGTACTGTGCTCACCAAAATTATAGATGAGTCGTGGGCAGATTGGGACCAAAAGCTACATTCAACTTTTTGGGCGTATCGATAGCATACAAAACAAAATTTGGTACAACACCTTTCAGTTTGGTGTTTGGGATCAATGCCATACTACCCTTAGAACTCATGGTTTCCACAATATGAGTAGCAGCAGACTTAGGATGGACCGAACATGAATTATCAGAAAATGTTATCCAACTTACCAGATTCAATGAACTGAGACTTAGGGCTGTTGTGACCATATATACACAAAAATGATAAATGAAAGAATTTCATGACCATCAACAAGGAGTTTCAAATGGGGGACTATGTGTCAGTCTATACCTTAAAGCAACACTCTAAGAAATTGAAAAAATGAGGTAATGACCCATTTGTGATCAATGATATATCACATAGTGGCACCATAAAACTTGCAACATTAGAAGGAGAGGAGCTACCTAACTAGACTAATGGTTTCATATTGAAGAAATTTCATTTACCTCTCATGGTGGACATGTTAGACAAAATTCATCAAGAAAAGGAATAGAAGCAGAAAGCTCAATCCATCCAAGACCATGCCAAGCATGAAGCGAGGTTGTGGATTTTGAAGCGAAAAGAACGACAGAATCCACAACCTGTCATAAAACCAACTTGGCAATAGAGACCAAAGCAACCAACAAAACCACATTCTTTAGGGCCATATTGCACGACCTTGCATAGAAACGTTGTTCGCGCCCATGTACATTGCACAAACCTTTGCCCAGGACGACTCAGAATGGGAAGGCGGGAGTAACAGTAGTTGGAGGAGCTTATTGAAAGATCTAAAGTTGCAATCATGTGTATGGTTTACAAAGTGTGTTTTGCCACTTATATTTTTGATTTTTTAGTTGTCTTTTAGTAGAATTTAACGCTTATCAGGCATAATAATGAGCCATACTAACAAATTTCAACGGACAAGATGCCTAGAGTAAGAGTATGTACATATGAGTGTAAGGAATAACTTTGGCTAACATTTTGGCCGAGTAATAATAATTGAATTTTCTTTCCTTTTTAACCTGATAAGGATAAAAAATAATAAACAAAGCCAAAAAAGGCAAAATCAAGTTCTGAAAGCAAATGCCAAATCTATAAAGCAATAACTTTGAGTATGTTAAGTTTGAAAGGATTTGGCACATGTCAAAATTTGGACCAACGGACCATAATTAAAAAATCAAGGGAAATTAACAACCAAGCATCCAACTAACAAGCTGTCTGAGCTGCAAGTAGTATGCCATGGAAAATGTGAGCAAACAAGTGAAGTATACACTTAGTACTCGGGGTAGGTCGGGCACATATATAGAAAAATGGGCAAGATAGACCTGATTTGCATTTAGTCACACACACACACACACACACACACACACACACACACACACACACACACACACACACACACACACACACACAGAGAGAGAGAGAGAGAGAGAGAGAGAGAGAGAGAGAGAGAGAGAGAGAGAGAGAGAGAGAGAGAGAGAGAGAGAGAGAGAGAGAGAGCTCTTGAGCTTGTGTGACCTAGAGCTACTTGCCGCATTTCCACCTGCCAGACACTCAGGACTATCTTACTCCACCAAATTTCACAGGTATGCAGTACAAGATCAATTGTGATTTGCAGAAACACCATCACATTAACTGCACCAATCAAATCAAATGTGGGAATTTCCCAAATTGTCAGAGGCCCATTGGGTGCATAATGCATTAAACTTGACAACTTCAGGATTTCCTTGGGTCATAAGTCTCCAAGTACTAGCAAAATTCTTGTAATAATTTGGCACAACATCAAGGCAGATTTGCACAAGGGAACTGTCAGAAATGACTTCACTTGTAGAAATTAGTTGTTCATTTATATCCTTGACAATAGCAAGGAAAGTGTCCATTTCATCTTCCACATGCATAATCTTTGATTCCAACTCTTTACACAACAATGCAATTTTAGCCTTATTGCAGCTTGCATAAAGACTAGCTAGAATATCCCAAGCCTATTTCACAAATTTTGCTAAACGGATGTGAGGAGTAATAGTGAGCTTCACAAAAAATGGGATGAATGCATGAGATTATGTATTTTTTACTTCCCAACAAGCTTGCTCAGCCGTAGGCAAAACAGCTCTGGTAGCAACAATCATACCACTAGAACCTACAACATCCTCGATATTGCCTATATCTTCAGAACCAGGACATACATCAATGCCCTTCACAATAATCCAAACACTCTTTGACACTAGAGTATCTTGCATCATATAAGCCCACATAGGGTAGTTGTCCCCATCCAATATATCCTCAACAACAAACATCTTGAACACATTTGTGTTGTTGTCAGCCATGGTAAATGCTGCACCTGACGTGAAAACTGCCTAAAAAGAGGAGAAATGAAGCGGGAACAACACATGCTATATAGAAAAAACCGTAGAAGACTGTAAGGGACCTGTTATGCAAAAAATGGCATTGATAGAAATTATTCACAAAATGATGAAACAGCCTACGCAATACTGCTTGTAGTGAAAACGGAGGTCAAAATGAGCCCAAATCAAAAATCTGAGCAGACAAGCGCTACGAGCTTACTCAAAATATTTGTCGCCCTACAAACGCTTGCCAAAGATCACAAAAATAAAAGAAAGTGAGAGGCATATGCTGGATCTGCTGGCAACTAAGCCCGAGAGAATGCAACCGAATGTGGCTCTAGCCGAGGCCAATTATGCCAGTTTTTGCAAGGTGGAATGAAGTCTAATCATGAACCGTGATAGATTCTATGACTACTCGACCAAACTACAAATTAGTGAGGGATAGCTATACCGAAATACATAATAGCTACTCACTTATTTGGTCATGCAAAAGGGAAGGTCCAATATGAAAAAGTTGAAGCCCGCAGACGTTAGTCAACGCTTTGCCCTTCAACCACCGAAGATACGTATTTTATAACTGTTTTGTCTAGTCAATGAACGTAGAGGCTTTGCTTTGTATTCTTGAAGCTGATGCTTAGCGCTGATTGCTTCGTATCCCTGAACTGAAGAAGCTACAATTGTTTGGCGTTGTCTATGGCTATGATTGCATGCTGTGATATGAATTGTTGGAATTAGGGTTGCAAGAAAACACACACAGCTTGGAGAAGACAACCAGGAAGCTCAAGGCACACAACAAAGAGTATATTACTTAGTGTGCAATGGAAAGATAAGATAGCCCTAGAGTGATAGGTGTATATACAATGCACGGGGAAAAAAGCCTCTTCGTGAGGGAAAAAATACCCCGGCGGTCCTAAGTGTATTCACACACATCACTACACATGTATATGGTAACATTAATAAAGATTAGAGCCGCACATTTTTCCAAAATGGCCATGTATTGTAAATTCCTGATTTATTTCAAGCCATTGTAATAATTTTAATGGGTTACAGGCTCAATGAGAGTTCCAAGCTATAAATAATAGGTTAGTTAGTGTGCCTAGGTTGCAGACATAGTAAGATGTGGAGCCCTAAAGGCCTTTGGCACTCGGAAAATGCACATTTTAACCCTAAGTATATTAGGCAATGTGTAAATGGAACTAGAGTTCTCAGTCTCATTTGTTGGGACCACTCCTAGTGAGAGCTCATGAGGTGTGTGGCTATGAAGTCCTTGAGCTTCTCCTTGGTCATGTGACTTGATTAACACTAATCAATTCTTACTTCTCTTTCACTATGCCTCTTTCATTTTCTCTTATGGTTGCGTTTGATGCTTGGTTCACTTGATCATACCTAATTGGTGGTTAACCCCACTCTAATCTTGTGTGATTTCCCCCTATTCTTTGTGTGTGTGTAGATTTGATTGGATGCTCAATAGATCCATGTGTGTGTGCTTGTGATTAGTATGTTGATGATGGGATTAGTGATGTGTGCAACTTTGCAATCGTGAGTTTGTGTGGTTGGGTTGATTTGAGGTGAAGAGAAGTGGATGTGGAGATTGCCAATCATTGTAGCTTAGCTCCTCCATAGGCCGAGAAGCTCACCTCGTAGAGTCACCATTCATGTTTCCTTAGCTCACTAATCGTGCGAGTGTTTCCATGCCCCAGCTGAGTAGCTCATCACTCCAGATTGACATTTACTGTTGGTCATTGGAGCTATGCTACGATGAAATTTGGCACCGTTGCCAGGGATTGATGGCCTACTCTAGTGTAATTATGGCATAATCAAATGGTTTCCTCATTAATTTCTTCACTAATTTCATTTGTGTGTTTGTTGTTTTGTGGATTTTGAATGTGTGTGCATATGGAATTGTATACAAGGTTTTCTAAATTGATACTAAATCTTGCTGATTGTGTGCCTTCTTACTCCAAGTTCACATTAACCCTTTACTAATTTCACTAATTTTTGCTAACTTACACATTAATTTTCTACTAATTGGACTAATATTTGGTGCTTATGCTTTGGAATTTGCCTAATCAGAGGCTTGGATTTCATTCTAACAATGAAAATTTGTGCTAATCTCATAATCATTTGTTGATTTTTAAATGCAAGAGTAGGGCTTTGAGCATCGACAAAATTGACCTACACATCAAGCAATCGGCAATTGGATGGTGCCACTGGATTCAAGTCTTGTGCAGTATGCATAGTCGTTATCAATTTGGTGATTTTGAGCTTTTGATTTGTGCGTTTGCATGCCGTCATAATGCCAAATTTTTCCTAGAATCAAATGTGCATAAATGGTTTCATGTGGTAATTTGCATTGTTGATTTTCTAATTTCATGCTTGAATGGTCAGTTGCAATTGTGTGCACTAAGATTAAGTGTGTGAACACTCTAATTGAGTGTGTATGCTTAACTTAGGTGTGTGTAAACTAATTTTCCTTTGTGTGTGCCTCAAAAAGTCAACGTGTGCTTAAGGATTTGGCAAATGTGATGATTGATTTATGATATGGTCATGCCCATTTAAACATTTGTGTGTTCAATTTGAATTTTTGATATGATTAATTCTTCTGTGTGCGCACCTAGAAATTGGTAAAAATTGCTAATTGTTAGTGTATGTGTGTGTGTGTGTGTGTGTGCGCGCGTGCGCATAAGAGTTGATTAATGTCCATGATTAATTCGATGTTTGATTGCAAATTTAATGAGGGTAATGGTTAAATGCTACGTTTTTGTGCTCAAAACAAGACTTTACGCACTCGAATTGCGTCAATTTTGACCTAATTTTATCGGTTTTAATTGCCTAGTTGTGATTATTATTGGCAAAATTAAGTGGCAATTGAATCAAAGTGTTAATTGAGGTTTGATTTGGCTGCACCATTTGATAATGTTAAATTTTTTTTGGGTATTTTTCAAATAGTTTTTGCAATTCTTTTGCAATTTTTTTTGCGAATCTTTGCATTAATTTTCAATGAATTTCGTAAAGATTTGATAAATTATGATCTTGATGAGCTGCTTTGACACCATATTTATGGTATGATTTGGAGCACTTTTGTGCCCTCATTGGTCGCGTTTTGCACGTTTGTGCTATTTTTGGGGGCCGATGTCGATGATTTTTTGAGGTTTATGGAAACTGTTGGATTTTTGGGGTTTTTTTTTATTTTTTGGAGTTTTGACTAACTTTTGGGCTAATTTTGGCATTTTTGTACATTTTAAAAATTGAAAATTGGTTCCGACTCAAGCCGACCATTGTTCATGAGCTTTGACGTACATTGTAAAATTTTGACGAATGAGGGGTCGTTTGGATCCTCCTAAGGCCTACTTACCATTGTACATGCTTAGTTTCACTTAAAACACCATTAACAACTCAAAACAAGCAATTCAACACACTAGGCAACTTAGAGGTAAAACCACTTATTGCGTCTCACACACACACACACACACACACACACTCAAACAGAGCACATTGAACATGTACATGATGCCTAGAGCATGGGAAAGCAACACATGAAGTTTCATTAGCAATGCTTACCTGTACAAAGAGTAGTGAGCGTGCAAGTGTAGGCATACTCTTCACTACGTGAGCTCCAAAGTAAACAACCTTTTTTAAATAATTACAAATTTTGTCTTATATACCCAAGGTGGAAAATTGGACATTTGGATAGAAAGGGATAATTAATTTAAAAAATGTGATGGGCTAGGGCATCTAGCCTCTTCATTAAGTACAAAATGGTTTGAAAATTATCAGACTCTTTCACGTTCAGGATTTACAACTCCGGCTTAGGCAAAAAATAAATGATTAAGAGGAAAAGGTTTTGCAAGCTGGTCTGAATTGACGTGATTGGGCTCTTTGCTTTAACAGTGATGGTTGTAGCACACATAAAAGAGGAGTGTAAATACTTTTGAATCTTGTATTCTACTATGTTGTCTTTGTGCAAACAATGGATGTGGCATAGCTTATTTTATAAGCATACAATAGTGTGCTGGTACTTCACTCTCATAGAGAGGGGTAACATAAGTCATGTCTTGACCCACCTACCTTGTATGTGGTCATGATTTTACGAGGGTAACTTGAATATGGCACTCTCCTTGTGAATAAACATAAATAAAAAATGTTTGAAGAGATCAATAACTCACATCATCCTTGATAGAGTAGCTAGTGTTATAGTGGAGGTGTATGCAATGATGGAGTGTTGTACGTCCATCGTACTACTAAGCCATGCATACATATCAAAAAATAGAATAATAAGCCGTTGGATTCAATGACAGTCTCAACCATGTGAGCCCCTGGTACACGTGACTTGCATGATTCCATTGGCATGGATATATCACAATACGTTGGTTCGTAAAGTGTGAGCTTATATCCATGTAGTGCCATATATGTGTCCCATTATCCTTGATCTAAAGTCAATTGGTAGTACCTTGGCACATAAGAGAAGCCTTGCTTCACATGAAGTCTGGCAAAGCACTTTGCTTTGCACATTAGAGAAATCTTTTTTAGATGAAAGTTTAAATTACATAAGAAACAAGCATAACTTGAAATTTACACCTTGTACCCCTCTAAGATGAGTGGATGTTGCTTGAATCTGGCTCATAGCCATGTATGCTGAGAAATTTAGAGCTATCGAATGTACCCTACATGCCATCCTGGCTTGGGTCCTACCGACCTCCCATATAAAATCAGATAGACAAGGTGCCAAGTTTCCCAAAGTCCGTATGCTAATAGCATATTCCAAACTCTGCAAACTTCTATGCAAGATGCCCTAAAGTGAAGCCTTGCTTCACATAAGTTCATCAAAAAGATGAGACATAACGCATCGTGAGTAGCTAACAGGTGCTCCTGATTCAAAGCAAAAAAGATTCGACCTTGTTGATCTTTCATAAAGAAAATTGGCCTTGCCAAAGTGTACATCTTATTGAGAATCCTTAAATTGCCCAATCCTAATCATGTTATTGGCAATCTCTACTCAATCGAAGCAACATTTTCTTGTCAAGTTGGTATTGTAGAAAATCTTGCAAAAGTGAATAAGTTGAAAGTTGAAACTTAAAAGTAATGTACGTACCAATTTTTATAACCACTACCCTTGGCATCAAAAGTTGGAACATCTGGTGGCATGATCGTGCTTTCAATGTACTTCACGTACCTATTTGCCTGCACACTGGCAAGCTATGATAGCTTTGAAGTGATTATTCATCCAATGCATGGAGCCATGCTCTTGGAAGCCTTGATTTTCCCCTAATTGTGTACTGAGTTGCTCCATACTGCTGGCATGCACCTAGGAGCCCTGCCCTTGCACGCATGATGAAAACTAGCAATAGGCCTCACCTTTGTATCAAACTTTTACTTGCTGATTTCCATTCGTAGGTTCCTATAAAATAATTTCATATACGGATTAAAAAACCGCCTTAAATGGAATAGGATACCTGATGACCATGTGCATGTTCTTGATGTGCTTTATCAGCTTTGAAAACATAATTTACTAGTCCATGTCCTTGCCATCAAAAGCCATGCTTACACCCATGTTGAGGACCTTGGTGCTTCAAAGAAGAGCTTGAGTTAATTTTTGATCTTGAAAACTATACAATTTTGCAGATCTATAGCAATAATGAAACCTTGCCACCGTGGTTGTAGAGTCCCAATCCATGCCGCCTAGGGGAAAATATCGTACACCGTCATCGGTTGCACATTACAACCATGATGTGAGAAAAAACCCTTATGAATATGGGAGAGGTGCCCAAAATAGGGCACCCTAAATGTGAATGAAAGAAAACTCCTCCATGGTGACCGCTTCTAGACAGCGCGCGCAAACATGCTCTCTCTCTCTCTCTCTCTCTCTCTCTCTCTCTCTCTCTCTCTCTCTCTCTCTCTCTCTCTCTCTCTCTCTCTCTCTCTCTCTCTCTCTCTCTCTCTCACACACACACACACACACACACACACACACACACACACATAGAGAGAGAGAGAGCGTGTTGTAGCACTTTTTGTGATGGGATCTACAGGTCTGGCATGCTACGAGTTTCTCTGCCCATGAGAGGGCGGTCCCATCAAGCCCGGTCTTGCTCACTTTTGTGCAGGTCGATTTTTGGCCCAATTCGTGTGTTAGCGGCCCCTCCCACGCAGGTAGTGGAGCTACTCTTCCTCTCAAGAAGCCATGCCCGCCCTGCAACATCGAGAAAAGGGTCTCCTCACGGAGCTTTCCCACATCCCTCCACACACACACACACACACACACACAGAGAATTCATGCATGCAAAGCTTTCTCCCTCATCCATAGCTCCCCTTTTCTCTGAGCCTTGAGCTTTGATACCAATGTAAAAAACTCAAGAACTGCATTTAGAGATTCTCCACCCTGCCACAACCCATTATATAGGCCCTTGGAAATCTTCTATAGAATCCCCTGTCCACACTTACCAGCCAACCCTTGGCCTAGGTCTCTGACCCCCGTGGGTTTGCCCTTGGCACTACATTGCCACAAGTTGCGCTTACCCTAACATAGGGTAATGTGAAATTAGCATTAAAAAACCATGATTTAGAGCAATATTATAATAATTGCTTGGAGATTGGTGAGCAGGGTTCATCATGTAACTTTTTGGTTTTGTTAATTCAATTTACTCACTATTGTGAGTTTTGAAAAAAAAAACATTCCTTTGTTATTGGTAAGGGTGAGCATGATTAACTATCTTGATAACGTTCCTTTGTTGTTGGCAAGGGTGAGCATGATCGACTATTAGCAATAAAACTCTAAACCTTAGCTTACCGTGGTAGAAAATCTATATCTTTTACATTAAATAAAACTTATTAGAAGGAGCCTCCTTTTGCTAAGTATTGCATAGCTTCTTTCAAATCTCATATTTTTTCAAGCGCAATCTAATAGCGGATTTTGCCAAAGCACTTTGATCTTCCTTGTCTTCAAACGTTATAGTAGGATTAGCTCCTGAGTCCTCTTCTATGCAAGGCATAATGATTATGTAGGACTTTGTTGGAAATAGCACTTAGTGCTCAATGAATTTTTTCATTCTTGCTCCCAAATCAAAACTTCATGTGGGCATGAAGTAAAGATAAAGTCGAGTATCATCTTTAAGTCAACTTGGTATTGACTTTGTATGTAACTTTCGTCATCTTTGTTTACTTTCAGTCTATGTGTTCAATGCTCAAATTGAAGTACCAATAGCATGACCTAAACTCCCTTTGCATCAGCTCCTTGTATACATTTTAACCTCTGTATAACACCATCTAATTATTGATTGTGTGTTTGAGAAAGAGAGAGAGAGAGAGAGAGAGAGAGAGAGAGAGAGAGAGAGAGAGAGAGAGAGTCTCTAGAAAGATTTGCTAAGATGATAATAAACATCCTTTCTTTAGCCCTCCAATGTAACAAAGAGCACTTTGGCCACTTTGTTAGATTGTGTGTTCTACTTGAGAGGAAAGCTCGTGTACGATCTATTCCCTCCTCCTATTCTGAGTAGAGAATCCCAAGGAACTCAACTCTTGAGATAACTTGAATTTGGTGGCATGCATGAAGTTGGGAAGTTGGACTTCAAATAATATTAAAATAAGCTTCTTTGGTTCCACAAAGGCTCATTTCCAAAACATACTATTGAGTGATAGTCTATCCTAGGTCCTCTACAAATATTGTCACGGTATTTTTGGCACACAGTATGTAAGAGCACATTTCCATTCATAAAGGTCAGCCAATAGATTTCACAAGGATGTTCTTCTTGAAGAACTTTTCCCGTAGGATGAAGCAATGCACCCATCTACCTAAGAACCAGCTCATACGGTATCACTTTCCATAACGACATTGTGTAAGATCTCTTTGAGACTCCATCACATCCAAGAATTGTTTGAGACATTAACAAGAGGAAGGGGGTGTTATTCTCTCAACTACATGCCATTGGTTGCAACGAGGCCTTATATAAAGTCAAAAACATAAACCATGTTGAATCGCAACTAGTTAGTGTAAGGCTACCTTTTGCTAAAATAAACAAGCTCACACACAATGGCCAATTGGGCTTGCGAGGTAGCATTATCAATGTCCTTGTTGACCTCGATCATGCTCAATAAGTATTGCCTTGCTTTCTCCATGAGGTTGGTAGGCATAAATCACAAACTAGTATATAAGCATTGCTACTTAGCAAGAGTTTTACATGCATTACTTACAATGAGAGATACCTAGCAATTACTAGCAACAAGGCTGTACATAAAAGAGAAAATCACACTAAAATCACAATGGTTGAACTGCTTTAGTAGCCTTGAGGCTCATGAAGAAAATAACTAGCATGCAAACGATGATGATCTCGAAGATGATGATGCCCCTACCGATGTTGTGCTCCATGGTATTGACTCTACCCAAAATGTCATAGATCACAATGATAAAAATTTATTTCTTGCCCCATGCTGAGTTTCTTCACAATCTTGTATGGTGAATCCCACAAATACCATCAACAAGCACTACAAAAGTGCCAAAAAGTATCATAATGGGAGCTGATGCATAGCAACAGAAGGTTCACACTAAACTTAGAGAATCTTTTCTTCAAGACTACTAAAATAATGACAGAAAAATTCTTAGGGTCCATTTGGATACGCTTGTGTAAAGGAAAACTAGACCACAACAAACTAATAGCTTCACAAGTTGATGGACAATACAAACATTGAGAAAATACTATCCTCACACATTGGCTACTGCAACTTTGAGGCCTTGCAAACATCTCTTGATTACAAACAAAAACTCAAAAAAAATCATTTGCTATGATCCACCAATTAGGATCCCCAACTTTCTTCATCACCTTATCGTCTGCTAAACAACAGTGGAAGACACTTCTTGATGCACTAGCCCAACTCAATCCGTCAACTAGACAACATGACAAAATTGATGCCACGTTCATCATAGATTTCATACAAAGTGACTCTATAACCACAACTTGTTTTAACCTCAATTGCTTCAACATCATCAAAAAACTACTTATGAAAGACACGTTTATATTTGGTGAGGCAAAATATTTCTTTTTTGTCACTGAGTTCCAAAGCCGTGGAAGCCAACATGACCACGACTTTCTATGGGTGGAAAATGCCCCCATTTATGGAATAGACCCGGAGAAACAATGGTTTTCTTTGTGGACAAGAATATAAGCACAAACTCATCATTCCTTCCTTTAGATTTGCAAGGAGTCCAAATGCACACTCACTACAAAAGCTGCTTCAAAAAGCACAAAGCTTTTTGCTTTGACTTTCCTCGCACCCTAAGAATTTTAGGGTTGGAGAATTTTAGAGTTGGCCTTCCACTATTATTTTAGAGCCAACCCCAAGGGAAAAAGGCCTCAAGGGCATAGCTCAAAATCAATTGCTCAAGAAACTCAAACAAGATTCAACTCAACCATTTTCTAATCAATTTCAAACAGTAACCTTGACAAAGAAAGTTTTCTTTTACAACAAGTAACACACATGAATGCATGCATGATGCATGACTAACCCAACTAGTATTAGTCTTCAAATCAACCCATAACCTTTGTCTCTGATATACTAGCTTAGAGATCCCCTCCCCACAAGTCTATGAAAGAAATATACAATTTTATATATATATATCATTGTTAAACAATTTTTATTAAGTGCAAAAGCAAATGATAGGGGAGGGAATTTTCATGCTTGACATAGCATGGAGTTTTAGCAATGAACCAAACTACACCAAGAGTATTTATCATCTAGTGATACCATTGAATGTGTATGGATCAAAGTGGGCTCAAAAAGACCAAGTGGAGGGTGAATATATGTGTATATTGCTTCTTGCACTAGGAAGGAAAGACTTGGAAGAGAAGAGAGAGGATAGTGGAGAATGAAATAGAGTGCACAAATGGACACAGAAGCACGCATGAGAGAATTTCAATAATTGACTAAATGACACGTGCTTGAACCATGAATTAATGCTATAAAAAATAATTACATCATAACCTTAGAAGAAAAATAATTACATCATAACCTTAGAAGAAAAATGACTTTGTAAGGGCACGGGACCTTGTGTGCAATCAACCATTCCACTCATCCATCCATGCTTATTATGGATAGAGAGAATCTCACTTTGCTAGAAGCAAATCAAAACATCCCCATCCCATGCAACACTACGAATGAGGTTATATTTCCTTCCTCCATGAGCTTGATCTCTAAAAGGGGTCCAAAATACCTATTGATTATAGGAAATTAACACCAATAAAACAAGTTTGGGTGACACACCTCTTTGAAGACAATAGTGAGTGCCATATTAGACCTCTTATACATTAACTAAGTCATATGGATTTTCCATAAATCTTTCGCACCAATCTAGTAATGTAGGTCCATCTAGAACTCCTACCATAGCCAATCCCTCTAACATGGACACAATAGAATCGACCATCAAGGTCTCTCCTTTAAGTGGTCATCTATAGATGTTGCATATCAACATAAACATGATTCCTCTTTATGTATGGATCTCACAACTCATACCATCACACATTGGCTATAGTCAAGAGAGAAAATTGTCAACCATAATTCATACCATGAATTATGGAACGATAAATCCCCCACAAACACCACACATGGATGAGCATCCCACCCCTCTTTGGGTGATGCACAACCATCTCTACGAAACCACTTTACTGCAACATGTGGCAGCAAAAATTTTGACAACACACTCATTTCCAAAAAAAATAATCCAAGAGCCCCATTTGGCTATGACAACCAAAACCAAAACCATAAGGGAAACTTCATTCTATTTGTACACCAAAATCATCCTTCAAAACATAACTCATGCACTTGGATTTTGACCATTCCTCAAACCATCAAACTCACAACCCATAAGCAACTTTTGAGACACAATCTTTTTTCATGCAAAGCAAGTTTCAAACCAACAAGTAAACACCCTCTTAAAACCATACCCATACCTCATCCTGATTTCACACAAAGGTAAATTCACAATAGCTTAGAGGATTGTAGTCATGTCCTATTTTGAACATAGAATTACAACTTAACAAATTTAATAATTATCTAATTTTGTTTCTTTAGCAATTCCCACATTATTTGGGATATTTGTTTCAACAAAAACAAGAAAGATACAATGCTACCAATTCAAGGTGATGTTTCCATAAGAACTTGAAGACTACAAGACTACATGGATCTTACTTTTACAGGGAGTCAACAACCCCATATAGACATAGAATTAAGATTTCAATAAGGATCTATTTCTTCTTTTCTTTTCTTATTTTTGTTCAAACTAGTACTATTAAAAGATTGAAGGGATTCGATAAGGTGGCTAATAGATTTATCTTAGGTACCTAATTATCTTTGACTATGCCTTCATGATTGTGAGTTTTGTCGGCCGTTAAGAGCTATTGCAAGGTCTCTTCTAGCTTACTTTTATCCTCCTATTTTTCTTTTGAAGTATGACCATCCTTGTCAAACATTTCATTCTCATCTTGATCATTTAAATTCTCCTTTGGCATGGTTGTATTTAAACTAGAGTATTTTCTAGCATAGTGACCAATTCTATAACATTTATAACATGCATTGGGGAAAGAGAAAATGTCAGCTCTTTTTGAAAGGCTCCAAAGCTTCACATGTTAAGATCCACATATTTGGGGATGGGTCTACTCACGTTTCACAAAATGCATACCTTAACATTTAGATTATATTTAATCCATTGTAGCCTCCGCATGAACAACACACGGCCCATCAAAGAGGCTATCTAATGAACACGAGCATGAAGCTAAAGAGGGAGGCTTTTTAGTGTAGCCCACACACGATATAAAACCATAAATTATTTGTTAGGGTAGAACTTTGGCATCCACGACTTGGTGTATGCAAAAAGGAACCCCCCCGGACACCTCCTATTATGATATGATCCTAAATACTCTACTCAAATGCCATGTAGCCACATAGAAACATTTTCCCATCACCATAAAATGAATTATCTCATTTATACTAGTGAGTGCCATCAATGCCCTATCCCACAAGCCTTGGGACATCATTTTGTCTATCCATAAAGTACAACAATATCAACTTAGCATGGCATTCCTCTAGGCTTTATAGGGCTAACTCTAGATTAAAGTTGACATTCATCACAAAACCACCTAATCTTTGTTGTAGCTAAACATAATGACCCCATGAAAAATCTCCTTAGCAAGAGTGTGTACGCCAAAGGAGGACGGTTTCAAGGCTTTCACACAGTCACTTGTATAAGCATGGTTATCGTTGGCACGGTTCTTTCCATTAGAAGCAAACACAAAATCTTCTCCTGATGGTGCAAACATGGATCCATCTTGTCCCTTCAGTGACCCACCATCATGAATCATAGTAGAAGGTTTCTATGGGCAAACCCCCATGTCTATCTTTATCAAACATTTTAGTAAAACACCGTTTGACAGTAGACACACTAATTCTTCATAGAATGGGTGCATTGATTTTCAGTACAAGTTGTTGGCAGTTCGTGGAAATGTATGTGCGACAGTTTTGTAGATCATGGGCTTGAGCATCTAGTAGAGTGTCACCACACCAGCATACACTACATGCTTGCTTGCCATGGTGCTGACCTTGCTGCCACAAGTTTCCCTTCCGTAAAGGTGAGAGGCTATGTCCTCGGATTGACATATTTATCTTGGTTTGAGTTCTCTCTAAGCTACATTCTCCAATTGCAATGATCCGCCAACATTGGCATCGTTGCCGAGGACGTAGGACTTACACTAGCAGAGGAGGTTGTGGTGGGGTTCTTCTTTACCCAGTGCTGCTCAAGTGTTATAGTTATTTACGTTTATCTTTTGGTAGGAGGGTCAGTGAGGCATGTTGATTTCTCAGGTAGACTGAAGAGCCATGCATTCTCTTTTGGTTGCCTTGTAGGTTAGGACGACCTTAGTTGTTAGTTTTAGTGCATTGTGCATTGACTCTGCGCTTTGAGTATTGTTGTAAATTGTGTTTGCTGGTGATCGTGATGAGTAGGGACTAGATTAAAAAATTCCACTATCATCTTCCGTGCTATCACTTCATTTTACTATGTTTTGTTTTATATCTTGTTATTTTGTTGTTTAGGTTAGATGTAGGAGTAGTAGTTAGGTTAACATTACATTTTGGTGTTGCTTGGACTAGCCAAAGTTTCTTTTGTATGCTATATTGCAACTTTTGATGGCAAAAGTGACTGAACGGGCAAGAAGTGTGCATAACTTGAGAATGGAGTGTGTGGTTTTAGAAATTCTTGCTTGTACACTTGTATACACTCTACGAGAACATATCTAGAAATTTTGGTGAATGTTTGAGTCATCATTTGTGAGTGAGAGAAAATTTTGCAATAATTGGCCAAGTTGGACTTAAAACTTTGGACAAAGGACAAAAAGTGATCATTTCAAGTGATACAGGGTGTCATTGGGAAGCCCCAGAGGTAAGGAAACAATAGAAAGTGACTAGTCTAAAATTTGACCTCAGTGACAGCTACCGAATACCTGCCACTTTTTCACATCCAGGGCATACCATCAGGATCCACAAACTCCATACTTTCCAAATCCACTTTCCATACGTCAAAAAGATTCAAAAATTGGGTAAAACCGGTCAAAATTGTTTAAGTGATTAGGCCCGGGGAGTTAACTTGACTTTTGACGGGTCAAAATCCAAAATTGCGAGTGACACATAGGTGCAAAAGATTTTAGAGGTAATTGGGAAGCCACTAGAAGTGCCAAAATTAAAAAATCTCATGAAAGCCAGCTATCATGGTAGTTTCCATCTATGCCAAGTTGGGACCATGTTGGTGTCATTTGATTCCTAGTAGTGCAAGGATCTCAAATATACCTTCCTTGACTCATCTGGACCAAAAAAAGTCTCTCTAATCACCCAAAAATTGAACATCCGAGGCCAAAATCTAATAATTGACCCAACAAGCATCAAAAAGTGTCAAAACATTTCATACATAGTGTCAAAAGACTCACCAAGCAAAGACCAACTCGTAGGAATTGACTAGGCTCAAAAAGCTCACCAAAGCTAGCTACTATCGTGGTTGCTGCCATCTAGTCTACCTTGAAAATTTGACCCTACCAGCTTGTAGGCCATCTTGCAAGGTTTCCAAAAATACCTTGCTCCAGAATCACTTTCAAAGAGCTTGTCAAAGATTAGGCTTTGATTTGTCAAATTCTCGACCCAGGTTTCAAAATTTTCAAAAATTTTTGAGTTTTAGTAGCAATTTCGAAGAGAAGTTTGGACTAATCACTCAAGGGCCAAGAGACAAAGTGCTTGATTTTATCTATACGGGTATCTAGGTTACCAAGAGCAACACTGCACAAGGAACTAGCTAACCTCACATGTAAGAGGTTGGGATTTTGCAAGAAAGTGTCTGTCTTTTGAGATCAAGCAGGTATCTTCTGAGAGACGCTAGAGTAACGACGGCGGACCAAGGGAGTCTAGTATCAAGAGAGGAGAGTGTAAACCAAGCCAAAATAGATCCCTTAGCTCCAATTATAGAAGAGGGCAGTGATAATGACACCTCTTTCAACAGATCATATCACTAGATGGCTACCCACTAGCAACTAGGAGGCTTTCGATAGCAAGGGAATATGGGGAGTAGCACCTCTCAAAAACCCTTAAACACACCAAAATACACAACAATCTTCCTAAAGGGAACAAACTCCCATGGAGCCTTAGTTTATGCAGATGTTTGAGGATAGCAATGCATCTGCATTGAGGAACGACATGCTAGAGGATTAGAAATAATCCTAGTAAACGATGATGGTGATAGATTGCACAATGAAGAAGGGAACCACTACCTCATTGTCAAAGACCCAAAAAACTACAATTAGTATGGAGACAACATAGCAAAAGGGAAGATGGTTATGGAGATGCAAGAACTACCTCCTAAACTTAACCTTCCTGAAGCCTTTTACATTCATGACAAGAGAGTGACAAAAGTGTTTGTAGTTCTTGAAAATATTGGGATTTACAAGCACGGGGATGGGAGAGTCATCTCTTACTATCGTTGCATAGAACCCCATGAAAATGAATTAAACAAAGAAAAACTCATGTACTTGTTTTCTTATGACACGATAACCGGAACCCATATCATTTTTTAATAAGTACGGACAAGAATATGAGCCAATCCACCCGGGGGATGTAGGAAGAGTGATAACACCAGAATTATTGACACAGGCTTTGGAAGAGAAGCAAAAGCCCACACATACTCCTAGCAAATCCACAAATCCCTTTTCAAAAGATTATGACACCACGTCACACGCCACTCGATAGCCATTGCCCAACCCTCAAAACTCAAAAGCCACACCGTTATCATTTCAAACAATATGCAACACCAGAACAAAACACAAATAGAGATGGTTATCAAGCCATGACAGGGCTAGGAGCGCCACCAATACCACCACTGCATCAGCAGTACCAAGATGAGAGTAGAACAAGAACGTCAAATCTGACCAGGACAGAAGCACCACATCAAGAATGAGAATGAGAACAAGAGTGAGATGAAAGGGTCCAAGGAGTGGAATGACCACCTACTAGACCAACCAAGAATTATGGATTAGGAGCACCCCTAGGAGAAGAACAATTACCATACCCTAGGCTGGAAAGAGATCATAGAGGAGGATTGGGAGACCCTAACCTTAGAATGATGGTGGATCATTGTAGGATCAGACCATCTCACGTCCGAAAGTGGGTAAACAAGAAATATTCCAAAGATACAGATCTAAGAAATCATGTGGCAGCATTTGTGCGCGTCATTAGAGTTGAGGAAGTCCTAGACTTTCCAATGCAATTTGCAAGATTTGTACTAACCTTAGAAGAGGATGCCGCCACTTGGTTTAATTTCATAGAATGTAGAGATTTCAAGTCAATTAAGGAGGTGTTGACAAATTTATTAAGGAATTCTCTCAAAGAGGGATAACTCACAACACCGTCTTGCAAATCCACAAATTTACGCAAAAGAAAGGGGAATCCATACAAAAAGCGGTCTTACGGCTAAAAAGATACGTGAAGTTCTACCCAATGGAAGAACTGCCAACACGGTCAATGTTAATGCTTATATTAATACAAGGACTAAGGAACGCAAACCTCCAAAAATACCTACACATGAAAAAGAGCTCTATATTGAATGAATTGACAAAAGAAGCTCTATACTTGGTAGATAATTGTGTTGTCTAAAAGAAAGGAGAATACACAGATTTACACGATGATTCCTTGTCATAGCATAATGGATCAAAATCTACCAAGTCACTACAAAAATCCAAATTCTTGATATATCAAGAGCAGCTCATTGAAGAGATGCTCAATAGGATCAATCCATTTTCTAAGCCACAGGTTATGCAACCTAAGTGGTGTGCAATAGAGCAAAAGTGGACAAATCACGCAAGGAGTACTAATGCAATATAAAGGAACACCAATATGCCCCACAAGCCCAAGTAGCACAAGCACAAGCTCCACTAGTGCCTAGATATAAAGCCAAAATTCCTCCAAGACCAGTAGGAGTTGAAAAACCACAACCAGTCTTAGGACAACAACCTCCACTACCAGGAACAAGACATGTAGGCATCAAATTTGCACCAATGGTAGAAGAGCCTGAGGAACATGCCCTAGTGCCAATCTGAGCATATTACAAAGAGCCTCGTGGATGTATGATCAAAACAAGATACTATCCACCTGAAGAAACAAAAGCGCCAGAACCATGGAGCATGATTGGATCGGTTGGATCACCAACTGCTACACATGCTCCAGGAGAAGGTAGATACAACTTGGACGAACTCACAATACTATTCATAGAAAATGGGGGACTAGTAGGATCAAGGCCTGCTTATTAGCAGGGGGCTACTCAAGGAGCACCTCAACAACTCAAGGGACCTTATTATAAGTGTGGCGGTGACCACTTGATGAGTGATTGTCCTCATGATGCAATCATACGGGTGAATGCAGATTTCCATGAGTGTGGGATCACTCATTTGATTTGTAATTGGGGCAAAAGTAACGTTAAATATACTCAAGGCAATACCATCTACAAGTGAGTCAGAAAACAAATATGTGATACCAATCCAGAAGATCACAAGAGCCCAAGCTCAAAAAGCGGCAAACGAATCCATCATTTAAGAATCAAAAACCAATGCACCTAGCATTGAATGAAAAAGTCAAGAAAACTCATGGAAAGCTAGGAAGTAAGCTAGGAAGGAACGTGAACATACTTCCTTAGCTGAAGAACTGAAACAAATGAGAGAAAAACTAAGAAACCTGGAAGGAGAAACAAACGAGGAAAAGGGAACCCCCTGAGCTAGTACCAAAGCCAAGCATATTTGAGAAACCCAAGAGTGTTAGTTCATGAGGATCCAAAAAAGTTCAATGAACCATTAGATGCCCTCCTTAAAACCTATGATGCACGGCTAAAAAATAATCAAACCCAAGAATAAAGGTGGATGACATATCCATATGTGGAGCTAGAAAAGCAAAGGCTTGAAATGTGTCAAAAAATGATCCAAACAGCCCAAGCATTACTAGAACCACCAGTTGGAAAACCTGAAATTGTGATCCTTGTCCCACCAAGACCAATGATCCCACCAAACCAGGAGTGAATAGAGCTAGATTCTAGTCATAGGCATGAACTAGAGCTCAAGGACCCAACAAAAGAACCAAGGATAGTGTTGAATACCACGGATAATACTTTGGAGGGATTCCACTTAGGTATACTAGAAGAGTTTAGAGAAATAGATGGTCTTGAGAAACTGCAGAAACAAGTCAGAGAGGCTAATAAATCTAGTGAGCTAAGAAAACATGTAAACCAGATTAGTGATGGAAGAGGGGTGTTTCTTCCACCGATAGAAGAATTTAAGTCTAGATCTCAAATAAATCTTGAAGTGAAATCATATTGGGGAGACCAAGGATCTGTCCTATCCATAGACATCCAACCTTATTCGCTAAGGACACTACCATCTTATATGGGAGAGAACGATGCCAAATTAGATGTTGTTGCACTCCCGTCATAGAGACTCTCTTCCAAGAAAGTCATCGACTCTAAAGGGTTGATAGACATTTTGTCAACACTAGTGACATGCACAATAACGTTAGCTGAGCTATTATGAATACGACCAAACATGTGGATGAGGGTAGGAAGCTATTTGGAAAAGCTTGGTGTAATGGACCCTTCAACACAAATTCAAGAACAAATCTGAGAACTTGAAAAACCTCACCTTACTACCAGGCCAGTACCGTTGAACAAAGTCAGAGAATATTGTGAAGGAGAAGATGGCAACACGACTCTTCTTGTGGAATTTCAAGGGGTCACCACCATAGAAATTCTTGACAGTGGAGCTAGGGTAGCTATTGCTAACAAAGAAACATGGAAAAACGGAAAAAAACAGCTTTAAGAGCAGCACAAATGAAACTCTAGCTTGTAGATGGGTATATGGAGAAACCCGCAGGGCTTCTAGAGAAAAGTAATTGTCACCTCTTGCAAAATTGAATATGAGCATACATTTTCCATTGTAAATTTTGACAAGAAGAACAACTACGATGTCATACTTGGAAGACCATTCATGAGACGGTTAAAAATGGTCCAAGATTGGGGTTATGACTATATATACCTGAGAAACATGGAGACAACAACCAAGATAAATCTAAAAGACCATAGTTACAAGGATGTAACAAGAACACCGGTCGAGGAGTTTGATTCAGGTACATTAGCACGATCTGAACTTCTAGCTTGGTTAGGTAAGTCCAAACAACTATGGATGTGCGGAGCTTCAGATTGTGGAATCTTAAAGCTTGAGGAGTGTATCCTAGAAAGGGTCTTAGAAGACAAAGACTACATCCCAGAGCCCTTTCCCAAAGAAGAACTAGAGCCTTTAGGATGGGAACACATTTTGGCAACTTTGGATGTGTACGCAGTGACCGACAGTCCCACAACAAAGTTCTGTGATGACAAGGATGGCTAAGATGTGATCCCATATTACATGGTCAATGTAGTTGAGGAACAGGGTGAGAGTCAAGCCTCAAATGAACCCAAACTAAGAAAACAAGAAGAGTACGGATAGGAAGAGTTGTTTTACAACTCTCTGGAGCATTTCATGTATGAGAATGACAAAGATGATGAATACTCTAACAACACGAGCGATCAAGAAGAAAGCATAACGGATGTTAGATTTTATGACTTCCCAAATCAAAAACCTAGGTGGAAACAATGCTACACAAAGAAAAGATCCTTGAACGTGGCCAGGAAAAGCCGATGCTAATAATAAAAATAAAAACACAATTCTTGATGATTGTAAAGACAAAAGACTGTGTAAAAGACAAAATCTCGGGTCAGTTTAAAAAAACACAGGACACGAAAACAAAAGAGGGTACTAGGAGCTTTAGGAAGCAAGCTCAAAAGATTAAAAAAGAAACAAAACAAAAGAAACCAAAAGAACCATGGATGGATGAGTTCGGAGAACAAAAATGGACCAAGGTTGAGCGTAAAAAGAAATACCAAGAACTGAAGAGAATGTTGAGGGAGGTATGGACAACGGAGATAGAGAGTGAGGAAGGAGAGAGCACCAAGAAGGAAAAATGGGTGTCCCTTCCCACTATCAAAAATTCACCATCCAGGATAGGAAAATAGCAATGACTCAACCGATAAGGGAGAAAACAAGAAATGAATCCTATGACGGCCCAGAAAACACGAAATGAATAGACATAGCAGAATTTGGAGAGGCTGTAAGACTAGTCTACATAGCAACGGATCCGTGCACAAAAGAAGAGGAGCTACTCATTCAACTCCTCAAGGAGTATAGAGATGTTTTTGCATGGTCATACAAAGACCTCAAGGGGGTGGATCCATTGATATGTCAACACACAGTTCCCTGTGAAGCTTGATGCCAAACCCACCCTGCAGACAACATCCCTATACCTATAATGACATTTTTTCCATATAAATTAAAGAGGAGATTGATAAGCTTAAGGGGGTAGAATTCATCTACGAGATCAAAAGTGAATGCTGCAACAATAAGGGATAACTATCCCTTGCCAATCATAGAACATGTACTCGAATGAGTGGCAGGTAAACAAGCCTACTCATTTTTAGACGGATTCTCAGGATACAACCAACTGATTGTTGTAGTAGAAGACCGATACAAAATGGCATTCACCATGGGATGGGGAATCTATGCCTACAAGGTAATGCCTTTCGGCTTGACCAATGCACCAGCCACATTCCAAAGGCTAATGATGCACACTTTCAAAGAATACTTGCGAATATTTTTAGAAATTTACATGGAAAACCTTTCTGTTCACTCTATCCAGAGGGCAAAACACATTGAGCATCTGTGAAAATTATTTGAGAAGTGCAACACTAATAGAATCTGCTTGAACCCTAAAAAATGTGTCTTCATGGTAAGATAGGATAGAATCTTGAGACATATTGTCTCTAAGAATGGTATATCTATGGATCTTGACAAGATCAAGGTAATTGTGGAAATGCCAAACAAGTACAATCCTTCATGGGACATTGTGACAGTTCATATACATGTATGCAATCATTGAACGAACCTTGTATAGGTTGATAGTTATCTTTGATTGGACAAAAGAGTGTGAGGAGTCATTCACAAAGCTTAAGGATGCACTTATATTACCACCAATACTCAAGGCACCGGATCGGGAAAAAATATTCCATGTTCACATTAACACCTCAGCATTTGCTATAGTCTGTATCTTGCCTCAACCACAAAAAAAACAACGGATTTCCCAGTTTGCTATGCTAGTCGACAACTGAACAGTGCGAAGAAGAATTGCACAACCACAGAATGAGAAGGGTTAGGAATGATATATGTCATAAAGAAATTTAGGCATTATCTTTTGGCTAACAAATTTGTCTTCTTGACAGACCACCAAACCCTCTTGTATCTAGTACACAAACCTTGCAATACAGGAAGAATTGTTCGTTGGTTCATCATATTGCTTGAGTTTGATTTTACGGTTGTGGTAAAAAAGGGGAAAACGCACCTTGGAGTTGATTATCTCTAGGTTACCCAATGGCTTGTGCATCTTGGTTCACTTCAATATGGAGCTTCTCCTCGTTGACAAGCTCGTCCACCCTCGGCACATGAACTTCACAAACCGAAAATCTCCAAGGGATATAACCAACAGTAGGCCTTACCTCAACAGGCTCTGCACTTCGAACAATTGGAATCACTTTTAGTCAGCCCAAAGATCACTTTGCTACCTCCGCAACAGACATATAATCTGCTGGCTTCAAAACGCCCAGCTCTAGCTTTGCTTTACCTTTCTGCTCTTAATCTTTGCCGGATAGACCATGTCTTCATAGGTATCCGCACTATCTTCCACTTTTTCTCTAATTCTCATATGCAAGCACTCTAGCAGCTTTGACAGCTTCAAATATTGATTTCTTTTGACCCCAGTAGCAACCTCTAGTTGCTTCCAACAGGCTTCAAACTGCTCAATGAAAATAGAGAAATCCTTACTCACATCTTGGCATACCGCCTTCAGCCTTGCACCAGCTTCCTTTGGCGTAATCACCTCTCGAAACCGCTCCAGAAACTGGCTTTGAAATCTTTGCCATGATCCTCCATCGTTGCTCTTTAAACCATCAAACCACACCTTAACTTGCCCTCGCATTAACAGCGACATCGTCTACAACCTTTTTGCATCCGTCAAAATACGCATCGACAACAGTCATAACTCAAAATCTACTAACCAATCCTTGGGATCTTCCATGCCCGTAAATATGGGGCCAAAACCTGGCTCCACCATCTCTGCCAGCTTCAAAATCAACCATTATCCAACCGCTTTGTTGGCTAAAAAACACCACTTTCAACCTCAACTTGGAGCATCAGACAGTCCTCAGTGGGGGCACCAGAAGCTGGACATGGGGAAAGGGGAACACACCCAGCACACAACACAATGCCTCACTATAGCCCAAGGTATACACAGCATCCCAATCCACTAGAGTTCACCTTCAAAACTCGACACCACCCACAAGCAAACCATCGCTTGCACGCAACCATACGCACACACGCCTTGCACTGCACCAGACAGACCCAATCACTCCGTTCCGCTCAATTCGACCACTCAGCTTAACTTGCACTATCCGGCTTCTTCTTCTTGCTTTACCATGGGACGGCTTCGTTTTTATAGGCCCTTGAGCCTTTGAACTCTCTCTATCACCCCCTCTTGTTCTCCACTGGCCGGATAGACCTCTTGGCCAACTCTCTCTCTCCATTCACTACTGCATGTCGGCCACCTGTCGTGGGATCCTCCCCTTGACTAGCCCCTTGACTGGCCTTGGACTCGCATTCTCTCTCTCTCTCTCTCTCTCTCTCTCTCTCTCTCTCTCTCTCTCTCTCTCTCTCTCTCTCTCTCTCTCTCTCTCTCTCTCTCTCTCTCTCTCTCTCTCTCTCTCTCTCTCTCTCTCTCTCTCTCTCTCTCTCTCTCTCTCTCCATTCCATGCATGTTGCCGCTGGACCCCTCTCCATATGAGCAATAGCGACATCGCTATTTGGGGGGGGGGGGGGGGGGGGTACCTCTTTAACTTCAAAAGGATGAGCCCTTAGCAGGCGCAGGCATAGGCACTGGCCCTTATTGGCCACCACATCATCACTGCGTGAACAGCGTCCCCTAGTGGGCGCAAGCCAGAACCACCAAATGCCGCCACCGGCACGGCCAAAACAATCGGGCTTCAGCGCCCGAGCGCCACCGTGCAGAGCCACCACTACGCCACCATGCATGACCGACATCGCCACACACTCAACAAGCTTGCGCCCCCTTTGTGATTCTAATGGGGTATTCACGTTTTGTCTTATATGCAATGTCCCTTGCTTCTCCATCTGTGCATGTGGCACTGCTTTCTGCCACGTGGCACCACAACAAGGCCCTAGCCTCCTAAGGCTTTTAAGAAGTTTAAGTGCCCTTTTTTTTTCTAAGCCTTTGTGTGGTCCACACTTCGTTGCCTAGTGATCCAACCTCCTAGCCGTAAAGCTTGGGCAAAAAAGCACATGATTGGCTCCGCACTCCTCCAACTTTATCGCACCTTAAGACTCCTCGAGCACTCGAGTCGAGACCGCAAAAATCAAGAAAACCACATGTAGTCAACTCTGGACAAGTGCACCCAATTTTCCAACTGCTTTATTTCCTACTGCGGGCCCCGTTTGACGTGCAGTCAATTCTTGCTAACTCCATATATTGCACATCAGCTCCTCGCACTCTGTTGTGGTCCAAAAAATGCAAGATGGCACAACTTCCCATGTGGTAAAGTGGGCACCAACCTAGCCCCCGGCAAAACTTCAACTGATCATAAACTACAATCCGTGGCTCCAATTTGTAATCTGAAAAGATGGGTGTGCTCCATAAATAGAGCACTACATGCCTATACACTGACATCCACTTGGACCACCTGTCCCTAGCTGCCTTGTCCGACAAGAATTTGCAACACATTGAACCTTCAACCTTTGATATCTTGTGCTCCGTAGCTCTATTTGATGAGCCGTCTGGACCTGCTCCTTTAGCACTTCAAGCTCTACATTCTTGGACCCAAAAGCTACATCTTGCATCTCCTTCACATGTTCCCCAAATTAGCCCCTTTTGGAGCCCTCCTTGGCCTATAAACCGCATCAATCATACATCTCTGCTGCTACGTGTCATCCCATGATCTTCCTAGCTGCTCCAGCCCTTTGCCATGTTTCTGCTAGCCTGCACATATTTGTCCATGCCATCTTCTATGGTCGACACACTTTGGCTCTACCATCATTGCCCACCCCCTAGTTGAGCATCAACCACATAAGAGCTTTATTCATCTTCTAACTGCAAAACCTGGGACACACTATGAGAAAACCAAAACCATATGTACACAGTTTTATTCTGCCTACTGCCAAACCTTCTCCCCTGCATTATATAGCTTCCACCTGGATCAAACATCTGCCTTGGATATCCTCCACCGACCTGTAACTGCTCACCATAGTGTTGTACCCCAGCACATAGACCACCATGTGTGTAGGCTTCCCATAGCCTAGCTTCAGCACTCCTAGTATCTCTCAACAAACTGGCATCCACTCCATACCAAGCAGCATCAAGCATATTACCACAAAAAAACGTGTACCTGGCAACGAGCTCCAACGCATCTCTGACCCTCCCTCCCAACTGAATAAAGTGGAGGCCTCAATCATAGACCATTGTACCTGCTGAACCAGCCACCACATAGCTGCATCTACCATCATACTCATCAACCATAGCTTACATACCTTCAATGGAATCAAAGCCACTGCTTGGGATTCTCCTTTCTCCACCATTGGACATGTCTACCGCTTTGAAATCTCCACCACCTCTGGCAACACAACCTCCTCTTTGGCCACACCCTCAATTTCAGCATCATCGAGACCTTCCTCGTCAACCGGCCCTTTAAGGTCAAACATCACCTCTTGTTCTTCAGCTTCAGCCACCCGCTCTTCAAGCACCTCTTCTAACGCTGCATTAAGCTCCATCAAGGAAAAGGGAAACTTGCTCTCTTTTGCATCTACCCTAACTTCCTCCATAGGTATGACTGCTCTATCTCTTTTGGCAACATGTTACACCTGTTGCACAACCATGGCACATCCCACCGCTACTTTCATTAACACAGCCATTAGCATGGCACCACCACCTTTACCTGCATATCATCAACTGTAGGCCTAGACTGCTCCACTTGGTCTTCATCAAGCATCTTGGCTTGCTCTGTTCCCTGCACTTCTTGCACATGGGCTACTACCATATCATCAAACATATAAGAATGCAACTTTACCTTTACCAGCTCAGGTTCACCAGATTCCGTCTCCTCGTCATAGGATGTGGACTCCTCCTCTCTATCCTCCTCGCTTGTCTCCCAGCTACACGAGCTTGTATCATCCTCATCACCGGCATCATATACTGACTCTGTATTTGCATCTTCATCCGCTTGCTGCTCCACAAAAGCTTGACCATCATCACAACTTTGTTCACTTTCCTCATCAGCTTTTGAACCCTCGATATCTGCGACCCGACTGCATTCTACTACCTTTTCATGCAAACTTTCCACAAGAACAGGCTTTACCTCTTCAACCTGCACCAGAACCTCCACATCTGCTATGGCTTTTGCATCTTGGTTCACTTCAATATGGAGCTTCTCCTCATTGACAAGCTTGTCCACCCTCGGCACATGCACTTCACAAACCAAAAATCTCCAAGGGACATAACCAACAGTAGGCCTTACCTCAATAGGCTCTGCACTTCGGACAATTGGAATCACTTTTGGTCGAACCAAAGAGCACTTTGCTACTTCTGCAACAACAAGCATATAATCTGCTCGCTTCAAGATGCCCAGCTCCATCTTTCACTTTACCTTTCTACTCTTTATATTTGCCAGATAGACCATGTCTTCATAGATATCCGCTCCGTATTCCACTTTTTCTCTGATTCTTGGATGCAAGCACTCTAGCAGCTTCGACAGCTTCAAATATTGATTTCTTTTGACCCCAGTAGCAACCTCTAACTGCTTCCAACTGGCTTCAAACTGCTCAATGAAAATAGAGAAATCCTTACTCACATCTTGGCATACCGCCTTCAGCCTTGCACCAGCATCCTTTGGCGTAATCACCTCTCAAAACTGCTCCAGAAACTGGCTTTGCAATCTTTGCAATGATCCTCGATCACTGCTCTTTAAACCATCAAACCACACCTTGGCTTGCCCTCGCATTAACACCGGCATCGTCTGCAACCTTTTTGCATCCATCGACATACGCATGGACAGCAGCCATAACTCAAAATCTACTAACCAATCCTCGGGATCTTCCATGCCCATAAATATGGGGCCAAAACCTATCTCCACCATCTCTGCCAGCTTCAAACTTGACCATCAAACATCTCGGCCATCAGCCAATCGCTTTGTCGGCTAAAAAACACCACTTTCAACCTCAACTTGGAGCATCAGATAGCTCCTCAGTGGGGGCACTAGAAGATGGAGAGGGGGAAAGGGAAACACACCCAGCACACAACACAATGCCTCACTATAGCCCAAGGTATACACAGCATCCCAATCCACTAGAGTTCACCTTCAAAACTCGACACCACCCACAAGCAAACCATCGCTTGCACGCAACCATACGCACACACGCCTTGCACTGCACCAGACAGACCCAATCACTCCGTTCCGCTCAATTCGACCACTCAGCTTAACTTGCACTATCCGGCTTCTTCTTCTTGCTTTACCATGGGACGGCTTCGTTTTTATAGGCCCTTGAGCCTTTGAACTCTCTCTATCACCCCCTCTTGTTCTCCACTGGCCGGATAGACCTCTTGGCCAACTCTCTCTCTCCATTCACTGTTGCATATCAGCCACCTATCGTGGGATCCTCCCCTTAACTAGCCCCTTGACTGGCCTCTTGACTGGTCTCGGGCTCGCATTTTCTCTCTCTCTCTCTCTCTCTCTCTCTCTCTCTCTCTCTCTCTCTCTCTCTCTCTCTCTCTCTCTCTCTCTCTCTCTCTCTCTCTCTCTCTCTCTCTCTCTCTCTCTCTCTCTCTCTCTCTCTCTCTCTCTCTCTCTCTCTCCATTCCAAGCATGTTGCCATGGGACCCCTCCCCATATGAGCAATAGCGACATCACTATTTGGGGGGGTGGGGGGGTACCCCTTTAACTTCAAAAGGATGGGCCCTTAGGGGGCGTGGGCACTGGCCCTTACTGGCCACCATGCCATCATTGTGTGAACAACATCGCCAAGTGGGCACAAGCCAGAACCACCAAATGCCGCCACCAACACGGCCAAAACAATCGGCGGGCTTCAGCGCTCGAGCGCCACCGCGCAGAGCCAAACACTACGCCACTATGCATGACCGCCATCGCCACGCACTCAACAAGCTTGCGCTCCGTTTGTGATACTAATGGGGTGACCACGCTTTGGCTTATATGCAATGGCCCTTGCTTCTCCATCTGTGCATGTGGGACTGCTTTCTGCCACGTGGTAGCACCACAAGGCCCTAGCCTCCTAAGGCTTTTATAAAGCTTAAGTGCCCTTTTTTTCTAAGCCTTTTGTGTGGTCCACCCTCCGTTGCCTAGTGATCCAGCCTCCAAGCCGTAAAGACTGGGCAAAAAAGCACATGATTGGCTCCGCACTCCTTTAGATTTACCGCACCTTAAGACTCCTTGAGCCCCCGAGTCGAGGCCGCAAAAATCAAGAAAACCACTTGTAGTCAACTCTGGACAAGTGCACCCAATTTTCCAACTGCTTTAACTTCCTACTACGGGCCCCGTGTGACATGCAGTCAATTCTTGCTAGCTCCATATATTGCACATCACCTCCTCGCACTCTGTCGCTGTCCAAAAAATGTGAGATGGCACAACTTCCCATGTGGTCAGGTGGGCACCAGCCTAGCCCGCGGCAAAACTTCAACTGATCATAAACTAAAATCCGTGGCTCCAATCTGTAATCTGAAAAGACAAGTGTGCTCCATAAATAGAGCACCACATGCCTATACACTGACATCCACTTGGACCACCTGTCCCCAGCTGCCTTGTCTGGCAAGAATCTGCAACACACTGAACCTTCAACCTTCGATATCTGAGCTCCGTAGCTCTATTTGATGAGCCGTCTGGACCTGCTCCTTCACCACTTCAAGCTCTACATTCTTGGACCCAAAAGATGCATCTTTCATCTCCTTCACTTGTTTCCCAAATTAACCCCTTTTGGAGCCCTCCTTGGCCTATAAACAGCATCAGTCATACATCTTCGCTGCTACATGTCAGCCCATGATCTTCCTAGCTTCTCCAGCCCTTTGCCATGCATCTGCTAGCCTGCACATATCTTTCCATGCCATCTTCTGTGGTTGACACACTTTGGCTGTACCAATGCTAATTCAAGCTCAAAAAACACACTAGCTCATTTGGATTCTTAAGAGCAATAAGTTCAATCTCCCTACAAATCCAAACAAGCCAACCAGGCATCACTTGGAAAATACATGACCAACCAAGTCAACAAAGAAAGTTTGGATAGCCAAAGAGTTATGCCAAGCACAAAAAAAAATCAGATTTGGATATGCATTCCAGTGTCAAAAACACAAGGCAACCATCAAATCCATAAGCAAAGTAGGGAATTGCAAAAACACCAACTATGACAGCCAAAACGCCCCAAGCAAGTCATCAACACGGACGGTCTTGTCGAATTTTTCCAGATGCTTGTGAAAGCACGTGCTGTACTACTCCAATAGAAGTTATATGGGCCTAGAAATATTTGTCCACCCACCTTGAACCCATAATTTCCAATTCATCTAGGGGGACCTTGACACGAGAGGGGGGAGACATGATAAAAGACATGGCAAAACTCTTGCAAAAGGTTTTTTTATATATTACCAAGCACTATCTTACAATGTTTTAAACTTTTTTTTTGAAGGTGAATGTGAGTGGTTAGGGGTGTTGTGTATACCCTAGGCTATAGAGAGGTGTTTGTTTACATTCCCGGTGTGTATCCCTTCCCCCTTTCCAACAGTTTACACAAGACCATTGTACTAGTTCCCTTTTATGTTGTATTTTTCCTTATGCTTTGCAGACCTCTTATCTTGAGCTAGTGAGGAAGAATAACTACAATCTTTTGCCTCCATCTTTGTGTGTGTGTGTGTGTGTGTGTGTGTGTGTGTGTGTGTGTGTGTGTGTGTGTGTGTGTGTGTGTGTGTGTGTGTGTGTGTGTGTGTGCACGCATGCGAGAGCTCAAGTTCATTAGGGTGGATTCTCCATTATATTGAATGGAAGTCCACCAGATTTTTGGAAAGCTGTCCCCCACGAAGGTAGCTTGAAGAAACTATTCTACTGAAGGCATCTAGCACTGTCTAGGACTTTTGGCTTTTGATGTAGTGTCCATAGCTCCTTCAAGAAAATGGTAGCTTTGACCTTGGTGCCATCAACAACTTGAAACTTGTCATTGAAAATGTAAGTTGGGATTTGGGCAAGCTCCTCATTTTCCATGTGAGATTTTTCATTGGAGGAGATTGATGACTTCGTAAGGTGCTACCTCCCAGTCCTTCTAGGCTTTTTTTCACAACATCCTGCTACCAAAAATTCAGCTGTTTAGAGCTAGAAGTTGATTCAAAAGTTGTTGAAAATTTGAATAATGCAAACTTGACCATAAAATGAAAAATGAGCATAACTTGAGCAAAAAAGTTCCAAATTTGACCAAACTTCACTAGTGTGACTAGGACAACTATAGGCCCTAGGTCAAATTGGTTGAGGTCAATTCTGGGTTAGAGGTGTATGGATTGCAATCTATGTTGGAACACGTTTTGGGGTACTATCTTCACCATCTTATATAGCATGCTTATGAGGTGCTATGGGTGAAATATTTTTTGATTTGGATCAATGGTTTAGGTTCTAAGCCAAATTTTGAAAATTTTCCGTAGACTTATGAAACTTCAAGGTTAGGCTTTGGTTGGCATGTGGGACCTAATGGCTTGATTCTAGTCTTGAGATGTGAAAAAGGTACATGGATCGCGATCCATGTTTGTTCACATATTGAGGTGAAACTTGGTGGACATATTCCTATAGCCTACCCTCGCACAGTGGTGGAATCTTTTCAAATTTGGATCTATTTTTCCTAAGTTTACTCAAATTCTCAGTTTATGGCCCATTTTTCCAACTTTTGCCATATTGGCTTTCTAGATCCCAGTTTGATTGATCCTTATGGCTAGCATGTGTTGTTTCTTGTTGATATGATACTTGGAGTCTTGCTAACATGCCCATTTCTACCTATCTATCAATTTTTACTTCCATTTTGAGTTTGACTGACCTTCTTAGTAGAGCTGACTTGATTTGCACTTTTGGTAAGCATTCCTTGACTCCTTTTTGAGCTTATACCACACCATAAGTTCATTCATCCATTAAAACTTTGTTCTCTCATAAAACCCCAACTTTGCTCTTTAACCCTCTGAAATTGCCCATGTCTTGGAAATCAAACAATCTTTACATAATTTCTTAACCAATTGATGACTATTACACTTTCACACTCTATGAACTGGCCATTTTTTTATCTTGGGGAACATGTATCGTGATCCATGTTTTGGGAGCAAATTGCACCAAACGTGAGGGGAATGTTCTACACATCCCCTAAGCTATTGGTCATAATCTTTGGTGTTTGGATCAAATTTTCATTGCATGGGTCAAAATGAGCATTTGCAAACTGAAATCAAGAAATTTTGGGGTTTTTGGGTCTAGAGAAGTCCATTTTGACTAAAATTTGAAGGGTAGACTCCCCATCCTATGCTCTATCTACATGTGAATTTTGGCATGATTGGGTACATGGATTGCAATCCATGTTTAGAAACATTTTTCATTTGTAATTACTATAGTGGAAAGGCACTTTTGAGAGTCAGGAGATGAAAACTTTTCTTGTTCTGAGTTGGAGGAATATGGATTGTGATCCATGTTCCACCCCCAATTCAAATTATGATGGGATGGATGGACTCGTCTTCACTTGGGGAGTCCATTGGTGAAATCTTTTGTGATTGGACTCATTGACACCCCCTAATGGCCTCTGACAATTGCTAACAATCTAACATTGAATTGGTTTTTACAATTGATTTGGTGTTTTTTGTGTGATGTGGCTCGCATACATTTGTGGAGGGATGTTAGATGAGCATACATGTTGAATGTGGTGGTATGTGGTATCTCTGAGTGCCTGTAGAAAGCTAGAATGCGAGTATACTCTCTAGGTCAAAAATGGCTAGAGCCCTCTCTCCCAAAGCTAGCAATTGAAAATGAGGCTAATTATGCCCTATTTTGTCTATAAGTGCCCAACGTACCTGAAATCCCAAGTGCATATTTACCTTTCTTGCTTTGATTTCCCATGGCATATCACCTACGGCTTAGATTGTTTGTCATTTGGCTGTTCAATCACTGATTGCCCTTGATTTTGCAATTCTGACTTGTCGTAAGTTGCCCAAAAATTCAACTTGTGTCAAATCCTTCCAATCTTCTCATTTCAAAGCTGGATGCGGGTACGTAAACCACCTTGCTCTAGAGTATGATTGTTATTTAGTCTCACCTCATAGGCTTGCAATAGAGCATCCAATGGCTCCCACCAAGACTAAACCACCCGATAAAGTTTTGGAAGACTTGAATCCTTCAACTTTTCCTTTGTTTCTTTTTCATCTTTGAGTTTCTCCCTTGCTTGTTGTAGCTATGTCTCTAAGGCCATCTTTTCCCTTAGCCTCTTTGCTTTCATTTTGTCTCTTTTTGCTTTGCAAGATTTTCTTTGAGTACCAACCGTTAAACTCTCAAATTCAGTTTGATCTAGTAGTTTTGGCTCATTCTCAACTTGGGGGGTGCACTATGTAATCATGTTAATGTATAACGTGAGTTCAAAAGGAGCGGTTTTGAAATGCAAAACATTTAGGCAATTTAACAGAGATACATTAAAATAAGGGGTTATTATATTCAATTTTGGAAAATTTTCCTAAAATAAGGGTCATTTTATTTATTCAAACATGTTAAAAGAGGGGGTTTTTTAATACCCACGAACGCACGTTATATAAGGGGGTACTGAACGGTGAGTCCCCTCGATATTCTCAAGTAGCATGTTTCTTGTAGCTTCCTATGCCTGAGCTAGTCACTACATTGATAGGAATTGTTGTTTCAGATCCACTCGAACAAGGAGAAACCTCAATGAAATTCGTAGTTTCTTTTCTCTTGCTTTCAAGATGCTTTGGGCAGCGTTGAACCAGATGACCTACCGGACAACCATCACAAAACCCTAACATCTTTGTTTGCTTGCACTTGTGTAGATAAACTTGTGCCCAATGGTTACCTTCATAGCAAGTACCTTCCGGCTGAGTGGCCCCATTGGCTGTCCTATTCATAGCAAGTACCTTCCGGCTGAGTGGCCCCATTGGCTGTCCTATTGTAGAAGGATATCCTCTAGGTTTATAGTTCAAATTGTTATGAAAATGAGTGTATTTTCATCCTTTGGGTAATGGTTTTTTGTTGGTTGAGCAACATACAAAGATTCTATAGCCTCATCTGAGCTTACCCAAGAAGGATAGCTCTTGTTGGCATATGCAGCTCCTTCAGGCTCTCTCCTGTAGGTTTCTAATGGCTCTTTGTAATACAAAGTTGTTGGCAACATCTACTGACTCATGAGTGTCTCTAGGCTGCATATACCGGAGAAAAGCCCTATTTTCTTGAGGAAAAGGAGGTTGTTGTCCACAAGCTATGGCTTATCTCCTCCTTGTGCTACATTGTTTGGACCTACTTGGTATCTCGGTGGTGGCAGCAAAGGTTTCATCCCTTGATGTCCATATGGCCTTTTCCTTACATAATTTTGATTGTAAAAACACTCATTCATCCCATGGTTTGTGTATTTCTTCTTGATCATGCACCACTTTAATGCTCTCGCCACAGTAGCTGCTTGTGGCAATTATTGTGATAGATTCAAATTTTGTCAATAGGTCTGGCTCATTCTTTAGATCACTTCCTCGACCACTTAATCAACATTTTGTGTGATTCAAGTAGGAGAAATTTGTTTTGCTGAGGATGACTCATTGATGATTGAAGAGGAATTAATGGTAGTAGTGTCTGTGTCTTCTGATACCTCTTCGTAAGTTTTGCAATTCTCAACTAGATACAATGCTTCTCTAGTGACTTCCTCAAATGTGGTGCATGCTTCAAGTGTAGATCTTTCTTGAGAGTTTCATTTCTCAAGCCCTCTATAAAGAGAACTAATAATTGCTTGTCTTGTAGTAACTCTCATACAGGACATCTCTTGAAGTATTGCTTGAAGTGAAGTCAAGCTTTCTTCACCGTCTCATTCTCTTTTTGCTTAAAAACATAGATTTGGGAAACTATATTGTGCTTGATTTCTCTTTAGAGAATTCCTTTGTATAGTCTTGTAGGAGTTGCTTGATATTTGGAAAGTCTCTGCTATTCAATGGCTAGAACTAAGTCAATACTATTCTTTCCAAGGTTAAGCCAAATTCCTCGTTTAGAGTGAGGAAATCAACAACTTGTTTAGCTCTTAAGAATTTCTTAAAAAGTGAAACGTGTGCATATGGATCCCCCGACCCATTGTACTTTTTTACCACACACTTTTCCACTTGACATGGTCACATCTGTCATGTTTTGGCTACCATTCTCATCATTCTAGGATCTCCTAAAATAACGTCTCTCACCTCGAGATCCATTGTTAGCAACTCTGGTGGGAGTTCTCTTTGTCATTCTCTCACATCGGGTTGCATATACCTAGCTTCAGTCTAGGTGTCTAAAACTCTCATAGTATGAATAGCGTTTGGAGCATCATTGCCCCTATGTGTGGTCATTAGAACCCTCAAATTTTGGGATCCCATCAGTCTATGTATAGAAAATTATGGTTGCTTGAATAAATTTTCCACTCTAGTTTGAATAGGACTTGCTTTTGCAATCTCTGGCCTCATCTATGAGACAATCAGTTTATATGTACTATGAGTGAGATAGTACTAATGGAGGGGTCCTCCAAAGTATGTATATCTCTCCAACTCCTTGCACTCTATAGCAGAGTACCTTCGGCCATACTTATCAAGCATGATCACTTGGGTATCTCTACCTTCTTTGTATGTAAAAACATACAAGCATTTTTGTTCCAGTAACTCTCCAATGTAAGGATCATCACACTTATAATAGAAAATTTTCTCTCCATTGTCGTACTTGTACAAATCCATATGTGTATTATCCATGTTGACTCAAGTTGCCATATTCACTCGCCTTCGCTTAGCATTAGGTATGTCAAGCTTTGGTGGCTTTTCTTCAGGCTTGACATCAACCTTATCCTTGGTGCCTATTAATCTCCATTTGTCCACAATATAGGGATTTTGCACTACTAAATACATGGTACCCTCATCATAAAAGTATCGATCACCATTGTAGTCCACATGCACTTTGTCCTTGAACTCACTAGGTCTTTCTTCTAGTTTCACACAATAGTGATCCATACCATCTTTGTAAATTTTTGCACCTTATTCATTTTCAAATTAATATCCTATGTGTATTTGTTTCACGATTGGTGGGGGTTGGGATAGTCATGCTCCTATGTTTGTTCCCTCTTTGAAACTCACACCTTGAATCCTTCAGCCATGTACATATAGGATCTCTCTAAAGAAAAACCAAAAATATTTTCTTCTATAATGGGCTCTAAGGTTAATGGGCTCTAAGGTTAGCAACAGACCCTGATTAACACTCTCTTTAGTTGAGATGTTACTAACCTAGTCTCCTACAGTAGGGTTTCTATTTTGATATAGCCTACATGATCGCAAATACATCAAGAAAAACACTTTTGTAAAACCATGATCTGTTATCTCTTAGATTGCATCCAAATCCCTTGAATAGAAAGCACTCTGAGACACACACTCTAGCTCTTGCAATCTATACAAAAAAACACTTGATGGCTATGAGTTTATAACCGCTCTGTTTGTCAAAACCTAAAGTTGATAGAATTTTATCGCGCTTTTGGCAAAAATTCATATTTTGCTTGCAAAATCCATGATTCAAGTGTAAATTCAATTTTGAAAAGACCGTTAGGCTCCTTGTGACTAGTTCTAGCTATGGTGCAAGTCTAAGCTCATCAATCTGTGACAAACGAACATGTATCGTAATCCATGTACGTTTGTGTCAAAATTTGATGAAACTTAGTGCACAACTCCCCCTTGGTCTATTTATCTAGCTAAATGCTTTTTGTATGATTTGGACCAATTTAGGTCACTCAAAAGTCAAACCTTAGGTCTGCTTAGCGGTTTTTGGTCTTGAAGTGCTTTTGCCCCCTTTTGACCCACTTTTTGAACCTTTTTGGTCACATTGGTTTTGGAAGTAATATTTACAATGTTCTCTCTACTATCCAAAAAATCAAAAAAGGTACATGGATCACAATCCATGTTCCATTAGATATGGACTCCAAAATTAGCCTGCTAGTTACTTCTGATGTCAGTAGTCTACTCTCAAAGTTTTTTTGGATTTGGATAACTTTTTGTAAATCAAAAGCAAAATTTTGCGTCTGCTTTGTGGTTTTTGACTAGTTTCTAATGTTTGGCTATTTTGACCAAAAAAAATTCAATTTCTTACTATTGTGCCTTTTGGGAAAGTTATTTTAAATGGTATCCTTTTGTATCTCACTCACAACTCTCTTTGCCTATCAAGAGTAGATATAGCAAGTGCTCCACTTTTAGCCTCTACCAAGCACCTTGGGTCTGTTGTCTAACTGCTAAGGTGTAAACAGAATGGGTAGCAAAATCTATGGAAAGGAAGGCTATAAATACGCCTAGGTCACTTACCACTTAAGAATCACTCCCTGACAAGGAAGCGGCTCGAAGGGGACACAAAGACTCATTGAGCACAAAGACTTATTGGTGCACTTTTGGTGGTCATCCAACAAGGCACTAAAATCTCGATCCATCATGGTTCAAGTCATGAAAGCTATAATAAAACTATCCAGAAAGGTCACTCTATTGTCCAAGAACATTCTCTTATGGTCAAAATATAAAAAAAAACAACCATTTTTATACTCAAAACTGTAGATTTGGCTCACAAATAGGTAGTCGTGAACCACACAAAAACTGAGAATGACTATACTTAAATGAAAGAGCAAGAGACAAGGAACACAATCCACTCTTTGGAATTGAATTTTGATTAGTAGAGAAGGAGAAAAACTGACTACATTGTGCTTTTGAGTTGCCGCTCTCAGCCGTACATACATAGCTCTTCCAAAAAAGTTTAGATAATTTCATAAAGTTTTGTTCAAACTAGAGATTTTAAACTTTATGATGAGGGACTCTCATTTGGCAAATTGTCAACTTACAAGGCTTTTAGGTTCACGACTAAAGAATTATAACTCGTAGTGTACAAAATACGGCTAAACAATCATGACTTCTCGTTCCAAAAGGTTATGGTAACAAGGCGGGGACCTCACCTCCTCCAATATGTATCTATTTAAGAAAGAAGTTATAATGTCTGATTGATGTACATCCCAACCAAAATATAGCCTTCAAACATGCTTGACAGGTGCTTCAAGAGGCGGCATAGAAGCAACCACATCAGACTTCTGCAAATGTAGCAAACTGGCAAGATGCAAATGCCCAAAACATGCATGCCAAAGTTTTGCATTTGAAACAGCCTTTCAATCCACAACAGCATTTGCAAAATTTTGCCCACACTTGTCATACAAAGTGAGCTTATACAACCCACATCATAAAATGCCAGATGCAACGATTTCATCACCAAAACTAAGATCATGTACTGTATATCTATCATCCACGAATTTGACTACGAGTCCCAGTCTAGCAAGTACAAATACAAACAAAATTTTCTTCTTGATCCCACGTACATACAATGCATCAATAAGTGTGAAAGAACTGCCATTCGCAGTAGTAAGCACAACCTTTCCAACTCCCTGAACCGGATAAGAGGCATTGTTGGCACAACTGACAATATTTCCATGAGGGACACACTCAAGATAAGTAAACAAATCACGATGTGAGGTAATGTGCTTTGGAGCACCACTGTCAAAATACCACACGTGTGAATCTGCAGTAATTGACATGCATGCATCATGGACAGTAGGATCATAAGTACACTCCACTAAAAGCCCATTCTACGTCTATATCAGCATCACAATCTCCTTTCACAGAAGAATCTACAATAGGTGTCCTTGTATTGGATCTTGTAGTTGATCCAACCTCTTTCTTCTTAGCATCTTTCGGCTTCAATTTCGGACACTTCTTGATCAAGTGATCATTACTTTACAATAATGGCAATGCATCTTCTTTTTTCCCTTATCACCAAAATTCCCCAAAAAAATGATGCCAGTAGAAGTATTAGGAACATAAGATTTTCCACTCGCAGAAGAACCATGAGAAGTTGTTACATAGTTGTTACTACTTTTTCTTTGAGTAGCAATAAAAGCTTGTTCATATGCACACTATTTAGCCCTATTTTTTTGGGCAGTGACTCTTGCAACAACAATGTTCATAATGCATCACACATGACAACTTCTGAATTTCCTTGGGTCATAAGTCTCCAAGTACTAGCAAATGTCTAGTAAGAATCTAGCAAAGCATCAAGAATAGTCTGCACAGGGGAAATATCAAAAATGACTTCGTTTACAAAAGTAATTTGCTCATTGATATCCTTGACACCAACAAGGGAAAGTGTCCATCTCATATTCCTCATGCATAATCTTCGACTCTAGCTCTTTACGTAGTAATTCAATTTTAGCCTCATTGTTGCGACTTGCATAAAGACCAGCTAGAATATCACAAGTTTGTTTTTTAGATTTTGCTAAATGAATATGAGGAGTAATAGTGTACTTCATAGACAATGCAATCAAAGAATGAGCTTGCTCAGCTGTAGGCAAAACAACTCTAGCAGCAGCAACCCTGCCACCAAAACCTGCAACATCCTCAACATCGTCTACATCGTCAACCTGCAACATCCTCAACACCCTCAACATCCTCAACATTGTCTACATCCTCAGAACCAGGACCTATATTAATGCCCTGTAAAATATTCCAGACACCCTTTGACACAAGGACATTTTGCATCATGTAAGCCCACATATGGTAATTGTCCCCATCCAATCTATCCTCAGCAGCAAACATCTTGAACACATCTTTGTTGTTATCAGCCATGGCAAATGCTGCACCTGATGTGAAAATTGCCCAAAAAGAGGAGAAATGAAGCAACAACAACACGTGCTATGTAGCAAAAATCATAGAAGATTGTAAGAGATCTGTTATGCAAAAAAGCAACCACAAAAATTCTACACAAAATGTCAAAATAGTATTGCCTATAGTGGAAACGGAGGCCGAAATGAGCCCGAATCAAAAAATTGAGCAGACTAAGTTCAATGAGCTTACCCAAATTATTTTTCAACCTATTGAGACTTGCTAAAGCTCACAAAAATCAAAGAAAGTGAGCAGGAGTGTTCTGGAGTTGTTGGCAACTAAGCTCGGGAGGACGCAACCTCCTACTCTAATACCAATTGTTGGAATTAGGGTTGCAAGAAAACAAACACATCTTGGAGAAGAAAAAGGAAGCGGCACACAACAGAGAGTGTATTACTTAGTGTGAAATGGAAAGATAGACAGCCCTAGAATGATGGGCGTATATACAATGCACTGGGGGAAAACCTCCTACTGAGGGGAAAAATGCCTCGACGATTGTAAGTGTTATCTCACACATCACTACCACATGTAAATGGTAACAAAAAATTGCAATGTAGCCTCTTGTACTCTCTCATTGTCTTACTGCTTGAAAGAATGGATTTCCAACACTGTATTGTGCTTAATCCCTCGCATGGAAAACTCCTCCACGAAGTCTTGCAATAGTGCCTCTATGTTTCTATAATCTTCCTTTTTCAAAGGATGGAACCATGTAAGGGTAGTGCCATCCAAAGTTAATCCAAAACTTTCAAACTGGATGTGGAAACTTTTGTTGTGCTCAACTCTCAACAACTGCTTGAATGATGCTGAGTGTGCATGGGGATCTCCTAATCTTCGATGCCATGCATCTTGCAACTTGAGATGGCGGACGCATGGGCCTTGGCTTAGCGACATATCTCATCACTCTTGGAGCTCTTGAAAAAGCTTCCTCATACACTGTAGGTGATGGTGCTCTCAGCACTTCTCTCGTAGTCACATATGGCACAACTCACTTGATAAGGTGTGGCATAGATGACCGTGTAACGGCTGTAAAGCCACCTCCTAAAAAAGCTTCCTCATACACTATAGGTGCTGGTGCTCTAGGTATAGCTCTTGGTACTTCTCTTGTAGTCACATTTGGCACTACTCACTCAGTAAGGTGTGGCATGGATGACCCTATACCGGTCGTAAAGCCACCTCTATTTGCAGTTATCTTTGGATGAGTATCCTCCAATCTGGTTGTTCTTGTGATAGAATCTACTCTTCTAATGCTCGGTTCTTCTCTCAACTTTGTTGGTGTTTCAACAACTCCAACTGTGGCTTTTAAGGTTCTTTGCTCTAGGCTTGTAGTAGGAGCATTGGGCATGGTCATGTGGTCAATCACCAAAATCCCACAAAAAGTGATCTTTCAAAAATCCTACTACTTCAAATTTGTACCCAAACTTGTTGAAGATTAAGACAATCTTTGTAGTTGTTGAAGCAAAAACATATAGGATCTTCTCTTTTGTGATCTCTTTGTATCCAATGGATTTCCCTTTGTACATGTTGATATCTTCTCCTATGGATGCCCAATTGAGAGCTATGGATGTATCATCTGTCAGGGCATGTTCCGTTTTCAAGGAATGGACTTGCTTGAGATGTTCTGAAGATGGCAATGGCCATGATTTAGGCATTGCATTTCTTTGGTTTTCAGATACCACTCATCCTAGGTTGTCTACTAGGTCTAGATCTTCTACCACTTTATAACCAACACCAATGCAATCCACATATCTATCATTCACATACTTTGCAATTGGCTCTTTAATTAATACCATTGATGAATGATCATCAATTTGACAAACAAAGAGATTATAGGGATCTGCATAGATCCTTGCCTCAAATTGGTTGTCAAATTGGTACACTGAAGTCATGTTGTAATCCACCATCTTCGGTGGCACTCTGCTAAAACTAGCTATCTCATATCCTTTCTCGCATAGATCATAAGTCATTTTGTAGAAACTAGAAGAGTCTGAAATTCTGTCAGACACATAGTCCTCTCTCATAGGTTCTACGACTTCTATATGTGATCAATTCTCTCATCTAATGAGACTCTACTCTTAGCCTCTCTCTCTCTCTCTCTCTCTCTCTCTCTCTCTCTCTCTCTCTCTCTCTCTCTCTCTCTCTCTCTCTCTCTCTCTCTCTCTCTCTCTAACTTGGCCTTCAAGTTATAAAAGCTACCAGATCTTAAAAGCATGAAATCAAAAACAAATTGAGTGTTTGCTCAAACCCAACATGTTACATGTTTACGCTCTCTCTCCAAAAACCACAAAAATAATTATTCACTTGTCCAAAATCTTTTGAACTCCTTTGGATCTTGTGTTCTTGGCTAGAATCTGTGTATACTCACAAACAATCAAAAACGATAAGCAAACCTCAAAATCGGCCCTTCTTTCAAGTTGCAGCTGTCAACTCTGGAATGGTATGTTTCCAGGCAATGTTATGTTGGAAACCCCAAACCTAAGTAATGCCTGCAAAGTAATTAAAGGGGGATCAAGTCATGACATGGCCAAAATAACCCCATACTCTTGTATATACTCTATACATAGTATTTTGTTTCTATTTATATGGTCAACATTGGTCCAAAATTGAGAAAAAAGCACAAAAACAGACCAATGGTGGCGTAAAAACTTTGTACATAGCAAAAATATTATTTTCTTAAGCCAAAAATAATTTACCTAATTTTTGGTACTTTTTGGATAATTTTTGGCTTGACTTTGCTCAATTATGGGCTTTATCGCAGTATTTAAGTACCTTTTTGGGATTTTCTTTTTTAAAATCTAATAAAAAATCTAAAGAAGCAATGGAGAATTTGAAGCCAAAAGACACAATACCATTATAGAAAAAGTCTCGAAGCAAATGGAAGATGTCAAGTTTTGACCTAAATACAGCGGTAGCCCGAAAGGTAAACCTGCCGTATCTGGGACATACAAAGTCCAAAGGCGGAAATTAAAGATCTGTTAGAAATCTAAGGTATGCACAAGGAATGATGGGATCAGAAAGGGAAATGGATATTCAAAAGCACTAGGCACATATACTAACTCAGGGGGATTTTCTAGTCATTTCCACAAACCGACCTTGTGGGAGAGCGTGAGCGAGCGAGCACGTGCAACTTTTGGAGAGCCCATACGCATAGATCAGGAATTTCCATGGTGAGCAGAGCTAGCAATGAGTTCTATGATGCTTATAGAACATGTGCATGCATACCAAACACTAACCCACTCACCAAAAACACAAAAACAGGGTATAGGCACCTCACATAGAAAATTGAGCATTGCACAAGGTAGAAAAGTCCAAATGACAAGTGTAGGGCATCAAAAGAATCCCCAAAGCATGGATAATGCAAAGATATAAACCAGGCTAGTACCATGTGTCAATGAAAGCTATTGCGGTAGCTTCCACATAGCATCAAATCATGAACAGAGCACACCAGTAGGTAGTCCACCTCCATAGGGTCCTAATGAGGCTATGTTCACCCCTCAAATGGATACCTAAAACCCAACAAAAACAGCCAAAGTGCCCCAGAACCCAGATTTTTCCCTCACATAGAGAACAGGTTGCCAAACTACAAGTGCAGGGTCTAAACAAGGTCTCCTTATCATGGGGAACCCAACCATGTGATTTTTGTAGAAATTGGCCTCAACTATTATCGATCGCGGTAGCTGCCACAGGGCTCACACCAGGAAAATTTTGATACCAGTAGGTTCTACAGGTGATGAGGAGTCCATAGACACCTCATTTGCTCAAATTGGACCAACAAGAATTTCCACTCAAAGATTTATAGATTTCAGAGTCCAACAGCCGGGAAAATTGCAAACTAAGAAAAACTTGTGCAAAAGCCTCAAATTTTTGGATTATAAGCTCCACCTAGACATAAGGAACCAATTACCATAAGAAATAGGGCAAAAAGTTGGCCGAAGTTCAACTTTTATAAAACGTGCATTTTCTATGCGTTTTTCCTCAAAATAGGCAGATTGGCTAGCGCACAAAGTTTACAACCCGATCCTCCAAAAGCACATAAATAACCATAGGAACCTGCAAGGAAGGTATAAACCCAACTACAAAACCATAACTAGGGCTTGCTTAACAAATAGGACTCTCGACAAGAGGAAAAACTAAGTGGTGACCAAACCAGTGATCCAAATTGACCATTGTCATGCAGTGGCACGTACATAGTGTGAAATAAAAACATTCACCTCACTCTTGAAACTTCTCGATGTATGCAAATAAAAGCAATCATGTACATATTGTGATATATGTTGAAGCGTCTACTGCGGTCATTATCATGTACATACCTATCCGGGGAGTCGTGGCCCTGGATGTGGCGCATTTGTGTGCGTTTCCACTTGATAAGATGCTTAATTTGGTTTTACAATGTATATATTCCAAGTGTTTCATGGTGGCACACTCAACTCGCCTACAAAGACTGATGCGGGCAAAAACTGCCAAAAATAGCAACTAACAGGCACCGTTGCAGAATTGCATGGAAAGTGATCCAAAATGGTATATTGATGGAAAATGATGCTTATCTGGGATTTTTATGCTTATGCGAGTGATCCCACAAATTTAGGGATTTTGCTGACTCCGTTTGGGATTTTTCGCATCAAAAATGATATTTTTTGGGTCGAAAATGAGCTAAAAATGGCCTAGTTTTGGTCCAATGTGGCAAAATGGCCCAAATTGACACAGCAGCTCATATTGCCATGGGGAAGAGAGAGGTGGGATTTTTACAGAAAAAACCTGCAATTTTGCACTACTGTGTAATAGCTTCCATGGTTGCTCAATCTATGTGTGTTGCTGTCCCACCTCTTCGCAATCTTCTATCTGAGCATGTGAGGGAGTGAATTAGGGTTTCCCCTTATCAAAATGGTGTTTGGGTTTCAATGTAGAAGCTCTTAAATCTTTGCAAAATCAGAAAATGGTCGTCGTGAAGGTGGAAGCTCGAGCATTCCTTTCAACTGGTTGATGTTACGACTATGTAATTGGGGGCGAGGCTACATGATACCATGAAAGAGGTTTGGGTTTTAATTGAGAATTGTGCTTGTATGAGCATTGAGGTTTCATGGCTGAAACTTTAGTGTTTTTAAATGGTCTTGTAAAGTGAAATTGAACGTGATTTGATGATCCTCTCATCATACTCTCGACTACGAGAACAAGAACGGGCTACTTTGGATAGTGAAAAGACCGAATTGTTCCTTCAAGCTGCAGGTCATGAGCTCCAAGAAAAGCTAGAGCTACTCCTTGAAGACAAGAATACAGAACAGAAGATGGTGATGAATGGTACTACCTCTCCTCCTAGCACGTCAGAGATTCCACCAAAGCCTACTATTGTGAGTCCAAAAGGTGATAATTCAATGCTTGATGAGCTTGTTAAGGGCATGCGAGAAATGAAGTTAAAGCTAACAAGGCTTGAAGAAAAAGGACAACCTATTGTAGGACAAAAATCCCAAAGCAAAGAAGGATTTCTCCACAGATGCATATGGTGTGATGGCACAGACCATGGTAGAAGGGATTGGGATAGATTTAGTGATGCCTTAAAAAGAGATCTTGTGTTTTTTAAGGATGGCAAGATCCATCTGCGAGAGACAGGTATGCCATTAGGAACTAACTTTGGAAAAGGAGGCATGCGGAAGTTAGTGGAGGATATGCCAACTGGTCATGCTATTTCTGCAGTGGAGGCTGCTATCTATGGGGCAAAGATAGAGCTAATTCCAAAGAAAGTGTTAAAGTATACTCCATATGATTTTGAGGAGGTTGATAGCTTGTGGCCATATGCAGTAGCCTCAGCCAAAAAAGGGAAGGTAACTAAACAGGTATTACATGAAGCTGGTGATTGCATGTGCCATACAACAGGTTGGGATGACCCTGTGGACTCTTTATCAGTGCATGCCTATCTTGCAAAATGCTATAACAATGAAGCAATTGTGGAAGATAAGCGCAGACGTGAGAATGGAGATGGAGGTCCTTCTACTTCAAAGAGGGTTACAAGAGCTGGTGGAAGAAAGGATCCAGGACCTTCTTATGAGGCTCCACCACATGTGCCTCCTCCTCCTGAGATTCCTATGGAGGAGGCATTTACAGGGAAGAAGAAAGAGCAAGGAAAAACTAAAGCAAAAGGCCCTGCATACAAACTACAATCTAACATTGAAGCTGCCACAAACTTAAAGCAGGGAGAGAAAGGATTTTGAATAGCAAAGTTGAGTTTACCTTGGGTGAGGTTCTTGGCATTGCTAAACGTGAGTTTGATAAAGAAATTATAGATATCATAAAAAGAAAGAGGCAGACTCTCACTGAGTCTATTCCTCCACAGTCTGAGGGTGAAGGGGAGTCACTTAAGGCACATGGAATACATGTTCAAGAGAGTGATTGCGATGACAGTGTGGTAGGATGCTACCAGTCTTCTCAAAGAGATGCACATGCTAGATTTGCAGATGATGATAATGATGAAGCCTCCTACAAAAGCCACTACTCCAAAAGTCATTGGGCAAGAGCTACAACAGAAACCTTAGTCAAGGTGGGTGATCTTGAGGATCCATATGTTGCATTGATAGATTATGGCTCTGAGATCAATCTTATGTCGAAGAGTCTTTACATGAAGGGTTAGTGGCCGATAGACACAGACCATGGGTGGATGATTAGAGCTGCAAACTCATCAGGGGAGCTATATGGGGCTTGTCCAAATGTGAAAGTGACGATTGGTAATGTGAAGGATGAGCAAAACTTCTTTGTGCAAGAGATGTCTACCTATCCTCTTATCCTTGGGCAGCCATACATCACAGCCGTTCGCATGGAAACAAAGGTCTTGGATGATGGTTCTGCTTATGCTAGGGTAAAGAGCAGAGATGGGAAGCGAGCTGTGCAATTTTTTAATGTGTGTGTGAATCACGAGAGGAACCGCAATAGTCTTCATGACTATCCTCTACCAAAAGCGAACAAAGAGTTCAAAGAGTACAGGGAGACAAGGGGTTTTGGCCATGTACCATTGTGAAGCGGGATTGCAATGTACAAGAAGAAAAAGATTCTCGCCTAACCCAAAGCGAGAAGAAGCTTTTTCTACAAGTTTCCAGGGATTAAGAGAGCATGGGTCATTATGTTTTATGAAGCTTGAGGATATGAAAAGAAGTGCACGACAATATGTATATAGTGTACAGAAATACATGAAAGAAAATGGTTTCATAGAGGATAGTGAATACATTTCAGGTTTCTTTGAACAAGTTTCTCATGTAGATACTATGCTTGAGACTAAAGCTATAATGGATTCTAGCATGCAAGATGGAACCCACATTGTGGAAGTATGCTCTATGGAAATGTATGATGTGATTGAGGCTTTTGAAGATCAAAAAGATTTCAATGCTAATGAAGGACAGGAAGTGCGTGTGGAGACCAAGTACAAAACGGTGGCAAAGAAAGTGAGACCAGTGGCCTTACCTTGACCATCAGATTGCAGGAAAAATCTAGAGCAAGCTTCTTTGCAGCCAAGTCTCAGGGATCCAAAAAGAACTGGACACAAGTTCACAATGGAATCCCTAAAAGAGATAAAAGTTGGCTGTGAAGATTTTTTAACAGAAGAAGAGAAAAAGAGTTTTAAAGAAATGCTTTCAAGACATGGTAAGGCTTTTGCTCTCCAGCCACATGAGATAGGGTGTGTTGATCCTAATGTTGTTGCACCTATGGTGATCTTCACTATCCCTCATGTACCTTGGAATCTACGCCCAATTCCGATTCCTAAAGCACATTTGCCAAATTTAATAGAACTACTCGATGAAAAGATTAGCATGGGTATCTTGGAGCCTTCTTGTGTGTTATATTGAAACAGGTGGTTCACTGTGCCTGAGAAGAATGGAGCTTTGCGGTTCATACAAGATTGTTTGCCTCTTCTTGGAATGATCACAAACTATTCGACTCCTGATATTGCAATGCTACGATGGATAGTCTACATAGATCCTTGAATCTTGAGTTCAAGCATATTGCAAGAAAAGACAATCCAATGGCAGATAAGGTGTGAAGCTAAACAGGACATGATTATTGAGGGAGATGATGTAGGCACAAAGTTTTACACTATTGATCATGCAAAGAGTAGTCATGCATGTTTTGTGTCTTCACTTGAGTCCTTTTTAGAGGAACTATATGAGGATGAATGGCTCCTGATAGGTCGCTACTTAAGTACTTTGCAAAAGCAGGATGATTGGATTGATCAAGAATTAAAGAGGATAAGAAGAAAATCATATGGATACTTCTTGAGGGATGGCTACTTATGGAAGCATCCTAAACGAAGAGATGGAACACCATTGCGCGTAGTATGCGATAAGGTTACTCAGCAACAAATCATCAAGGAGTTCCATGAGAGTTTATGGGCAGGACATCGAGGTGTATGGGCAACATTTGCCAAAGTAAAAGAAAGGTATTGGTGGAAAGGGATGTATAAGGATGTGGCTGAGTTTATGGAGTCTTGTGTGACATGCCAAATGTATTCAAATGTACGGCATCGTGATGGACTACATCCTACTTATCCATTAGCCATGTATTACAAATGGGTGGTGGACTTGGTTACAATGCCTTTGGGACTTTGGCAAATGAGGTATTTGGTGCTTGCAAGGGAAGATTTGTCTAATCAAGTTGAAGGGCGTGCATTGAGGACAAAGAGTACACAAGCCGTATGTAAATTTCTTCTTGAAGATGTGATCTGTCTCTATGGGTGTGGGAAAGATAACTGCAGATAGGGGTGAATTGGATGCTGATGAAGCAAGGGCATTCTTCTCTAGAATGGGCATCAAACTAGCTTTAACTTGTGCTTATAACCCAAAGGGAAATGGCAAAAGTGAAAGAGGGCATCCTCCAATAATCAAAGCTTTAGCTAAGGCTTGTGAAAGTAAGCTTGGAGAGTGGCCAAGGTTACTGCCATTTGCATTGTGGGCTAACCGTACAACACATAGTTCAGTCCTCACTGGCTATATGCCTGTTGAATTAATGTATGGTCAAATACGTGTGATGCCAATTGAAGATGCAGTTCTTACATGGAATGTATTGCCATGGGAATATGGAATGAGTACAGAAGACCTTCTTACATTGCGCATACGGCAATTGGAAAGAAGGCCTGAAGACATTGAGTTTGCAAAAGCTCGACTAAAGAATGCAAGGTTGAAAAACAAAGACAGATTTGACAAGATGCATAGGCTCAGACCAAAAGACATTGAAGAAGGTGATTGGGTGTTGGTGTACGATAGTAGCCTTGAAAACTAGCACTCTACAAAAAGGAAGCTTGCAAAGAGATGGTTTGGTCCTTATGTAGTCAAACATGTGCATGGAAATGCAACCTACACCTTGCGTGAACTGGATGGGACAGAACTGAAAATTCCAATTGCAGGAAAAAGAATTAAAGTATTCAAAAGAGGGGATGCTGATCCATTTGATGCACAACCAAGTGAAGAGGATGATGAAGCCAACTATATGCAAACTGAGGATGAAAGTGAGAATATGGTGTCTGACCATGAGTTTTAATGCTCTACAAATGTTGTTGTGGCACGTATCGGAGGATGTGCAGGTTCAGAGGGGGTGGATGTCGTGTTGTGGCACGTACATAGTGTGAAATAAAAACATTCACCTCACTCTTGACACTTCTCGATGTATGCAAATAAAAGCAATCATGTACATATTGTGATATATGTTGAAGCGTCTACTGCGGTCATTATCATGTACATACCTATCCGGGGAGTCGTGGCCCTGGATGTGGCGCATTTGTGTGCTTTTCCACTTGATAAGATGCTTAATTTGGTTTTACAATGTATATATTCCAAATGTTTCATGGTGGCACACTCAACTCGCCTACAAAGACTAATGCGGGCAAAAACTGCCAAAAATAGCAACTAACAGGCACCGTTGCAGAATTGCATGGAAAGTGATCCAAAATGGTGGAGAGCCTCCACTCAGGCATGACGATGTTGTCCTAGGGGCACCATGGTTTGATTACATGGCTACTATTATAAAGTTTCCTGAGAGAAAACTCTTCTCTTATCAAGGCAAGGATGTTGCACTTGCAGTAAATAGTGTAGGCTACACTATACCACTTGTACAAACTCAAACTTTAGACGAAGTAGTGAAAAGATCTCTTTCTTGTTACATGGCTTTTGTAAAGGAGTCTAAGAAAGATGCATGTGTAATGAAGCTAAAAATGAAACTAAAGAGGAGCTACAATTCTCTAGTTTCCTAAATCAATTTCAAGATGTATTTACGGATGACATTCCTAGGGAGCGGCCTCCCAAAAGAGGATAAGAAGATCATTCCATAAAAGTTCTACTTGGTAGTCACCGCCTAATAAGCCTCCTTATCGGGTCTCACTGGCTCAGCAAGAGGAGATTATGAGGCAAGTGAACGAGCTTGTGGAAAAAGGGATGGTCATACCCAATTCATCTCCATTTTGTTCACCTGTTCAGATAGCTTTAGGTTGGCAAGTGTGGATAATAACACCTTGGCTCCCATTCCCACCTTTTAGTTGTCCTTCTCACTTTTGGAGTCATTTAGGTCATGTTATCTCTCGAGCACGGATCCAAATGGACCTTTAAAAGTTAAAGGTAATAAAATGATGTCTTATAACAACAAATCTACATGAATTAAGAAGCATTATACGAATGTGTGCATACCATAGATGCTTCATAGAAAAATTATCATTCCTACCAGGTCCATTGTATGATTTGACTAAGAAGAATGTTTAATTTGTATGGTCTTCAAAAGAGAATGAAGATTTTGAAAATTTAAAGACAAAACATATTTCTCAACCTATTCTAATATTACAAGACCTTTAAAGCCTTTTCAGGTCCAATGTGATGCTTGTGGACAATGCCTTAGAGTTGTTTTGCTTCAAGAAGGGCATGCCACGGCATACAAAATTAGGAAATTGGATGACCAAGAAAGGAATCTAGGCATAAATGAAAAAGAGTTGTCAATATTATCTCCTAGGAACTCCATTTATTTTGTGCATGGATCATCAAAGTCTTGAATACTTTTTGATGCAAGCTAAATTAAGTGATAAGCAAATGAGGTGGGCAAATACTCTTTCACATTTCAATTTTCATATTACTCACATAGCTGGTAAGCACAACCAAGTGGCTGATGCACTTTCACGAAGGCCAAAAGTAAATGCTATATCAATAGCTACTCACAATGATCTATCATCTATGATAGATGAGTATGCTATGGATACAGACTTCAAAGATGTAACGTCAGCTATTGCACTAAGGAAGAAAGAGGAACCATGCAATGTGCAATATTGTTATCTTTTCTATGGCAACAGACCATGCATTACGCATAGTTTATGTGAGAAGGTTGTGTATATCTCATATTCCATCTTATGCGGGACATAGAGGGATTCAAGATACTCTCAAGAAGTAGAGATATACTTTTATTGGCCAACAATGAAGGAAGACATACCGGACTATGTTGCCAAATGCATTGTATGACAAAAGACAAAGTATGATAGAGGGAAGTAGCTTGGCTTGCTTTAGCCATTGGACAATAGTAGATCAGTTTAGTAAGCAAGCTCATTTCATATCATCAAAAATACTATTAAAGCACACCATATGGCAAACCTCTTTACCTTACAAGTCTTTTAAGTACCATGGCTTACCAATGTCTATAGTATTTGATAGGGATCCAAGAATGACTATCAATTTTTGGAAGGGTCTCTTTGAGAATTTGTGTACTTGAATTTCACTTCGGCCTATCACCCACAAGAAGATGGCCAAAGTGAGATAGTAGATTCAACTATCATCGATCTACATAAAGCCTATGTTACAATAGTATATCAAAGCGATCAATGGGAAAAGTATTTACCCTTATTAGAGTATGCATACAATAGCATTGTCCATAGTTCTATAAGAAAGACACCCTTTGAGGTAATTGAAGGAAGACCCAAGCTCCCATTGATAGTCAAGACACTTGGGAACATATTTGATGTTGATGAGTATAGTAGAAATCTAAAAAAATCTTTTCAAAAGATCAAGAAGTTATATCCATCACGCAACATAAGCCTCGACCTTCAAAGAAAATGATTGGGTACTGCTCAAGTTTCCAAAAGCACGCCTAAGCCACACTACAGGCAAGGGAACACAAGAATGCCCAATGCGTCATCAGGAATATTATGCTAAGTTAGCAAAAAGATATTATGGTCCATTTCAAATTCTTAAGCCTATCAATGAAACAACTTATACGTTAAGGTTGCTGTGAGACAAGGGAAGCTAGAGCCTGAGAGTCCACCACCCAACCGCCCATTATATAGCAAATCCCCTGGCCCTTTGCCCTAGTTGGACTCCCTTTCCACATCGCCTAGCCTGGCCCTGCCCTTGTCTAGTCCGGCCTTGCCGGTGTTCTGACATTACTCCCCCCTTAAGAAGAGTTTTCGTCCTCAAAAACAAAAGTGGGGAACTTCTTCTTAAGAACACTAATGTTTTTCCAAGTGGCACCTTCCTCAGGTCGGTCTCTCCGCTTCATTAAGGCTTGTTGACGTACGTGATGACGTGTACGCAACTCATGATAATCAAGAACACGTTCAGTTCATGCGGTAAGGTAGGAGGTTCAATGAAATCAACCAAAACCTGTTGGTCAATGACATTGTCGTCCCCATGTAACCGCTTACATAAATGGCTTACATGAAACACCAATGAATGCGAGAATGTGAAGGTAGTCATAATTTGTAGGCACGATCACCTACTTGCTTGAGTATTTTGAAAGGCCCACAATATCGGGGAGATAATTTAGGTGTTGGCCCTATTTTCAGACTTTCTAAATGTTCTCGCACACGTAAAAATACTTCCTCCCCTTCTTCGAAGGTAACTTGCCGAAGTTTCTCATCAGCGTACTTCTTATACCGATCCTATGCTTGTCAGACATTCTGACGAGCAAGTTTCAGCATATCCATGTGGTCTTGGAGAAAATCCTTAACTTGTTGGAGTTTTTTGGTTGCGAACCCCACCGTAACTGGTGACCTAGGCTGAAACCCGTACATGAGCATGAAAGGGCTAAGTTGTGACATGCTTAGCACTGTTGTAGGCAAACTCGAGAATAGGTAAGTATTCTTCCCAGTCTGACTGTTTTTTGCTGACGTATGCTCTTAGCATATCCTCTAGCACCTGCTTAACCCGTTCCATTTGACCATCTGTTTCTGGATGATCAGCTGTACTAAGGTTCACTTGTGTACCCAATCGTTTAAATACAGCTCTCAAAAAGTGGCTGTTAAACTTGGGATCATGGTCACTAACAATGTTACTTGGCAAACCATACAGTTTGTATAGATTGTCCACAAATAACTTGGCTAGTTCTAGTGTCTTAACCGTTGATTTGGTTGGAATAAACTTACATATTTTAGTCAACCTGTTATGACCACCCATACCGAGTCATGACCTCGTACAGTGGTTGGTAAACCCACAACAAAATCCATAGAGATGCTTTTCCATTTTCCATTGGGAATCTCCAAAGGATGTAAGAGTCCTCTTGCTTTCAAGCGCTCTGCTTTGTTAACTTGACATTTTGGCATAAGCTTGAACAAAGCCATGTATACCTGGCCAGTAAAATTGTCGTCGTACGAGAGCATAAGTTTTTCTAATCCCCGAGTGCCTTGCACTTGGACTATCATGACATTCATAAAGAATTTGGCGCCAAATGTCTGTGTCCGTCAATACACAAACTCTCCCCTTATGGAGTAGGTACCCATTGTCGATGGTGAAATGCTTCCATCGCTGTAGTTCATCACTTGATAAAGGAGAACTAGGTGTGGAGGTTAATTGTACACTACCATCATTGGAGTGAGAAGGATCCCTCTTTTGAACATGGCTCCACACTTTGGAATATGCTTCATCATGCTCATATTTTCCTTTGAGAGAATCAAAAAATTCACTACAAAGTTCCGTGAACAAGAGCGAATTGATCTCTGGCATTCGACTTAGAGCGTCCGCCACGACATTGTACCGGCCTTTGCGATACCTTAGCTTGGCATCATATTCCTGAAGAATCTCGGCCCACCTGGCTTTTCGACCCTTCAAATCCGTTTGTTGTGTAAACCATTTGATGCTTTCATGGTCAAACACAATCTCAAATTGAGCACCATACAGATAATGCCGCCATGTTTTTAAGGCAGACACTATTGCACAGAGTTCGCATTCGTAAGCAGAATAGGTATGATGAGCTGCATCAAGCTTCTTGCTTTCAAATGCAATCGGCCGTCCGTCTTGTAACAGGACTGCTCCAATAGCACGGTCACTGGCATCCGTTTCCAAAACGAATAGTTTCAAAGGATTTACAATAGCCAATATAGGAGCTGTAGCTAATGCATCCTTAAGCGTATCAAAATTGTGTTGTTGAGCAGATCCCCACTGAAAAGCTTTACCTTTGCCTTTTAGTTGATCCGTCATAGGAACAACAATTTGAACATAGTTTTTAACGAACCTTCGGTAAAAACTTGCAAATCCTAAAAATATATGTAATTCTTCCAGATTTTTAGGAGAAGGCCATTTCCGGATGGTATCCACTTTGGATTGATCCATATATAGCCCGTTAGCTGAAATAACATGGCCCAAATAATGAATTTCATCTTTTTAAAAATCACATTTAGATTCCTTGGCATATAATTTGTTTGTGCGTAACAACTCAAACACTTGCCTGAGATGTTATAAGTGTTCTTCTTCAGAAGCACTATAGACTAAGATGTCATCAAGGAAAACAATGCCAAATTTGCCCGAATATGGCTTCAAGACACTATCCATAAGTGTCATGAATGTTGCTGGCGCATCGGTTAACCCAAAGGGCATCACCAAGAACTCGTAGTGTCCAAACCGTGTTCGGAATGTAGTTTTGGGTATATCGGCAAGTCAAATACGGACTTGGTGATATCCCGACCGCAAGTCTATTATCGTAAAAATGCGAGCATGAGTGAGCTTATCAAACAACTCATCTACTCTGTACTTGTTCTTAACTGTAACCGCATTTAAGCCACAGTAGTCTACGCACATGCGCATACTGCCGTCTTTTTTCTTCACTAAGAGGATAGGCGAAGCCCATGGTGAAGAGCTGGGTTGTATAAACCCTCTGCTAAGGTAGTCAGCAAGCTGACATTCCACCTCAGCAGCTTTTGATAACTCATACGGTAAGGTGGTTTACTAACAGGTTTACAACCTGTAGCCACGTCAATGCTATGTCGTATTGATCGTGTCGGCGGTAATCCTGATGGCAAATCATTAGGAAATACATCTTGAAATTCCTTTAATAATTTTTGTAATTGACTAGCAACGTTTGCTTGTTTAGAATTAGCAATTGGTGGAATAGAGGAGAGAGAAGCATGCGGTGTTGAGGAATGTTCAACAGACTCAATGTTAGAAAGAAAATGAGACAGTGAGTAACACAAGAAAACCTCATCTATTTCATTATCAGAAACGAGCTGCATAAGCTCAGCGGTACAAATCAGTGGTGATGAAGGTATATCTTTTTCTCCTAACAACAACACATGTGTGCCATGGGATTCAAACATCAAGCTGTTGTGCTCATAGCTACGCTTCAGTGATGGTCCTAGGCTATGCAACCACTCCCTACCAAGAACCACATCGGCCCTTTCCATGTTCTTAACCTGAAAATCCAAACATGTGGAGTACCCTTGTACTTCCAATGGAACACCTCGACATTGAGTATCCCATATTTCAGTATCATGCCCATTCATCATTGCTACCTTGTAGCAGTGGGTACTCGGAGTTTGAGGCAATTTGAGTTTTTTCACCAATCCGTAATTGATGAAATTGTGAGTAGCACCATTATCTACCAAGATGCGCACCTTGTGCCCTTGCAGATATCCATGCATACGTACTAACTCATGTGGTCCAAAGGTTGGTTGCCACATGGAAGCTGTGAGACAGCATTCATGCACCACCTCAGTGTGTGTTACTTCCACTATAGAGAATCGTGAGGAAGACTCAAGAGGCAGCAGTTGCACCGTGTGCACTACTTTCTCCTTGCCCTGAGCAGCAGATTTCCCCTTGGGACAATCCTTTTTTCCATGACCTCTTCCTAAACATTGAAAACATAATTTTTCTTTCTTGGCTTTATCAAAGTCCTCAGGAGAGAGAGGACCCCTGGACTCCTTGGGTTTTTTAGATGCATCTGAATTGGCAACTAGAAATTTTCTTTTGTTGTGCCCATACTGAGTGCATGTATTACCATGTATAATAGCAGGCACGTGACTATTATGTGTTTTCTTTTCATCAAGATCATCATGAATATGTGCTTTCACTATGGCTTCCTCAAGTGTTTTAGGGTCTTGGGTCTTGACATACTTCTTAAGCTCGGGTGTCACACCTCGTATGAACCCCCGTACTTGTTGAAAGGTATCTAAGCCTTCCAACTTGAGGATAACGTCATGATAGTGAGAGATATATTCAAGTAGTGATGGGTATTGGTGCATGGAACATGTGTCCCAAGCCGTCCAATTTCGATCGGCCTCGTTCGTAGGCAAAAATTCCTTGCTAAACATTGCTTCAAAAGCTGCCCAACTCTGTGGTATGATGTTCTTCTCCTTGAGAGACATCCACCATTTGTAGGCCTTGCCTTCCAGAGTTAAGCTCATTTGCAGAGCTCTGACTGCGTCCGGAGTACGCCATAAGGCATGAATTCCATCCCACTTGCTGAGAAAGATATTCACTGCATCCTTATTGCAGTCTCGGTCTTCTCCCTTAAAAATCGATGGTTTGGTGTTTTTTAACAATTCATTGACCTCTTTTGCAATGAGAGTATGCAACGTATCAGCATTTAGGCCTTGCCCTTGTGTAGCAATGTGCTCATGCATGTGCGTGTTAGCAGGACTCTTGGACTGCTATTGCATTAATCGAATTACTAATGTGGATAGTTTAGTAACATTTTCATTTAAAGCTTTAAAATTTTCATCCATGACTGTCATGCGTGTCTGAAGTGCACAAAATTATTGAATATCGAGCAATTCGTAAGTATCTTCACCTGTCGTAGCGTCGCAGGTACTCTCCTTGAGAGGATCCGGCCGCGGGCCATCATTGGCAGGATCAGGCGTACTTTGCTTAAAATCAAATGTCATAGTGATATCCGAATCCATGGCGACACAGTGTAGTGGAAGGAATAGCAAAAGAAAATACATGTAGATGTAGGATTCACTGCTAAGGCTAATTAAGATCAATTAGCCTTGCTAATTACGTCAATTGTCCAAATCGAAAACGATCCAAAATTTCAACCATGTAGATACTTGTCTTGAACATGTTTCAGCCAAATCGAGTGTGAGTGGTATTGCTTTCAATTGCAATCAATTTGAGAACTACTGTCGCCAATGAATCTGCTTATGAAGCTTTTATCGGCGTGCTGAATTTTTGCAGCCATCACACAGGGAATTTGTGAAAGCCATGTACTTGTCGGCCCTGTCTCGATTCCACTCGGATGTGCTCGGGTTTGTTGCTCGTGGTGGGGGTGTGTATCCCTTGCGGGGGTGTGTATCACCCCTAAGCTTTAATTTGAAGTCCTAAGGCCCTTGGCCTTATGCACTTAAGTGTGAACTTCAAACTTCAAATGGCCATCACCGTGAGTGTCACGGCTAGGGACTTGCTACGCGCCGTGTGCGAGCCACAAAGGCTCCTAGCACACAGTCATAAAACAGACAAGCTCATAAGGAACAATGGTGTGTCACTCACCTTCCTGCGTAGTTGGGAATGAAGGATTCCCGCGCCGCGAAGAAGAGGGAGACGCTGCTACGCCGTGCTCAACCGCCTCGCCGCCGTCGTGCCACCGCAACGCTCGATCACACACACACTCTCACACTCTCTCTCACACGTACACACACACACACACACACACAAGGAGATGGTGAAGGAGAAGGTGGAGATGGAGCAAGAGCGGCTTCTATTGCACAGTGAGAGAATGAGTAAAAATTAGGTTTAGTGTCTTTTATATGAGCTCACCCCATTCACACTTGGGCGCCCATACTTAGCCAACTAACTCCTTGAATATTCCAGTTAGAGTGCGCCTGTCATCGGCGATCACCCTTACCCTGTTCCTATTGGTCCGACAAGCCCGGTACCTGACTCTAAATAATACAACATTTATAGATCATAGGGTGTCCGTGTGCCGAGAGGGTTAACATGCCCCCCTTCCTGATGTAGATTCCGTCCTCGGAAGCTATCCAGTTGAAGCTCGTTCGTCGAGATGGAAGAGCGGTCGACATGGATGTGCGTAGCCTTCTTCAATCACTGCAAAATCAAACAACATTGCCATAGTAATTGCATTCTCATATACAATTAAAAATCATATGCAATTTTAGACAGACAAATTGATTGGTAACAGAATTTTAGACAATTTGTCAGCAATAAACATTAAATTGCAATATAATCAAATGCATAAACAGATGTAAAGGTAAAAAATTAAACAAGTTCGGGGTCGCTAATTTAACGGTCAAAAGGCACTAGAGCTCGACTATTAATACCATGGGTAACTTCTCAATTTTTTTCTGGTCAATTAAGTTGTTTAATCGCGAGAGCCAAGTATTTGATGTTCGAGGGCTGACTAGAGGCTATACCTAGAAGACCTTGTAGTTAAGCTACGATAAAAGGAATTTCTCATGAAATCATCGCCTGACTGATTACCTTTTCTTTGACCCTCCAAAGTCTTTTCACATTGATTCAATTTTGATGTGTGTGCTTATTTTGTATGCCTTGGGTTTTTTGCTTTTCAAGGAAAAGCGCCCACACTGGGAACCTCTAGGGCTCTAGTACCATAGGCAATACATGTGAGTGAAGTACCCATTTAAGCAGGGATTTCTCTTCCAGCTTAAAATTTTACATTATGGCACTTTGATTTTTTGTTTGTTCATTTTCAGCATTTTAATTTTGTAACTTTGGGGGGTCATATAACACTGTTACCCTCCCCAGGCTCATCACATTAGTAAACTCCCTTTATAATACTTAAGCTAAAGGTCAATAGGGTTAAGCCCACTAGAAAGCCCTAGTACATTTCACACAATGCTGCCTAAATCGGATTAAGAACCTAAGTAACCATTGCGTATTAGGAAGGCATTTCCCATGGTATTAAGAGAAGATTTCTAATACCTAGCTTGGTCAAACTAGCTTAGTCGGACTGCTTGATTTTTAAACCTAGACAAGTGATTATGAACATTACATTGAATTAAATGTTTGATACTAAGCAAATGCGCTGAATATTATGCTACCAATCACAATCAAAGCAGACAAACATGGATGCAAAAAGATAAGGGCAATGTTAATGGACATAAAACACCTGTTTGTGTTGATGGCCGCGCTTGATTTGAAGTGTGAACGAGAGAAAGATTCCATGAAGGTCCAAATCCTATCAATAGCAACACGCTCGTGTACACACTAGGAAACAAAAGGAATACCTCCAGGAGGCACATTAGTGGGAAAAGGTACCAACACTTATTGAACACAACACAAAACATAAGGAACCCTAACCTAATTATTTGCACTCCCCCTAAAGAGTCAAGGGAATAGGATATTGTAGAGGTTGGGGGGAAACCCTAAGGCTAAACCCCTATCCTGGTCGTCGAGATAAACAAAGTCATCATCCATGAGACCATATGTGCCATTCGTGTAGTCATGTAAATTTTCTTCTTCATCATAGGTGCCCATGTTTACTAAGAAGGTCACTAGACGCCTATAGTCATCTTGGTCAAAAGGGTAGGCTTGTGCAATGGGAGAAACGCTCTCTACTAAGCATGGATCAGACGTGGTCAAGAGACGTATCAGCCATTCTAACTCCTCAAAATTCCTCTCACATGCTAGCGTACCTATCAAATCCCATTCACATGCAAGCACTGGAAAGACCATGTGAAATATTTGTGAAAAGTAACGAGGGTACCTCTCACCCAAGGCAGGAGTGGATGACTCTAGCGTACTAGCCATATCTGTACACGCAAATAGATGATGGTTAGAGTGCAAATATTACAAGGGTCGTGTTCTTGTGCATAATTTGTTTTTATGATTTGTGTTATGGCTCTTGCTCTTTTACTTTTTTATCTTGTTTTTGTGAGTATAAGGCTTTATATATACATTCCCTAAGATCGGAGATTGAGAGGTCAGGGAGGAAGGTTGAGAGGGAAGCAAGTGAATGACGGATGTCAGCAAACACTCCCCCCTTCCTTGGGTAGATCATACTTTTTGGAATGATGTCGTCACCTTTTGAAACCAATTGTTCCAAGTTGTTATGGGTAAAGGCTTTAACCAATAGTTTTCGATCACCCTATGTGTTTCATCTAGTTCCAAGGGTGGTAAGGTACTCTCCCATGATTTTATTTGCAACATTGTTGGAGGTGGTGAATCTACAACGGGAGGTGCAAACTCTTTCTTGCTTGTATGGATATGTACAATGGTAGGTGGAGGTTGTGTCGAAGCTTCTATTTCCGTATAGGAACTACATGAAGAGCAAGAAGCTTCATTTGCTTTTCCTGTTCCTGATCTAGGTGGAACAAATCGTTTTTTCTTTGGTACCCAAACTAGCTCTGGAGCAGGTGTGTCGCATTCCGTGACTTTTTCCTTTCCACGATTTTCAATTTGTTTTGGAGCCACAGGATTTGGTTTACATGGGTCAGGTGACAGGTAAGAGTACAATTTACGTTTGGGCACCCAGATTTGATCATTTCCTTTATAGTATCCTTGGGCTTTTAATAGTTGTTTAGGAATCCAGCGCCACGTTTTCTTACATTTCTTGGAGCGAGTCGGACGTTTCTTACGAGGCTTCCGTTTTTTAGCATCAGCCATGGTTACTAAAGAAGCTTTAGGGACCCACTTGTATTCTTTCTTTGTTATATTAGGATGGTTCTTGTGTGTCTCAAGCTTTCTTCCAACTACATCAGTTGAAGATCTAGAGAGTTGGGCTATGGGGACATATGGTTCAACCTCCTGGACATGCAATGTCTTGGGTTTTATTTCCTTAGGCAATATCTCAGGGACTATGGCTTGAGTGGTAGGGATAAGAGTTGGTTTTTGCGTTGTGACACCCCCAGTCCCCCAATCAATAGTGCATTTGGTGGCTATCCTCCACGTGCGTCCTAGGTTTATATTACCCTTTATAGTTCCAGTAGGCATGACCAAAAAGTCTTGAGCTACAATTCCATTGTCATAACTGACAGAAGTGTGCCAGATTCCAAAAACCGTAGTTTTTTTCTTGTTGACACCCTTGACTTGGATAATACTCTCAGATAGAGGTGGCTTCCCTAATTGACACCACACCCCATAGGATAGCAGATTATATTTAGCACCCGTGTCCAATAAGGCGTTATATAGCACTTTTCCATAGGCACTATTTAACTCAATAGGGTATCGTAGAGGTGTGTCAGAGTCCAACCAATCCTCTTCGATTTCCACGTGGAATGCATTTGTGACTCCAAGGTTAGCCTCTCGTTTTTGTCTTATACGTTGTTGTCGCTCCTTAGCCTCAGCTTAAGCTTGTATCTTCTTTAACTCGGTTTGTGCTTTGGCGGCCTTCTTTTGATGAATGGCCCGTAGTTCTTCTTGGCTTAAAGGATCATAATATCTTTTGAATTTACTCCCATTGAGGAATCCAATGGTTTCAACTCCATCAAGAGTTTCCACATGAAGGGTACCTTGTGGGGTAATTTCACATACTCTATATGGTCCTTTACCAGCATATTTCAACTTTTTCTTCTCTTTACATACTCCATACATAAGGACTTTATCACCAACTTTGATGTCCTTGTCCTTCACATGGCGATCAAACCACTTCTTTCTCCTATCCTTTTCCACAAGAGCATTTTGCACAGCCAACTGTCTCTCTTCGTCTAGTTTTTCTTAGATATACAAACGCTCGGTTAAGGGGTTACCATTCCATCCTTCTTGCGAAGCTACCCTAAGACTAGGAATGACAAACTCCCAAGGCATAACCGCTTCTTGGCCGTATACCATTTTGAATGGCGTACAATTAATAGCCACTTTATAAGCAGTACGATAAGCCCATAGAGCAGATGTCAACTTCAAATCCCAATCAGTGCGATGAGCTTCTACCGTCTTGGTTAAAATAGATATTAGAGTCTTGTTGGTGCTCTTGGCTTGTCCATTAGCTTGCAGGTAATAAGGTGTAGACTTATGGTGGGATATCATAAAGGTCGTGGTAAGCTCTCTTATTACCTCATTTATAAAATGGGTACCATTATCACTAACAATTTCAAAAGGGCAACCAAATCTTGTGATAATGTTCTCAAAAAGAAACTTAGTTGTTGTCCTCGCGTCAGCTTTTTGTGAAGCCTTAGCTTCAGCCCACTTTGTTACATAGTCCGTAGCAACTAGAATATATCGAGATTGAGTGTTGCGAGCTGTGGGACTAATTGGACCTACAAAGTCTAAGCCCCATTTTTCAAATGGTTGGGTTACTTTAATAGGATGTAAGGGCATTCTGTCTTTGCGTTGTGTGGTCTTGTAACGTTGGCACTCATCACACCCTTTTGTAAAAAGTGATGCATCCTTAAATAAAGTTGGCCACCAATAGCCTGATTGCAGCACCTTTCTAGCAGTAAGGTCTCCTGAAAAATGTCCTCCTGCTATGCCCATATGTGCTTCTTGCAAGATATACAAATATTCATCCTCGCGGGCACAACGCCTAAGAATATCGTCCTTGCCTAGTCTATACAGAGTTCCGGCAATCAAACAATAGGGTTCACATTCTTTTACTAGCCTTCGAGCGATATCCTTACGAAGTTCCTTGGGTGGAAAACCATTAACTAAAAAGTTAACAATGTTCTCACTCCATTCAGGCATAGTCTCAACTATAAATAGGGAAGTATAGGGTAATTCATCATCAACTCCTGTAGGGGCTTCACCATTGGGTATGCGAGACAAATGATTAGCGATGACGTGCCTTTTACCGGGTCTCACTACAATCGTGAAATCAAACTCCAGAAGAATTAACAACCATCGTGTGATTCTTCCTGTGGAGCATGGCTTGTTTACCAGATACAGCAACGCTTGATGATCCACATAAAATACAAACTTGTTTGCCAGAAGGTAGTAGCGAAATTTCTTTACTGCATAAACCATTGCTAAACCTTCTCGCTCTGTAGTGGTGTAGTTCCTTTCAGCATCGTTCAATTGACGGCTTGCAAAGCTAATGGGATAGTCCAATTTATGTTCTCCTGGTTGAGTGAGAACACACCCAATAGCAAAGTTTGATGCATCAATATGCACATGGAAAATGACATCCCAGTTAGGTGTCCTTAAAATCGGAGCACTTGCTAGTGTTTTCTTCAATTGTTCATAGGCCTGGTCACACTCTTCAGTCCATTTAAATTCAATGAGAAGCTTGTACAAAGGACGTGCTATCTCAGCGAAAAATAAAATAAACCGTCGATAATAACCCACGTGTCCCATGAACCTTTGAACTCCCTTGTAATTGGTTGGTGGTGGTAACTCTAGAATCACTTTAATTTTGCTCTCATCGGTTGAGATACCATTCTTAGATACTATATGCCCTAAAATAACTCCATGCTTGACCCAAAATTGGCATTTGAACGGGTTCGATGAGATACGATATAACCTAAACTTTTCAAACACCTTCCGCAAACATGATAGATGTTCTTTCCAAGAAGAGTAAACACAAAGGTCTTCTAAGAAAGCTTCACAAAACTCTCTCAAATATTCTTTAAAAGCAGTGTTTATTAATCGTTGGAATGTAGCAGGGGCATTTGTTAAGCCAAAAGCCATCACACGAAATGCAAACACGCCAAATTCTATGATGAAGGCAGTTTTAGCTTGGTCCTCTAGTGCTATCGTGATTTGGTTGTAGCCTGAGTACCCATCTAGAAAGCTATAAGCTTCCTTGCCTGCAACTCTTTCGAGTACATGTTCGGAATATGGTAGGGGGTAATGGTCTCTTCTAGTAGCTGCATTAACTTTTTTGAGGTCCACGCACACCCTGAGTTTCCCATTCTTTTTTGGCACGATAACTATTGGAGACACCCATTCAGAGTGTTCAATAGGATATATGAACCCACATTTGATAAGCTTTTCTAGTTCTTCTTGAATGATCTTTGCGTACTTAGGATTCATCGGGTAGGGTCTTTGTTGTATAGGCTTCGCAATGCTAATCATAGGGATTGTATGTTGGACCACAGAAGGTGGAACACCTTTCATATCATGGTATGTCCAAGAGAATATGTCCTTGAATTCCTTGAGAAGCTCTTTGAGGACCGCCTCTTCAACTTCTGTGAGGTCTTGGGCAATAAAAACAGGTTTTGATTCTTCACCGGGGTCGGCTAATTCTATTTCTTTAACTATTGCCGGACCATCATAGATTCCATTATTCCCATCGATAGGTATTCTTTGGGCTTTTGTGTACACAACCTTTGCTTCCCCTGTGGTGTAAGATTTGAAATGTTCTGGTGCAGGATGCAAGTCTGTGGATTCTGGTTGTGCTTTGGTCTGTGCTTTCATTTCTGCTTTCTTGTGTTGTCGAGCTAACTCTTGGTTTTGACGCCTCCTTGCATTGCGGCTCAACTTTGGCTTGTCTATGATCTCTAATTGGGCTATGTCATGGGGTCGTGGTCTACACCACATAACATTTTGGAGATATTCACCCCAATCGTCTACCAATTTTCGATGAGCATCACATGCTCCCATATAACTAAGCCATTCTGCTGAGGATCTCTTCTTTTTTATCCTAGCACGTACATTGGCTCGATATCGACGCCTCTTAAAGTTTTTCTTTTTCTTATCTGAGACCTGCTTTTGATTTGCATTTAGATCTGGCTCACTAAAGGAGTCCTCGTTGGTGTCCTCTTCACTCTCGGAGGAGCTATCATCGGTTGATGTGGTCGGTCCTTCCGAATGTTTTGACTCTGAACTTGCTCCACTCTCTAATTCATGAGATTCAGAATCCGTTTCACTCTGGGAGTCAGTGTCTGAGTCGTGTTGGTCAAAGTCTTCTATTGAGCTATCGGTGTCACTGTCAGATTGGTCTACAATTGCCTTGCCCTTAGAAGATACATGTATGGCACTTATCATGTTCAGAGGTGCAATTTGTGGTACCTCTTCCCCCTTTGGTGTGACCCAAGTGGTTCCTCTATTTCCCCAGGTATCTATGGTTGCAACTAGGTGTACCCAGTCTACGTTGTCTGATTCCGTCATACCCGGTAACACATCCATGTAAGGAGAATCTTGGCCAATGTCTGTATCCTTCTTACAAGTGTAACAATATTGTAGTGGGGCCAAGTGAACTGTGGTGTCAGAGCGATGATCAATAATGGTTTTACTCCCTAAGGGGTGTACCTTACCAGTCACCAAATCCACTCTAAGGACAGAGTCTTGGAATTGCAAATAGACATGATTTTTAGACCAATCATGAACCATTTGTGCTTCCCTCATGAATGGTCGTCCTAAAATCATTTCATATGACATAAGGTGTTTAGAGAAATCCATTACAATGAACGTATGTCGTACCTTGTGTCCTAGAACTTTGATCTTAAGATCCTTGAGCATCCCCATAGGTTTGGCTATGGTACCATTTGCCATCTTTACCACAATGTTAGTAACACTGAGGCGGGGTTTTCCCATGGATTCCCAACAATCTTTTGTAACGATGCTAACTCCCGCACCACCATCAAGAATTCCCTTTATAGTTAATCCCTTGGTAGTGATGGGTAGGGTCGCATTAGACTCGTCGCCTTCAAAATACTGCCCTAATTCGTTAATGGGTACCTCGATCACAGACTCGTGTCCATCTAAGTCAAGTGATTGCACATGATTTTCCTCATCAATCATAATCGAGTCAGGCCTATTTGGTTGCGCAATCATAATCGAGTCAGGCCTATTTGGTTGCGCAAACTGCGGTAATCCCGTTTGTAGCTCTCCGTTAAGGAATGCTCGAAGTGCAAAGAATAACTCAGGATCTCCATACAGCTTTGCTATGATCGTGGTTCGGACCTCAGAAGACATAAAGTCCACTAGTTTGGCAACATTCATTGGCATTTTGCAGGGTGTAGGTCCTTGACTAGGAACTGGTGAGGATGGAATCTCATATTCCTCAATGGGATCAGGTATTCCTTCGTTAAACATCCTTTCCAACAAGAAAGGTGTATGCTCACTTTCTGATGTCCCGTCCTCACTCCCTTCTTGGATGATACTAGGTATGGCTAACGGTCTATTGTTCATGTGGGGTGGATGAACTTGCGTGGGAAACACTGTGTCATGAATTTTGACATGCATGGGTTCTGGTTCTAGTTTCCTTTGAGTCTCCTCCACTAAACCTCTTAGATGTTTCACCTGCTCAATCTCGTCTACTGGGTTTGGGTACGTCCCAATCTTCTTTTTACGATTCTTCTCTTTTTGCCCCTGCGGTTTATCTTGGGGGTCTTGGATTGGATTTGGAAACACTTGTGGTGTTTTTAGAGGCTCTTTATGGTTTTCTCTTATACGGTTTTCATTTGGTTCCATGTTACGGTTTTCTTTGTCGGTCTTTCCCTTTGTGGTATTGGTTCTAGTCTCCATTGTCTCGATTGAATCTGAATCATCCTCGAGGTCATTCATATACACGGGGTCATCTCCTGTTCCTATGTTTGTTTTGGAACTTGGCTTTGAATTTCTCGTATTCTGCGACCTCTTCCTTCGTGTCTTCTTTTTCTTTGCTTGGATAACTGACGCGGTATCTCTCTCTTCGAGGATATGGCCTGGCCCTTGAAGCATGGACCGTGTAATCGCATAAGCGGGTGCGACGGGTAGTATTGGCGATGTCACACTAGCAATTTCAACCAAATTTAGGGGTGTGATTTTAGGCGCATTTGGGTTATAGGGGCATTGGGCAATCAAGTGATCTATGCCACAACGATTACATGTGAGTATTGGCATTGCAGACGTGCTCCCTTGATTCATTTGCATCTGTGCAGCATTCTTTTGCAGCCTAATAGGGCACTCCGCTGCCCGATATGGTCCACCACACTCGTAGCATTTAAGAGGTGGCCTCCTAGCCTGGGTGTTGATATTTTGACCTCTGGATGCGAGAGCAGCAGCTTGATAAACCGGCTTGACTTGCCCCCAACAATCTTCCATGTAGTATATAGGACACTCTTCCAATATATCAAGTCCGTAGGCAATACTAGTGTCTATTTCCTCCTCACAGCCATCTGCATAAGCATTAGATGGCTCGCAATCCACTTGGTTCATAGGGGCGACTCTTGGATGCGAGGGCTGCGGTCCTAGCACAGGAGGTGGTAGCGGTGTAGCTTGTACAACATTTTGAGATCTAGGGACCATGTGTTGCGGTAGTTGCTCAACAGGTGGAGCAGGCATCAATACAGGAGCTCGAGGTGCATGCGTCCAGGCTACAGGTGGTCTATTTTCCATCATACGTTTGATCATTAAACAATCCTTAGCTTGGTGACTATACCTACCACATGCGTTGCAAGTTCCATTAAATTTTACTCTAAACGTAGGGCACTCACTAGTGCTATGTGAACCTAAGCAAATGGAACACCATTGTTGCTCCCTTCTTGGATACATGTGACTATTTTGAGGGGGTCGATTATCCTTAAGAGACTCTTGGATTGCCTTGGTGAGGTCTGTCAAGAATGTCTCAAATACCTTTGGCTCATTGGCAATGGGCTTTGCAGTCATGGGTTCATACTCAATGGTTTGTGAGCTAGTGGATCTCGTGTCAGTAGACACCCTCATGCCTGCTATCATCAAGTTGTCCTCTAATTGGATTGCATTGGCAGTGACATCTTCCCAGGTTGTGATACCTCTAATCACTAGTCCATTATAGATTCCTTCATTCCTCAACCCTCGAATGAATCGATCAAGCAGTTGGTTATTGTTGAAGCGCTCATTTACAGGGCAGCGAGAGTTTAAGTGCTTTAGACAACTAATGAAGTCCCTTACTGACTCTCCTTCCTTACGTTCGGCCTTCTGTAGCTGAGATGCTACACCCCAAAGCACACCTTCTCGTATGTACTCCTTTAGAAACAACCTTCGAAGGGTAGGGTAGATTGTTCTCTCATCCACCCTTAGGGTTCTATACCAATCTCTAGCCTTCCCACTTAATGTCAAGCTTAAGGCATTGCACTTATGTAGTTCGTTGCGTTCCCCTAAGGAATCACATACTTGTTCAAACACTTCAATGTGTTTTCTAGCATCTTCGTCCCCATTGAATTTTTGCGTGAGTTTGGCAATTTGTACTGCCTTACTTCTAGGCTCTCTATCAGATGCATGACGCATATTTTCCGCGATAGATCGACCTATGGTTTGAGCAAACGCTGCCAAGTCACCTATGTGAGGAGGCAGGGCCGGTGGAGGTACTCTTGGAAAAGGGACGGGTACCGGTCTTGGCATATGTGTGGATGATGCAGGATATGGAACATAACCGAGCATAGGTCCACTCGGATAAGGGCTAGGGAGCGGCACTCGAGGAGCATAAACAAGTGGTACAATTGGAGGTGTGGGGGCCATGTGTGAATAAGGGGCTAGAGGCACATACGGTCGAGGCCCCATATTAGGTACTACGACACTAGGTAGTGGCACTGCGCTAACCGTAGATGTCATCGGTACATTCTCTGTCAGGTCTATCCCTGGAGTGAGCACTGTGTTTTCCTTAGTAGAGGGTTGAGCCAAGTTAGGGAAGCTAAAGTTGTCGCTCGGAGGCTCAGATTGCATAGAGACCCCAGGTGAAATGACGTAAGATGGGTCCATGGGACTCATTAGAGGAGTCTCCATTTGTGATAGAGTAGGCTGTTGAGCCTTGCTCGTATCCAAAAATCTCATGGGGCCAGTTGAGAGTATATTTACCCCTCGGTTTTGCCTTTCTGATTGAATAATGCCATGGATAACATTACAGATCATTTTCTGTTGATTTTCAATGCTCGTGGTACTAGAGGTGGATCGTACAATCTCTATCCATCCTACATGGTAGGCGTGGCCAGAGTGTAGATCCGTCAACACCTCAGTGTGGAGGTCGTATGTCTAATGATCATTAATGAACAATCCTTCTAGATTCGACGTGTTAACGGTTTCTTGTGAGGTAGAAGCAATGTTGCTCCCCGTGGTTTTACTTGTCACCAACGGTACTCTAGAGGGAACTTCTGAAGGAGGCAGCTCAACAGGGCCTTCTTGGTAAGAAGTTGGCAGGATATCCACATGGACACTCTTTGGGGGTGTGGGGTCCACGTGCGATGTGAAAGGAGAGTCCACATCCCCAGCCCCTTCGTGTGCTTCATTTGCATCAGGTTCCGAGCGAGTAGCTCTACCTAATGTTTCCATGAAATGGCTAAACATACTAGTACTAGGCTGTGGAGCTTCGGGAGGTGCATGGCCTTCTCTCTCAGTGTTTTGGGTAGGGTATGCTTCCATGATTTCTGAGTCGGAGGAGGAATCACTAGCGGCTATTTTAGGGTCTTGGGTGGTTCTACCTTGTGTCCCCGCTGAGGGTCTAGAGCCTATCGTGGATGGGTAATGGGTGTTCGTATGAACAGAGGCACCCTCAATATGCTCGTATTCTAGCACCCGCCCAGAGCGTAAGTGCATGTGCTTTTGATACCCTAAGGTGTCAAAAAGCTGCTCTAGGAGGCCTTGTGACTAGTTTTTTGCGTGTTTTTTGTTTGTTTTTTTGCTAGATTTTTTAGAGCGTGTCATGGAATGGGCCGTGTGATAGCTCGAAACGAGCGTATCTCTAGGAGGGACGCGTTGTGCTTTACAGCCCACCGTTTGGTTCTATTTTGCTCCAGAAAAGCCCGAAACAGTCTTTTCCTAGCTGGGGAACTAGGCTCCAAATAGCAAGTCCTAGTGTGCAATGAAGGAGAGGAGAGTGTAGGACTTATCCCACATTCCTCACTCCCTCCTTGTGAGTCTAGCCTATATATATAGGAGTGAGACTACCCTATATCATAAGACAGAGACAAAGCCTAAGCCTGGGCTTGGGCTTGGGATTGGGTCAAACGATCCTGATCTCACTTTTATACAAACCAACCCGTCCGTTTTTATAACCTCCCCTTCACTCACTTTTTTATTTTTCGAAAATTTTTATTTTATTTTATTTTTAAAAAAATAATTTTTTTTCTCTTTTTTTCTCTTTTTTTTTGGATATTATTTGGTACGCGTTTTGGTGCGCGTTGACCTCACCTAACTATTTACTGTCTCACCTACCTACTGACCTGCTAATCATTGGTTCACCTAATTACTAACCTACTTAATTAACTAACTGTGCGCCTAACTGTGCACAAACCAGAAAATACAGAAAATGCAGAAAATTGAAACTTGACAGAACTGTGCAGTGCAAACCAGAAAATGCAGAAAACGCAGAAACGCAAGAAATGCTAACTGTGTAAGCTGAAATCTGAGCTTAATAGAACTAGCAAAACAGAGCTTAACAGAACACAGAAAACTTGAATGCAATCAACAACATTATGTCTTTCTCTACTGTTTTTGCATAACAACAATAATCAAACTTAAGCCGCGCCTTTCCTACATAAAAAATAGCTTCAATACAATTTACAGGTCGCCATTGGAGCTTCACGCGCAGCAGCTCCCCGGCAGCGGCGCCAAAAAATGTCACGACTAGGGACTTGCTACGCGCCGTGTGCGAGCCACAAAGGCTCCTAGCACACAGTCATACAACAGACAAGCTCACAAGGAAGAATGGTGTGTCACTCACCTTCCTGCGTAGTTGCGAATGAAGGATTCCCGCCCCGCGAAGAAGAGGGAGACGCCGCTACGCCGCGCTCAACCGCCTCGCCGCCGTCGTGCCGCCGCAACGCTCGATCACACACACACTCTCACACTCTCTCTCACACGTACACACACACACACACACACACACACACACAAGGAGATGGTGAAGGAGAAGGTGGAGATGGAGCAAGAGCGGCTTCTATTGCACAGTGAGAGAATGAGTAAAAATTAGGTTTAGTGGCTTTTATATGAGCTCACCCCATTCACACTTGGGCGCCCATACTTAGCCAACTAACTCCTTGAATATTCCAGTTAGAGTGCGCCTGTCATCGGCGATCACCCTTACCCTGTTCCTATTGGTCCGACAAGCCCGGTACCTGACTCTAAATAATACAACGTTTATAGATAATAGGGTGTCCGTGTGCCGTGAGGGTTAACAGTGAGCAGGTAGCGCGCAGAGGCTTGGGAAGCCGGGGGCGGACGATGCCTTGCAAGGCGGGGGTTGCGGCCCTGTGTCGAGAAGTGGCCAACAAGCCCTTGCGCCTCTGGTGAACCCGCGCGCCGTTGGTTTGGTGCTCCTGCACCCTACAGCTCTCCTTGCCAAGCCCGCTTGCCCACAGTGCTTCTTCCTCGTCGATCTTCTTAGCAAGGGGTGATCCCCACAGTCTTCGACCACGACATGCAAGGCTTTGTGTGGCTAGAAAGCACCACGCCTTGCCCTTTCCCGAAATAGGCACTTAGCTCTAATACCAGTGTAAGACAAGGGAAGCTAGAGCCTGAGATTCCACCACCCAACCACCCATTATATAGCAAAGCCCCTGGCCCTTTGCCCTAGTTGGACTCCCTTTCCACACCGCCTAGCCCGGCCCTGCCCTTGTCTAGTCTGGCCTTGCCAGTGTCCTGATAGTTGCCAAGTTCCTGGCTCATTCATAATGCTTTTCATGTGAGCCTCTTAAAACCTTATAAGGGCGAGCCACCCAAAGAACCAGTAATTGAAGAACCACGTGAGTTTGACAATAAAAAAGAGATTTTGCAGCTAGAGAGCATCCTACGACAGGAAGACAAGGTTTTACAAAGTGGTAAGACCATCCAATGATATCTTATCAAATTTAAGAACTATCCTTTTGAAGATGCACGATGGATCCAAGACATCCAAATAAAGGATACTGTAAACTTTGTAAATAATTACAATGACTCCTGTCAAAGGTAAGAATCATGTATGTACGAAGTATATTTTATAAAGAACCTTGTCTTCTTTTGACTCTAAGGTTTCTTTTAAATGTTCATAAGTTTTAAGTGTATGCATACTATGAATCAAACGTGCGACACCTTAGCTCTCAAGCATCTATTAGACCTTGCCAATCTACCATGAAAGATGATTAGGGCTAAGTAATAACATGCTTGCGACAGCTAAGACTTCCAAGCACCAAGTGGAGTCAGTCACCACTATGGAATATGTTGACAAGTAAAAAGGGATCCTCTACCCAAAGCAACAAGACTTTATCAACCCTACCCCATAGTCAAGGAATATTATGATTTCAAGGGAGAGGTAATGTGATGAATATTAATTTTTAATCTTCTAAAAGTATTTCCATCTTAATTTCGCCACTTAAGTCCATGGAAAATTAAAAGAGAACAAGTGAAATTGATTAAGTGTTGATGGACCAACGAGTCAATGCTTGGGACCAAAAGGGAAAAGGTCCATAACAGAGCAAGGGTAATTGCTAACTAGTCATCTCAGTCTTAGGTACACATCAAGGAAGGATAAATGTATCCCGGGCAGCCTTGATCAAAGGCACAAACAAAGGAGATGATCGAGAGCAATTATAGGAGTCTAAAAATAGAAAGTGATTGGCTAAGCTCAAGTCATTAGAATAACTCATTAGACTCCAAGTATGAAGTCTGGAAAGCCTTAAGGTGAAATTCTAACTTCCCTTAAATTGTTTAAATTTAGTAGGTCTACATTTAGCAGGTTTTAGGAGCATCTTGGCGGCACCTCCAGAGCACTATGCTAAGGTTTAAGATAAGAGGTGAATTTTTTAAAGCCCAAAGGGTGAGTTTTATTTTTTACCAAAGCTTGTCCTAATTTAGCAGGTCCTAAATTAGCAGATAGGTTGTACCCCTGGGTCAATTTCATAAGCGTCCAAGGTTTGTGCAAAGATCTTGCACCCGAGCTAATTACTAAAAGGGTAAGTATATGGGTTTAATAAATGAAAGTGAAAAGCTAAAGACAAAGGTTAGACCGGCCCTTCCTCATTTAGTGAGTTGACTCTAGTGTTTGTTTACTAAGCTTGACTAGGCCACATGTCCAAGATAGCACATGCTTGCTTCGTGTGAAGTATGTGCGGTGTCTCCACTTGCCAAGAAGAGTCCCAAGAGGGGGAGTGTCTTCGTGCATAGAAAGCTAGGAAAAGTGTTAAAACATGCTTGAGTTTCATTATGAGGCGTTCCCACCTCATTGGTCAAGTTGCACGCATTCCAATTCAAGACTAGTTGCACACTTGCACAAGCATAAAAGAGAGGGCTCGTTGGGTTTTTGCCTCTCTTGCTCCTCTCACACACTCTCTCAAGTGCCCAAAGTCACAAACATCTCTCTCTCTCTCTCTCTCTCTCTCTCTCTCTCTCTCTCTCTCTCTCTCTGTGTGTGTGTGTGTGTGTGTGTGTGTGTGTGTGTGTGTGTGTGTGTGTGGAGCTCTAGAGACTGGCTCTATGCTCAAGCTCTTGGCTATGGATGCAAATTCAACCCAATGAAAGTTTCTCCTTCTCCATCTCTATTATTCTATTACTAAGCTATGCTAAGAGCTTGCCCATGAGCAAGCATACACAAAGTATCAATTCTCTTGCTTGAAAAATAGTTCTTTTCACCCTCATCTTCATGTTTCCCCGTAGTTCCTTTCTCCCCGCTGGGTTTTTTAGGGTTTGGGAAGGAGGGTTATACCATGGAATCTTGAAGAACGCCATCTTCCTATTTCCCCGTAGTTCCTTTCTCCCCGCTAGGGTGTTTAGGGTTTTGGAAGGAGGGTTATACCATGGAATTTTGAAGAATACCGTCTTCTTGATTCAAGAAAAGCTCCGCAAGAGAACAAACATGTATTGTAACAGAGCTCTCTTTTGAGAGGATTATAATAGAAGCCTTTTTGGAGGGGGGACCGGCTCCAAGAAAATTCGATCCTCATCAAGTTGTTAATCTTAATTGGGTATTCTCTTTGAATTATGTGCATGATTCAAGTGTTTTTTACTAATGATTGTGTAAAGGAATTAGCCCGGCACAACCTATAATCTCCTTGCTATCTTTCTCTTAAGGAAAACTCTCTCCTTCCATAGTTAAATTCAACTAAATCTAAAAGTAAGCATTAGATTTTTTGACATATAGAGTGCAAATTCTCTTCTCTAACCTAATCTCTATGTGCAAATTCGATCACCATCACCACATATGCATCTCTTACATCTCTTATAATTCCAAGTTGTAATCAACTCTTTGCAAAAACAAGAGAGGAAGTTCAAAAAGACTCCGACAACCAAAGGAGGCTAAGGAGGGGCTTATGCTACCACATTAACAATTCCTTCTACTTCAAATGTTCCTTAAATTATGTTGTTGCTTCATTCTATTGTGCAAAAAGAAAGTGCTATGAATGTGGTAAAGTAGGACTCATTGCTAAAGAGTATTACACAACCAATCCAATGTCCTTAAGGTGGAATAAATTACCACCATCTAAATGCTATTACAAAGATAAGAAGATAAACAACAACAAGGGAAAGGGCAACGCATGTAACATACCCTTTGTATAAATACCAAACTTTGAGAAGTTAGGGTCCAATATTCAGCTTTTAAGGAACATTACCTGCTTACAATGAGTTGCTTTAGCTATGAGACCTCGTTTGAAGGAGTAGTTGTGATGCAATCTAACCACACACACGTGAAAGAGAAGATTCATGGAATGCTTTGTTGTAGGGGGTCATCATGGCGAGACCTTCTCCTGTGTGTCTCTCCTAAGATTATCAACTTTGAGAGACTAAACACTCTTAGAAATGCAATTTCCCACTGGCCATGAGTTGCCAGCTTTTGAGTGCGGTTCTTCATGGTTTGTCACAACTTGATGTTGGGTGTCTGGTAGCTATATGGCGAGAGTTTGTGCAATGTAGAGCTTTGAAAACCATGAAATCGTGAGACCCAAGGCATGTGTAGAGAAAGAAGAAGAAGAAGAGAAGTTTTAACATGGCAAGAACTATCCACACACATACACACACACACACACACACAAGACTACTTGTGTCTTTTCTCTTACTTTGCCACTTTAATTAGAATGAAAAAGCCTGATTTTTATAAATATAACCCCCTTTCTTTCTTCTCCCTTACATATCTAGTAAACCATCCATTACATGATCGCACAAACAACTATCACAGTAATAACAGGTCTTTGGACGCTCAGCCAGAGATAAGATACGGGTTGCCAAAACCAAACCATACTCCATAGTGCGGGGAGTGCAATTAAAATACCCTCGGAGTGGCTGTCCATAACCACGATACAAAAAATCCTTTTGAGGTGGAAGAAACTACGCTAGCAGATATAACCATTCTGAAAAACCTCGCTTCATTGAATGTTCTACATAATAATATTGTGCCCCTAAGCCCATGGCTTCTGCCACCATCTCCAGATGGATATTATTTTTAAAATGCTCTCGACCCCAAAGAGTCACCCGCGTCACTCTATCCTTATATGTCCACCACTTAGTCTGAGTAACTGATGTTCCTAACTACGGAAATAATGACGTTCATAACGGAGTAGTTTTAATCTCTTAGTAGACTCATTTGACTGTTGAATATGTGCAACGGATATAGCTAAAATCTTATCATCATTAGAAGTCATAGCATATAAATATGTATGACACACTTGATAACAATAGTAGATGGTGGATGTAAAAACTCTCAAAAAGCTACTCAAGGAAGATTCTATGCACTCACCCTTTCAAAAAAAATGTCCGTCTTTTATAGACCTACATTGATACCTGTACTCAATGTTTATTGCTTCAAAATTCCCAAAAATAATTTACTCCCTCACATTATCTCACTTGGTAGTGATTGGCAAATTGTCTACTCTCGTAATTTGTCCAATTTAAATGGCTTTCTGACTATAATCGCATGAGAAATATCGGTAGTATGAGGTTTTGATGGTCTTTTCCACCCAATGCTGGGAACAGTAGTGTGCTTTATAAATATGTCTACCGAGTTTTCAATCGTTCAGAAGAAGGCAAGAATACCTTGCTATCTTCCAACTTTTTTAATAAAGCATATATGGCTCATAATAATGGTTTGTATGCCTTTGAACTTATTTGGGTTTTTATCCTCATTTACTTTAGGGTAAATTGTCCTTTGATGCTTAAATTATGTAGCGTCTGTAAAAAAAACACTGCAAAGCATTCTCTGTAGGTTACTGCCGCATGTCTTCTTCCTCTTCTGCATAATATGAGAGTAGTAGCGAGCAAAAACTGTGCGAAGTGATCTCTGCGCTGACCTCTCACATCCGGATCCTGTGCTGTGTATAATCCCTAGATAGAGGGTCTTGAATGCCGACCTCGATGGTTGGAATACCTAGCTAAATCCGGGCCCCTTCTGCTAAGGAGTAGCATCATCACCTATAAATACCTCTGAAGGTGAGTTCTTATGCTCACTTGGCACTGTGTTCTGTAACCGTTGTTGTGCATTCAATTCTGGTTTGTTGTGGTGTCCTCATCATGCACAAAAAAACTGAGAAAGTAGTGATGGATTTGTCGTCATCAAGTCTACAAGTTATTTGATGTTCTCTTGAATCTTTAAACAAAATTGTGAGCTAGACAGTTTTTGCTAATGTGTGGATGGGGATTCTAATGGTTGAAATGCAGTAATTAAAAAGCTGTTTAAATTGACTATTTTCTCGATTATGTCTAGGGTTATGAGAAATATGTCTAAAACTGATATACTTGAAGAAATTTGGGAACCTTAACTTGACTTTTGGCTGCCAGATCTCTAGATGATAAAGTGATGTCTCAAATAGGTTAAATGGTATGGCCAAGAGTGGGGAAAATTTTGCTTATATTGTTTGTGCAATATATGTGCGTACATAATGGGTTGTCTATTAAATAGCTTGAAACTTGAAAGCATAGATTTTTTAGTCTTATTACTTACAGTGGGCATATTGCCTGTATTGGTTTAGTCACCAATTTTTGGACGTCCTAAGCTTAGCTATTTTGATTGTACCCTTTACCTACTATCTTCGGACAAAAGCATAGGGGTATTATTGCTTACATGCATGTTGTTTTATAGAAAATTTGAAATGGTTCTCCGGCTTACTATGAAGACTGTCAATGAAATACTGATTGTATAATATGTACTCATTATTATGTGTGTAGGACCTTGTCACTGAGCCAATGAATGTCTCCATGACTTTTGGGGTTTTTGCCTTTGGCTGAGTAACTGTTCATGGGTAGTAGACATTCCGTATAAATCTTACTGAGTTTGACTCAAGACTTACTCATGAAAAGATGCAGCAAAACTCTAGTCTTTCTGGCTTGTACGAATGTGGCTTCTATTAAGCCATGTATTTTTTACATGGCTTATCGTACAGGTTGGCTTCTTAACCTAGTCGACTGGCTAACTTTGTTTCGACTTTCTTGAAGTCTTGAAAACAATATATGCTAGTAAGTTTGCCTTAAATCTATGGCATAAAAAGTAGGTCGACTGGTATACTAGATGAAATTGGCGTACTTTGACTGTAGCCAATTGTTGTCAGAGCTCGAGACTTAAAGATGACGTCTCTGTATAATTACTATGATTCTGCCAGGCAGGATAAAATTTGTTGTGGATGTTGATGTTGTTCTTATCCACGTAAAGTGGAGTTTCTGTTTAGATGCTTGAAACTTGAAAACAATTTTTGCAGACTTGTTTTTGCCTGGTTTTTTACTTACAGGATGTAACTTAGGTGGCTGATTGCCTTTTACCTTAAAAGTGATGGGTCACCTACTGTAGGAAGTCCTAAAGCATGAATGTTTTTGAACTTAACCTTTGATCTATACATGGGAGTATGGTTGCATACCTGTATAATGCTATATGGAAGAGTATAAAATGGTTTTTCCAGCATTCTCTGTAGTCTTTGATTAAAATACTGACTGTAAATTTTTTACTCATGCATTAAGATCACTTTCACTAAGTCGAGGAAGGTCTCGGTGTGTGTCTTTGGCTGGGTTATTATTTTTGGGTATTAGACCTTCTTTACAGGTCTTATTGAGATTGACTCAGGTCGTACTTAAATGGTTTACTCATAAAAAAGAGTCAACATTGTTCTGTTCTTTATGGCGCGTACGGACTTGGGTATTACGCTGCCTATGACCTAACCTACTGGTTTGCTTCATCTCCTGGTATACTGGGTAATTATGGTTTAGGCTATCTGGAAGCTTTAAAAACAGTACAAGCTTAAAGATTTGGCTATAAAGAAGAGGCTTAAAATTGATAATTTGTTAATTAGACAAATATTTTAGAAAAAATAACTCTTTTGTTCTGTGGTTGTGATTCCAACTGGTTTTTAGGGGCTTTTTTGATGCTGAGAGATGCCAAATCTCGAAACTAATGCACCATTTGGTTAATGTGGGACAACCGGATTTGGGAAACTTAGTTGAAATGTTATGAGCATTTGAATAGTGGGAGTCGATTAAAAAACGAAAAACAGAATGTTGTTTTGCCTGCTGATGTTTATTACCAGATTGATCACCCCTCAAAGTGTCTAACTTGTTAATACTGATGCATCTTGCCTTTAAAAAAAATGTTGAGTCTCCAACTTTAAAACCCTAAACATTAATGTTTCTAAAACTTACCGTCACTTACTGTATCAGTACATAAGAATGATTCCGCACATGCATAATGATGTAGGGAAGAATATAGAAATTATGTCCCCATCATAATGTGTAAACTTTAATGGAAGACAGATTATATATTGCATACTCGAGAGTATGTGCTGGTCCATTTTTACTTAGCTTGTACTGGTCTCTGTCACATGTTTTTAGTTGATTGCCTATCCCATGTTTGTAGACCTTCCCAACTGGTCTTTGACTGAGACTGGACTATACTTGGTGAGTAAAGCTTTGATTGTGTGGCACTCCGGATAAGAGTGTATGCTGGTCTCGGGTTTTTTAGCTGGTACGAGCTGGGCAACCTGTAGCCTTTTAAATGACCTTCCTTGGTGTGCATGACTTCGGAAAATGGAAAAGCTAGACTACTATAAAAAAAAGAAATTATTTATTTGTCCGTTTTCTGGCTTTTTCATTAAAAAAAATGAACAATCCCAGTCTTTGGCGTGAAGTTGTTTGGGTGCTTACCTTGAAGCAACTTCACGCCAAAGTCTAGGATGACTATTTCCCAAGTTTTACTTGTTATGGCTACTGTTGTCCACCTGCGCACGCCTAGCTTCACCCCCCCCCCTCCTCAGCCCGCTGCCTCCATCCCCTCCCCCACTGCCACGCTGCCTGTCATCCTGCGTCGCCTCTTGCCTGCCCGTGCTGCCTCCAGCCCGCCCTTTGCCCCCCTTTGCCTGCCCGTTGCCGCCCGCTGCCTGCCCTCCGCCGCCCCCCCCGTCACCCCCTCCTCCTGCTGCCGCCAGCCTTCCCCTACCCCACCCCCCCCCCCCCCCCCCCCCCCCCCCCCCCCCGCCTCGGTTTCTCCTCGTCATCTGCTGCAGTTTGGCCTCCTCGGCATTGCTTCGTTTTTGGGGCAGTGTCTCCTGCACCTGATTGCAGCATCCGCCCGTCGACCTCTTCTTACGACACAGCAGTAGACACAGATGGAGGCTCCAGCTTCGCCACAGAGGGACTCGCCAGAAGCCCCCTCGCCCGACCCCGCTGAGCCCACCATTCGACTTGCTCTATCGCCGACAGAGCAAGCAAGCCTAGCCGCTGAGGTAGAGCGTTTGCAGGCGACTTCGGTCATCTACAACATTCTCGGCACCCGTCCTAGCAAAGGAGAGCTACGAGACCTTCTCCAGGCCCGCCTTCTCGCAGAGGTGGGCAAGATCTTGGATGTCCAGATTCTCGGACGGGGGTACTACCAGATCGAGTTCGAGACCTCCGAGATGGCTTCCAAGGTCATTGCTATGAGTCCACTGGCCATCCGAGCATCACGCGCCCACTTTCGACAGTGGCGACATGGTTTTGACCCGACTTCGAATGTGCTAGTAGAGGAGGCAGACATCCCCATCTCAGTCTGCTTTTCGGGTTTACTGAGGGAGTACGTACCACTTCTTTCCAGGATTAGCTCCTCCATCGGGACTGTCCTGGAGACACCTCGTACGGCAGCATCAGTGGCTGCCAAGGCGGCTGGCATCCCCTCAGTTCGAGTTTTGGTCAGAGATACCCACACGCTCCCGAAGGTCATCCTTCTGCCTTGGGTGAGTGGGGGTTGGTTTAGACAGAGTGTGGAGTACTTGGGCCTCCCGAACCAGTGCTTCATTTGCAGACAGATGGGCCACCTAGCGAAGGCATGTCCACGGAGGAGGCCACGACCTGCACCTCAGCCTGATCCCCAGCCTGCCAAGGCTGGGCCGCAGCCACAGCCAACCGCACAGCGCACAGATTCAGAGCCACCCTCCGAGCCTGGGGCTCCAGTGGAGGAGCGGTGGCAGCAGGCCCGTGGCCGTCGACACTAGGGGCCCCAGCGACAACCTGGCACTCAGAGTGGCCCTCATGTGCCTACTCAGCAGCAATGGGTTCCCACGGGGAACCGCTTTGGTCCTCTTGAGCAGGATGAGCCCCCTACGCCAGCCTCAACCTCCGCTTCACCCTCGCCAGCCGCCCCCCCTTCACAGTTCCCCCCCTCCTCCTCATCCTCCCCCTTGCCCTCTGCTCCCGTCCACTCCCTACCTCGCCCCTCTACCTCTGTCGCCCCACCCCGCTCCTCTTCCCCTCCGCCCCCCCAAGCTCCTTCTCCCCCCCCTCCTGCTCCCGTTCCATAGTCGACTCAGGAGACTGGTCCCTCGCCGGCGGCTAGGAGATCTCTTGGCAGCGCCTTTGCCACGAGTCGCCTAGCGAGAGAGGGTTAACCCTTCTTGCGGCCCCCTCTGTAGATTCAGGCATCTTCCCTTGCAACTATCCCTCGTGGTCTGACGAGCATTGAACTCCGACGCCGCTGGGATTTCTTCGACTACGGGTTCACTCGCTTTCTCGGCGATTCCGCAGCAGACCACGAGGCGGCCTTCTTTAGGGTCCATGCTTTGTTCCTCGCCGCTAGGGGGACAGAGGCCTTGGACTCAGCAGTTGGTTTCTCCTTCCCCCTCTGTGGTAGGGCCGAGAAAGAGTGGTCCCTCGACTCAGTGGTGGGATGGTTGCATACACAGGTTCTCGAGTTCTCTCACCACATGGGAGAACTTGGAGTTACAGATTTGCTGCAGACTTTGTGGCCACTCGCCAAGTTTGCGGTGACACCCCCAGACTCAGCAGGATGTAGGCACATTGTGGTGTACTTTTTTGCTGATACGTAGTGTTTGCCTTGCTATGTATACATTCATGAGGACTCCTAGACAGAGGAGGTTGCTTTACGCACGGCTCGCTCTGCTTGGGCTTGGGCTAGGCACTCACTGCAGTCTTGCCTATCTAGAGGACACTCGGATGCGAATTACTCCCCATCCAAGCCAGCCTCGAAGATAGCCCGTCTTGCTGCTGCGGCAGCATCTGTTCTCTCTTGCTCCCCATGAGGATCGTCTCGTGGAACGTGCAGGGACTAGGTGGGCCCCAGTTTCAGCGACAATGGGGCCGATTGCGTCAAGAGCTTCACCGTTGCCTTGTGGGAGGAGAGATTGATCTCCTTATCCTTCAGGAGCACCATCTGTCTGAGAGCCGCATTTGGCGATGTGGTCAGATTTTGCGTGGAGATGTATACATTCATGAGGACTCCTGGACAGAGGAGGTTGCTTTACGCACGGCTCGCTCTGCTTGGGCTTGGGCTAGGCACTCAGTACAGTCTCGCCTATCTAGAGGACGCTCGGATGCGGATTACTCCCCATCCAAGCCAGCCTCGAAGATAGCCCGTCTTGCTGCTGCGGCAGCATTTGTTCTCTCTCGCTCCCCATGAGGATCGTCTCGTGGAACGTGCAGGGACTAGGTGGGCCCCAGTTTCAGTGACAACGGGGCCGATTGCATCAGGAGCTTCACCGTTTCCTTGTGGGAGGAGAGATTGATCTCCTTATGCTTCAGGAGCACCATCTGTCTGAGAGCCGCATTCGGCGATGTGGTCAGATTTTGCGTGGACGATATGATACCTTTTGGTCAGCTGCTTTTGGACCTGGAGGCATCCAGGGTGGGGTATGTATGACTATTGCAGACTCATTGCAGCAAGCCGTTGTGGGCAGAGGGATTATTGTGCCAGGCAGGGCTCAGTGGATTACTATGCAGGTTAGGGTTGGCCTTGTGGGCTTCCTAAACATCTATGCGCCCAATGTGGCGAGTGCTCGTGCAGAGTTTTGGTCACAGATTGTTGAGTCTTTGCCACAGGCTGACCATTGGTGTGTAGGAGGGGACTTCAACATGTTGGAGGACCCTTCTGACAAGATTGGAGGTAGCCATGCTATTGTGCATGGATTCGAGTTAGCAGCTTGGGAGAGGTTGTGTATGACTTTGAGGGTCTCGGATACATGGCAGCACTCTGGATTTGTGAGGCCTCCAGCGAGTCTTGCCTTCTCTAGATCGGACCGCAGAGTGGGAGGAGTGAATCTATCGTGGATAGATCGCTTCTACACTAGTGACCACTTAAGTGACTTGGGGGGATCAGTGGGCATCCTGGCTGGGACATCCTTCTCGGACCATGCACCAGTGATCCTCACAGTGGCAGACAGGCAGAGGAGTGGGAGCATGATGCTTTGCATCCCAGAGCTGGTCTTGTTGGACTCAACACTCAGAGAGAGGGTAGAGGCTCTCTGGACAGAGGGCATGGACAGCCAGGCTCTACCTGCAGACAGAGTGGCCTTCGGCCTAGCTCAGCTTAGACACTTTTTTCTCCAGGAGTCTCTGGCTCGACGGGCTGCAGCGAGAGAGGAGGAGCAGCGTCTCAGTCGAGGCATTGCTTCACTACAGAGGATGCAGGAGCAGCATCCAGACAGTCCATGGTTGGAGGAGTAGTTACAGCAGGCTCGACAGGAGCTTGCTTGCACAAAGGAGAGGCGTCATGAGTTTGCCTTTCACCGACAGGCATATCAGTGGACTTAGGTGGGTGATAGAGTGACAGGTGCTTTTTTTGAGACAGTGGGACCTCGACACTCGCATGCCAAGGTCAATTAGTTGAGGAGACCCGATGGGCCACTTGTTTGTGAGCTCGAGGATACGCGTGCAGTTGCTACTGACTTTTACCGTGAGTTACTATCGGGCTGAGCCCCAGTTAGAGCGGCAGGATGCATGCAGGGAGCAAGTTTGGGCACAGATGCCTTATCTTGTGACTGATGAGATGCGCCAGAGGCTAGAGATGTCTCTTCAGCTTGAGGAGCTGCACACTGCTCTTAGGGCCCTCCCTCGTGGTAGCTGTCCAGGTGAGGATGGGGGCTGACTCCCAGCTTCTTCTTGGAGTACTGGGACCTCCTTGGCCCAGATCTTTGTAGTGCCTTTCAGTACATTTTGCGATGCCGGATAGCATAAGTGAGGGCCTGATTTACCTCATTCCAAAGGAGGGTGGCTCCTTGGATGAGATTCGACAGTGGCGCCCCATCACCATCCTCAACTCAGCCTACAAAATTCTTGCCAAGGCTCTGAGTTTGAGGATTCAACCACTTTTGGAGAGCCTTATACATGGGACTCAGACAAGTTTTGTCAAGAAACGCAGTATCCTTGACAACATCTTCACTTTCTGGGAGGCTTCTACCCTGGCACGGCTCCGTGGGGAGGACCTTGTGATTCTTCTTCTCGATTTTGAGAAGGCATACGACAGAGTTGACTGGGACTTTCTAGAGGGCACTCTACGCAGGATGGGCTTCTCAAATGCTTGGATCAGAGGGGTGTCAGCTTTGTACAGATAGGCTCACAGTTAGGTGCTTTTGGCAGGACGTAGAGGTGAGCGCTTCATGCTCACACGATCGGTGAGACACGGTTGTCCTCTTGCCCCCTTTCTCTTTCTATTCTATGCGGAGGCGATGAGCAGATTTTTGGTGTCACAGCAGGTTGGTATGAGGGGCTTAGCACTCCCTATTCGGGGAGATGAGCTTCTGGACGCTGAGTTTGCCGGCAACTCAGCCTTGTACTTAGAGGGCCAGGAGGCCAATCTACACAGATGTGAGAAGGCTTTGGAGACCTTCTATTGTGCATCAGGCGCACTGATCAACTGGAGAAAGACAGTGGCTTTCTCGGTTGGCAGTGCTCCTGTTCCAGATTGGATGCCAGGAGAGGGTTTCAGGTGGATTCCCCCACGGACTGCAATTCGGTACTTGGGTTTTCAGGTTGGTTTGGACTTGCCCCCCGAGCAGCAGATTGTTCCTCTTCTCCTGTCCATCAGGAGAAAGATGTTACATTAGAGCTCAGCACGACTTTCGTTGGCTGGTAGAGTAGTAGTTGCCAACCAGGTGTTGTTGGCGACTATGTGGTACATCACTTCTTGCTGGATCTTCTCGAGTTCTTGTATCATCCAGGTAGAGAGGCTGATCAGGAACTTCCTTTGGTCAGGTCGTGACACTCAGATTTCTCGAGCCAAGGTGGCTTGGTCGGTAATCACACTTCCTTGTTCTCAGGGAGGGCTTGGGATCATTGATCCAGCACAGCACAGCAGAGCCCTTCTTGGGAAGTTCGTCGTCAAAGGACTTCTTCTAGGTGAGGAGCCCTGGAAGGAGTTCTTGCTGCAGAGGCTTCGTGCCAGGGTGCCTCAGTCAGGACGCCCTTGGCAACCTTTGACCAGATGGATCTTTACAGAGTTGCGCCGAGTTGGTTTGAGCAGGAGACAGGAGGACCGCTTCGCTGTGAGTTTGCTTCGATCTTGGGAGCTCTTACGGCATGGCCTAGAGCAAAGATAGCCGACGTGCACGGAGAAGCGCCTAAGGTAGCCCCTCGTCTGGAACCCCATGGTTAGCACTCAGAGAGGCCACTTGGTTGGGAGTCGGCCTCATGTTTCTTGGGGTCCCATGGCAGCAGGTCCAGCGTGCTCTCTGGGTGACTGGCTAGAGTTCACAGGTTTGTCAGAGGAGGTGCAGGGTTTCCAGCTACAGGGCATGAGAGGGGTGCAGAGCATGTGTCAAGACATCTCAGAGTCAGTTCCAGCTGAGTGGCTCACGCCTCTCGAACCAGTAGCACCCCGGTAGATGGGAGCCTTCACACGACTGGAGGTTCTCATTTCAGTCAGGGCCTACTCAAAGACTGTCCCAGCCCTGTTCTTCGAGCTTCAGGGTGGGGGACAATTACAACGAGTTGCAGTAGAGGCCCCGCAGGTAGCAGAGTGCTGTTTCCAGAGGATCCGAGTTGTGGCCATATGTGGGAGGACTTGCGTCATAGACCCTGACCCATCAGCTCTTGAGATTGGACACTGGAGGCTATGGGCTTGGGAGTGTTGTCCACTGGCACGAGTACAATGGGATCCTAGTGAGTGGCTATGGAGGGACCCCTTCTCTTCTGCAGATCACCCAGGAGTCCCCTTCTTTCAGTACATTGTTCGGCTTGGACGTCATATACTTGCAGCACAGAGAGAGGCCCGCCCCGCTGCAGCACGTCATTGGCAGGAGGAGGGCCTCACAGTCGAGTTCTTGGCAGCCTTTTGGCAGAGGCTGTGGGACTCCAGGCAGCCGAGGCGCGTCACTTTGTTTCAGTGGTTGGTTGCACACAAAGCCACAGCAGTAGGGAGTTGGCTTGTGCATACTGGTCTCTCGGCCGCATGTGCAGCCTGTGACCAATTGGTGGAGAGTCAGCGTCATTGCCTTTGGGACTGCCCCTTGGCCCAGCAGATGTGGCTACGAGTTCTTCGGCTGATGCCTGCTCTCTCCACAGCTCGACAGTACACTTGGGGGGCAGTGGCCTGGTCCACACTCACGGGCCCGGCACTTCAGTTTGAGCTATCTTCCACCAGTAGGATGATAGTGATGCAGGGGGGGCGACCTACACTCCAGCCTGCTACAGAGCTTACTCCACAGGAGTGGTGCAGTGAGAGAGAGGAGTGTTGGGAGCTCATCAGTGGCCTGACACTTTGGTTCATCTAGCGGGCCCGCTGTTTCTGCATCTTTGAGGCTCGCCCTGTGCCAACAGCAAAGACTGTTCGTGACTTTTGGCTAGAGCTGATCCATACTCTCAGAGGACAACTTGAGGGACTACAGGGTAGCTCCGACCGCATGCGGGAGCGCCGCGAGGCTTTCCTTCGACTCTGGCGCCCTAGGCCTTTCTTCACCATAGTCCAGGGGGTGCTTAGATGGCACTATTGTCCACCTGTGTGGCTCTTCCCTCCTCCCATCTCTTGATTTAGCGTCATTGTATATATGTTGTCTTTTCATTGGGAGAGTCTCCCCATCATGCTTGTTGTAGCCCTCTCTAGCAGAGGTGGATGTAGCCCTATGGGCAGTTTTCATTTACTAATAGAAGGAACTTTTTCTCGGAAAAAAAAAGTTTTACTTGTTATCTTTACTACCTTGTACAGAATTTATTTTCAACTGCAAATAAATTATTGTACAAAGCCATTGTATTTGCCTAGAATTATTGGTCTGTGAACTGGTATACTTCGTTTGCGTATATATTTGTATATATTTAGAACTGCTGCACACACAATAAACGCATAAGAGAGATTGACTTAAGTGTTTTTCTCTCTCAAACCTTAGTTCTAGCTATAAGCGCCTATTACTATACAATTTATTATATGCTAATAGGTAGGGGTGCTATCACACAGTCTCAATGGTCCCCCTTGACCTGACTGGTTAAAGGTTGCTAGCAGGACCATTCCACTCTATACTCTCACTTTCTAGAATTTCCCCTTTTGTTCATGTCATTTCACTAGTTTATTACTTATGTCTACCAGGTTACTAGAAAGCTCACTGCAAGAATAAAGGTCTGTTCTGACCCTGTCAAAAGAGCTCTGATTTCGGAGAAATTACAACTTGCTAAAGAAATAGAAAGCACCTTTCCTTATATCTCTCTTAGGATTCGGTCTTATCTGCATAGGGTTGTAAAATTCAAAAAACAGTTACACTCTGTATAAGATTTTCACGTTTACTCAACCCTTCCAAAATGATGTAATCTAACTAGTGTTCTTGAAATCTATGCAGATTGTACCCCTTTCCCAAGGGCTCACGCTTCCTATGGAACCCCTTTCTGTTGCTTCGTTACTTGTGTTAAAGTGTATTTAAGATAGCGAGGCTTCAACCTTAATTTTTGATGCCTCGAAGGATTCTAGTCTGTCTCTTGTCCATCTTATCTCTTTTGACCAATGGATGAAGGTTCTGGCTCTCCTTGTTAAGAATAAATCTAATGGTATCACCCTACTTCTGGAATTTACCTCTAATTTGGCGGGTATTTCCAAAGCCCATTTGCAGGACTTAGCTTCCTTCTCGTCTAAGGGTTATGAAATTTCCAATCTCCTCAGAAAATTTTGCGGGCTAGTCCCATCTTTATTACTGCTCCCTCTACACCTATAGTCCCTCCACCTCTTTTGTAGGGATGTCGCTGCTTTGGAAGCTGTAAAAGAATTTCAAAAGGACCTATGTTCACTTAGTGAAGCTTCCGTGTTAGATATGGTGCCGAAGGTATCTAGGACCTTTCCTTTTTTACCATCACAACAGATTGAAGTAGAATCCTTGGGTGTAGAGCACAAACTTTGGCTGTTCCCAAATAAAGGGTTTCTTGCACCAATTTCTATGGAAACTTGGGTCTTCCTTGCCAACCTGGCACCTGCCACTCTTGAAGAATGCAAACTTAAAGTTCTTAAAGGAATTCAGATCTTGGATAAAGGTGATCTGATTAAAGCTCCGTTCAATATGAACTTCCTTGATGACAAAAAATGCAGTTCGAATATAGGTCTATATGCAAGAACCAAAGGTGTGATGACCTTCAGTAAAAATAATGCTGACTATTACACTAAAACAGTATGGAATGTGTTCAGACCTTACCTTAAGTGTGCATGCAGATTTTTAGATCCTAAAGTTGCTTGCGAGTCGAGCATCATTTGGTTTAACCATGCCATTTGGTATGCCCTCAACAATCTGCCTAGTATCTTTCCTGACAAAGCAGATGAGTTTCATCTCTCCCTCTCTTGCTCATGGCTTGGTGGACAAGCTAAAGAGCTGGTCTTAGCTCAAATCACCTTTATTCAGTACAGATCAATTATGTGTGACACCCTCCAGGAACTTGGTTCTGATGAGTGCGGCACACTACTAACCACATATGGAGGATACAAAGGAATCAAAAGCATGGTTGGGCAAATCAAGCCTAATATTGATGATGAGGAATCCCAAGTCTCAAAACGCCCCAACACTCTTATCTCTCCATCTACGTCATACACCTCTTTCTTGACTCCCTCCTCGAGTGATTCTGTTTTTGGGAGAGGGAGAGGTAGAAGTTATGTTAGAGGCCGGGGAAGAAACCTACCAATCAGAAATCTTTTGGATATGTAATGTGCAGGTACAGAGGAACGCCTGTGGCAAACTTTACCTACCTCCAAAGGAAGAAGCATGTAATAGAATATTTTCACATTGCTTGTTTACCATCAAGATTTTGGATTTCTTTACTCCCCAAGCTATCTTTACAGAGTGTTTTATAGATGTTTTTGGATCTATTATGTTACTAAAGGATGTGATGTTTGGATGGAAATACTTTCCACCTATCAAGAATCTATTTTATTCAAATAGGTTCCTCCATATTGATGAGGTTCCTATTTGCTCTTGTCACCTATTTCCGAAGTTTTGTAAGACTTTCACTGATTTAGGCTCACATGTATGTACATCTAACGTTGAAATCATATCAAATACTTCGGTTAGGAACCTCTTGAGTAAAGGCTTGAATCATATTCCTCCTTTTCCACTTAATCCTCGGCTTGCCTTATTGGCTCTACTTGAATGCCTAGCCGACTTGGCCTTAAAACTCCAACTGGAGGTGGATGCTTACACTCTACTGATCTCAACTCTCAAAGAACTTTTTTGGAAAAGGATCAGTCTAATGCCGCAAGTATGGCTAAGTACTGATACTACCTGGCTTACTCCTAATATATAGAATTCCATTTCTGATGTTAAAGAGAAATGGTTTATTATAGGCCTTGATAAATCATCAAATACTGCTTTCTTTATATGTAAGAAGTTAGCATTTTAGTATGCGTTTTCCATGCTCAATGGTTTGGATTTTTTAAATATTGATACCTCTCGGATTTGTACTGCTACACTTGTAAATAATGAGCTATCAGAATTAGGTTACTGTCCTAACACTCTGAAAATTCTTGTACTCTTCCCAACGTATAAAAATCATAAACATAAATTTAGATGGATTTCTGACACATCCAGTAGTCTTTTTTCCTTGATTACGAATGACATCACCTGCTGCTTAAATTATATTCTGCTTGAAATTGAAGCAATTTGCTCCATCAAGTGTAATGATCTTAAACTATTCAAAAATATAGATTGTTGCCCTTTTTGGATCATAAAAAACGCGGCTGAGTTTACTATTAACCTCCCAAAAAACATTTTTTCTATTTTTACTACAGACATAACACAATGTTATGAGAATATTCCTCTAAAAGGACCTGATGGTCTGTTTAATACTCTATCTACTCTTATAAAGTAAGCCTTTGCTCACAGAGCGAGATTAGGATATACGTGTATCTCAACAAAAAGGCATAAAGGTTGGTTAAAAAAGTCTAAAAAATCCACACCTTTCATCTTCAAAGAGGATGATTTATATAAATATGTCTCTTGGCTCCTTAACAATAGTTGTATCCAAGTGGGTGCTACCTGCTATTCACCAAGCAAAATCTTAGGGATCCCAATGGGATTTTCATGCTCTCCAATTATGTATAATCTCTATCTTTATCACTTCGAATACCAATGGCTCTTAAAAATGTTAAGTAACCCAACCAATACTTTGTCACTCACACACTTTCGTCATTCATTTAGGTTTATGGATGACTTGTGTAGCCTTAAAAATCCAATGTTCATGGATACACTTAAAGATTTTTATCCACCGTGTCTTAACATTGAACCGATGTTCTCAAATAGAGTAATATGGCTTGACAAATGGGTCATTTCCAAGACGCACTTCCTGAATATTGAGATTACTCTGACCCCCCCATTCATGGGTAATTTTTAGACTCGTTTCTTTTGGAAAAGAGAAAATCTCAATCTCATATCCTCTGAATTTACAAAAAGGAAAAGCAATAGACCCTTCAAAAACTCATTACACACCTGTCTAGGTATGCTTTTTCTTATTATGTATGCCTCGTCAGACAGCTTTATAGCTTATGAAGAAATCATTACTCTTGTTACCAAATTCATTAATAATGGATTTTCTAAAAGAGACCTTGCTGCATGTATCTGTAATTCTTTAAAAAAACACAGCTCATCCGGCCTTAAGTTTGACCTGTAGAATTTGATTAGTCTTCTTGAACAAGAATAAGAGGATTAAAAGGTTCAAAACTATAAAAACATTTCTTGAGGTAGAAGGCTCATATTCTATGGGTCTACTACCTATTAGAATATGGTGCCTGAGAATGGGTGGGTGCACACACACACACACACAAAACTACTTGTGTCTTTTGTCTTACTTCGCCACTTTAATTAGAATGAAAAAGCCTGATTTTTATAAATAAAACCCCTTCCTTTCTTTTCCCTTACATATCTAGTAAACCATCCATTACATGATCGCACAAACAACTATCACAGTAATAATTGGTGTTTGGACGCTCATCCAGAGATAAGATATGGGTTTCCAAGACCACACCATACTCCATAGTGCGGGGAGCACAATTAAAATACCCTCGGAGTGGCTGTCCATAACCACGATACAAAAAAATATTTTGGGGTGGAGGAAATTGCGCTAGCAGATAAAACTGTTCTGAAAAATCTCGCTTCATTGAATGTTCTACATAATAATATTGTGCCCCTAAGCCCATGGCTTCTGCCACCATCGCCAGACAAATATTATTCTTAAAATGCTCTCGACCCCAAAGAGTCACCCGCGTCACTCTATCCTTATATGTCCACCACTTAGTCTGAGTAACTGATGTTCCTAACTGCGGAAATAAATGATGTTCATAACGGAGTAGTGTTGTTCTCTTAGTAGACTCATTTGACTGTTGAAGATGTGCAATGGATATAGCTAAAACCCGATCATCATTAGAAGTCATAGCATATAAATATGTATGACACACCTGATAACAATAGTAGATGGTGGATGTAAAAACTCTCAAAAAGCTACTCAAAGCAGATTCTGTGCACTCACCCTTTCAAAAAAAATGCCCGTCTTTTATAGACCTACATTGATACCTGTACTCAATGTTTATTGCTTTGAAATTCCCAAAAATAATTTACTCCCTCGCATTATCTCACTTGGTAGTGATTGGCAAATTGTCTACTCTCGTAATTTGTCCAATTTAAATGGCTTTCTGACTATAGTCACGTGAGAAATATCGGTAGTATGAGGTACTGATGGTCTTTTCCACCCAATGCTGGGAATAGTAGTGTGTTTTGTAAATATGTCTACCGAGTTTTTGACCGTTCGAAAGCAGGCAAGAATACCTTGCTATCTTCCAACTTTTTTAATAAAGCATATATGGCTCATAATAGTGGTTTGTATGCCTTTGAATTTATTTGGGTTTTTATCCTCATTTACTTTAGGGTAAATTGTCCTTTGATGCTTAAATTATGTAGCGTATGTAAAAAACGTTGCAAAGCATTCTCTGTAGGTTATTGCCGCACGTCTTCTTCCTCTTCTGCATAATATGAGAGTAGTAGCGAGCGAAAACTGTGCGAAGTGATCTCTGCGCTACCTCTTGCAGCCGAATCCTGTGCTATGTATAATCCCTAGATAGAGGGTCTTGAATGCCGACCTCGATGGCTGCAATGCTGGCTGAATTCGGGCCCCTTCTGCTAAGGAGTAGCATCATCACCTATAAATACCTTTGAAGGTGAGTTCTTATGCTCACTTGGCACTGTGTTCTGTAACCGCTGTTGTGCATTCAATTCTGGTTTGTTGTGGTGTCCTCATTATGCCGAAAAAAACTGAGAAAGTAGTGATGGATTCGTCGTCATCAAGTCTACAGGTTATTTGATGTTCTCTTGAAGCTTTGAACAAAATTGTGAGCTGGACAGTTTTTGCTGATGTGTGGATGGGGATTCTAATGGTTGAAATGCAGTAATTAAAAAGCTGTTTAAATTGACTGTTTTTTTAATTATATCTAGGGTTATGAGAAATATGTTTAAAACTGATATACTTGAAGAAATTTGGGAACCTTAACTTGACTTTTGGCTGCCAGATCTCTAGATGATAAAATGATGTCTCAAATAGGTTAAATGGTATGGCCAAGAGTGGGGAAAATTTTGCTGATATTGTTTGTGCAATATATGTCCGTACATAATGGGTTGTCTATTAAATAGCTTGAAACTTGAAAGCATAGATTTTTTAGGCTTATTACTTACAGTGGGCATATTGCCTGTATTGGTTTAGTCACCAATTTTTGGACGTCCTAAGCTTAGCTATTTTGATTGTACCCTTTACCTACTATCTTCGGACAAAAGCATAGGGGTATTATTGCTTACATGCATGTTGTTTTATAGAAAATTTAAAATGGTTCTCCGGCTTACTATGAAGACTGTCAATGAAATACTGATTGTATAATATGTACTCATTATTATGTGTGTAGGACCTTGTCACTGAGCCGATGAATGTCTCCATGATTTTTGGGGTTTTTGTCTTTGGCTGAGTAATTGTTCATGGGTAGTAGACATTCCGTATAAATCTTACTGAGTTTGACTCAAGACATACTCATGAAAAAGATGCGGCAAAACTCTAGTCTTTCTGGCTTGTACGAGTGTGGCTTTTATAAGCCATGTATTTTTGACATGGCTTATCGTACAGGTTGGCTTCTTAACCTAGTCGACTGGCTAACTTTGTTTCGACTTTCTTGAAGTCTTGAAAACAATATATGTTGGTAAGTTTGCCTTAAATCTATGGCATAAAAAGTAGGTCGACTGGTATACTAGATGAAATTGGAGTACTTTGACTGTAGCCAATTGCTGTCAGAGCTCGAGACTTAAAGATGACGTCTCTGTATAATTACTATGATTCTTCCAGGCAGGATAAAATTTGTTGTGGATGTTGATGCTGTTCTTATCCACGTAAAGTGGAGTTTCTGTTTAGATGCTTGAAACTTGAAAACAATTTTTGCAGACTTATTTTTGCCTGGTTTTTTACTTACAGGATGTAACTTAGGTGGCTGATTGCCTTTTACCTTAAAAGTGATGGGTCACCTATTGTAGGAAGTCCTAAAGCATGAATTTTTTTGAACTTGACCTTTGATCTATACATGGGAGTATGGTTGCATACCTGCATAATGCTATATAGAAGAGTATAAAAAGGTTTTTCCAGCATTCTCTGTAGTCTTTGATTAAAATACTGATTGTAAATTTTCTACTCATGCATTAAGATCACTTTCACTAAGTCGAGGAAGGTCTCGGTGTGTGTCTTTGGCTGGGTTACTATTTCTGGGTATTAGACCTTCTTTACAGGTCTTACTGAGATTGACTCAGGTTGTACTTAAATGGTTTACTCATAAAAAAGAGTCGGCATTGTTATGTTCTTTATGGCGCATAGGGACTTGGGTATTATGATGCCTATGACCTAACCCACTGGTTTGCTTCATCTTCTGGTCTACTGGATAAGTGTGGTTTGGGCTATCTGGAAGCTTTAAAAACAGTACAAGCTAAAAAATTTGGCTATAAAGAAGAGGCTTAAAATTGATAATTTGTTAATTAGACAAATAGTTTAGAAAAAATAACTCTTTTGTTTTGTGGTTGTGATTCCAACTGGTTTTTAGGGACTTTTTTCTGATCCTGAGAGATGCCAAATCTCGAAACTATTTCACCAGTTGGTTAATGTGGGACAACCGGATTTGGGAAACTTAGTTGAAATGTTATGAGCATTTGAATAGTGGGAGTCAATTAAAAAACAAAAAATAGAATGCTATTTTGCCTGTTGATGTTTATTACCAGATTGATCACCCCTCAAAGTGTATAACTTGTTAATACTGATGCATCTTTCCTTTTAAAAAAATGTTGAGTCTCCAACTTTAAAACCCTAAACATGAATGTTTCTAAAACTTACCATCACTTACTGTATCAGTACATAAGAATGACTCCACACATGCATAATGATGTAGGGAAGAATATCGAAATTATTTCCCCAGCATAATGGGTAAACTTTAATGGAAGACCGATGATATATTGCATACTTGTGAGTATGTGCTGGTCCGTTTTTACTTAGCTTGTACTGGTCTCTGTCACATGTTTTTAGTTGATTGCCTATCCCATGTTTGTAGACCTTCCCAACTGGTTTGACTGAGACTGAACTATACTTGGTGAGTAAAACTTTGATTGTGTGGCACTCCGGATAAGAGTGGATGCTGGTGTCGGGTTTTTTAGCTGGTACTGACTGGGAAAGTTGTAGCCTTGTAAATGACCTTCCCTGGTGTGCATGACTTCAGAAAATGGAAAGGCTAGACTACTATAAAAAAGAGCAATTGTTTATTTGTTCATTTTCTTGCTTTTTCATATAAAAAATGAACAAACCTGCCTTGGTTGGGTATATGTAGGTGGAAATCGGTGGTTATGAGTATATTTTGAGACTATGTGTGATACTAGCTTTTGGAAGAATATGTCGATTATGGCATAGGAAGAGATTCAGATGATGATAGGGCTAAAGGTTTGGTTTTTTTTTAATTAAAAAAATTTGGAACCAAATCAATATATTAGCTTTGAGAGGAAGCTCACTCTCCTGGATTAATTTAAAAAAAGGAGGGAATTCTTATTATAACTCTTTTTTTTTTTTAAATTACATATAGAAGAACGGTTTGTTTTTTTATTGTGACATGGATAACAACTGGGATGCCCAGCATCACCTATGTACAGCCACGTGCTAACGAACTATTTTCTTGTGGCTATGGATGCAGGTGAGGGCTACCTTCTTTGATAAAAACATTCTGTTCATTGTGGTAGATGACTGGGGGCAGTTCGCTAACCTTGAAGCAACTTCACGCCAGAGTCTGGGATGACTGTTTCCCAAGTTTTACTTGTTATCTTTACTACCTTGTACATAATTATTTTCAACTGCAAATAAATTATTGTACAAAGCCATTGTATTTCCCTAGAATTATTGGTCTGTGAACTGGTATAGCTCATTTGCGTATATATTTGTGTATATTTAGAACTGCTACACACACACACACACACACACACACAGAGAATCAATGTTGATTTATGGCGTGCCAGGGCACTTGTTACTACTTTCTCTTTCAAAAGTGCGAATATCATAGGCATTTCAGTACATTTTAAATTTGGTATATTTTTAGATTTTGACATCCAAGGTAAAAGTTTGTTCTTTAAAATGTGCAAAACATTCTAAAAAGGGCATGATGGCCTGCAAAGAGAGGGAGCCATCAAGGACTAAGGGCTTTGGTGTAATGGCCAAGGCCTTACATGTGGGAAAGAGTTGTAAAATCAAGTGGTTACTTCTTGGTGTGTGAAAGGAGGGTTTCCAATCAACGAGCAAACCCAATTTCGGAGCAAATATGAGCAACACCCTTGACAAATTGATGCACCACAAAGAGAGGGACACACACACTCACACACACACTTAGAGAGAGAGAGAGAGATAAAGAGAAAATACATCGCCCTGCATAACCAAAAACCAGCATGCAACCTACAAAAGTGGCATGGTTGTTACACCATTATCGTATCCAATTATACATACTTAATCTCTTTAACCAAACAATAAAGAAGAATCTCATTGTTTTTGGTTACTCGGTATCAAACCTTTACTTTAAGACATGTTGCAAGGCCAAGAAACCACTTCATGTCACAAAATACATAACCCTGACATTCAGTCTCCGAAGTTATGCGGCACTCATCCTCTAGTTCTATAGGCGATCAGTCTATCACACCGTGATGTAGCATTCGAGGTTTAGATTTTCCTAGAGACATTAAAGAGATTATTGGATATCATCCCATCATGCTAGTTTAAGCACTAGCTAATGGGAGATTTCTCCACACAACACCCTTATCTTTGTTATTGATGCAAAATGAGCAACTTTTGTTTACCATGTCAAGATGCACTTGAACGACGACACCTTTTCAAAAAGGCACAGACATAAGCAGTAGAACTCTTTTTACCTTAATTGTACAAGACGCCATCAACACCCAATCTCCAACTCCATCCAATATCTCCCAGCACACACATTCTGAATTCAAGATATGTGAATGGGTATTTCACATGCAAAACCCAATTCAAAGTTGATCACATGGTTCATAAATAGTTGTAAAACAACTCTATCTTAGTGTTTAAACATGCATTGCACCTTGCAAAGTTGTGCAATTCTAAACTCAAGGAGGCAATCATGGGTGGGCTAAGAGTTACGTATATTGTAATGTATACCATGAGCAAGCTCATCCCATCTATCTAAATGTGGCACATGAAGCATTTTAAGTTTGTAACCTGTGAGTAAAGTTGAAGGATAATACTCCACAGAAGAAGCCATCAGCACCCAATTGCCAATTCCATCTAATATCTCCCAAAACACACATTTTGAATTCAAAATATTTCATTGGGGATTTGCACATGAAAAACCCAATTCAAAGTTGATCACATGGTTCATAAATAGTTACAAAACAACTCTATCTTAGTGTTAAAACATGCATTGCACCTTGCAAAGCCATGCAATTCTAAACTCGAAGAGGAAATATTGTAATGCATACCATGAGCAAGCTCATCCCATCATGAATATGGCACATGAAGTGCTCTAAGTTCTCAACTTTGAGTACTGCCCAGAGGCTCAATTAATATGCACAATACTTGTGAAGGCATCTCCGCAAAGTTGAGAGAAGCTCGTGTGAGACAATCTGCAAGGGGACCATCTAAACTCTTCATGCATTTAGAGATGTTAGGATCATCAAAGGGGATGCTTACACATGATGACATCATAGTTTTTATTGCCTTCCATGATAGGGGAATCACCTGGTTAGCACATTCTCAAATTCATCTTCATCCAAGGAAGGCTCACTATGACAAGAACTCTATAGGCACTCCATCTCACCACATGGAGGAAAGACAAGTGAAGGCAGTGCCATACTTGAGTTCACAAACTCTGTTTATAAAGTAGAATAAAGTGTGGGTAGCGGCTAACACAGGCTACGCCAGTTATGCGTCAAGCGGGAGATATGCTATGGATGTCACAATATTTCCAACTCACTTTGTATAAGTCTTGGGCTCATTGGGAGTTCCAAAGTTGTATATGCTAGGTAGAGGGCTCAAGCTTAAACCCATAGTAGAAGGGATTGTGGTGAAAGCCTTTAAAAGGAAGCCTTTATGCAAGGAGGCTTCATTCTTGAGTATCCACTCTTGAGGATCCACTTTTGAGAGCTCTCTGTCTCTTGAGTGTTCACTCTATGGCCTAACCTTGATCTTAATATCCATCTTAAGAGGCTAGTGCTAACCATTGTAATTAGAGTAAGCTCTTCTTGACTAACCTAATCCTTATTTTCTCAAGTCTACTTCTTCTCTACATTTCATTATGACATGAAGTAGTATTACACTCGCATTATTCTAGATTTGATAGACGTATGTACTTCTTCCTATTAACCACTCCTATTCTTTCATAAGCCTTCGATTTGTGAGATTTAGCATCACTAATTAAGTTGATTAAGTTCGGTCTTAATCTTGTAATTAGTGTGTGTGCCCTATTGTTTGCTTGTGTGTAGATAGGTTTTATGAAGCTCTAGCACCATTCACCTTGTGTGTGTAGCTAATGATGATGAAGTGCCGTGATTGACATGTGGTAATTAGTGTGTGCTTATCATTAGTGTGCTTGGGGTTTCTAGTCTATGGTAAGTCAGACTTCGATGGACTTGATGTGTGTAGAAGTTGTTTGATTAGTGATTAGAGTATGTTTAGAGTTAGTCTTGCCATGGCTAATCTCTACTTGCATTGGAGAGGTGATCTCTTGAATCCTCTATTTCTATTGATCCGATGCTCGTGCTTCCATGCCCTAGCCGGGTTGCCGATCCACGGATTTGATAATTTTGTGTGGGTTTCAATTAGGTCATGCTACAACGCCTCCCAACGGTTGGCACCGTTGCCGGGGATCGATAACCTAAGCTAGCGAGTTTATGATGTGTAGAATAGAGTAATTTCATTACTAATTTCTCGGTTTTTGAGTGTGCGTAACTCAATTTTTGGTTTGATTTGAGGATGTTGTGCAAGTAATTGATGCTAAATATTGAGTTATGAATACCCCAAACCCCCAATTTTACTAATTTCATTCTAACCCTTGCTAATTTCGCCTCATTTTCATGCTAATTGTACTACTTTCATGCTAATTTCCACTAATTTTGACTAACTTTGCTAACCTAACCGATAACAATTGAAGTGTAATGTATGGTTAATCCCCTTGCAAGAGGTGGAATCATCAGTCTAATGAAGTTAATTGTGCTAATCTATGCCTAATTTGATGATTTGAGTGTTTGAATTTTGGCCTACAATGGTCAATTTTGGAACCAATTTGATGGTGCACACACTTTTGTATGCAATGATGCGTCTTCGCATGGAGCAAAGGAATAGCTTGGAGTGTGATTACAATGTAAGTGCACTCACTTGCTCATGTCAATTCTTGATTGATTAATGTGGTTCAATGTTGCTAATTTTTGCTAAAATTAGGTGTGTAACTTAATTGACCTACACTTTGCACCTGATTTGATGGTCAAATTTTGACTAATAAACTTTGTGTGTATCCAAATAATGCTTAATTCTCATCAAGAATTCATGTGTGTGCATAAAAATAATTGTGTGTGCATGCACTAAAGAGAGAAAAAACCTATCAAAAATTTCAAGTGTGTGTGCACACACAATTATTTTTATGCACACACATGAATTCGTGTGTGTGCACCTAATCTTGAATGTGTGCATACATAAAAATTGGTGGAATTGATGATACATGAGTATGCAATCATGTAAATGATGTGTATGTTAGGCTAATTCAATCATTGGATAAGCCTAATTGCCTAAAATTTAGGCAAAATTTGAGTGTGTGTGCCTATCCAAGATCACTTGATTTTCTATGATTGATGCTTAATTAGGGCACCTAAATGATTTTTGATTGTGAAATGTTCATGAAAAGTGTGTGCAATCATTAGGTGTAAGCCTAAATGCATTGGCAATTGAACCAAATTTGAATTTTTGTGCTTAATTTTTGAGTGTGTGCATTGCTTGATTGGGTCAAAATAGTGTTAATTTTTTAGAAATTGAGCATGCGTGCATTTACTTATGCTTGGTCAAGTGTAGAATTTCAGCATTGCAGTGAGGAATTGATGGAATTTTTTCATATAAATTGGTCTAAACTTGGGTGTGTGTTCCTACTCAATGGCATTTGATGTCCAAATTGAAGATGAATAATTGATCTTGGTTGCCAATTGTGATGATTAGTAGACCAACAAAATATTGGTGTGCATTGTTGATGACTCAATTGATGTGCAATTGGGGATGATTTTGTGTAGTACCATTGTCGTGTATGTCTATTTGATTGGATATGGTAAGAATTTCTTAATTTGTGCATCCATGAGTTTCCATAATCACGAGTGTGAAGCTTTGTAAAAACCAAAATGACAAGACTCATTGGGCTTGAATGATTTGGGATATTGAAATTGAGCAACCCAAGTTGCAATGATGATAATTGGGAGTGATTTTATAAATGGTGCACTACATTGTACATATGCAATGCCCTATAGTGTATAATATACATCAATGTCAATTGTTTTACCCATTTTGATCATTAATGGATCAATTTTTGATGTGTTTCATACCATATGACTTGAAGAATGCGATCAATCAAGACCAAAATGTGGGTACTTTTATAAGCTTGTAGCCAAATTTTAATATCAATCAAGGATTGAACTTAATTTTGAACACTCGCACATTCTTGTGATTCTCTCATATCGGTCGTAGCTTCATGAATTCACTCATATCTTATCTGTCTGTGACATGTGTTTTGTACCCATGATGTGATTCCTTACCTTGAGTTCAAACTCTCCGCACACATTATCTCAACGTGAGAACAAACTCCTATCCATTTTATTTGTTGTTCAAAAAATAAAAATAAAAATAAATAAATTCAAAACCATCGAGTGCCCACCCCTTTTGCCGCACGCATATTGCAAAAAGCGTACACACACCCCAGCTATTGGCCGCCACTTTCTTGGCTTATAGCCATAATCAAGAACCTCACTGCCCTCAACTACACCACCTAGCCACATACACACATACGGAAGGTAACTCACCTAATCATGCCAGATTCATACGAAACTTAAGGAACACCATCCCCTCACTAGGATACACCTGTCCCTAAGCTTCTACACTCAAAACCCTCACTCTAAACCCATCTGCGGAAAACGCGTCGGATGACAGAGCAGAATTTTGAAAGTGCCCGAAACTAAAATTTATGAGTACATATGCGTAGCTTATGTCGCCACGATTCTATAGACTACTAGCACGCAGAAAACAGACATCGTTTGATACACTTACGGCCACAAATAGCTCGTAGATGCGTCGGCGTGTGCGCTTCGTCTCGCGTGGAATGCTTGGCGTTGTCGCGTAGCTCTCCTCGAGCCTATAGCAATGGTGCAGTCGGATCTCCAATGTGTTGAGCGAGTCGGGCGTAGCGAGAGGATAAAGCTCACGCTCACTCTCTTTCTCTCTCACACACAGTAGACTGCAGCGCTCAGTTTTGATTATGATAAAAGTCTTTTTTACAAAATGACCTAGGTACCTTATATACTAAGGCTACCTTAGGTTTAACCAAAAATGGGATTGAAAGGGTCAAATGGCTTTGTATTTACAATCTGGAAGTGCCATTGCACCCCGGCTTCTGAAACTAGAATAACTACTCATTACAAATGATGTTTATAGCCATAATCCGCAGCATTTCATAACTCGCACCCGACATGACCTGATTGTCGATGGCGATGTGGTCTTTGCTGTCGTTTTGTTGTTGGAAAGAAAGTATAGACGATAGCCTTTGCAGTAGCTTGTCTTGTTCGTCCAATCCGATGTACATCATCTTCACATGATTCAGGAAAATCATAATTAATGATGAACTTTATGTCTTTCACATCCAAGCTCCGAGCTGCAGCATCTGTTTCTGTCATTATAGGTCTACTGCCAGATCTAAATTCAAAAAGAACCCAATGTCGTTTAACTTGACTCTTATCATCATGGATAGAGAAAGCTCCATCCATCATTTGCTCCAGCAAATCTGTGAATTCGGAGTATTTGTGATTCTCAGTAACAACTTCTACAATCTGTAGAATTGAGTGATTGGCTTTCTGATCTTGTGAGTCAATGACAACTTTGTAAGGATTTTGTAGAAATTGTATGGCTAAACCCTTAACTTCTTTAGGCCAAGTTGCACTCCAATGCAAAGTCTGTCTGTCAGGCCGAATCGAGAACTTAATTATTCTAATTTGAGGTTCAAAACCCTGCCGAGCATTCGATGCGCATTATCAAGGACAAGCTTTTGAGATCCTCTGATTACCCTTATGTCTTCTCTTTGTCATTGAGGACTTCTTTGTTCTTGAGTTATGTTGTGTTGTTGACCCAGCGGTCAACACTTTGCTGTTGTTTTGGCTTCATCTGTTGCACTGCTTGTATCTTTGTCGAACCACAACAAGAACTATGATCCATTAGAGCGGACATCTATCATCATAACCATTCATCTTTTGAGTTCCTCTGATCACTTTTATGTCTGCTCTTCTTCATTGGGGACTTCTTTGTTCGTGTGCAATCATGTTGTTAGTGTTGTCTGCAGCTTTGTCATTGTAGGCCATTCTTCTACTCGCCATTGAGGAGAAGTATGCTATGATCTGAAATTGGTGCTCCAATGCATTTGTCAATTGATTTGAGTAGCATTTCCTTATTGTTGATGTAGAAGGAATATGTACAAGAGGATGGTGATAGGTGTCTTTAGATTAGGGTCTAAAACCTGGATGACCAAAGGGAAAAAACCCGGTGGGAAAAAAATGCCTTTGGTATACGCTCTTATTGGAGTTGAGCAGTTGAACGTGAAGTACATGTTCATGAAAGGTGAGTGCTTGGGTGAAACACGGAAAGAGTGCCTGATGCAAGTGCCAATTATGGGACACTCTAAATGCATATGAGAAATTTGTCAACAAAAGCATGCAATGTGAAAGAAGGAGATGATGGGTGTTTCGAGGAATAAATGTAGCACATGTGACATCAAAAGATGTCTCAATAGCTTCCACCTTTCCAAGAAGGGTTTTCGATGTAGAAGTTTCTCCACTCGTATCTCAGTGTGCGCAGTACGTGAGTGTCTTTTGGACCTTCTCCTTCACTTCACCAAACTTAAGTACTTAGACTTCGACTCTTTTGCTCACCTATACCAGCATGAGCGACACAACATAAATATGTTCAACTCTTCCAGCTTGAGCAGTACCTAGAATAGCTAAGACGCTTATACCACAGAGAATATTACTTGAAGCTTTGGGACTAACACCTCACTCATTTTGTGGCTTAGCTACCCAACTCTGACTTTTATGACTTGACAGTTGCCTGTTGACAAGTTCTTCGGCTGTTGTAGTGGCTGCTGAGACATACTTCGTGAAGTTTCATCGTTTTCCTGTACCCTCTTCTCTTTGTAGTGCTCAGGCCTCTCGTCAGTCTTTTCTTCATGTGGATTATGGATTTTTTAATTTTTTTTCTTAATAATAAACAAAGAAAATCTTAAAAAACTTAACAAAAGAAAAATCATTCAAATAGAAATCTAAATGCTATGTACACTATACACATGTCCCTAGGGGCTCATATATGGATTTTGTCCCCATACTCCTTTGTAACACTACTATGAGGGCATATACTCTAAATTTCGTCCAAAAATTATCACAATAAAACGCAAAAATTCAATGCCTCTCACAAAACATTGCCCTCTAATAGTCATAATGTTAGGTCCACATTCAGAATGCCTCCCCCCTTCCTATTTGGAGTCATCCTTTCTGACAGGGTATCGCAAAGGGTATGTGTTGTGCTTGGGCAATTAAAAGTTGTGCCTATGCAGGCCTTGTAATGTAGCCCTATTATGCATACACAGTCAATGCATGGAAAAGATTTATGTTGTGCAAGATGTGGGTATAAGCAATTTGCTTATTGGCATTTGTTGGCGAGGGTTCCTATTCTAAGCAATGTAATGGTCTTTGAAGCTCCGGTATTGTTGCTTGATTGAAGCGACTTGCTCTCTTCTAACTGTACTGTAATCATAGAAAGAATTGTAAGAATTCAAGAGGCAATGCACTGACAACAATTTTGTTGTTCTTCTTTGGGACCCATTTTTTTGCGATTATTGGCTGTTTTGTTGCTGACTCTCGTTTGGGAACCCATACTTGCCCGTGCTTCATTTGTGTTTAAAGAGACTTCTTTGGGATCCACCTTTTTGTTGTGTGAGTCAACAGTGGTCTTTGCTTCAGCCCTTGTACGCTTGGTTGGGGGCAGGATTTAGGCTTTGAAAGTTGATATTGTGGTTGTTTTGGAATCCAAATGAATTCCTGACTTTTTCGTGCTTGAATCAACTTCTTTGGGGCCCAAACCTGAGTTGTGAAAGCTTGCGACTTTGTGATATTCTTACACGTTCGTGCACGCTTTCCTTATTTTTGTTTTGGTGTTGGATCTTGTGATTTATCATTAGAGATCTTTGTCTTCTTGATCCATATCTGTTTTTGGCCGATCTGGCTTTTTGATATCCAGATTTGTTGAGCTTTTTTGGCTTTGACTTGTTGTCCTGTTCTTTTGACCTGTCATGGTTGTTGTTGAAGGGGTTGGTGATAGTGATGGCATGAGTTGATGATAGGGGATGTCGTAAGATTCATCACTATTGCTACAATCCTCAGCAAGGTTGACTTCTTGTACTTTCCCTTGATTTTTTGCATGGTAGTGGAAAGTTACTGTCTGTTTGCTCGTGGGTGGTAGTTTCTTGGAGGACTTTTATAGCCCATTGATTAGAGCATTGTTAGCTATTTGCTCTGGTCGTATTCCTCCTAGCTGAGTCTTTGCATCCTTATTAGGAGCCATGTGTGAGGATGCTTGTGGTGGCTGTGTCTTCACCGAGGATTTTGGAATCCACTTTTGGTGCACTTTATTCGTGTAGCGATGACATTGATTCCCGGGTCGTTGATCTTCTTGAAGCTCGAAGTGTTCTACAGAGTCATAGAACTCGTCGTCTTCTTCATCTTTTGATTCTCCACATTTCTTTGTTTGCTCCTTATGTCGAGAGCTTGTTGATGTCTGGTTCTCTTCGTTTTCCTGGATTACACTCACTGCAAAATAAGGAACAACATCATAGCCATTTTCATCACAAAAATTTGTTGTGGGAGCATCCTCCACGGCGCACACGTCCAGAGTAGCCAAGATGTGTTCCCATCCAAAAGGCTCTAACTCTTCTTCAGGAAATGGTTCTGGGATATAGTCCCTATCCTCTATAACCTGCTCTAGGATACATTCCTCACGTTTCAAGCTACCACATTGTGAAGCTCCACACATCCACAGTTCTTTAGGCTTACCTAACCAAGCTGGAAGTTCTGATCCTGCTACTGTGGCGGAATCAAACTCCTCAATCAGCGTTCTCGTCACATCCCTATAGCTATGGTCCCTCAAGTTTATCTTTGTTATGGTTTCCATATGTCTCAGGTATATATGGTCATAACCCCAATCTTGGACCATTTTCAATTGTCGCATGAATGGTCTTCCGAGAATGATGTCATAGTTGTTCTTCTTGCCAAAGTCAACAACAGCAAAAGTGTGTTCATATTCAATGCCACAAGAAGTAACAAGTACTTTTTCTAGCAGTCCTAGGGGCTTTTCCTTGTGTCCATCTGCAAGTTGTAGGGTCATTCGTGTGGATATCAAGGCAGGTTTTCCCCATTTTTTCCAAACCTCTTTGGTTGCAATGGCCACACCAGCTCCACTCTCAAGGATTGCCATGGTTTTTACACCATTGAATTTCCAAAGGAAGGGTGGTGTTTCCGTATTCTCCCTCGTAATACTCGCCTACTTTGTTTAATGGCACTGGCCTAGTATTTAGTTGAGGCATTTCAAGCTCTTTGATGCCTTCCTCGATTTGAGTCATTGGGGTTTTTACACTAAATTTCTCTAGACATTTACCCACATTAGCCAACATGTTTGGTCTTATTCTGAGCAACTCGGCTAACATTATTGTACAGGTGACTGGGGTAGAGAGAATATCTTCTAGCCCCTTTGAATCGATGGCTTTGTTGGGAGATAGTCTCCTTTATGGGACTGCAACCACGTCTGACTTGGTCTCGTACTCTCCCATGTAGGACGGTAGTGTTCTTAGGGAATGGGATTGACTATCCATAGATTGTACAGATCCTTTGTCGCCCCAATACGATCGCACGTCTAGATTCATTTGAGATCCAGTCTCAAATTCCTCTATTGGTGGTAGAAACACTCCTCGTTCATCACCAGTCTTGTCTACTCGTCTTCTTAGGTCATCGGCTTAATTGGCCTCTCTAACTTGTTTCCACAATTCGTCAAGACCATCTATCTCTTTACAATTCTCAGGTATAGCTTGGTGAAATCCCTCGGAAGAGTTATCTGTGGTATTCAGTACTATCCTTGGTTCTAATGCTGGGTCTTTGAGGTTTGGTCTGTGCTCATGACTAGAATCTGGCTCTTTTAGTTCCTGGTTTGGTGGGATTACTTGTGTAGGCATGACACGGTTCACATCCTCAGGTTTTGCAACTGGTGGTTCTAGTAAAGCTTGGGCTATTTGAATCATTTTCTTGCACATTTCAATTTTTTGCTTTTCTAGTTCCGCATAGGGATATGTCATCCACCTGTGTTCTTGGGTTTGGTTGTTTTTGAGCCTTTCATCATAGGCTTTCAAGAGGGCATCTAATGTCTCATTAACCTTCTCTGCCAACACAGATCCTCCTGAACTAGCACTTCTCGGTTTCTCATCCGTGGATGGTTCTTCTGGAGGTTTAACCATCTGTGTAAGAGAAGGTGCCTCCTTTTCCTCATGTTGTTTTATCTTCTCCTTAGCTTCGGTAAGCTTCTCAGCTAGGGATTTTTGCTCTCTTTCCCTGCGTGCTTTCATCTTAGTCTTTCTAGCTTTCCAACTATTTCGTTTGCTCTTGGTTTTCTGACTAGGTGCGTCTATCTTTGGTCCATCATCTGTATTTGGACTCGTGTCACTTTCCATGTTCTTTGTCTCTGGATTCTCATCAGCTTTCTTTTGAGCTTGTGCTCTCGTAACCACTTGAACTGGTACGACATTTTTATTTTCTGAGCTAGTAGGGAGCTGAACAATCCCTGATACATTTGTCGTGCTTTTCCTGATTTGGTTTGGTTTTTTCGGGCAATCAGTGATCAAGTGAGTGATGCCACACTCAAGACAATAGGCATTCACTTCAGTGATCTCCGTATGAGGACATTGTTTGACCAAGTGGTTGTCACGACTTTTGTGACAATTTGTCTCTAGTTGAGGAGATTCTTTTAGCATCTCCTCTTGGCTATAAGCAAGCTTTGACCTAGATAAGCCGCTATTTGCAATGAATCGCGATGTCCTTTTGTCCATTTCATACCTTCTTTCTTTCGACTGAAACCCAGGAGGTGGAGGTTGTACCGGCCTCACCACTCCATGTGTTTCTCTCACATTTTGTTGCTCCGAAGGGTAGTACTCACTTTGGTTGCTATACCACATTGTAGCTGGTACTGGCGTTGGTTTATTTGATGCTTCCATTATTGGCATATATCTCATGTCTACCTGCATTCTAGCACCTGGCAGTGGAGGTTGTTGTCCTAAGACAAGTTGTGGCCTTAAAACTCCTACTGGTCCTGGCGCATTCCCCGTAATGTATCTAGGTGGAGTAGGTGCTTCTGGAACAAGTTGTACATACCTCTCCCTAGCATTTTCCATGCTATAATAGCACTCTTCTTCCGTATAGTTCGTCCATTTTCTCTCAATTTCACACCACTTCGGCTCTCTCGAATCAGACCTTACAAGAGGAATCAACCTCTTGACCAAGTCGTCGACGATAAGCTTTTCTTGATCAATAGGTGCCGTTGGCTTGGCAATGGACTCACTTATCTGTGAAACGTTGTGCTGAGAGGATGTGTCATCTCCTTGACTCTTTAAGTCCTTTTCTTTGTATGTCTCACAGTTATCCACTAGATAAAGAGCTTCTTTGATCAACTTGTTTAGCGTCATCCTCCTTATCATATGCAGATCCTTCTGAAGGCCCGCATGTCTCATTCCCTGGATAAAGATCAGCATCAGTCGTGCGTGCGTAGGTAATTCCGCTCTCGGACAAAGCTTAACATATCTCTTGAGCTGTAATGATGCTTTGCGTACTGATTAATTCTCTTTCTGTTTGAATCTATGTATTTGCGAGACCGTGTTGTGAGCAATGCATTTTGGCGAGAATTCTTCAATAAACTCCTCAAACAGCTCATCTAGGGTCTCAAAATCCCATTTTTCCACCGAGTCGAACCATGTAGCTGCATCATCTTCTAGAGTCAATCCAAATCCCGCAAACTGTGTCGCAAAATCTGAAACTTCCTCTGCTCTAATCACTCTTCTAAAAGCCGTTACGTGATCTCTCGGATCTTTATCTCCGGAGTATTTTCTGTTTACCTATTTCTGGACTTGGGATGGTCTAACTCATCGATTGTCTACAAGTCTAACCAGAGACTCTCCCAATCCTTCTCTCGTTATCGCTCTTGAAGGGAATCCTGGTGGCTCTCTTCTTGGAATTCCTATAGGAATTCTCGTGTTTGGTGGAGGCATTTGTGGTCCTTCATTGACCAAATATCCACCTCTTTCTAGTACAGTCGTGCTTTCTACAACTCTGTATTCTCGTCCATACTTGTCGACAACTATAGATCTCCATTGACAGTCGACTCTGTATGTGTAGACATATAAGAGCTTGTAATCCGTTATCTCTTCTAGGTATGGATCTGAGCACCTATAAAGATTGACCTCATTGTCGTCAATGTATCTATATAGTCCTTCACTCTCATGACCAATCATCCAAACTCTCTCAACAAGATGGATCTTTATCAATTGCAAGTTTGGAAGATCCATTATGGGAGGATATTCCTCTATCGTCGGGATCTCCAAGCTTGTGTAAGCTGCGTTTGAATCTAGGGTAGACATGATTTCTGAGCTTAAGAGCTTTTGCTTGGTTCAAGTAGACTTAGTCCACTGTGTTCAAGTGCTTTGGTTAGGGAAAAGTCGAAACTATGTCCAAAACCACAACCGTTTCGTCACAATTCTCGTAAATTGTCGCTTTTAGACACCCTTGACTTCCGAATGAATTTTGAGGCCTCAAACGATGTTTTTTTCAAAGTAGAACTATGTGGTTGCCGTAGGCATACATTTAGTTCATGTTTTGCTGTAAGATCTGTAGAGCCGCTCTCAAGCTACGTTTTGATATAAAAACTTTTCCGATCCGATACGGTTTGTGAAAGTTGTGGCAAAAACAGTGAAATGCAGTTTAGAATGGTCAAAATGAGTCCAAATTCAAATTTTAAGATTTGGGATCTCCGTGACACTGTGAACACTTCTGTATGGTCAAAAGTACAGTTTGACCCTAAAACTGGTCTAGAGACATCCTACGCGTAGGATGTCTATATGCTTAGAATTTAACAAAATTTGGTCCAGAGACTCCTCTTAAGTCTAGCAACACAATGGTATGCTCAGAGGTTGATTTGGACCTAAAAATGACCTTGAGACATCCTACACGTAGGATGTCTTTTTCCTCAGAATGACTTTAAATTTTCACCCCAGCTTCTCCTTGATGTGCTGAACTCATAGCTATTTTTACTTTTTGATTCTGACACCTATAGGTTGGTCAAATGATCAAGAATCTGTTCCAAAAGCCTGATGTCTGTTCTGATGAATTCACCAGTCAAATCAACTCCAAATTGGACCAAATTTGACTAGGAGGCTTGCCTAAGGCTATACAACACCTTGCTATGTCCACAGTTTGAATTTGGACTCTAAATCATGCCTTAGACATCCTATGCGTAGGATGTCTAACTGCTCAGTATTGCCCCAAATTTGAACCACAGACTCTCCTTAAGGTGCTGATCACTGTGGTATGCTCAGAATTTTGTTTAGAATCCAAAATCACACAGAAGACATCCTACACGTAGGATGTGTTTTTGGCCTGTTTGACCCTAGACTTGTCCCACAGCTTCCCCTTGATGTCAGCAACCCAGTGGTATGCTTAGATTTTAATTTGGATGTCAAAAGACCCCAAAACTAGCTATTCTTTCCTTTTTCAGTCAAAAATGCTAAAGTTCGTTCAATCTTCCCTTTCACTGACCCAAATGAGATGAAATTTATCACATGCACTCAATACAACATTTAGAACATGTCTATAGAGTCATCGTATGCTTTGGTCTCAAAATTAGGCCTTGGACACAATTTGGGTAGGATGTCTGGCAGTTCTCGTCTTTTGGCTTTAATCTGTCAAAATTTGGTCAAATTTCCACTTTCCATGTGAAAATAGGGTAAAACCTACCTTCTGAACACATTGGTAACCTCATATTTTAAAAATTCCACCAGATCACCCTATAGACATCCTACGCGTAGGATGTCTACTGCTGATTTTTTGAGACTGAAGTGTCCCTAATGCTTCCTTATGCTCTCAGCAAGTGCAAGTATGCTTCACAATTGCAAAAACATGCAAAAATCACTCAATTTAAGCCTTTTCTGAAATTTTACGTTTTCTGACTCCGCCTTTTGGCTTTTGGTCAACAAAAATAGGGAAAAACACTCAAGTCAATATGTAACTAGGGTAAAACCTACCCTCTGAACCCACAGGTGCAGTCAGAATTTTCAAATTTGGTCTCCAGAACCCCCTTGAGACATCCTACGCGTAGGATGTCTATGTTTACAGAATTGCAGGTTTCCTTCATAGAACCCTTGCATATGCTCTTTTATATGCACAACATCAGTCAGTCATACAAAAATATCCACAAAAGCTTGTTTAATGCATTTTTACCCTCAAAAGCACACTTTTCCGTGATTTCAAATGCAATCAAGCACTTTAGCAAATAATTCAATGCTGAATAGCTCTAGATCAGAATCGGATCACTTACCTAAAGCTACTCCTACAAATCATATGGGGTTTTGCATCTATGAGTAGAAAAACGCTTCACTGCCACACACGGACTAGTAAACGCTTTTATCACCTCACAAATCACTCGACCACCACCAACTACTCTAATCCTCAGATCCTAACTAAACCTATCTAGTCGCAGACCCTCGGCAAGACACACGCTTCCTGGCTATCCACTTGATCGCGGAATATCCTCTTCCGGATCCACTTAAGAAAAACGTTTTCTTTAGCCGAAACTAAATCAAGCAACCATCACACGAGTGTTAGTAGGAAACCTACTTAGGTCCTTGTGTCCCCGGCAACGGCGCCAATGTTGGAGGGGAGCGACTCACAGACCCATGAAGTGCATGCAAACACTACCTAGATCAACATAATGTCAATCGAGGACACAGATGACACGATAGGCACACGGAGGAAATCTCTTAAGCTTGTCAGGCTGAGACCATCCTACACATACAACACTCAGGAAGGCCAACTAAACCACAATCAAGAACCTCACTGCCCTCAACTACACCACCTAGCCACATACACACATACGGAAGGTAACTCACCTAATCATGCCAGATTCATACGAAACTAAAGGAACACCATCCCCTCACTAGGATACACCTGTCCCTAAGCTTCTACACTCAAAACCCTCACTCTAAACCCATCTGCGGAAAACGCATAGGATGACAGAGCAGAATTTTGAAAGTGCCCGAAACTAAAATTTATGAGTACCTATGCGTAGCTTATGTCGCCACGGTTCTATAGACTACTAGCATGCAGAAAACAGACATCATTTGATACACTTACGGCCACAAATAGCTTGTAGATGCGTCGGCGTGTGCACTTCGTCTCACGTGGAATGCTTGGCGTTGTCGCGTAGCTCTCCTCGAGCCTACAACAATGGTGTAGTCGGATCTCCAATGTGTTGAGCGAGCCAGGCGTAGCGAGAGGATAAAGCTCACGCTCACTCTCTTTCTCTCTCACACACAGAAGACGGCAGCGCTCAATTTTGATTATGATAAAAATCTTTTTTACAAAATGACCTTTGTATTTACAATCTGGAAGTGCCATTGCACCCCGGCTTCTGAAACTAGAATAACTACTCATTACAAATGATGTTTATAGCCATAATCCGCAGCATTTCATAACTCGCAAAAGATAAGACTTTGGTACGAAACTTGAGTTATGTTGTGTTGTTGACCCGGCGGTCAACATAGGTTTATGAACTTGCATTAGCCTAAGGTCATAATTGATTGCTTGTGTTTCATGCATAAAACTAAAATTTCAAGTGGTTTAATCTTCACAATAGTGTAGGTGTATTTTTTGCTTTATGTTGTCTAGTTTTTGACTATGATTCACCCATCTTTTAGAAGCAAAGAAATCACTTTGCATGATTGTTCATTGTACTTCATGTTTTTATCCTTTGTGGCCTTTGATGCTCATTACTTGTTCTTATGTTTTGCAACTCAACATTTCTTCCATGGACTTGCTTTCTACCATGTCACCTTGTTTTGCTTCACCGGCACACGAGGACGTGTGCCAAATTAGGAAGGGGGGAATGTTAGCAACGGCTAACACAGGCTACAACGGTTATACATCAAGCGAGAGATATGCTATGGATGTCACAATATCTCCCACTCACTTTGTATAAGTCTTGGGCTCAATGGGAGTTCCAAAGTTGTATATGATAGGTAGAGGCTCAAGCTTAAACCCATAGTAAAAAGGATTGTGGTGAAAGCCTTTATGCAAGGAGGCTTCATTCTTGAGGATCCACTTTTGAGAGCTCTCTCTCTCTCTCTCTCTCTCTCTCTCTCTCTCTCTTGTTCACTCTATGGCCTAGCCTTGAGCTTAATGTGCTTAAGAGGCTAGTGCTAACCATTGTAATTAGAGTAAGCTCTCCTTGATTAACTTAATCCTTATTTTATCATTAGTCTACTTCTTCTCTACATTTCATTATGTCATGAAGTAGTATTACACTCTCAGTATTCTAGGTTTGAGAGAGGTATGTACTTCTTGCTACTAACCACTCCTATTCTTCCATAACCATTTGATTTGTGGGATTTAGCATCACTAATTAGGTTGATTAAGTTCGGTCTTAATCTTGTACTTAGTGTGTGTGCCCTATTGTTTGTTTGTGTGTAGATAGGATTTATGAAGCTCTAACACCATTCACCTCGTGTGTGTAGCTAATGATCAAGTGCCGTGATTGACATGTGGTAATTAGTGCGTGCTTATCATTAGTGTGCTTGGGGTTTCTAGTCTATGGTAAGTCGGACTTCGGTGGACTTGATGTGTATAGGAATTGTTTGATTAGTGATTAGAGTATGTTTAGAGTTAGTATTGCCATGCCTAATCTCTACTTGCATTGGAGAGGTGATCTCTTGAATCCTCTATTTTTATTCATTCGATGCTCGTGCTTCCATGCCCTAGCCGGGTTGCCGATCCACGAATTTGATAATTTTGTGTGGGTTGCGATTAGGTCGTGCTACAACGCCTCCCAACATAAAGCAAGATCTATGAGATTCTTGTAGAAGGTGAGCTTGTGATCAGATACAGAGAAGAGTTTCTCATTGTTGCAACCGACGAGTTTCGCATTGTGCTGGTGACAAAAGTGTAAAGAAATTGGTATAGACAACATTGCTTGTCTTGTGGTTTCATTGAGTGACTCCAGCTGAGCTCAACACCAAGATTGTAATATCTACCCAGGCTTCCTCATACCGCACGGTGTGCTCTATGTACTCTAAGGCAAGAATTTGCAGGTGTTTGATGCGGTAGAACATGGAAGCCTTGGGGACAAGGATGACCATCAAGTGGGAGAGGACTCATATTGACTGGCAAGTCGATTGCAGACCAATCTTTTCCATGATGTGCATGGTGCTAGGATAAATGTCGAGGAGTGAGATGTGCATGCACTATGATTCCATCAATGCTGGACTTAGCGGCAATGAGCATCCAGAATACCCTAATCTCCACTTGCTCCTCTTCCATTCGACAGACAAAGAACATATCCAAAAAGGCCTCACTGATGTTGCCTTGGATGCTTTTTGTGTCTTCAAGCAAGCAAGAACACTCACTGATCAGCCCGTTTTAAAAACAAAAAATCGATCAAAAGTCTTCAACACTCGAACATGAAGGACGTTATGTCAACCGTGTGCAAGACAACCCATGCAGTTTAGATTGCGAGAGGCTGGGTAACTTGAGATGTCACAGGACAAACCAAAGTCAAATAGAGAGAGAGAGAGAGAGAGAGAGAGAGAGAGAGAGAGAGAGAGAGAGAGAGAGAGAGAGAGAGAGAGAGAGAGATTCCATTATCGTCCTCAAAGGTCAAATATGACCTATGGGACCAAAAAATGTGTACAATAGAGGCTCCTCTATCTAAGAGGGTACAATGTCTGCAATGACACGTGTAGATGTGTGGTGGTGGTGGTGGGGGGGGGGGGGGGGGGGGGGGGGAGGGGCTAGTGGGGTGATACAACAAAATTGTAGCAAATGTTGCTTATGGAGGTAGGGGTGGCTAAGGGGGAGGAGGGGGATGTCGGGTGGGTTTCTTGTTCAAAACTCCTTAATGATGGCTCTACCACCACGATAGACAGCGTACTTACCTGCGGCCCGTGCATCTCGTACCTTCTGCAACTCTTGCTTCTTTATCTTGAGTTGGGCGGGGGTTAGAGCCTCGCTAATCCATATGGTTGTGCCTTGAGAAGACGCGTTTGCTTTAAGAGTGCCATGCGGTCCTCTTTGGTCTTGAAAACAAGGCTCCCTTGGTTGGTGCGGGGATCCCGATCGACAAATTCGATGGTGGGAATGTCAAACTTGACTGGTTGGATAACATTGTTGAGCTTGGTTAGGGTAGTTGGAAAATCATCATTCTCCTCTCACCAGGAGGCAGGCAATCCACCGATGCGTACAGTCAATGCAAGGCCTTCTCGATGACGACGTTCTTGTAGGCACTCCTCCACTTTGAAAGTGATGGTAGGAGCATTTGCTTGGATTTGGGTGCCTAATGAAGCCACATTCTGGGTGAATATGTGCTCCACTTCTTTGACCTTTGCTAGGATGCGGTCAGTGTCTGCTAGCTTCTGAGATTTGAGCAATTGGAGGCGCGCTTCTCGAGGGCAGCCAGACGCGTTTTGAGTTCATCATTCTCGTTCTTCAACTCCTTGACTTGGGCTTGGGAGCATGTCTATTTTGGGGGTAGCCATGAACGACTGGGTCTTTCTCGGCGTTGAGGATGCAACACCAGTGTTCTTGACATCGTTGGTTTTGGCCATCGTTCCTTTAACCCGATAGAGGGTTTTCTTGGGTGGGAATGGCTGTCAACCGAGGCAACACTGTCTGAAGCCTAAGAACACAGGCCTAGACAATGAGACTTTTCTTGGGTGGGAACGACTATCAGCCGAGGCAACACTGTCTGAAGCCTAAGAACACATGCCTAGACAGTGAGACTTGCAGGCCTGAGGTTTTCTTGGGTGGGAACGGCTGTCAACCAAGCCAACACTGTCCGAAGCCTAAGAACACAGGCCTAGATAGTGAGACTTGCAGATGGGCTCAAGAGCCGAGGGTCGATTGGATTGTTGTTGTGTGAGTTGAAGAGACGGGCAATGTCGTGATCAAGTGAGAGACGGGCTGTGTGAGTTGACAGAGACGAGCTGTGTGAGTCGGCAGGGTCGTGAGAAAGCGAGAGGGTGCAATTTGGAGAGCTACAAGGCATGGAGAGTGGGGGATTTCCTCAGCGAGGAGGGCGAGGCTTATGGAGTAGCCATGGAAGGCTAGGTGCCGCCCTCACACCCAGCGGTTGCAATGTTGTTCGACACTTGCTGTTTAGGGTTCGAAGAGAGAGAGAGAGAGAGAGAGAGAGAGAGAGAGAGAGAGAGAGAGAGAGAGAGAGAGAGAGAGAGAGAGAGAGAGAGAGAGAGAGAGAGAGAGAGAGAGAGAGAGAGAGAGAGAGAGAGAGAGAGAGAGAGGGATCTCAGTCACAAGGGTAGCATCAAGAGACCACATGCTCCCTACGCCCGAATGTGCACCGCGGTACAGGAGCTCGAGGATTGGTTAACCATGTTGAAACCTGTCGAAACTAGTTCGCGTCGGCGCGGATAGGTTCTAACAGGTTCAACATGCTTTAGCAAGGTTATGAGTATGCTATGCAAAGCACTTTTTTTTAAATAATCAACTCGTGAAGACCATGGATGCCTTGAAAAAACAAAAAATAATATCCAGTGCTCAAAATATTTTTTCCAAAAAAATTGACCTACATATGAATAACAGTACAGGTAAATTGAATAAATTTGAAAGTTTTTGCACTAAATGTTTCTAAATTTTTAGGTTTCCTCACCTTCAAATTTATACTTTATATGTAAAGCTCAAAACTTGTAGGTGGGATTACACTAAACCCAGGTTTAAACTAGTCTAAACTAGTCCACACGGGTGCGAACCGATTCCAACACAGGGTGGTGCCACTGTCGACGGCAGTGGATCTAGGCAGTGCTTTTGATTTTTTTTTAAATAATTTTTTTTTATAAAATCACCTTTGGGGATGACAAGATGGGGTAGTGTGGAGAGCCAGAAGCACTGGGAGTAGGGGCAATGTTAAAGTAATCTTCGTAATAATTGCAATTGCAGAAGCCAATTGAAATTTCAATCCACAATGCAATACCTTATTTGATTTCAAACATCTTAAGGTTGGCTCAATCCACAATGCAAGCTTTTAAAATTGTCCCTAGCTTAAGGGAGAGTCCTCAGAGGGTTGCTCTTTTCTCTCTCTAGAGGAAGCCACTAGAGTTTAGACTAGTGCGAGGTTTGTGAAGGCTTATCAATTAGAGATGCCTTTTAAAGTCACTCCTCTCTCTCTCTCTCTCTCTCTCTCTCTCTCTCTCTCTCTCTCTCTCTCTCTCTCTGTGCACGTGTGTGTGTGTGTGTGCTGCCCATTCTACGCTCACTTGGGCACATGAATCTCACCCTTATCTCGGTCTCTCCAATATGTTGACATTTTCCAATTATATGACAACCCTCGTTGTGGATATATATACTGTTCAATTGTTGTCACTGGGGTTGATTGTGCATCAAGTTTTTTGACAAATTTTGGTGCTTGAGATAATTTTCTCATCTCTACTGATGCAGGAGTAAGAGGGAAGAGAGAGGGTGGCATCTATAGAAGGAGTGGTTTGGGTCATGGAATGCAAATCTCTTTGACTATATTGGGTTCTATGGCTTGAGGGTGATGGCATGTGGCACATATAACTATGGATTCTTTCATGAAATTATATGCTACACTTATTTTTCATGCTCCTCGTGATAGATTAATGCCGTGGGAAGTTGCATGCTTGCACCAGGTAGCCTGATTATCCTTTTACTATTGTGCTTATCTTCTATAGTTGCTAAAGGTTCAACTTTGATGCAAGCATAATTGTTGTTTGTATACATGGCTGATGTCTACTGATGTGAGCATTTAATCCTTATAAGCTTTTCTAGAGAGAACATGCACACACACAAAAGCACACCCATGGAAGTTTACTATCAATGAAAGTACAACAACTGGAAATGATAACGTTCTTAAGATGATATTGATTATTTTTTTAATCATTTGGAGCTTTGCATGCAAGCGTCATGATTTTTCTTGATAACATCATTTTTTGTTGTTATGCATCATTTTACATAGAAGACACTATTGAGACGTGGGATAACTAGTGGAAAGATATTAACAAAGAATCGGAAGATAAGTTGGTCTTGCAACCACAATTAGAGTCATTGTCAGGAAAAATGTTTTATGCGTGGGAAGGGAACCACTAAGCATTGGCATGGCAAGCAACAATAAAAGAAGTGTTCCTGCAAAGTAAAGAGAAGCATTGTAAAGTCATATGCACAATCATTGACCCTACAAATGTTTATGAGATTGTTTGTTTTCAAATTTGTAGCACATGAACTTGTGAGTGGATTTTCCTTGTTTATTCATCGCTCTTATGTTTGATGTTGTATCATCAGATGATCCATTTATGTTTTGTTTAGAATGAATACACATGCACTAGTATCATCTCATCTTCGGGATGAGTTGATGAATTGTGAATTGGTGTTGATCAGGAGGACTATCTCCGAGCATTGCCAGAGAGGGATCAAAAGCTCATTGATACTCGTCACCAAAAAAACAAAAACAAAAGAGGAGAGGAGCCATGGCATTCCCTTACATGAAGATATCTTGCTATGCTCCTTTTTTTTATGTGAATGGCTTTCAAATTAAGAAAATTTTATTGTTATTTTCCTATATCTTGTGGTGAATAGTAGTACTTGTTTGTTTTAAAGGTTCAAATGTCAAAAGAGCTCCATACTAAACTAGAGAGCAAGAAGTGTGTGATGTCTAGCGAAGAGTTGAAACAAGAAGAGTCAAAGATGATGAGTGTGATTCAAGGTGGCATCTCTTTATTGATGACGAGTGTGATGACTAAGTATCCTCTTTCTCTCCCTTTCTGGGGTGAAGCAATGTCTACAAGTAAGTAGATCCTAAGAGGCACACACACGAACAATGGCCAAACATCCAGACAAAATGGGAGCCATCAAACTAGAGACACAAACAACACAAGAACTCAAGAAAACAAGAGTATCTCCAGGAAAATAACTCAAAAATAACCTTTTTTAAGAACTTGCTCTTTTTATTTTTGTCGTTGGGAAAAAATCGCTCATCATTTTGTAAGACTCTATGAAAGTGGTTCTAGTGGGTGGTTCTCTTGTGTGAAAGAGTAGTAAAACAGCACCATTTTTCGTACATCGCTCCCCAAGGAGTAGAAGTTGGTTCGAGCAGTCGAGTGTCGATGTGTGTAGCAAATACGGCTGGACCGATCGCACGGATTTGGCTATGGCGAACTTCTTCTTCTTGCGTGGTATGTAATCTGGCTGCGTATTTCAACAGTAGCGAGCGCTTTCATTTATAGTGAGACGTTAACGCGCGCGCACACGCGATCTCTCTCTCTCTCTCTCTCTCTCTCACACGAGAGAGAGAGAGAGAGAGAGAGAGAGAGAGAGAGAGAGAGAGAGAGGGAGATTTCTCTCAACTTGCAGCTAAAGATCTGAATATTGTGAACTCTAGAACCTGCTGTAGTTGACGTGATGTAGGAAATTGTGTTTCTTATCAAAGTGAAAGCATGGATGAGGGATGTCGGAGGTCGAATTTGTGATCTGCTTTGTTTGTAGTTGTTTACCAGAGAAGGGTGAAATTTTTTGAGCTTTGTTTTGTTGCTTTTACATATTTTAATAGATACTTTTCTTGATCAAGGGGGCCTCTTCAGAAATATGGATAAGGGAATTTGGAGGTCGAAGCTTTCCTTTTTTTGCAAAACTACAAGCTTCAACCTTTATAATCTCAAGAGTGTAGACTCTGCTTGTATCCGTGATCTGCTTCCTTTCTTTCTCAAAGTTGTAGATTGGAGAAGAAGGGGTTTTGGCAGCTTTACACGATTAGCTTCATCAATTAATTGCTTTGTGCATCAATGACATGGTCGAGAACCTTTTTCAAAAGGTGGAGGAGTTATTGCTTCATTCTTAAGCTTGTGTTTTTAGCATAGTTACCAGGAACGGGAAACCGGAACGGGAACGGGGAACGGGAACGCGGAACAAAATGCCATTCCCTGTTACGGGTACTCACGTTTGAAACACGAAACGGGGATTCGGAACGGGAACTTGGAATGGGAACGGGGAACGGAGACCTGAAAACGGCCATTCCCTGTTACTATGGTTTTTAGGATATAAATGCGAGGTTGGAATTAGAAAGAATGGGGTTTGGGTAAACATAATAATGTTTAAAAGCCCATAGTATGGGGTAATTGGTGCTGATGTGGCATTGTATTCAATGCACCCTCCATTTATTGGGTCGTGGGTAGTACGAGATGGATCCCTATGTTGGGAGCTAGGCCCTCTTGTAAATTTACCAGTTGTGCAAGGCAGAGCTGAGCCAGCATTTTGGCCCTTGAGATCACCATCTGTCTCTCTCCTTTTGAGTAGCATGCGTTCTCTCTCTCTCTCTCTCTCTCTCTCTCTCTCTCTCTCTCTTCGCGGTCTCGCTGTGCAACATTTTCTCTATTTATTTCAACCTGTGTTCTCTTCTCTCTCATCACCCTCTCTTACCCTTGTAGCGTTTTTTGTCAATGCAGGTTGTAGGTGAGGCCATGGTCCTAGGCAGAGATCCACTCGTGCAAAGGGCTGTCCACAGTGGTGGGCTGATTCGGAGGCTGTTTCCGTTTTGGCATGTGCGAGTTTCTGCGGCTGTCTATTGATCGATAGTCTTCTTCATTAGTTTCAAACGCAGTCATCATCCAATTCACTTGCTCCACTGCCCCTTTGACATGGTATCAAAGCGAATGTGTGCTTAGGAGTTCGGTTGCTGGTCAGTGCACGTTTTTGGTGCTTATTTTTTTTGCGACAAAGAGGAGTGTCCGATTGGTTGCTGTGTGCTGATTTCAAGAGCCCTCTTGGTCCCTACCCGTATTAGCCAACCTACACAAGACGGGCACCACGTGCCAATAGAAAAGAACAGACTGAACAGATTTTTAGCACTTCAATAATAATTGAAGAGAGAGAGAGAGACGACACGCGACACGGAGTGGTGGAATTCCACCCAGAGAGTATTGGCCCCAAACCTTGGCGCCCCTTTCGGTATTTCTTTATATTGCATCAACACAGTACAAGCCAATACTCCAGACTCTGCACCTTCTCCAGGAAGCATGCAAGAGAATGAGCCCTTAGCACATATTTAAAGGCCCTTGGCCTATGAAAAGCAGTTTACATGAAAAGCCTTCAAACTCAAAAGCTTCTGGTCCCAAAAGTGATGCCAAAAAGTTGCCAGCGTAATTTACAAAAATCCGTACAGCCTGCCACGTCATCGGCCATCATAATTTTCGAAAATCTACCACGTCATCAGCAACTACGCAATTTCTTGTGTGTGTGTGTGGGTCCTGCTTTATTTCCTTTGTCACTTGGGGCCCCATCGGACGGGGTTCCCATAAGTTGGTAGGACTTCTTCTTCTGTTACTTGTTCTTCTTAGGGTTTAGGCCCCTCAGCCGACATCTGCAAGTTGGCTCCCTTCTAAAGGGCTTTGACATGTCAGCAACTGCTGACAGAGTATTACCCCATTCTCAAAATAAATTGGGAATAAACATCCAGCATGAGATTGCAGCTAATTCGGAAAAATCAAGAGACCTTGCACACAAGCTCTACAAGAGAAGAATAAGGTGCTATAGAAAACCACCAAATAGTTGTCCTGTCTGTTGTGCATTGAACCACTAGAACTGAAAGGAAGTAGGCTGCGGAAACTAACTCCCAAGCTAGTTCCACATCCCGCTTTGAAGGGAGAACACGTGGATCATGGATAATTGCCATAACTTCCCAACAGTCTCTACGTGTGTAGCTGGATCACCCAAGGTACGTGAATTTGAAAGAAAATATACCAGTGGAATCTAGAACCAAAATTGGGAGCATCGAGAAGAACATCTCCACTTTTAAGAATCCCATGGGTGATTGTATCTGGTTCCTAGTTCAAGAAGGACCACTATCCACTTGTATGGAGCAACATGCCAATCTAAGAATAAGAGAAATAGGTGCTTCTCCGAAGATATTCTTTGGGTTTTTTGATTTAATACTTCTTTTATTGCTAGGCTTCATGATGGCTGAGTCTGCCCTTGATCTCTGGAGTCAAGACAGAAACTCAGTACACTGAACTTTGTGTTGATGTATGTTCATGTGTGTGTGTGTGTGTGCGTGTGTGGTGTGTGTTGTGTTTGGGAGCATATGTTAGTACCTAGTACTATACCCACTATTGGGCACTGACGACATTAGTGGGGATGTTGTGGTATTTAGTGAATACTATGCATGATGGAGCTGATGGTTGTCTTGTGGGTGACTACCATGGGTCTATACCTTGCACTTTCCTTTGAATTTGGGCTTATCTTGGATTCATCTAGGTATATATATTCTCCGGGGATCAATCTGGAAGATAAGGCACATGAATTACTGCTCGGATGCACTGGGAAGAGCAACGTCACACCATAAAGAGAATAAGTTTTACCATCCATTACTAGGCACGCAAATCCGAAAGGCGAAGCAACCACGGAAGTGACTAAAGAAGAACATCCGCCAATATACTAACTGCACTGTGGGCTAGAGCACATCATCCAAAGCTACAAGAAGCGGGTAAGGAAACCAAGGACGCGTCTGGCAAGCCCTCTGAAAAGCAATCGACATGAGTGTGGAGAAAATCTTGGCGTTCTTTTGTTCAGGTCAAAACATATTCGACCTTCATTCTCTCCCCAAAAAAGTGAGTAAAGAAGTTGAAGTTCATCAAGTACAATCTTTGAGCCCTTCATTTGTCAAAGTCACTTTCTTGGCCCGGTAGTCAACCACAGTGTTGTTCTTGTGGTACCTAGGGATTTCGAGTAGAACGTCACAACCTTCCAAGGCAATTACGTAAAACTTCTCGTGCCCTAAACACCCCTGTCATTGCAAACGAAGTTTGCCAATGCTCGGTGTAATGGCAACATCCCGTCCGGGTGCCACTCGAACTACCTCCGCCTGTGGCCTTAGCCTAACGGGCGTAATTCCAAATCGAGCCGCCAATTCTAAGGAAGTTGGCCTTGGCTCCTTCAAAAGAGCTTCCTGATCTTTCCCTTTGCCCTAAAAACGGCAAAGTTTGTACTTTCATTTATTTAATTCGATTCGGGTCCACGCAATATGGTACTAGTTCTGCTTTTTATCTGCCTTTTCTGCCACGCCCCTCAGCTGCTTTAGAACTTTCTGGCCTTTCTTCATCATGTTCATTCAGTGCCTTTTTAGGGCACTTTGCGGAGATATGTCCAGTTTCCCCGCATCCAAAGCACTTCCCTTCCCTGATGTAGCGAGCTCTCTCCTGAGGAGTGAGCTTGGGTTGTTCATCCTTCTTTTCTCGGTTGCTCTTTCTCTTTCTACTTTCATTTGTCGAAGTCTGTTCGGCTCTTTGTGTCATGATCTCATCGGTGGGGTAGGTCAAACTGACTGAGTGAATGGCAAAACCCCGTTTTACATGACTCATCAACTCCTGAATGGAAGTTGACTTTTGTTCCAAGCTGTGATCTCGGATCTCTGTAGGTAGACCCAAGGTAAACCGCTTAATCTGTTCCTTGAATGAGATCTTCTTAAATGAAGAGGCGGGTAGAAAAGAACTCCAGAATCTCTCGCGATAAGCATCCACTGTATCCTTCTTGGCCATCCGAAGATGGTTCCAAGTAGTTCGTATATCACGTTCATACTCTCGAGTCAGCCAAGAAGAAATAAAAAGCCTCTTGAATTTCAGCCATTTAACTGGCGCAGTCTTGTTTAATAGAAGCGTGGATCACCAAGTTCAAGCATTCCCCTTAAAGTAAGAGGCAACTCTCCAAATCTAAGAGTGCTTTGAGTAATGTCCTCCCGCGAAAGCGATGTCAACCTGCTGTACAAAAGACAAAGCCTTCAAAGCATGTCTATAACCAGAAAACGGGTCAAATTTTATTGACTGTCCACCTTCCTTAAACTCTCGGACTTTCTTGCTTTTGTCTTCTAGAAAGTCATACTGGTTGGCTTTGTAAAAATTCTTCTTCTTTGCATAAAAGTTGCTGTCATCAGAGTCCGAACTGTCTGTAGACGAGTCCTCTGTAGAACCGTCAATCATGGGGCGAGATTTAGGCTTCTTTGCCTTTTTCTTACCCTTGCTGAAGCGTTGCTTTTTGCTTCCCTTTTCTGCCTTTTCTGTCTTCTTCGCTCGAGTCAGATGAGCTAGAAGAACTGTCATAAGAAGAAGAAGAAGACAGAAGAAGAACTGGGTACTCCTTCAAATCGAACACACTTCTTCTGTTTCTTTGCCTTTTCAAATGTCGACTGATGACCCAAATAACCCAGGAAGTGAGTGCCTTTCTTTTGCTTTTTGTCGTGCTTTTTATCTTTGTTTTGTGCATCAAAAAGCTGAGCAATTCGTGCATCAACCACCTCTTCTAATTCTTGCTCTGTGAACATCCTGGGTGTAGGAGGTTTCTTGAGAGCCAGTTTTCGGGGTGGTTTTGTGGTCTTCTGCCACTGAGTGTGCACCTCCTCAAAAGAAGTTTCACTCATATATTTTGCAAATTTTGGATCCTTTGCAAAATTGAGCATCATCTTTGTTGCGTCGCGGATCAATCGTTGACGCTCCATCTCTCGACGCTCTGCTTGAGTAGGCCGAGGCGGGCCATTCTCCTTGCTTGAATCTTCGTTGTGATCCCTTCCCGCATCTCTGGATGCAGAGGGAGTCGACTGATCTTTGCCTGAAGCCATAGGTGCCGCGGAAAAAAAGTCAGGGATCCGATTTTCCGTAGACGAGAAATCGGCCGTGCTCTGATACCACCGTAACGGACTTGGACACTCCAAGGCGAGAATCTACTATGACAACACAAATAACCACTTCAAAACAGTTCACAGTTCACAGTTGATTCGACACTGGCCCGACGGAGTTCCGTGCCTAGAGATATTGGCCCCAAAGTCTGGCGCCCCTTTTGGTATTTCTTTTTATATTAATCTGTGTTCAAAGTACAAGAGTGCGGGCAGGCGCTCACACTCAGACTCTGCGTCCAGATGCTCTGAGTTGTGAGGCCCTGCCTGCTTATTTAAAGAATACAAAGGGATGCTAAAAGCAAAGCCCCCAAAAGCTTCAAAAGTTGAAAATCAAAAGCTTTTAAAAATAAAGCAAAAGCTTTCTCTCACAAGCTCTCTTGAGCCCTAAAATAAAGCAAAAAGCTTCTCTCTCTAACTCTCTTGCGTAGTAAAAGCAAGGCCCAAAAGCTGTCCAAATCTGCCACAATATGCGTCGGAAATCACGGAATTTCGTACTGCTGCCATGTGGCATCCCTGCCGTACATAGCCAACCACGTCAGCTACTTCAGCAGCCATGTCACCATTTCAGCCCTGCCAGAGAGAGTGTGTGTGTTAGGGTTTGCCACGTCACCATTTTGTGACATCGGCCCCAAAGATACTTCAAATAAAATTCCATCAGTCTCTGGTTTGCTTTGTCTCCTCTTTGGTAGGACCGATATGCTTTCAGAAAAGCACACGACTGATGCTCTGATACCACTGTCACAAGACCGGCACCACGTGCCAATAGAAAAGACAAGACTTTTAACACTTCAATAACAACTGAATTGAGAGAGAGACGACACGCGACACGGAGTGGCGGAATTCCACCCAAGAGACTAATGGCCCCAAACCTTGGTGCCCCTTTTGGTATTTCTTTATATTGCATCAACACAGTACAAGCCGGTACTCGAGACTTTGCACCTTCTCCAGGAAGCATGCCAGAGAATGAGCCCATGGCCTCATATTTAAAGGCCCTAGGCCCCAAAAGTAGTTTACATGAAAAGCCTTTAAACTCAAAAGCTTCTGGTCCAAAAGCAATGCCAAAAAGCTGCCAACATAAATCACGGAATTCCGTACAACTACCACGTCTGCAGTCAACGCAAAACGCGGAAATCCGTGCAGTTTTCCACGTCATTAGTCAACGCAAAATCAGGAAATCCGTACAATCTGCCACGTCAGCAGGCCAGTGTGAATTGCGGAAATTTGCTGTTGCTTCTACTTCCTCTAGGGTTTAGGCCCTTTGGCCGTGATCTGAAGGTTGGCTCTGCTCTGAGTTGACACGTCAGTAGTTTGTGACACACACCTTCTAGAGGCCTTATCCAAGAGGGGGACGCCCATTTGTGAGTGTGGGCTGATTTTTGAACTTCATAAGTGTGCTACAGAGTGTGTGTTAGTAATGGGTGCAAGAGCTTACAACTTTAATGGAGAGTTTGCCTTCTCCCTTGCTCTATGTAGCGCGATGATTTGCTCTCGTGCATCTCTCTCTCTCTCTCTCCTTTGTATATGGTAATGCAGTTGGGCTTCTTAGATGACCATGTATAGTTCTGGGGGTTTTATGCGCGTTTACCAAGGCTAGAGCCTTCTGTACAAGAACCGGATTAGCTAATTGCTAATCCCCTTCAGGTACGCACGGTTCCATTGCGAAGGAATGCGAAAACAAAGAGTTTTCTCACATGAAAACTTGTCCAATTCACAAGGGAACTGTCCCATTGCATGCTGGAGCTTCTCAGACACGCGTAGACGTGTTTGCTCCACTCAAAAATGAAGCGAAACACAGCTTGCTGTGTTTTTTTGCAAGTTTAGGTTTCGCACCTAAACTGCAAGGTAACGCCAGGGGAGCCTCGGAAAAGTCTTAGGTGCTTGTAGAGAGTTTTCCTGTGAGGAATCTCGTCCAATTCAAAGGGCAAGTGACCCTACAAGTGCGAGAGCTCGAGGACTACCCACAAGAGTGATTGGCATGCAAATCAGAGTGCAAAACAGAGCATTACAGCTTGCTGTAATTTTTTGTAGGTTTAGTGTTTTGGCCAGTTTTGATGCCCACAGGTCTCAGGAGCTTCAGGGAAGCTAGGGAATGACCAAACAGGTGTTTCGGTGAAAATTGGAAACCAAAAACAGAGATTTCAGCGTGCTGTAATTTCTCGCTAGGTTTTGTAAAGTGCTCCAAAGTGCGTGGAAAGTCATTGATTACTTGGGATTTTGTCCGTGGAGACTTCTACTGTGGTTATGTTGCCAAAATCGCTTTAGAGTAGGGGAATTTCAGCCCGATAAAAGTGGGACAACTTGTAGAAGTCTACAAGTTTTTCTCAAGTGTAATAAGAATAAAGAAATACCGAAAGGGGCGCCAATCTTTGGGGCCAACAGGGTGTCGTTTGCTTGGGAGCACTCTAGCTACCAAGCCGTGGTTTGTTTGAAGTGTTGAATTCCAGTCACAGGCTTATTTGTGAAGTTCCTTTGTGTCGTAAAGTTAAAGAGTGTAAAGATTCGGGTAAAAGCTAAAGTCTACCGCCTTACGGGCCCTTTTCATGGTTCCGTCGTCGAGATAGAATCAATTTTTCCCCAAGTAGTTAGCCTTCGTTGGTTTGCGGCGAAGACACAAAGCACAAGAACTTCGAATTGCACTATGACCGACTGGACAAATGACGCCAGGGAAGAGGGTTCCTCTTTGCAGTACAGACAGGTTGTACCTCCAATGTTCGAGGTTGGCAAGAGTTCATGGCCACCATTGTCTGTGTCTTTTGTTGATGTGAATGCTCCACAAGTTCAAGGGTTTATGACTGGGCAGCTAGACGAGGATGCGTTCAGGACACAGTTGATCAATGTGTTTTGTCGGTTGGTGTAGAATCCTAGGTTTATGGAATTTCTGCAAGTGCCACTAGTGTCACAACAGACAAGGCAACTTTCTCGTGGAGGAGAGCCCGTTGAGGCTCAAGCCCAGGTCCCTTATGCGTCCCAATAGGGCATGGAGCACTTGCATGTTGTGGAGTCAGCTGGGGCTCCAAGGCAACTTTTTAATGTCCATGAACATGTGCTAGGAGGCCAATTCCACAAGCCTTACCAGCTCAGCCAGCCACCTTTCGGAGTCCAAATGTTAATTTAAATGGATAGGGAACTAATTTCCAGGCTATGCGTCAGGTTTTTTCACCACCCACGGTGCATCCGAGGTATTTCGGGGGTGGATTAGTGTTTGAGAGCATGGCTGGTTATGCGCCTGGAAACCAGCAGTACATGCCATGAACAGTCTTTGGGGGTATGCAGGGCATGATGCCAAACCCCATGTATGGTAACATTGGCATCCACCAAGGGTTTCAATGCAATAGAAGTGTACATCGTTTGACAAAAGTATGAAGGTCTCATTAAGTCATTTGTACACATGTTTGACAGTTTTTCTTGTGGATACGTGCGATGGAAAAAGGGTGATTACCACACTAAATCATCTATGACATGTACAGTCACCAAATGTATTGTGGTGTTACCTTGAAGCTTTTGGTTTACAACCCACGTATTCCCCAACTCAAGTCACTTTAGTAGAGCTGTCACCAGCGTGTGACTACTATCTATCCTTTTTGTTGATTTCTTTCTTATAATCTATTTACTTTCACTTTTTGGAAACACTAACTGCCCAGCATTGCATAGCTAGTGTGGAACTGTCCAGAGGGAGTCCATGCCTGAGGGCAAGAGAGCACTAAAGTTGGACAAGGACTATGGTTAGCCAAGTGGGGTCATTGACTAGCCAAACTGGAATCCTTTGTTACAGAGGCTACATTTCAGTTCTGGGTGTGGCTGCAGTGTACAAAGAGGGTCAGATGACCTAGAAAGATACAATGGCAGCATCTCCTAAAATTTAGGGAACTGCTATTTTGGGACCTGAAAAGTCATTACCTCCGGAATGACAAGGGGAACATTTTCTTACTCTGCCGTGAAGTCAACTGGGCAACCGGTTGGGAGATTTTTAGGCGGCAACCTCGAAACGGGAAAATGCTTGTAAATGCGCCAAGTGGCACATTCTGGTGTACTGGCGCTGAATTTTAAGCTGGGAGAGGCTCATTTTCAGATTTTGTGACAGGTTAAGAGCTGTGGAGTGCTTGCTTTCCCTCCTATGTACAATGCGGTGCTAGGAGTGATGCCCTGCACGCTACGCACTGCCCTCTCTCTCCTCTATGGCAGTATGTTATGCCCCACTAGTGGGCTTTTCATTTGATCAATGTACAGTTGTGTGGGTTCATGCGCGATTGCCGAGGCAAGAGCCTCTTGCACAGGTACTGGATTAGCTAGCGGCTAATCCCCCGCAGGTACAGGTGAATTCGGAGAGGTTTCACGCCAGAAATCTCGTCCGATTCAAAGGGCAAGTAGCCCTACAGGTGCGGGAGCTCGAGGACTTGCTACGGATGCGACCGGCACGCGAAACGGAGCCCGAAACAGTAAATTACAGCCTGCTGTGTATTTTTGCAGGTTTAGGGTTATGGCCCTAAACTGTCCCTAATACCCCCAGGAGGTTCGGGGACGCGAGGGGACCGCTGTACAGGTGATCTGGCGCATTTTCGGGGCTGAAAACAGAGAATTCAGCGTGCTGCAGATTCTCGCCAGGTTTTGCAAAGTGCCCATATGCGTCAGGAAAGTCATTCAATGCGTGGGAATATTGACTGTGAAGGGTCCTAGTACAGTTATATTGCCGAAATCGGGCCGGAACAGTTGAAATTGAGCCAAGTTTGTGCGGGGCAGCTTGTAGGGAACCACAACGTTTATTCCCTCTTTTGAATAATAAAGAAATACCGAAAGGGGCGCTTAAGTTAGGGGCCAATTTGGTGTCGGTCTACTCATACAGGTGCAATCTAGCGGCCTGTATCCCTCTCCCCTTTGTTGTGTCTTGAAAGTACAGGTAGAATAGACGACTAATAATGGGTGAAAGCTAAATCAAGGTTTGAAGTAAAGTCTACCGTCCTTTTTGGATTGTACAGGCCGGTTTTATGGTTCCATCGCCGGGATTAAATCACTTTTTCCCATAGAAGTGAGCCTTGGTCAGTTTGGGCTTGAAGACACAGGGGATCATAGACGAGACATAGGGAATTGCAATTATGGCTGACAGACCATATGATGTGACTAAAGAGGTTTCCTCTTCACCTGTCAACAGACACATGAAGTGGGTGAGTCTTCAAGACCACCACAGACGGATGATGATATATTCAGGACCCAGTTGGCTACTGCTGTGGCTATGTTCACACAAGTAATGCAGAATCCGAGGTTTTTGGCCTTTCTGCAACCTCCTCTTCCGTCTCAGCAAGTTGGGTCACTGGATCATATTCAAAAGCCTGTTAAGGCTCGAGCACAGGTAATTCATACTGCACAGTCAATGGAAACACCTGTACACTTGACGGAGAACATGTAGTCTCCACAACCTGTGCCTAAGGTGCAAGAACAGGTGGCTGAGATGCGAGTCTGTCAAGCTGTACCAGTTCAGCCCGCCACCTTTCAGCAGCCTATAGCTGGTTCTAATGGGCAGGGAAGCAACCTACAGGCTATGCAACAGGTCTTCCCACCACCTTCAGTACACCCTGGCTATTTTGGAGGTGGATCGGTATTCCAGAGCATGGCTGGTCATGCACCTGGAAATCAGTTTTACACGCCAGGAATAGTGTTCGGGGGTGCTCAAACAATGATGCCTAACCCCATGTATGGTGTCACGGGCATGCTACCAGGGTTTCAAAGCACTCGGGGCCAATTTGGGATGCCACAGACAAATTTTGGTATGGCTGGAATTACAAATCAGCAGCCAAATAGGGCATTTCCAGGTCAACTTAATTACGGTCAGGGAACACAAATGAACCCTAACAGTGTTCCCATGTTTCAGTCACTTCCATACGACAATTTAACGCCGCTGGAGAGGCCAACTCCGTACAAAGAAGGTGGCAAAGGTGTGACTTTCACGACCTTTACAGGGTTTGATGACAGGAAGAAGGCTCTCTCATTCCTCCAGCAGTTTGACAAGGCCTATGCAGGGGGAAACTTTACAGAGGCTTCAAAGGTCCGCAAGGCAGCCACTTTCTTGACAGGGAATGCGGGACAATGGTGGACAACTTTATTGCTTCAAGGGCAAGCTCCGTCCACATGGATTTACTTCAAGCAGATTTTTGCAGCAGCATGGTTATCTGATGACTTTGAAGCAGATGTCATGACAGAATGGCACCAGCTTAATGGTGCCACTTGCAAGAATTTGGATGATTACAATCGGAAGTTTTGGAAAGCTCTACTTCCAGTAACTTCCTATAGGTTTGTGCCATTGACAGAACAGATTGAAAAATACTGTTGTGGCCTACCCAAAGGATTGAGAAAGTACTGCACGAAGACCAAAGTCACTACTTTGACGTAGCTCATCGAGGTAGCAAACACTGGCAATGGTTTGCTCAAGGGAGAAGATTGTGAATTCAATACTGGCGTCAAGGAAGGCTCAGCCAAGAAAAATTCAGCGAAGAAGTATGTTTCTAAGGAGGTTCCTAAAGTGACTCAGGAGCCAGCCAACGCAGGGAAAGACATAGCTACGGCTGAATCAGAAAAGGGACTAGCGAAGAAATAGAAAAGACGTTTTCCTCGCAAGTCGGAAGAGCAAAAGAAGGTCCTGTGGTCAGAGAACAAATGCTTTATTTGTGAGCAGCCTGGCCACATTGCTTACAACTGTCCTACAAAGAAAAGGCCAGCTGATTCTGAGGACAAGGAAGACAAGAAAGGAAAGAAGCCCATGGCTGGTCTAGTGCCAGATATGGTGGGCAACAAGCCAAATTCAGATGCAAGTGAGCTTTGCAGAGCATGGGGAAAGGTCAGGGATCAAACAATGCTTATCTTCTTTGATCCAGGTGCCAAAGCCAACTTCATTTCCCCAGAATTGGCTTCAAAGTTGGGAATCAGACCTGAAGAGATGGGGTATACAGCAGAGGCAGGTTTGGCATGTGTCACCATGAGGTGTATTTTTCCTGTTGCCTTTCGTAAATAAGTATTAGATATATTTATTTTATTTTTACTTGTTTGTCCCAAAACCCTTGAAAAGGTGCAAGTGGACATTGCATGGCCAGTGTGAAACGGCTGCAGCCAAATGGGTTTCTCACATCGGGGATCTAGGTCGGTCAGACAGGGACTGCCCGGGCCAGTTAGCACTGAATTCTGATGAGTATGGAAGCTCGTGTGCGCCAAACTGGAATTTGGGCCACTCGTCAAGTCACTGCAACTTTATAAGTTGAAAGGGGCCAGTAAATTAACCCACATTGTAGATGTTGGTCAAATGGTAGTCTTCAATGATGGTCAGGAGACCGATAGGGACGCCATGGAAGCATCTCCTAAAATTTAGGGAACTGCTATTTTTGACCGGAAAATGTGTTCGCGTCATTAGCTCTGGAATGACAAGGGGAACATTTTATTGCTCTGCTGCCAAGTCAACTGACGCACCAGTTGAGATATTTTTAGCAGGGAAAGCCCAAACTCGGAAACTGGGCGACGTGTCAGCCTGTGAGTGATTCTGCCACTCTGGGAGGCAAAAACGAGCTGCATATCAACAAAGGGGGCGCCATTTTCAGCCTCAAGTGGATTGTAGTAGGTACAGAAGCTATGGAATGCTTACCTTGCCCTCTATGCACATTATGGTGACGGGAGTGATGCCCCGCACGCTACATACTGCTCTCTTTCTCCCCTACGTACAGTATGTTATGCCCCACTAGTGGGCTTCTCATTTGACCTATGTACAGCTGTGGGGAAATATGCTTTCGTGCCGAGGCAAGAGCCTCTTTGCACAGGAACCGGTGTAGCTGGCTTGTGCACCAAAGCAGGTACACGAGAGGGTGATAACCTCTCGATTGCGCAGTAAATTCAGCATTGTACGCTTGCTGTTTTTACTCTATTTTGGGGCTGTTTTGAGCCCAAAATGTTTCCAGAATCAAGGGGCACTTAGCCCAAGGTGCAGGGAACAGTGCAGGGACAGTCGTGTGCCCAAATCAGGTCAAAAACAGGGCTGAACCAGAAATTACAGCGACCTGCAATTTACTGTTTTGTGCTCCCGACTGAGGGAATATGTCCGTGGAACAGGGGGCCTACCTTAGAAACTGATTCGGATTGATTTCGGTACTGTTATGTTGCCGAAATTTTGCCGAATCTGGAGCGTACTAGCTGGATGCAGGTGTTGTCTTCCATGGGCTCTTTTTGTAATTCTCTCTAAATTAAAGAAATACCGAAAGGGGCGCCAGTCTTTGGGGCCTACAGGGTGTCGGTCTCGTGTGCGCAGTGACATTCTAGTTGCTGGACGCAACTGTGTTCTCTTCCCTTCTCAGTGCTCTGTGTAAAGTTTACAGGTAATTGAAATAGTACCGCCCTCTACGTTGTACGGGCCGGTTATATGGTTCCATCGACGGGATAGTCACTTTTTCTTCAAAAAGTGCAGCGTTGATTGTTGTGGGTGAAAGCAACACAGAGCTTGTCGATATGGCAGAGAAGAGAGACCAAGTACCTGAAGAGGATCTTCCTCACATGGCACAGAGAAAATTCCTTCAACTCTTCAAGAAGAGGACAGGTTGTTTAGAACTCAACTGCGTTGTTGCATGGACATGTTTCAGCAGTTGGCTAACAACCCAAGGATGCAGGAATTCTTACAGGCTCCGACACAGGGTTTTCAGCCTCCTACACAGGGCATGACTGAGCCGTTGCAGGAAAAGGAGATTTCCAATGCGCAGAGGACTCATGATGCTCGAGGGAAAGCCCATGTGGTTGAGCAACTAGCGGTGTCCAATGATCCAAAGCAACTTGCTTTAGCTGGACAGGAACCGTTTGTGAATGGTCAAGGGAGCAATGAACAGGCTATGCGTCAGACCCTTCCATTACCTAATACTTATCCTGGTTATTTTGGAGGTGGTTCAGTGTTTCAAGCTATGGCTGGACCTTCCACAGGTTATATGCCAGGGAATGTGTTCGGGACAATGCAAACAGGCATGGGTAACCCTATGTACGCGAACATGGGTGTCCAACCAGGTTTTCAGGGTGCCTATGGCCAGTTTCGAGTGCCTGGAACACAATTTGGTATGGCTGGTTTTTCGCAGCCATACGTACAAAATGTAGATATGAGGGAAAACAATTGATGTGAGTGCTGGAATGAACACTCATGGAGCACCACTGTTACAAGCACCTGTTTATGATAATGTGGCTCCTTTGAGTCAGCCTAAGGATTACAAGGAAGGTGGGCAGGGAGTGAAGTTTGAAACTTTCAGAGGAACTGAGGACCAATTAAAGGCTTTGACCTTCATACAACAGTTCGATGCAGCTTATGCTGGAGGCAACTTCACGGAATCTTCAAAGATACGCAAGGCTGCCACTTTCTTGAAAGGGAATGCGCTTCAATGGTGGACCGCATTGTTGAACCAAGGTCAAGCCCCAACAACGTGGGTCCAATTCAAACAACTTTTTGCGCCTGCATGGTTGACAAACACTTTTGAAGTGGATGTGATGACGGAATGGCACGAGTTGAATGCTAAACAGTGTGCGGATCTAGAAGAGTACAATAAACGGTTCTGGGCCGCACTGTTGCCATTCACCTCTTACAGGTTTGTGCCTTTGTCAGAACAAATTGAGAAGTATTGTTGCGGATTGCCCAAGAAAATCAGGGACTACTGCACAAAGACTACTGTCATGAATATGTTTCAATTGATAGAGAATGCAAGAGTGGCCAACAATCTGTCGAAGGGAGATTCCGATGGATTTAATAGCCACAAGAAAGGGGCCTAGGGCAAACAGTTTTCAGCCAAGGGCAATGTTGCAGCAAAGCCTTCTGAGTCTCCTGCAAAGAAGCCCTCCACTGAAGAAGCTGATACGTCCAAGAAGTAGTCTAAATCTTCTTCGGAACGAGGACAAGGACAAAAAAGGCATTTTTCTGGCAAAACTTTTCAAGAAAGGAAAGCTCTTAGGGAGGCCAAGAAATGCTACATTTGTGAACAGGAAGGACACTTTGCAAATGAGTGCCCACAGAAGAAGTCACAGGATAAGGATGACAAGTCAGACCATAAAGGGAAGAAACCAAAGCCGAGTCCAGGACTTGTTCCAGATTTGGTTGGAGATCAGCCAAACACAGATGCCACGGAGCTGTGCAGAGCTTGGGGCAAAGTTAGAGACCAGACAGTGCTTGTTTTCTTTGATCCAGGAGCCCGTGCAAATTTCATATCACCAGAATTGGCATCAAAGTTGGGCATTCGTGCAGAGGAGATGGGTATGACAGGCGAAGCAGGTTTGGCATGCCTAGGACATTAAGAGCCTGTTACTCCCATTCTGGGAAAGCTTCCTCTACACATTCAGAGCTATGTGGATGCGGAAGAATTTCATATTATGCCGCTTGAGGGCTGTGATGTGTTATTGGGTATCCCATGGTGTTACAGGTTGCATGCTATGGTGGATACTTACAACAAAAAGATTACTCTTGTACATAGAGGAAAGACTCATGTCCTTGATGTAAAGCTTAAAGGCGAGTCTGTTCCAGTTGTTTTTGCTTCTGCTATTTCATCTGTAATAAAGAATCATCTTTCTGCGTACTTGATCTTTGCAAAAGAAGTACCTCAAGTTGTATCTAATTTGTCTACCTTAGATAAAGATAGGTCAACTTTTTTGGGTGGTTTCAGTGATTGTTTTTCGGACTCTTTGCCAGGGGAGTTACCTCCTGAGAGACCTGAGGATCATACTATAGATCTTGTGCCAGGTTCTAGTCCACCGAATAGACCACCATACAGGGTTAGTGCAGCCCAGCAGAAAGAGATTATGGGTCAGGTCAACGAGCTTTTAGAAAAGGGGCCGATTCAGCCCAGTTCATCCCCTTTTTGTTCGCCTGTACTCTTAGTGCAGAAGAAGGATGGTTCATGGCGCATGTGCATTGACTATCGCGCCTTGAATAAGAATACCATCAAGAACAGGTTCCCCATACCGAGGATAGATGACATTCTTGATCGGCTTGAGGCAGCGTCATTGTTTACAAGAATAGACCTAAAGAGCGGGTATCATCAGATACGCATTAGACCAGAAGATGTCCATAAGACTGCGTTCAGGACAACATTTGGTCTCTATGAGTTTCTCGTCATGCCATTTGGTCTCACAAATGCTCCTGCCACATTTAATACAATGATGGACAGAATTTTTAGACCACATAGAAACTTCGTGGGTTCCTTCTTTGATGACATGATTGTCTACTCAAAGTCTGAAGAGGAGCATAGGGATCACTTGACCGTAGTTTTCAATGACCTACGCAAGAATAGGCTACTCATTAATGCGAAGAAAAGTGAGTTCTTTTTGCAAGAGATTCACTTCCTTGGGCACATTGTTTCAAAGGATGGGGTACGCATGGATCTCCCTAAAGTGGAAGCAATTAGGTCATGGCCAGACTTGAAGTCCGTACATGACATTCGAAGCTTTCTAGGCTTATGTTCCTATTACAGGAGGTTCATCCGAAATTTTGTTGAGATTGCTTCTCCACTCCATGCACTGCAAGGAAAAGGAGTTACTTTCAAGTGGACAGCCAAGGAAATTTTAGCGTTCAAACACTTGAAAGAGAAGCTGACTTCAGATCCGGTAATTATTTTGCGAGATCTTTCTAAACCTTTTGTGGTTCAATGTGATGCGTGTGGCCATAGTCTTGGTGCAGTTCTAATGCAGAATGGCCGAGTAGTCGCATATGAGAGCAGAATTCTTTTGAAGACTGAAAGGAACTTGCAAGTCTATGAGAAAGAATTGCTGGCAGTAATTCATGCTCTCACTAGTTGGAAACACTATTTGCTAGGGGCTGATTTTGTTGTCCAAACGGATCATCAAACCTTGCGATATTTTCTTACACAGACGAAGTTGTCTGAGAAGCACATGCGATGGGCAAACATCTTGTCAATGTTCCATTTTCAGATTGTGCATGTGCAAGGGAAAAAGAACGTGGTGGCTGATGCGTTGTCAGGAAAGCCCCAAATTTCAGCAGTGTCAATTCCGTACCATTGTGAACTAGACGAAATGAAGACACAATATGCTGAAGATTCAGATTTTGCAAGGATCTATGACCAGCTTGTTGATGGGCAACATCATGAGCACTATATGCTTAAGAATGACTTTCTCATGATGCATGGAAAGTTATGCGTTACTAAACAGTTACGGCCAAAGATTTTGATGGAAAGTCATGCTCCACCTTATGCTGGGCATCGTGGAATTGATGCGACAGTGAAAGGGGTTGAGGCATTTTTCTATTGGCCAGCTTTGCGTCAAGATGTTGACACATTTGTAAGATCATGCTTAGTATGCCAAAAAGTCAAATTTGACAGACAAAAGCAACCGGGATTGTTGCAGCCATTGCCGATCCCTGATAGGCCATGGGAAAGTATAGCAATGGACTTTATCTTTGATCTTCCAAGGACGCAAACAGGAAATGATGGGATTTGGACTATCATTTGTAGGTTCAGTAAGCAGGCCCATTTCATTCCTGTTAGGAAGAAGATAAAGCCAGAACACATGGTCAAGATATTCATGAGCAATATCTTTAAATATCATGGGATGCCTCAATCAATTGTTAGTGACAGGGATCCACGTATGACGAGTCTTTTCTGGAAGGCATTGTTTGAGAACATGGGCACTACGCTCAAGTTCTCTTCTTCGTTTCATCCGCAAACTGATGGACAGTCAGAAGAGGCAAATTCTATTGTCTTGGACCTGCTCAAATGTTATGTCTCAGAGCACAAGGCAACTTGGGAACACCATCTCCCATTGGTTGAATATGCTTACAATAACACTGTGCATACGTCAACAGGTAAGGCACCATTTGAGATAGTGGAAGGAGGAAAGAAAGTCCCGTCCATTTTGCAGACTAAGGACAAGATATTTGAGGCAGACAAGTATGTGTAAGATATGGATGAAACATAGAGGAAGATAAAGATTGCTCTTGAGAAGACTCAGGCTAAGCAAAAGAAAGCTACTGATCGTCACCGTCGTGAACTTGTATTTTCACTTGGTGATTGGGTACTTTTGCGCTTTGAAAAGGCCAGGTTAAGGAAAAGGAAAGGCAAGGAACGCTTGTTTCCTAAGCTCAGTATGCGATATTATGGTCCTTTTCAGATTTTAGAAAAGATCAGCGATGTAGCTTACAGGTTAAAGCTACCAGAAGGCTGGAAAATACATAATGCTTTTCATGTCAGCCTTCTAAGGCCCTTTGTTGGTGATGTGCCAAAGAATATGCTTGATGAGGAACAACCCGAAGTGGAAGAATTGGATGAAATCCTTGTTCCTGAACAGATATTGGCACATAAAGAAAGAAAGGTTAGAGGAAAAGTTGCAAGACGCTATTTGGTGAAGTTCAAAAACTATCCATCGTTGGATGCCAAATGGATGGAAGACTCTGAATTGGTTGATTCACCTCAGCTATTGCAATTGTATCTTGAAGCCTTTCAGATGGAACCCACAGTGACTTGATGCAGCCTTTTTGGAGCAAGGCAAGAGCATGGTTCATGATGCTCAAGAGAGTAGTTAAGCAATTGTATCTACTCTTTCCATACATAATTTAGCTAGAGAAGTTTGTGCTCAAGAGTACACTAGAAGACTTCTATGCTTGATATATGTGTCGTAGCCAGGTTGGTGGGATTGTTTAATCGTCCAACTCTACATTTCCGGAAGCATGTATATCTTGGATTCCCATCATAGAATATATGTGATATCAGGAGATATCCGCATGTATTATTGGCATGCAAGCGAGGTCGCTTGCAATATTTCAAGGGTGGGGTGTGTCACCAGGAGGTGTATTTTTCTTGTTGCCTTCCGTAAATATATATTAGATATATTTATTTTATTTTTACTTGTTTGTCCCAAAACCCTTGAAAAGGTGCAAGTGGACATTGCATGGCCAGTGTGAAACGGCTGCAGCCAAATGGGTTTCTCACATCGGGGATCTAGGTCGGTCAGACAGGGACTGCCCAGGCCAGTTAGCACTGAATTCTGATGAGTATGGAAGCTCGTGTGTGCCAAATTGGAATTTGGGCCACTCGTCAAGTCACTGCAACTTTATAAGTTGAAAGGGGCCAGTAAATTAACCCACATTGTAGATGTTGGTCAAATGGTAGTCTTCAATGATGGTCAGGAGACCGATAGGGACGCCATGGAAGCATCTCCTAAAATTTAGGGAACTGCTATTTTTGACCGGAAAATGTGTTCGCGTCATTAGCTCTGGAATGACAAGGGGAACATTTTATTGCTCTGCTGCCAAGTCAACTGACGCACCAGTTGAGATATTTTTAGCAGGGAAAGCCCAAACTCTGAAACTAGGCGACGTGTTAGCGTGTGAGCGATTCTGCCACTCTGGGAGGCAAAAACGAGCTGCATATCAACAAAGGGGGCACCATTTTCAGCCTCAGGTGGATTGTAGCAGGTACAGAAGCTATGGAATGCTTACCTTGCCCTCTATGCACAGTATGGTGACGGGAGTGATGCCCCGCACGCTACATACTGCTCTCTTTCTCCCCTACGTACAGTATGTTATGCCCCACTAGTGGGCTTCTCATTTGACCTATGTACAGCTGTGGGGAAATATGCTTTCGTGCCGAGGCAAGAGCCTCTTTGCACAGGAACCGGTGTAGTTGGCTTGTGCACCAAAGCAGGTACACGAGAGGGTGATAACCTCTCGATTGCGCAGTAAATTCAGCATTGTACGCTTGCTGTTTTTACTCTATTTTGGGGCTGTTTTGAGCCCAAAATGTTTCCAGAATCAAGGGGCACTTAGCCCAAGGTGCAGGGAACAGTGCAGGGACAGTCGTGTGCCCAAATCAGGTCAAAAACAGGGCTGAACCAGAAATTACAGCGACCTGCAATTTACTGTTTTGTGCTCCCGACTGAGGGAATATGTCCGTGGAACAGGGGGCCTACCTTAGAAACTGATTCGGATTGATTTTGGTACCGTTATGTTGCTGAAATTTTACCAAATCTGGAGCGTACTAGCTGGATGCAGGTGTTGTCTTCCATGGGCTCTTTTTGTAATTCTCTCTCTAAATTAAAGAAATACCGAAAGGGACGCCAGTCTTTAGGGCCTACAGGGTGTCAGTCTCTTGTGCGCAGTGACATTCTAGTCGCTGGACGCAACTGTGTTCTCTTCCCTTCTCAGTGCTCTGTGTAAAGTTTACAGGTAATTGAAATAGTACCGCCCTCTACGTTGTATGGGCCGGTTATAGCATGTCTTGGCCATACAGAGACTGTGACACCCATCATTGGAAAGTTGCGCCTACATATCCAGTCCTATGTAGATGCTGAAGAATTTTACATCATGCCACTGGACGGATGTGATGTATTGTTAGGTATTCCTTGGTTATTTCGTGTATAGGGAATCATGGATGCCTACAACAAAAAGATCACTGTACAGAGCAGGGGAAAGACTCACGTTCTGGATGTAAAGCTTAAAGGGGAGTCTATTCCCACTGTATCAGCTTCTGCTATTACTTCTGTAATGAAAAAGCATCTTTTTGCGTACTTGGTTTTTGCACGTGAAGTGTCAGATTGTGATGAATCAAATTTATCTGTGCTAGATAAAGAAAGGTCAATGTTTTTACAACAGTATAGTGACTGCTTTTCCGATTCATTACCGTCTCAATTACCGCCAGAGAGACCCGAGGACCATGCGATAGATTTGGTGCCAGGCAGTAGCCCACCAAATAAGCCTCCGTACAGGGTTAGTGCGGCTCAACAGAAAGAGATAATGGGCCAAGTACAGGAGCTGTTAGAAAAGGGGCTGATTCAGCCCAGTTCATCTCCATTCTGTTCTCTAGTATTGTTGGTGCAGAAAAAGGATGGCTCATGGCGTATGTGCATTGATAGGTTCCCTATACCTAGAATTGATGATATTATGGACAAATTAGAGGGAGCAGCTATGTTTAGCAGGATAGATCTAAAGAGTGGGTACCATCAGATCCGCATTAGATCAGAGGATGTGCACAAGACTGCTTTTAGAACGACGTTTGGCCTTTACGAATTTTTAGTGATGCCCTTTGGTCTCACAAATGCTCCTGCTACGTTCAATAGGATGATGGACATAATTTTCCGTCCACACCAGCAGTTTGTTGGTACATTCTTTGATGACATGATAGTCTACTCAAAGAATGAAGAGGAGCATAGGCATCACTTGGCCATTGTGTTCAAAGAGCTACGCAGTCATAGGTTGCTCATCAATGCAAAGAAAAGTGATTTTTTTCTCGAAGAGATTCATTTTCTCGGACACATTGTCTCAAAGGATGGTGTCAGAATGGACCTTGCAAAAGTTGAAGCGATCAAGTCATGGCCAGATTTGAAGACGGTGCACGATGTCCGAAGTTTCTTGGGACTATGCTCTTATTACAGAAGGTTTATCCGAAATTTCGCTGAGATTGCTTTACCTTTACATGCTCTTCAAAAGAAGGCAGTCACCTTTAGATGGACACAGAAAGAGATTTCAGCTTTTAATCTCTTAAAGGAAAAGATGACTTCAGATCCAGTCATTGTGTTGCCAGATCTTAGGAAGTCATTTGTGGTCTAGTGTGACGCCTGTGGTAGTAGCATTGGTGCAGTGCTAATGCAAGATGGCAGGGTAGTAGCCTATGAGAGCAGAATTTTGCAAGGGCCAGAGATGACCATGCAGGTCTATGACAAAGAGTTACTGGCTGTGATTCATGTGCTCTTAAGTTGGAAACACTACCTGCTAGGTGCAGATTTCATTGTCCAAACGGACTATCAGACCTTGCGATACTTCTTGACACAGACAAAGTTATCTGAGAAGCATATGCGATGGGCAAATATCTTGTCCATGTTCCATTTTCAGATTGTGCATGTGGAAGGCAAAAAGAACGTTGTGGCTGATGCCTTGTCAAGGAAGGCACAAATTTCAACTGTATCGATTCCTTATCATCATGCACTTGATGATATGAGGGAACAGTATGAAAATGATGAAGATTTTGCAAGGGTCTTCGAGCAGCTAATGGATGGACAACGTCATGAACACTATCTTCTTAAAGACGGGTTCATGATGATGCATGGCAGATTGTGTGTCACAAAGCCATTGCGACGCAAAGTTATAGAAGAGAGTCATGTCCCACCGTATGCAGGGCATCGTGGTATCGATGCTACAATTAAAGTTGGACAAGGACTATGGTTAGCCAAGTGGGGTCATTGACTAGCCAAACTGGAATCCTTTGTTACAGAGGCTACATTTCAGTTCTGGGTGTGGCTGCAGTGTACAAAGAGGGTCGGATGACCTAGAAAGATACAATGGCAACATCTCCTAAAATTTAGGGAACTACTATTTTGGGACCTGAAAAGTCATTACCTCCGGAATGACAAGGGGAACATTTTCTTACTCTGCCGTGAAGTCAACTGGGCAACCGGTTGGGAGATTTTTAGGCGGCAACCCCGAAACGGGAAAATGCTTGTAAATGCGCCAAGTGGCACATTCTGGTGTACTTTCCTCATGCAAGAGAAGGTGGCGCTGAATTTTAAGCTGGGAGAGGCTCATTTTCAGATATTTCACAGGTTAAGAGCTATGGAGTGCTTGCTTTCCCTCCTATGTACAGTGCGGTGCCAGGAGTGATGCCCTGCACGCTACGCACTGCCCTCTCTCTCCTCTATGGCAGTATGTTATGCCCCACTAGTGGGCTTTTCATTTGATCAATGTACAGTTGTGTGGGTTCATGCGCGATTGCCGAGGCAAGAGCCTCTTGCACAGGTACTGGATTAGCTAGCGGCTAATCCCCCGCAGGTACAGGTGAATTCGGAGAGGTTTCACGCCAGAAATCTCGTCCGATTCAAAGGGCAAGTAGCCCTACAGGTGCGGGAGCTCGAGGACTTGCTACGGATGCGACCGGCACGCGAAACGGAGCCCGAAACAGTAAATTACAGCCTGCTGTGTATTTTTGCAGGTTTAGGGTTATGGCCCTAAACTGTCCCTAATACCCCCAGGAGGTTCGGGGACGCGAGGGGACCGCTGTACAGGTGATCTGGCGCATTTTCGGGGCTGAAAACAGAGAATTCAGCGTGCTGCAGATTCTCGCCAGGTTTTGCAAAGTGCCCATATGCGTCGGGAAAGTCATTCAATGCGTGGGAATACTGACTGTGAAGGGTCCTAGTATAGTTATGCTGCCGAAATCGGGCCGGAACAGTTGAAATTGAGCCAAGTTTGTGCGGGGCAGCTTGTAGGGAACCACAACGTTTATTCCCTCTATGAAGAGGCCCTCTTAAAGAAAGTCCAAGATGAAAAAGGTAAATTGGCTGCTCAAAACCCTCCTTTGCCTATGGTCGGTGCTACTTCTAGTACTCCATGAGCCTCAACTTCAAATATCCCTACTACATCTAGTACTCCATGAGCCTCGACTCCAAATATCTCTTCCACCTGTCGTGCTCCAAATGTTATTGCTAGTGTGGAAGATAGCAATGCAGGAGATGCTACAGAAGCTAGCACTCAAGATGTGGATACTAGTCATGCTGCTCCTTCTATTATCACCACACAGGCAGCTCCTTCCCAATCCGAAGTGGGACAACTTGGAGTAGGTACGCATAAGAAGAGGGCTCGCACATCTGGGCACTCTTCTACATTGCATGATGTTTGGGCTCCTAGCTTGAAGAAGGCGGCGGAGATTGCTGAGGAGCGTTTTTTTTACCAATGCAACATTGCATTCCATGCTGCACGCACAGGGGCCTACAAAAGATTTGTGAATGCTGTCTCAATGGGTGCAGCTACGGGAGCGTCAACTACTCTTGCCGGATCTGAGGCACTTCGCACTAGCAGATTGACACGTCAAGTAGACATGGTTCATGAGCAATTGCAGGGTCATAGAGATTCTTGGGCAGTATATGGCTGCACTATCATATCGGATGGCTGGAAAGATGTGCGAAAGCATCGCTTACTCAACATCCTCGTCTCTTGTTGTACCGGCACAACATTTTTGAGAGCCATTGATTTGTCAGGAGCTGGCATACGAATCACCCGTATGTTTCTTATCCTTATTTCTTGTCTCTTGGAAATCAAAGCATAGACCATCATAGTTCAAAGTGAAGTGTTTCTTACAAGTTACAACTTACAAGATTCGAATCCCAAATGTGCAGGAGAGCTTATTTTTCAGCACATTCGAGATGCTATTGAGGAGGTTGGGCCACAACATGTGGTGCAAGTGGTGACAGACAATGCAAGCAATTGCAAGCTTATGGGAGAAATGGTCGAAGCTGCATATCCACACATAGTATGGAGTCCGTATGCAGCACACTCCATTGATCTTATGATGGAAGATATTGGTGCACTACCATGGGTGACTACACTAGTTGATAAAGCTCTACAGCTTATCAACTTTGTTCATCGAAAATCATTTGCTCTAGGGTTGTTCACTGCCCATTGCAAATGGGCTCTCAAGAAGCCGAGAAAGACCCGATTTTGCTACATCTTTATTGTCTTGTGCCGGTGAGCTTCTCAAAGGTTTCCTATTCTTTGAATGCCCATTTTTTAGACTTATGTGAAGCTCAAATATACATTGTTTTATGTACAGCTTGATGAAATGCAAAGATGACTTGCGTCGTATGGTGGTTGATGAAAGGTGGTTAAATTGGCCAGACTCCACCACTCCTGTTGCTGTGGCGATCCTTGATAGGGTGATTTGCAACAACACGTGTTGGAGGGAGATTGATTGCCTTCAAGCAGCTCTTCAGCCGATTGTTAGCGTTTTACGCTTATGTGATAGTGAGGGATCCACTCTCGGTCTCCTCTACGAGTTCATGACAAAGTTGAGGGTAGCCATACGTGATTGCACGTCATTGAGCTCAGACAGGTAAGGTTTTTGAAATATTTATCTTTCTTTCAAGTCTTAACTCTTATGGCATTACACATATCGTAGTTCACACGTGATTATGTGAACTTGTGACATGTAGAGTAAGCATCATGCTTGACATATTTGATGTACGATGGAATTGGTTTCGCCGTCCTATACGCTGTGTAGCCCACATGCTACATCCGGCTTGGAGAAGTGAGACTCAGAGATCCGATCGTGTGCTTTTGACCGGATGGAATGAATATGTGGAGAGAATCTATCGAAACAATGGTCATGCGTAAAATCGACTAAAAGAGGATCTTTTGGAGTATAGAGGTAAAGATCTCTAAAGTCTATACGCATTAGGTCTTAAAGCACAATCATAAAGAGCATATTCTAAAGTCTTTAGAGCTTGCAAATTGTGTCTTGATTCTTGTGAGAAATTATACATATAGGTGGTAGGGGAAATTTTTCTCGTGCAATTGCTAAAGATGTTGAAAACCAAGCACTTCCAGTTTCACGGTGGGAAAAATTTGGGGGTTTGACACCCATGTTGCAGTCTTTGGCTTTGCAGGTCCTCTCCCAAGAGGTGAGCTCATCCGGTGCGGAGAGGCTATGGAGCATAATGGGGGACCTACATACAAAAGATCGAAATAGGTGAGCTTCTCAATGAGAATTTAGCTTTGGTCATACGTTCATTGCAGTGACTAGTCTATGCATTTTGCCTAACTTGGGGTGTCTTAACTTTTCTGTAGGCTCAATACTCCCCAGCTTGATAGGTTGGCATTTGTTAATGCCAATCTTCGGGTATTGGAGAAGGCGGGTGGATTGGATAGTGCCGGCCCTGGCAGTTGGCTACCAAAGCAAGTGGATCATCGACAGATTGTAGTTGAGGCAGCCGACATCTCACATCTCCAGCCACATACACCTGAGGACGTTGTGTATGATTTCATCCGTGAGGACATGATGAGGTTCTCACGACAAACTCGTTTGACTACACGTTGCCGACGTGGGGAGTCCACGATTGCTACTACTAGTGCTCGTCTTGAGAGAGCTACTCGAGCACGTAGGCCTAGACGCAACGTTGCAGAGCTTACTTCTACTACTAGGCGACTTACTCGGACTCCTTCAGAGTGTGAGAGTGAAGAGGAGAGTCAATCAGATGGATCTCAGTAGTCTCTTTTTGAGTCTAGAGGAGCGACTCACTAGCGCTCAGATTTGCATATTTTGTCATGCTACTTTATCATTTTGTCATGGGACAGCTTTTTTTGTGTTTGCCGCATGGGCTTTGACACCATCACTCCAGTCTTGAGTCTTGACTCTTTACAGTCTTGTGCTATGTAGTGTGTCGAGTCTCGACAAGATCATGGTTTGGATTTCATCTTATTTACATGGAGAATTGACTTATGTTCTTGACATTCTATGTGCATTGTGTTCAAACTTCACTATCTAATCCATTGTTTTGTTTAGTTCTACTAGTAATGTTCGATGAATCAGAAATCTTGAGACTTGAATGTGCAAGTAGTTACTAGTCGTAACTTGTAACTTTGTAAGTTGTAATTTCTTGTCGCTTTGAGGTTTAAATTTTGCTCACTTTCAGTTTGTTTCAGTTTAAATTATGCAACGGTCTATATCTTGGAAAGTAGAGGTAATGTATTATGTCATCGATATTGATCACATTATCATATATGATGATATCTCCCTCTCTCAAGGATCTAGATTTGACACAAATGTGTGCAAATGTGTATTGCATTGTGCACACCTTTATGTATATATATAATACTATATATACCCAAAATTGGCGTTTCGGTCAAACGTTTCACCGAGGCTCCTCTCAAGGGTGAAACGTTTCGGGGTGAAACGCCCTGTTTCGAGTCTGAAACGTTTCGCGGTTACGTTGGTTGATAGTATTCTGCTGTATGACTTTACGAAACGGAATTCCTAAAATTGAATATGATTGATTTGTACTTTCTCATTTGACTTGTTTGAGTGCAAGAAATTTTGTCTCATAAATCTCTATAGACATGATCGCAATAAGGATTAGTTAATCCGGCATCGGGATGGATTTAGATGGGGTTACTAAATACGTTGCTCGCAGTCATGGTCTGAGATTTGAAATTAATTTTTCTGTGATTGATTTGTCATGTGATGTGATTGTCGTCTTTGTACAAGTGCTAGACGTGTCGTATTTAGTGTGTCGATACTTAGAGTTAGTGTCTACTGAGTTGGTTTATGGCCTTTGTTTGTTTTGCAGTCGTAATCGAAGGCGATTACAATTCTTTCAAGAGGGGGGTATGTCTCAAACTGATGATGTGGCATCACCCTACGGACAACCCTTGCTGACGTGGATAGATTGTACGGACAGGCTGACGCGGCAGAGTGCGTGCCACGTGGAAGCAATACGGAATTCCGCAGTTGCGCTGACATGTTGACGTGGCAAACAATACGGATTTCTGCAATTTCCGTTGCTGTTTTTTTTGGCAGATTTTTGACCGATTGCTTTTGGGACTGAATTGCTTTTGAATTGACAAGCTTTTGGGGCTCTGCTTTTAGCACCCCTTGTAATCTTTGTAAGTGACCCAAGGGTCTCACTTCTCATAGCATCTGGATGTAGAGTCTGAGAGCGAGCACCCGCGAGAAGTTGTACTTTGCTCAAAGATTAATATAAAAGAAATACCGAAAGGGGCGCTAGTCTTTGGGGCCAATCTATCTTGGCACAGAACTACGTTGGGCCGTGTCGACTCTCTCTTGAATTGTGAATTGCTCTTAAGTGTATCTCTATTGTGTCGCGACAGAATCTAGACTTGGGTTGTCCAAGTTTGTTATACCACCCTCCTTGAATTCCTTGGTCTTTTTGCCCTTGTCCTCGAGAAAATTATATTGGTTGGCTTTGTAAAAGTACTTCATCTTTGAGTAAAACATATGGTCATCGGAGTCCGAACTCTCAGAAGAGGATGAATCCTTGTCAAAACTGTCAGAAAAATGTCGAGATCTGCGGTATGGTCTGCTTTTCTTGGTCTTCTTCTTCTTCTTTCCAAATTTCTGGTTCTTTCTTCATTTCTTGCCCTTTCTGTCCTCAACACTCGAATTAGAAGAGGAAGAGCTATCTGAACCGTCAGAGGAAGATGAGGACGAACTAGACAATCCTTCGAAGCGCACATGCTTCTTCTGTTTTCTTGTATTCGCAAAAGAAGATTGACGGCCCAAATATGTTAAGAGTTACACCATTCTGCTGCTTCACAGGTCTAGGGCATGCATGTATGGCTAGCATGCCTCTGGGCTGGCCACCCTTCGCATATGCATATAGGCTGCATTGCCCGGCCGCCCACTTCTGGGCCGGCTGCATGCCCGGCTACTTCACAGGTCTAGGGCATGCATGTACGGCTAGCATGCCTTCGGGCTGGCCACCCTTTATGCATATAGGCTGCATTGCCGGCCGCCTTTCTTTGTCCAGGTGCCCATGGGATCTCCCTATATCCTTTTTTATGCTGGGTCGTGGAGCTTTCTCTTGCACTGCTCGACCTCCCCTTGGGCATCTATATATGTGAGGCTAGGGGGGGTACCCACATACACATACGATTGGCATTGTACTGATCTCATGTTCTGGTAGTCAAGGGGGATTGATCGCCCCCTCTTCCCCTACAACAACGTTTGTGCTCTCTCTCTCTCTCTCTCTCTCTCTCTCTCTCTCTCTCTCTCTCTCTCTCTCTCTCTCTCTCGCTCTCTCTCTCTCTCTCTCTCTCTCTTTTCCGCACGCGCGCACTGACATGGTATCAGAGCCAAGCTCTCCATGATCTGGGTGCTTCCCGCATGAGGTCCTCCCTCCCAAGATCAGTTCGTGGAATGCTAGAGTTATCTTAGCATATGTATATCCACAAGGCCTTGCAATGTTTTAATATGCAGGGATTGCACAAATGCTGATGCAATGGTACTAGATACCGAGATGCTGATGGGATCTTAGGGTAGATGCTTGGATTTGCGAGGCTAAGGGCTGAAAATGCAAAGTTCTAGGGATTCTGGATAAAATTTGCCACTGCGACGAGGCTATGGGCTGATCTACTGGCTGAATCTGAAACGTTAGCTGATCTGCTACGATGGGCTGAATTCTGAAAATGCTAATGCTGAGGCTGGATTTGCGACGGAGCGGCGAGGCTATGGCTGAAAACTGAAAACGGTGATGCTGATGGGTTGATCTAGTGCAAAAACGCTAGAGAGACTGAGGTATTGCAGATATTCACTTGTTGTCGAGAAGCGACCCCTAGGGTCACTTATATATGGGGTAAAAGCTAAGTAGGGCAATGGCACTAAAAGACCCCACGATTTTTGATGCAGGTGCTTGGTACTGATGGTAGTGGATACTGATGCTTGGTGATGATGGAAAACGCTGGAGTGCAGAAGTGCTACTGGTACTACAAGGTATTGACTTGTGGGTCCTTGCCTTAAGAGGTGACCCCCTAGGTTCACGTATATACGAAGGAAAAGGTGGGTCGAGCAACGCTCTTTGGAACCCCCACAACCTTGAGAAAATGGGCTGAAATGTCACTTATTATTGCATGACTTAAGGGACTGTTCACATGCTTGACTTAAGTGACAATTCATACGTCTATGTGTCGAACTAACTATATTGTGCAAGAGGGGGTATGCAACTATGACCTGCCTAAACATGCACGTCTTGCTAGAGGCTCACAAAGTGCCAAGCTAGGTCCTATGCTAAACTAAGACTGATGCTAGACTATAGCAGAAGCTTGTCCACGTGGCGCAAGTGCAGTGCGCACGTAACAGGGCGCCCTTTTGTTGGTCGAAAACAGCGTACAAACAACGATCTTTCTCTTTTCTCTCTAGAATTGGTGCCAGCCCCCCCCCCCCCCCCCCCCCCTCCTCTCTCTCTCTCTCTCTCTCTCTCTCTCTCTCTCTCTCTCTCGCTATTTCAGCGGCCTCGCCACTTGCTATTGCTTGCAGAGAAAAGCACATACCCCTTTGCTATTCTTGCCACCGTCCAGGGCCTATGAAAGCAACAGGGCACCCCCTACTTCAGTTGGTTGAGCCAATGCTACAACAAGCAACAAGGAGACTTTACCACGACATAATTACAAGTGAACGCTACAAGTTGGCTTACGGAGGTTGCTTTCCGTGCTAGGAGCGATAGGCATTAAGATCTATGCTTCTTTGCCCTTGTGTTTTGTGCTTTTTGCAGGTACTCTGTCTCTGAGGAGCAAGGAGGTTTCGGCCTATGCTCGGGAAATACGGGATGGTTTGCAAAGCTTCTATGCTCTGTGCACAAACCAAAAGGAGTCTAAGTTGAGAATTGGTCTCTCAGGTTTCCTAACGGGAAGGAAACGACCATCGAGTTTGAGATCTAGAACGGAGGGGTTTACTCTGGTTCTTGTGCTTGTAAAAAGATTCTTCTCGTAATAAAGATTCTCTTTAAGGGGGGAAGGTTGGGGATTAGCCCATCTTCTGGTTCCCAACACTGTGTCGATCTTCTCCCTTCTCTCCCTCTGTCAAGTTCTATTTATTTTTCAGCTAATCAAATTTTTGTGTGCATTCTTGTTTGTGACACTGGCTTTGACCCTGATGCATCGCTAGCAAAGGTCAAAGATCCCATGAGATGTCGCAACATACATTTGGGTGCATAAGATCGTTGCCCTCACTTGTAGGATATCCTAATGATCTCTAAACATGCCTAGCCAAACATCCCTCCCATGTGCCTTGGCCTTCCTCTTCCATAAGCACCATGCATCCTAGTGCCCTAAGGTCGACAAGCGGCTATTCCCATGCCATATGGTTCATAAGCACTACCACTGGCACTCTATGGCCCATACGCATCAAAAATTGCATCAATGACCCAAAAGCACTCTTGGATGCCATGTCTTAAAAAGTTGGACCCTTGCTCAAAAAGTCAGGAAAAGGTAATATCTCATGTTGCATGCATGGCAAATTCCTCACGTTCAACAAACGTTGTTGCACTTATTTATAAATCTCCCGTTGAAGCTACCTTTGACTAATTGGAGGATTGACTTCATCTTGGCCTTTGACTTTGGGTTGACCGATCCCTTCCATTGTCGAAAAACTCCAAAATGATGCGAAACAAGGAATTATGGTCACCATTGTTTGTGCCTTTTGTTGATGTGAATGCTCCACAAGGTCAAGGGTTTATGATTGGGCAACTAGACGAGGATGCGTTGAGGACGTAGTTGGTTGCTGTTGTGAATGAGTTTTCTCGTTTGGTGCAGAATCCTAGGTTTATGGAATTTTTGCAAGCGTCACCAATGTCATAGCAGATGTAAGGTGCAGCGGAATGAATGTTGAACTTTGCTCAAGATGAGTGCTCCGACTTGTGCTCAAGGTTCCTTTTGCTTAGGGAAGGGATAGCCTTCCGTCCTTCAGTGAGAGAGTGCAAGTGATCACAAACAAAGTGGATGAACACTGTGAATGGAAGTGCATGAGACTGAGAGATAGAGAGAGAAGAGAATACGACACCAGAGATGTTGTCAAACCCTCCTCCAAGGGCCCCACTCTCAATGGCGAGAGCGGTCTACTATTGATTGCACAAATCTCTACAATGCTTTGGACTTGCCGACGGTGTCGACGACGAGACGGGCTGAAATCTGAAAATGCTAAGGGCTGAAATCTGCAAATCTTTATCTGTTGAATTTTGACTCTATGTCGATGCCGATGGCGATGACGACGATGCAACGACGACTCGCTGAAAACGCAGATGCTGAAATCTGCGTTTTCCGGGCTGATCTGCAAACTTCGCGGGATCTGACCGTGCGGCGAGGTTCTACTGCAGGAAGGTGAGGTCTGCGAGGTTCGGGACTTGTTCTGCTGTGTCTAAGCGCTGAAAATTGAAAACGCTGGCGCTTGTGTTGGTTCCGTCGCGGTAGATCTGCAAAACGCTAGACTGCCAGGCGGATGCAAAAACGCTAAAGCTGAAAACTGATCTTGCGGGAAAAACTGCTAATGCTAGGTCTGATATGCTGTCATGCTGTGGAATTTGCTAACGCTAGGGCTGATCTGCAATGCAAAAACACTGGCTGATCTGGGTTCTTGTCCAAAAATGCTAGCCCATCTGCAGTGATGCAAAAACGCTAGAGAATCTTGGGGTCCTGCTGAGAAGCTCCCCGTTGAGCAAGTGCTCCTGCTGCCTCTTTTGCCAGAAAGTGCTAGCGCTAGGTTTCTACTTATACAAACTTAGTAAATTTGCTCTACCTACTTTCCAACGACTTAAAAATAATAAGTGAAAAATGTCAAAAATAGGGAAAATAGGTCTATGCACTGTAAAAATGCTACTGATGGGATCTGACTGGAATCTGATGGTCATGTTGTATGCAACCAGAGGATATGCATCTAATCTAAGTGTCTGGACATGCACGGTCTGCGAACAGACTCACAAAAGTGCCAGATCACTTCCTATTCTAGACTGACTTGACTGAACTGAACCCTGGTCATGCTGTAGCTTGTCCACGGACACATAGGGTTGGATGTGTCATATAACAATAGACAAGATAACTTTCTCATGCAAGAGAGCCCGTTGAGGTTCAAGTCCAGGTCCCTTATGCGTTCTAGCAGGGCAAGGAGCACTCGCATGTTGCGGAGTCACTTGGGGCTCCAAGGCAAATTCGCAGTTGTAAAAAAATTCAAAAAAATTAATAAATTTTTGAAAATTTTTCATAATTTTACAAAATTTGAAGGGAAGCTTCTACATATATTGTATTACCTTTTGTGGCACTCGTTTTGCAAAAATTTTGCAGAATAAGTGAAATCTCAACAAATATTAATTTTTGTTTTTTTTAAAACAGAAATTCATTTTTTTATTTTCTTTAAACAAGATACAATGGTCTCCTCCTCTTCGGACGTGAAGAATCTCTTCAAAATCAAGAGATTGGAAGGCACTAGATTCGATTTAGGGAAAGAGAGAATGCAAGGCTATTGCGTATGTAAAGATGGTTGTTTAGGATGATATTTTGGTAGACCTAAAGAGTCTTGACAACACTGTCCATGTTGTGTGGGTAAAGCTCAAGGCCAGTTGTGAAAACAAGACGCTAGTAAAGCAGGTGCACTAATGCATAAATTGATGTGCATGCAATTGGATATTGCAGAATCTGCAGCTGAGCACATTGGTGCTTTTATAGGTATTCTTTCCCAGCTGTAGGATTCTAGTTTACCCGTTTTTGATGATAAGTTAAAGGCCATTTTCTTGCTTATGACCTTGCGTGAGGCACTGGTGGTCGCATTGTCTAATAACCCAAACCTTACCTTTGATGGAGTAAGGGGTTCTATTCTCAATGAGGAAATTAGACAAAAAGCAAATGGTGAGGCTAATGTCTCGGCTCACATGATTAGAGGCATGATAGTTGACAGGAATGCTAATGCTAGTCAAAGGAACAGGAGCAAGAGCAAAGGAAAGCAATCTAATGTCACTTGTTACCAGTGTGGTCGGAAAGGCCATAAGAAGCCTGATTGCAGGTACTTTAAGAAAGAGCAAGAAAGGAAAAAGAAGAGTGCGGGGAACACGAAGAAAAAGGATGACAAGCAGATGTATCTGATAGTTCCAAGAACAAGGAGAAGTTCAATGTAACCTCCAATGTGGTGATTGAGGAAGTGTCTGACATAGATGATATTCTGTGTGACACTATGTCTCCGCTCACATGATTAGAGGCAGGATAGATGATAGGAGTGCTAGTCAAAGAAATAAGAGCAAGAGCAAAGGAAAGCAATCTGATGTTACTTGTTACCAATGTGGTGGGAAAGGCCATAAGAAGCCAGATTGTAGGTACTTTAAGAAAGAGCAAGAAAGAAAAAAAAAAGCGTGGAACAAGAAGAAAAAGGATGACAAGGCAGATGTATTTGATAGTTCCAAGAACAAGGAGAAGGTCAATGTAACCTCCAATGTGGTGATTGAGGAACTGTCTGACATAGATGATATTCTGTCTGTCACTATGTCTCCTATGGATGCCAAGGTTTATCATTCATAGGACATGCAAATCACCAAAGGTGACGTCATTGACGCTTTATAGTCTATGAGTGATTTGCTTGTTCCAGGCTTGGATAGTGGACTGTGGTGCCTCTTTTCATGTGACTCCATCTCGGGAGTGTTTTACAACTTTTGATGCATATAGTTATGGCAAAGTTTATCTTGGAAACAATCATGCTTGCAAGCATGATTGATGGAATAGGCATTATTCATTTGGCTCTTGATAATGGGAAAGAACTTGTTTTGCATGATGTTAGATATGTTCCTAGCATCAAGAAGAGTTTGCTCTCTGTTGGACAGCTTGATATGCACGGTTATAACATCATTTTTAGTGGTGGTATTTGGAAGCTCACAAAAGGTGCTATGCAAATTTGCAAGGGTGCAAAAAAGGGGACACTTTCTTTCTTGCATTGCAAAGCCTTGCCAAGCAAATTTGTTACTATAGCAGAGATTGGGTCTCACTTAGAGCTTTGGCACAAAGGATTAGGCGAGATGAGTCAAAAAGGACTTGATGTTCTTTCCTCTCATGTTGATATGAAGGGCTTAAAGCTTGATTTTTGTCATATGGAAAACAAGTGAGAAATGCTTATTACTTTGGTGTCTCTCGCAAATCTGATCATCTTGATCTGGTACATTTTGATGTGTATAGCATGCCTGTCAAGAGTATGGGGTGGTACAACATATTTTGCTTCTTTTGTTGACGATTTCTCTAGAAAAACATGGGTTTATTTGTTAAAAAATAAAAGTGACACGTTTGCTTCTTTGAAGATTTTTCATGCATTTGTGACTACCCAAACTGGTAGGAAGCAACAACGGGGGTGAATTCATATCTGTTGATTTTGTTAAGTTTTGTGAAGAAAATGGTATCAAGAGGGAGCTAACAGCCCCTTATAGTCCTTCGTCCAATGGTGTGGTTGAGAGATATAACAGGACGTTGTGTGAGAGGGTCCAATGCATGTTGTCCATCGTCAATCTCCCTCTAGGATTTTGGGGAGAGGCGCTTAAAATCGTAGTTCATATTTGCAATCGTTCATTCCACACTGCGTTGAAAGTTGGCATCCCTGAAGAGGTTTGGTCTGGCAAACCCGCTTCATATGACCAATTACGCATTTTCGGTTGCGAGGCATTTGTGAATGTAAGGCCTGAGTTTTGAAATTGAGCCTCAAGATGCACCACCAAGGCCCGAAATTCTTAATGAGCCAGTGGTTATTAAGCCAAAAGATGTTGGACAGCCATTGCATGCACCTGAAGGCGATATGAAAATAGCAGTCCGTAAATGGTGATGTTATCATCCCACTTGATCTAAAACCTATGCGATAATGTAAATCATTGGGTCAGGAGATCTAGCAAGGTGAGGAGACCAACTAAGAGACCGACCCCTCTTTACAATACATTATGCTGAATGACGAGAAAGAGCCTTCTATATATAGAGAGGCCATGTCATGTGATTCTAGGAGCAAGGGGGAGGAAGATATCAAGGCACTGCATGCCAATAATACTTGGGATTTGGTTAAATTGCCCGAAGGTAGGAAAGCCATTCCTAACAAGTTGGTGAACAAAATCAAAACTGGTAATGGCAAACCCAAGTACAAAGCTAGGCTTGTAGCCAAAGATATTCGCAGAAGGGACGCATTGATTTTCAGGAGGTGTTTTCTCTTGTTGTGAAAATGACCACCTTTCGCGTTCTTTTTTCTCACGTTGCTATTTTGGATATGGAGATGGATCGCATGGATGTAAATACAACATTCTTGCATGGTGATCTTGAAGAAGAGCTATACCTGAAGCAGTCGAAAGGTTTTGTCATCCCTAGCAAGAAATAACTTGTATGCATGCTGAAAAGAAGTTTGTATGGGTTGAATGAAGCTTCTAGACAATGGTACAAAAAGTTTGACACTTTCATGCTTAGGCATGGGTTCAAACATAGCCATGCAAATCACTGTCTGTACTTCAAAAGAGATACGGACAGCAGCCCAGTGATTCTTGTATTGTATGTGGATGACATGCTGTTAGTTGGGAAGAACAAGAGCATTCTACACACTCAAAAACCACTTCAATTCAGCTTTTGCAATGAAAAATTTGGGTTCAGCTGAACATATTTTGGGCATGAGAATAAGGAGAGATAGGCAACAGAAACTGTTGTTTTTGTCTCAAGAAGAGTATCTTGAAAAAGTACTTGACAGGTTTAATATGGTTGATGCTAAGCCTTTGTGTGTGTTGTTGCAGCCACGTGAAGTTGAGTCCCAAGTGATTGCCCAAAAACTGATGATGCAACCAATGATATGAGGGGGAGTACCTTATGCTTCAGCTTGCGGCTCCTTCATGTATGCAATGGTTGCCACTAGACTTGACATTGCTTATTCAATGGGACTAGTGAGTAGGTTTATGTCTAATCCTAGCAGAGCGCATTAGGATGCTGTAAAATCTATATTGAGGTACTTGCAAGGGACCAAAAGCAAATGCCTGTGTAATGGAAAAGGTCCATTAAAACTGTAGGGATATTGTGATTCTGATATGGTAGGTGATGTTGATATCCGCAAGTCAACTAGTAGGTACATTTACACCCGAGCAGGTGGTGCTCTAGACTTCAGAGGATAGTTGCATTCTCTACTACCAAAGTGTCACGTGCACATCTAACCCTATGTGTACGTGGATAAGCTACTTCATGACATGGGTTCAGTTCAGTTCAGTCAGTCTAGCCTAAAAAATGTTCTGGCACTTTTGTGAGTCTGTTCGCAAACCGTGCATGACCAGGCACTTAGAGTAGATGCATATCCTTTGGTTGCACACAACATGATCATCAGATTACCATCAGAACCTATCAGGAGCAATTTTACAGTGCAAAGACCTATTTTCCCTATTTTAGCCATTTTTTACTTATTATTTTTCAGTGACTTTTGTTGGGAACTGGGTAGGGCAAATTGCCTAAGCATGTATATAAGAAACCCTAGCGCTAGCACTGTCTGGCAGAAGGGGCAGCAGGGACCAAGTGTCCAACAAAGCACCTTCTCAGCAAGAACCCCCACCCCCGCGGGCCGGAACTCCTAGCGTTTCAGCCAACAAAGAAGCCAGCGTTTTCAGCTTTGCAGATCAGTCCAGCGTTTTTAGCTTGTTGAACTTGCGATTTTCAGCCTACCCCTGTTGACCAATGTTTCCAGCAGACAAAAACCAACGTTTTCAGCCCTTGAAACCAGCGTTTTCAGCCAGCTGTCGTTCTCGTCGTCGGTGCCCTCGTCGTTGCCGTCGTCTCCGACTTAGAACCTCATTGCATCGTAGCGTCAAGAACTTGCATCAGCATCGTGTATCAGATTGTGCAATCAATAGCATAGACTTCTCTTGCCATCGAGAGAGGGACCCTTGGAGGAGGGTTTGACAACTTGTCTGGTGTTGTATTCTTCTCTCTCTATCTCTCAGTCTCAGTACTTTCATGCATAGTGTTTACCCACTTTGTTTGTGATCGTTTACACTCTCTCACTAAAGGAACGGAAGGCTCTCCCTTCCGTAAGTACAAGGAATCCTTGAGCACAGTTCGGAGCACTCATCTTGAGCAAAGTTCAACATTCACATCCGTTGCACCTTACATTGGTATCAGAGCTTTGGCAGTGTTCTGTATCACGCAAGGAAAGAACCACATATTTTTTTTTGCTTGTTGCGGTCGCACGTAACCTAAGTCCACTTGGGTGTGTCGATTCCTAATCGTGTTTTTGAAGAGTGACAGGAAACCCAAGAAAGAAGGGCTTGTCCAGCCTCCCCTTGTTTCTCTTTTTACTCATTGAGAGCGGACCGTGCACCTAGCGCCGGCCAATCGACGTGAGGTGGGAAAAAGCAACCTTGGTGTGAGTGCAAGGCCGCCAAGGGGTGCGCCCACAGGAAAGAGAGGAGCTCGGGTAAGAGAAGATCCTTCTCTAACACAGATTGCAAGCGAAAGAAGAACCTCAAGACTCCAGAACCTCAAGAACCTCAAGACTCACGATCCTCAAGAATCTCAAGAACCTCAAGAACTCAAGACCCTCAAGAACTCAAGAACTCAAGACCCTCAAGAATTCAAGAACCCAAGACCCACAATAACCCAAGTTCCTCGTGAACTTAAGAACCCAAGACTTCAGTGTATGGTCATTACTCGAAGCGGAATGGATACTTCGCATGGAGGTGATGAGCATGGCAGTGGCGAAGAAGAATTTTCTTCACCAGGAGGTTTTTCTGACCCCCCCCCCCTTCCTCATCCACGCCAAGGATTGCACCAAATCCTATGGAGGCTTTGGTCAAGTTGATGATGGACATGAAATTACAACAACAAGCGCAACGCGCAAGCAGAAAGAAAGGAAGCATTTGATCGTGAACACAAAGAAAGAATGGCAGCCATAGAGCGTGAGCACAACGAAAGGAAAGCCGCATTGGTCCTACTTTGTTTTAATGTGCAGACGCAGATTGAACAGAATAAGGAGAGAAGGAGACTCTCTCAGTCTTTGCTTCTCCAAAGCACAACACACATCATTTGCGTGATAATGAGAAGCGAGATAAATAAGCATGATGATTTGCATGATCAAGATGTAATTGTTCACGAGCATGATGATTTGCATAATCAAGATGTGATTATTCACGAGCATGATGATTTGCAGGATAAAGATGTGATTGTTCACAAGGATGATGGTTTAGTTGATACTTTGTCTAGTGAAGCTAACCTCATTGCAGATTCGATCGATCACGAAGAACCGATCTTGGCTCTCGATTCGAGGTTCCAAGAATCCCCACAGGAAGTATTCTGTGTTCGAATGATTAGTCAACATGCATTGTTCGAGTGTTTCATTCGTGATTCTTTCCTGTATTTTAGTCATCGTTCTTATGTGATCCCTTTTTACAGGCATGCCATATTGTACGTTGAACACGATTCACTCATGAATGAGCACGGATGTATGCGGATTGTTCATGGAAAGATGAAATGTTTGCATTCAAGGAATTCACATTCCACGTCTCTTCCTTGGCATGACACAATTTCAGAAAAAGCACAAGAAGGATTGAGCATCAAGCATCGGCATTTTCATTGTGATTTGCCACGGTTGATAGATTTAGATCGGAAAGACAAGTTTTGAATCCATTGTTTATGTGTGTTTGATGGATAGTTTGGCACTCCGTCTATATGTTCATCTATATTGCATGCACAGTCTTTCAAGAAGACTAGAATTTTTTCAGTCACTTTACATGAAATGGGTATGTTCATGTTTTTGTGTTGGAAGTGGTTTCCGGAATTTTCATCCTCGGAGATTCTTGAAGAAGGTAGACTCATGACTATAGACGAAGTTGAAGCATTGAAGGAGCCACAAATGACTGTGTCTCTTTCGACGCGGCCCAAAGAAGCAAGCGTTGCAGACCTTTATGAAGTTCAAGTATCGTGCGACCCACACATCAGAGTGGGCTGGCGAAGAGTCCTTTCCAGGATTCCAGACGCTGTTGGCGATCTCCCTCGACGCCATATAGTTCGGTATCAATACCTCGCTTTGAAAAGAAGGGGATGTCACGTGCACATCTAACCCTATGTGTACGTGGACAAGCTACTTCATGACATGGGTTCAGTTCAGTTCAGTCAGTCTTGCCTAGGAAGTGTTCTGGCACTTTTGTGAGTCTGTTCGCAGACCGTGCATGACCAGGCACTTAGAGTAGATGCATATCCTCTGGTTGCACACAACATGATCATCATATTACCATCAGGAGCATTTTTACAGTGCATAGACCTATTTTAGCCGTTTTTCACTTATAATTTTTAAGTGGCTTTTGTTGGGAATTGGGTAGGGCACATTGCCTAAGCATGTATATAAGAAACCCTAGGGCTAGCACTTTCTGGCAGAAGAGGCAGCAGGGACCAAGTGTCCAACAGAGCACCTTCTCAGCAAGACCCCCCCCGGCGGAACTCCTAGCATTTTCAGCCAACAAAGAAGCCATCGTTTTCAGCTTTGTAGACCAGTCCACCGTTTTCAGCTTGCTGACAATGCAATTTTCAGTCTACTGAAATTGCGTTTTTCAGCCCTGCTGTTCAGCGTTTCCAGCAGACCAAACCAGCGTTTTCAGCCCTTGAAACCAGCATTTTCAGCCAGCCGTCGTTCTCATCGTCGCTGCCCTCGTCGTTGCCGTCGTCTCCGACTTAGAACCTCATTGCATCATAGCGTCAAGAACTTGCATCAGCATCTTGTATCAGATTGTGCAATCAATAGGATAGACTTCTCTCGCCATCGGAGAGAGGGGCCCTTGGAGGAGGGTTTGACATCTTGTTTGGTGTCGTATTCTTCTCTCTATCTCTCAGTCTCAGTACTTTCATACACAGTGTTTACCCACTTTGTTTGTGATCATTTACACCCTCTCACCAAAGGAACGGAAGGCTCTCCCTTCTGTAAGTAAAAGGAATCCTTGAGCACAGTTCGGAGCACTCATCTTGAGCAAATTTCAACATTCACATCCGCTGCACCTTACATGAAGCTTAATATATTTCAGTCACTGAGGCTTCCAAAGAAGCCATATGGTTAGCTCGCCTAGTGAGTGAGCTTGGATTGCATGATGGTATGCCTGTCCTTGGTTGTGATAGCCAGAGTGTAGTCTGTTTGGCTAAAAATGCCATGTTTCATGCGCGTACCAAACATACTGATGTGCGGTACCATTTTATCGGATAGATGCTTTGATGATGGTTTGGTCTCATCGATCAAAATCAGTACACATGAAAACCTTGTAGATGCTCTTACCAAGGGTCTGCCAAAGGCACAACATGAGCATTGCCTACAGATAGTGGGAGTTACATAGCTCAAAGGCGACTCTATGGGCCTTGAAGTGGGAGGTTGTTGGGGGTAAATGCCAAGACGTCACCTCTGGACCGTATCCATCGTGTAGCTGTGATCAAGAGCTTCACAGACATATTTACTGTATACTTATACTTCATTTTTTTTGGGCTTTAAGCCACTTGGACTATTTTTTAAGTGTTCAAATTGTCCAAGTGGCCAAATGGTCCATTTTAATGAAAGGTCCCAAAACCTCATCACGTAGAGGTTTTTTGGACTTACGAAAAAACATGAGCTTCTCCATGCACCCAGCGCTCACAACCCACACTGCCTCTCTTTGTCTCTTTGCACTCGATTTGCACGCTCACACACCGCTGCCCAATTCCACCCAACCTAGGTTTGCGAACCTCCTCTTTTAGCTACCCTGTTTAGCAATGATTCCACTTTGACCTTTCTGTTGCTACTTTGACAGTGGCATCGCCCTTGTGGCTCTGGACCATGTGACATCATGCTATAGGTGCCAGGGTTGTTCTCGTCCGTCGGACGGAATGAGGCGTTCGATGGCGTCCCGTCCGGTCAAGGCGTCTGATCCGTCCGGTGGATTTTTTAGTTCGTTTGACCAGTCAACGGTCAATTTGACCGTTTTGAGAATTTTGACTGCGCTTTTTTTTGGAGGTTTTTGGGTTGCCTTTTGGCATAGGATCCCTCCCACCTAGCTTAGGATCCTCCTCCTCTCACCTCCCACATGCCTTGAGCCTCATCTCTCTCTCTCTCTCTCTCATTGCTTTGGACCTTGGTCCTTCTACCTTGGATTTCATTAGGCTCCTCTCTCTCTCTCATTGCTTTGGTCCTTCACCTTGGATTCCATTAGGCTCCTCTCTCTCTCTCTCTCTCTCTCTATCTCATTGCTTTGGTCCTTCACCTTGGATTCCATTAGGCTCCTCTCTCTCTCTCTCTCTCTCTCTCTCTCTCTCTCTCTCTCTCTCTCTCTCTCTCTCTCTCTCTCTCTCTCTCTAACTCTTTCTCTTGTTCAAGGGCAAGTGTTTACACTCTAAATCTCGCACACGAACACGCAAGAGGGTCATTGTGCGTGGAATCCCTACGCCTTCGGCTACAAGATGTAGAGGTGCAAGGGCTTCCCATGCTCGTGGCCGTGGCCGTGGGTGTGGTAGAGCATCAACAACACCTATAGAGGCTCAGACATGGACTCAGATTGAGATGGACGCTACTACTCCTACAACCTATGTGCGGCAAGGCTCGTGAAGCGACTCCATTGCGGCGGCCTCCATTTTGGAGGATGTGCCTATTCGTAGATCCAACACTATGGACCCTAGAGAGCCGGAGTATGACGAGGAGGGAAATCTCCTTAGTGAGGGAGATTATGACACACCACAATCCGATTCATGTGAGCATGAAGATGACATCTACGAGCATAGCTCACAAGAGGAAGATGATGATGATGAGAGCGGAGGAAGCTCTTAGACTTTAGTGTCTCTCATATCTTTTTTGCCCCTACTTTCACTTTTTGTACGATTGAGGCTTAAAAAGGCCTACTTTTTTTATCATCTCGATTATCAAATGTAAACTTAGCTTTTTGATTTATGGCATATGTAATGCAAATCGCGGTTCATGCCCATTGTGTCTCATTGTTTTGATTCTCGACTCTTGAGTGTCGGCACTTGGCACTTGCAAGTTGCCTTCTTGTCCAATGTGATAATCAATTGTCTAATTGTCTCAAGTGTAAAATCTAGGCTTAAGAATTGTGTGTGTTGTACGACATAAAATTTTCTAGTTCGATGAGTACCGTACATCTTTGTGCGTGGACGAAACGTACGTGACCGTACGAGACCACCCTGATAGTTCCCCTTCCAAGATTTGACCCAACCCCCTTAAAAAGCCTCCTAAATTGTGAAGGGTTTTTAGATCCTTTTGCAACCTGCTTTTACCAAGGAACCTTTGAAGTGAAGTCTCCTAATGGTCCTCCCCAAAAATGCTACCCACGTTGTATTATCCCCGTCACTTTATATAATTTGTATGGTTAAAAAAAAAAGGCTACAATCTAGAATACTTTAGGAGAGTTGTGGTAGATTCATAAGTGTCATTCCACAAATGTTAAAACTCCAAATCAAGACTGCCATAAAATATAAAGTTTGAGGCTCTTGTATAATCGTACGATACCGTAGACCACTTGAGACCATCCAACACTAAACAATCAGACTTGAACAATAGATATAAAGCTTCAATTGACCATAAACTGTTACATACAACAACAACTAACTTTAAAAACTTTAGTCACACAATGGATGTCAGACGAGACTCTATACCATCATTTTGAACCTACTGTAAACAATGAACACTAGAATCAATCATGAATAGTGAAAAGCACCTCATATGACATGAGACAAATCATAGTCTCATCAAAATGACAAATCCATGAAAACATGATACGTCCAATGATTACAAATAACACCATTTAAGATCACAAATTACAACACAATTCTTGATGTGAAGTTATTATTCAAGAGTCAAATAACTGTCTTTTATATGTACAAGTCTATTAGGTTGATCATTCCCTGATGGTCATTTTCTAAGCTTCCAAGAGTGATTAACGATCAAATACATGTATGCATGTGGTACTGTAATTTTCTTAGTGCAGTCATGTACGGTACAATTCGTACATACGGATCCATGCACCATACGTTTAGTATGATATGCATGATCCGCACATGGTACTTACCTACCTTACACAACAGACACCATGATTCAAATTTCACTCGGATAACCAGCGTTGTATAGGTATTGCAAGGGATCAAGTATTTCATGCCAAGACCAAGCATATAGAGATGCCTTTCATGGGTGCCCAAGGTCCAAAATAGGTCAGCACAGTCAGATGAGAAGGGTGTTTTGTACCCCAGAACTAGCCTAGATATCATCAGTTTTCAGCTCGCGAAGCATAAAAGACCAGGTACTGACGATATTATTGTGGATGTCATAGTATTTAGTCATTACTATGCATGATGGAGCTGATGGTTATTGTGGATGACTACCATGAGTCTCTGCACTTTCTTACAAAGATGAATCTTGGCACATTTCTGGATTCATCTAGGTATATAAAGTCGCGCGGAGCTGAAGAAAGGACAGTGGATAGGGGGTAGATGAGAACGAGCAACTGAATGTGCAAATCGACCTGTTTTGAGGCGTCATCAAAGCTACATTATGTGCATGAGCATCAGGCTATTAGCTATTTTAGGATCTTATTTATGCAACAAGAAGCGAATACCACTTTGTAAAAAGAGTGGGGGGCCCCTTGAGGCTTGAGAGGATCTCTCTCTCTCTCTCTCTCTCTCTCTCTCTCTCTCTCTCTCTCTGCCAAGGATGAGGGGATGCTCCCGTCGACGGAGGAGAGAATCAGATCTACACTGTGCAGACTCTCACCACAGAGGACATCGACACTATCATGCAGTGACCGATGTGAGCCATCTCTGGATTCTGATACACATATCCACCATTTTGTATCAATTCTCTAATGACCTCACGAAAATGACTTTTTCAGTGAAAAGGTTTTTTGTTCTTTTTAGCTCTCATAGTCCCTAAAGGGGTTTTCAAATTATTGTCTAGATTGGCAGCATTTGCTTCTACATTTAAGGGCACAACAATGACTTCAGCTTAAAAACCATCTTTCAATTGTTTTCTTCTTTGATGATGGTGCCAAACCAAGTTTAATCTGACCAGGTCTTTTCAAAAACACGCTCCGCTCTTTTTGAATGGTCTCTATGCACTTTCACACAGACTCTAGTACAGAAGCATGTGTTGTGCTTAGAGTAGTCCGGGATCTTGAGTATGAGATGAGTCCTGTTATGGTAAATTTGAGACAGTTCAGCTGTGCTGCCCAGCATCATGTAAGGAATCTGACTGCCAGTTTGATCTTCTGTGTAGTCCGTTTTGAAGTCAATGTGGTAGTGTGTCAGCTCAATTTAGTCTCATATCATATTTGTGGTTTCTTGTGGCAGGATGGTTCGCGTTTTCAAGGTCAGATGCTTTAGTATTTCTCTTTTGAAGCTGACCTGCAACCAGATATAAGTGCTAGTTCTGGCATTGCTCTTATGGATGATCCTGGAAGAATGGGTGTTCATCCTTGGCCTAATTTTGATTTGAAGCATAACTTACGGGAACATCCCGCATTGAAGCTGATGGATATGGTGCAAGAGAGAGAGGCTGCTATTGCAGAGCGTGATACAGCATTAGTGGAAAAGAAGACTGCATTTGCTGAGCGTGAATCGGCCTATCTTCAAAGAGATGTTGCTGTTGCTGATAGAAATGCTGCATGGATGGAGCGTGATGCTGCAGTTATGGCTCTCTCCATGGTGAGAGCTGGAAAGGACTATCGTGAGGTGGCTGCAAAGCTAATGCAAATGGTGAACATGGCTGCTGTTCCGATGCCCATTATGGAAGCAAATTTGCAAGGTTTTTCAAAGCCTGGTCAAGAATCTGATCAGCAAGGCAAGCAGCCTGGGAAAAAGGCCTCTCCAAAAAAGCGAAAGTTTTCAGTCGTACCGATCCAGAACGCCAAGTCGGGACCCAAATCACCTTCTAAGAAGCGGAAGCAGAAGGTCGAACAAGGTGCGGTAGCGAAAACAGACAAACGAAGGACTGATGAAGATATGTCCAACAATTGTGATGCCCTGGTACCATTTTATACTGCAGGAGTCACTCCCATTCCTTACTGCTCTTGTACTGGAGCCAACCAACAGTGCTATAGATGGGGTAAAGGAGGATGGCAATCTGCTTGCTGCACAAATTTTCTTTCTATGTACCCTCTCCCTATGAATCCTGTAAAGCGCAGCTCTCGTGTTCCAGGCCGGAAGATGAGTGGGAGTGCTTTCAAAAAGCTTTTGGAGAGGTTAGCTGCTGATGGTGTGGACATTTCAGTTTCAATAGACCTGAAAAATTACTGGGCAAAACATGGCACTAACAGATATGCCACCATTAAGTAATATTAAGCAGGGGATCTGCTGCTCTTTATGTAAGATTGATTAAGTAAGACAAGTCAGATGTGTAGGTTTTTGGTAGTCTCAAGATAAGCTTATGACTTGCATGTAATCTTGTCATTACAATCACCGGCTCTTCGTTCAGCATTTTGAAATTGCCTCTGGAGGTTTGATGGACCTCATTTAACTGAATATTTGCAGACAACTTATTGGGTGGCTGGATGAGTAATAACATTGTAAAACTGTATGTTGAGTTAAAGATCTGCCTATGTAAATAATAAGTATGCTTTTCAAGAGCGATTTAACGTAAAGAATTGCTCTTCACAGCAAGGATGCTGACCCAATTTGCTATGGAATGAGGAAAAATAATCTCTCTCCTTGAAAATGAGAGGACTGTATCATCGAGTTTAGGCACAACACAGGCTTGATGGTCTTCGGCTTGTGTATATGTTGTCCCATGGATTGCAGTCTTCAGCGAGGCTTAGGGGTCGTTGATGGTTCACCCATTTACATGAATGGACATGGCTGCAATTTGGATAGCACATCAGAATTCCCTTTTATGACTATCTCTAGTTTTGAAAACTGGTGAGAAGAGCCTATGGGCTAATCATGTCTAATGAACTGTGATCCCCGGGATAGGTAAACTGCTTCAAAGTTCCTATTGCAGATAACTTCTTAGTTGGCTTCATATATTGAAAAGCTTTTCTTATAAAACCCTTAACTGGGTATGTGTTTTGCAATTCAGCGACGTCACAATGTGGAGTCCGAGTGAGTGAGAGAGAGACTTGTTCGCCTAAGAGTTAGTTGTACATTTTATGGTCTTTTCTCTGCCTTCAACCTATTCTTGCCTCGTCTGACTCTCTCACATAAGCCTTGGTTTCGCTTGTTGGTAATTACATGGAGCTGTGCATGTAATCTTCTTTTCTGGTCTGCCTAATCTTTCTCTCTCTCAAAGCTTGGGCTTTTTCTCTCGACCATGTCCAATGCTATCTTTCCTCACTACCTTAACTATTCTTGGTTCACTAACGTAACCTCTTTTTCGGTAATTAGAGTTAGAGGACACTATACTAGGAAAAATAAGAGATTTCTTCAAAATAAGAGCTTTCTTTAGAATTGTTGCTCTCATCAATGTTTTAACTCTAGTCAAATGGGTGTTGACACCTTCACCTTGTTATGGTGGTGCCATACTGGTGGTATTTGAATTGTCTTGATAGGAATTCCCTCCCTTTATGGAAGTGCTCACTTGGGTAGGAACCTTCCCCTACAATTCTTTTAGTTAAGCATTTTTTGGCTTGCTTTGGATATTGAGGAGGCATTAACAACCTCATGTCACCTCGAAGTCTTGCATGCATAGTCTTTCCCGCGTTCCACCGCGATCGGTGCCCGCGTTGGTGTCTCTCATGTCCCCCCCTCTGCATGCAAACGACATCACCCATCCCCTCTGATCTGCCAATGGATTCTTCCTCTCTCTATGGTGGTAATGTGCAGTATTGCATTTGATGTATTTGATATAACCTCATGCTATGAATATATTCTGATAGGAGATGTATTGGAAACCTCCTCTCTCTTGTTTTGGACATTAGCTCTCATGCTCCTTGATGTGCATGGGTGCTATGGATTGTTATTCCAACTTTTTTCACTGGCTCTCCCTCATGGTGGTAAGATTTTCATGTACTATCTGGTGTTTCCCTCCATCATCCTAATTATTATGATGGTACATGACGTATCACATGCAAGCTATGGGCCCCTATCTTCTCATTATGTGCATAGGCCTACTTTGAAGTGAAAGGATTACTAGTGATGTTGGGCATGCTTGAAACTAGCATATGAGGTGGAGGTTGGCGTGGCTTTCTACCCTCTGTCCCTATTTAAGGTGAGGGTTGTTCACCCTCAAGTAGCCTTGGTTCTTTTTTGTGTCATTTTGTGTGTTATGATAGTCAAGCAGAGTAGCCAACCCCCCTTTTTAAAAAAACCTGCAACGAAAAATAAAAGACGCCAAGAGAGCAGACCTGTGTATTAGAAGTGGTGATTTCCATGCTTCAATGTCAAGACACAACAGAGTTTACACTAGGCACAATAACAACCAAGCAAAGCTAAGTGAGGGCATGAGAAGTGCCCTCACCTCTTTATATAGAGGAAGGATGGAGTCGGCCTGCCAGATCGTGGTTTATGAGTACAATCGCCATGAGTGAACAGACAACATTACACGATGGTGAGGCCGCCTACGTTTTGCAGAGAGAGCCACTACGCCATCACGACAAGTAGATGGTAATAGGGTAGTAAAAACCCTTTAGGTGAAGACCCTGTGTAGATAATAGATACGGGCTTAGTCCCATGGTGAGACAGTGAAAAAACCCAAAAAAACCTATAACTTAAGTACCACACTGTGTGTGTGTGTGTGTGTGTGTGTGTGTGTGTGTGTGTGTGTGTGTGTGAGAGAGAGAGAGAGAGAGAGAGAGAGAGGTTCTAGTGGTCTTGAGTGTTTGTGAATGTTGGGTTGTGCTTACCTCAAAGCAACATGGAGATAATGGAAGAGGCTTCTTGTTCTCAAGTTTCTTACTAAACGTTGCTTATTGATTGTGTTTGCAAGATAAGACTTTTTATGGTTGTGCAAGAGCTTTTACTCTGTTAAAATTATGGATAGTTTATGGTGCTAGCACTACTGATTTTGATGGTTGTTGATGCTTGCTAAGCTGGTTTTTTTTGGGCTATGGAAGTATGTGTTTAAAACTGTTGGAAGAAGTGTCCCTTTCCTTAAATAACTCTCGCTTTAACTTTTAATTTGACGTGGTTGAGACTAAGAAGCTATTGATAGATCTTTTTGAAATGCATGCTTTGCTTATTTGACAAAAGATTTTAGAGTCTTGAAAATAGAATGATAATTGTTGATCTTCTTAGATACATGGGACATGGGTTTAAAGTCTCGGTACATGGAAAGTATGGATTTGGAAGAAGAGTTCTAAACCATTGGTATTTTCCAACTCTAAATGAGGGAACATGTCTTTCTTGTTTAGATATGTTGAGCATGAAAAGTAAATACATGAAAGAGGAACATCTTATATGTTGGACCGACCTTGCATGGTATTATTGATCCTAATGAATATACCTAGTGGCTTCAAAAATATATATATTCACCATCTATAGAGTGCAAGGACACTCTAAACATCAGAAAACTCTAAAGGCAAATAAGCAAAAGAAGAACACAGATGTATGAATGTGCACTTGATCATCTCTTCTTTATATGGACAAAAAAGGTCTTTTGATTTTCCACTTTCATGGTCTTTTCCTTTCCACCCTTCACTAATGCACTTAAGATGCATTCCTAATGGCTTCAAAAAAATTAAAAGGCATTCCTAATTCAAAGATTCTCTCATTAACAACAAAAACGATGCGTTAGTCTATAGCACAAGCAATGGGCAATGACGAAGTACATAGATTTTCAACAATATCAGTTGGATGTGAGAAGGACGATTACAACATTGCGAGAGAGAGAGAGAGAGAGAGAGAGAGAGAGAGAGAGAGAGAGAGAGAGAGAGAAGAAAACGCTAAAGGAAAAATAAAGGAGAAGAGGGACACAAATGTCGACCACCTCTTTATATGGACACAAGAGGTCTTTTGACTGTCCAACTTCATATATCTTTTGACTTTCCACCTTCAAATGTCTTTTGACTTTCGGCCTCCATATGTCTTTTCATTTCCTAAACTCGCCCTTCACTTACACACTTAATATGTTTTGATTTTTTTTTTCGAGATTGGGGAGACTTTAATGGCTTCAAAAAAATTAAAAGGTATTCATAATTCAAAGATTCCCTCAATAACAATAAAAAAGATGTGCTAGTCTATAGTACGCAACAAAACAGGTAATGACAAAGCACGCAACAAAAGATGTGCTAGTCTATAGTACGCAACAAAACAGGCAATGACAAATGTTTTTTGCGTTATTTCAAAATGAGTTTACGTAATTAAAGAAAATTAACTCAATTAAAAGACAAAAAAGTCAATCTTTGTCGTTGATGATCTCTCGGTTGGTTACCGAATAATTTAACCATCCCTTCCCTAAAAGAAAGTAATTACTTGATATATGTAATCCGTAATATTCGGATTCAGTCGTCAGCTGTGGTTTTTACCCTCCCCAGGGTGTCCGCTCTGCCCGTGAGACGGTTTTTTAACCACGACGTCTACGTTTAAGTTTAAAGCACATAAATTTGCAACAATATCAGTTGGAATTCAGAAGGACGGATATAACATTACGAGAGAGAGAGAGAGAGAGAGAGAGAGAGAGAGAGAGAGAGAGAGAAGACACTTCAAAGAGAAAAAAACACTAAAGAGAAAATAAAGGAGAAGAGAAACACAAATATACAGTGTGAAGTCGACCATCTCTTTATATGGACACAAAAGGTCTTTTGAATTTCCACATTCATATGTCTTTCGACTTTCCACCGTCATCTACCTTTTCATTCTCTAAACTCACTCTTGACTTACTCACTCAATATGTTTTGAAAGACTTTTTATTTTTTCGAGATTGGGGAGACCTAATTGATCTTTTAAATATTTTTGGGATACTCTACCTTTCTAATTTGTTAAGCACTTACATCTCTTCACTACATATATTCCCTTTCCCTAGAGTGGTTTCGTTCATTGTTGTGGCCCTATGCATATATGTCCACATCCATTGGAGTTAGAGCTCCATTCCCCCACCCCTCATATACATATACACACACACTCCCATGTGAATCTATCTATTTTTGTAGCATGTTTATTTTCACCACATCTAGAGGTTTTTCCTTAGATTTTGAAGTTGGCCCCTAAAAGATGTTAATCATACAGGAGTTCCAATCCCTCAAGCCCTCCATCACTCCGCTAAATACCACCCCCTAACCCCTAGTTTCCTTTTTATCCTCTTTCTATTTTTGTACCGACCTTAGGATCGTCCATCCCCATGGAGCAATTTCTCTCTCCTTGGAGTGAGGAGACACTCCTTTTGTACGCATATTTTTGTCCCATAGGTCATATATGACCTCCGAGGATGATAAGTTAATCTCTCTCTCTCTCTCTCTCTCTCTCTCTCTCTCTCTCTCTCTCCAAACACACACACACCAAAAAACAAGTGAAAGGGTCACGATGGCTTTCTAAAACAATAAGAAAGTCATAAAATCATTAGGTTGAGTTTAACTAGAATTATATAAGGTGAAGCATTGTTTGGGAATGCCTCTTTTATTAAACAATCAGGTTTCCTACTCGCAAAAAAGCAAACCGGAAACACTAGCATAAATTTTAAATTTGTGAGATTAAGTTCTTACATATTTCACCCATTTTTCTTTCCTTTATATATATATATAAAGGTGGAGTTTTCCTTTAGCATTATAAAAGAATAAAATGCAAGAGAAGTCAAGCCATGTGAGGATGTGGAATGAAAGGTGAAATAAAAAGATCCATTTAATGTTTTAAAACTGAAATAACATTTAAGGTAAGTTTCAATCATCACTGAAAATATTGAAAGTATGCCTAACTCAACTCTCCTCTAAAGCTTCTTTTAGAAAACCAAAAAAAGAACTCATATCCAAGGGAGTGAAGAAAATTGGTTGAAAGGTATCCAAAAGAAACAAAAAATACAAGATCTTGAAAGAGATTTACCCTTGGCATCCTTTTAGAAAACATGATATATATGTGTGTATATGTCTATAAATTAATATAAATAAATAAACAATAAATATGTGTGTGTGTGTGTTTGTTATATGAAAGTGACTCATTTCATTAATTATTTTGAACCAAGAGAAAAGAAACATCAAATTTGAAAGACATCTTATCATGCTCCTTTTGAGGGAAGAAAGACAAAGCACTCAACACATATCGATTTAATCAGCTTTGAGTTTAGAGAACAACCCCACACAAACTCATCATCATTTTAGATTTAAGCAAAAATTTATCACCCCCTCCAAATGCTCCTTCCTTCGGCATGTAAAAAAACAAAAACCAAGTCTATGGGTTCTAAAACAAGAGTTTGATGTCTTGAATTGATATGACTGGGAGGCCCTTGTTGGCTATAAAGATCTTTGTGCCTTCTTGATTGCTCGTTAATTTACTAACTATTAACACATTGCATCATTCTTTTCAAGATAATACAATAAGAGCTCACAAATCTCTCTAGAAATTGTTGCAAGAGCTTGTCGACATCTTCTCTCTCTCTCTCTCTCTCTCTCTCTCGATATATATGTGTGTGTGTGTGTGTGTGTCTTTTTTCTCTTAAAAGTTTCACTTTTTGTCCTTTCTTTCTCTCCCTTTAGTTACTTCTTTTTTCCTTCTCTTTCTATCACCCAAGTCCGGGTGATTACTTAGCCATTTTCCTTTTGTGTAAAAGATGTTGAGTCCAAGATTGTGATTGTTCCTACAACATTAAAACTTCTCCTTCTCTTCTTCTTCTCCTTCTCTCTCTCTCTCTCTCTCTCTCTCTCTCTCTCTCTCTCTCTCTCTCTCTCCTCCCCCCCCCCCCCCAAAAAAAAACAACAAATCTACATCAAGTGTTCTTCAACTACTATTAGAGTCATTGTCCCGGCTTGTGCGTGAAGAGGTTGGTTGTGAGCTTTTGAGTTTGTCAAAAGGAGTGTGCATAGAAAAGTTAACGAGCTTGAGGATCTTTGAGTGCAAATTGAAGTTTGAGTGTGAAGCTTCAACTAGATGAGAGTTTGAGTAGTAGATGTGGGTGATTTGTGAAGTGAGAAGAAGAAGAAGAGGAAAAGAGAAAAAATATCTTGTAGCTATGCTTTTTGGCATGCCTATGGTTGTTTTTATCATGTCTATGTCATTCAAACTTGGTTTGCATGATTCAAGAGTCTACTAATCCGACCTTTTAGAAAGCTACAAAAGCATTGATGTGATCATATTTTTGAAATAATACACATAGAACTTTTGCAACAGTCTACGTCGTATATTTTTGTATAGAAGATTGATTGTTTCTTTATCTCTCCTTCTTACTGCTTTGGACTTCGGCAAGTGAGAGATCAATTCTGTAAAAGGCATATCTAGCCATTATTTATAAGGTCTAGGTCTAAAGTCTGTTTTGATCTTAATTTCGTGTGACTATCTTGGGAGTCTCACGTAATCTCGACAGTTACACTGTTCAATTTTTTAGATACAGCTTTTGTGATCTTGTTTTGCATCAATGAAGAAAGAAGAAGTTTTCTTGTCTTCTCTCGGTTTGCACATATATTCCGTTGTCTGGGTATTTTTCTGCTTGTGTTTCACCATAGTTAACATTGGCGATCCTGCTGGTTTCTGTTTGTTCACAGCAGATTAAGAACGAACTATAGGTAGGAACCAAATGAGAGGAATGTATGTCCAATAGGGAATCAAGAAGGTTAATGGATGTGTATTTCACGCGTTCTATAGCCAAAAAACTGGCAGAGAGGGGAGAGCATGACCATGGATGGGAGGAGTATAACCGTCCATTTGATTAACCTGACTCATTTGGATATGAAGGGGATGAGGGTGAGTGGACACCAATAGATTAGTAGGCTAAAGACGACTCACACATGGAAATGGAAGAGGAGAGATTTTCAAGAGAACAGTTAGCAAGGCACCGCATCCTTTTTTCTCCGATTGCAAGTGAAGCGGCACTTACGAAAAGAACGAAATTGGTGTTTGATCCAACAGTCTTAGGAAATCGACCTATACCAAGGAGGATGATTGTGGAAACAAACCGAATCTCAAATCTGAAGGTCAAGTTTGGGACATTCAAGGGGAAAAAGAATGAAGACCTTGATTGTCATATAGGCCAGTTCCAAAAAAGATGGGCGGCCAGCGGATACAACCTTGGAGTTACATGCAACCTTTGAAGGGAAGGACATATAGTGGCTTAGCAGGTTTCCAACAAATACTTTTGCAACTTTTGATGCACTAAAGGTTGCATATTTGGGACGGTTTTAAGGAGAGAAGACACCCAATGAATTGTTGAGGAAGATTAGACTGATAAAGTAGAAGAAGTTGAAGGTGGAGGATTATGCCCAAAAATTTGAAACAATTTTGAACAGGTTGGAGGTGGATGAAAGGCCAACCAATTAGATGGTAGCAGGATATTTTATGCGGGGATTAAGAAAGGAGTTGAAGAATGCGGTGGCAAGTTATGTTGTGGTTGGGGGATTTGATGGGTTAATTGGCTTGAATAGAAAAAAGAATGGGGCTTATAGGAATAGAAAGATCAGATATGGAATCAGAGGATGATTCAAATTTTGAAACATATTCTAAGGAAGATTATGAGGATGAGGATTCCATAAAATCAAGAAAGGAAAAGAAGAAGGGGAAGCAAAGAAAGAACGATAAAAAATCCAAAAAGATTGCAAGAAATTAAAAAAGAAGAAGGAGGAGTTAAGCGAGCTTAGTTCTTTGGTTTAGTAATTGAAGAATCTAGGGACTCGAGAGGTAAGGATAACAGACCGTTTTGTGAGATTTGTGATAATCTAGGACATGCAACGACAAATTGCTGGTATAATCCGAAGTTCAAAGGAAATGTACCACAGAGCTCTCAACTAAGAGGCCCTTTTAACAAATCGAGTAGATACAAAAGTACAGAGGAGAATGGACCAGAATTGGTACCCCCAAGATCAAAGGAGGAATTGGGGACCTCCTACCGGCATAGGAAATTTCCGTAGGTATCTACCAAGATGGGTAATATGCCACCACAGTATCAACAGGGAAGAGGAAGAGGGGGTTTACCGCCATGGCTGTTGAGGATCTATAATAATCAAGTTCCACCATTGAGGGGGCCTCCTAATTTTAATTCTCGAGTAATGGAGGAAGATCCACCAGCACCACAAGAAAACTTGGTAGTTACGGAGATAATTCACGAGGAAAAATATGGCACCGAAGAAATCTCGATATCATGTGATTGTTCCACTTGTATAATATGAAGTGTTGACGGGCAGGCTATGGTGGGGATGAGATCCAAGGCTAAGCTCAAGCCACCATTGAATTGGGAAGATCAGAAGAAGGTTCGGGAGGAGGTTACGGAGAATTTACAAAAAGTTTCAAAAAAGGATGAGCGTGTTGTTGCACAAGATAAGTAGAACATTGATGATTTCTTTCAAGAATTGTTGAATGCCCCATTGGACATCACAATTGGGTAGCTATTGGATACAACTCCAATGTTCAATCAAGGAAACGATGATGAAGAAGTTAGGCATACTTCAGCAAGAGAAAGAAGATATTTAGTCTTATGGATTGGAAACACAGGATGTTGATTTTTGGGTACCTACTGTTCAAGTGGATTTTTTGGGTACCTACTGTTCAAGTGGAATATCAGAATAAGAGAATTGAGAATGTGCTTTTGTTGGAATTAGGGTTGTAGAGAAACGCACACAGCTTGGAGAAGACAAAGGAAGCTCAAGGCACACAATAGAGAGTGTGTTACTTAGTGTGCAATGGAAAGATAGATAGCCCTAGAGTGATGGGCGTATATACAATGCTCGGGGGAAAAAAACTCCTAAAGAGGGGAAAAATGCCCCAGCGGTCCTAGTGTGTTCACACACATCACTACCACATGTATATGGTAACAAATTCCCCCTGGAGTGATGCGGTGAACGAGAGCTGGCACATGAGTAAAGGGAAGTGCCATGCCCTGAGGACATGATCAGTCCACAAACGGGAGTAAGCCCAAAGCTTTGTGGAAAGCTTCAAGCTTCCCACGAGACAATGCCTTTGTGAAAAGATCTTCAAGGTTGTCTTGTGTTGGCACATAAGCCAAGATGATCTCTCCTGCTAAGAGCCTCTCCTTGACATAGTGGTAATGCACCTCAACGTGCTTTGTGCGAGCATGAAAAACTGGGTTCCTCGCAACTACCAATGCGCTCTGACTGTCAGTGTAGATAGTGTTGGCAGTGTCCTATCCAACACCCAAATCAGCCATAAGGCGTCTGAGCCATACACACTCAACCGTAGCAGTGAAGACTGCCTTGTGCTCAGCCTCACAAATCGAAGTCGCCACAGTAGGTTGCTTCTTGCTCAACCATGATATACATGAACTACCAAGCATAAAATAAAAACCACTTGTGGACACTCGGAAGCCAAGATGTAAAGTGCCACTAAGGTAGCGGAAAATCCTCTTGACAGCCTGCCAATGCTTAGACCCTGGACTATGCATAATCTGCTGACCTGTGATACTGCAAATTGAATATCCGGCCTCGTGTTGCATACATAAATGAGGTACCCAACAACAATTTGATAAAGAGTGACATCAGCAGGATTGCCAGCATCATGTAGACTCAACTTCAAACCTATTTCCATGGGAGTGGCAATAGGTTTGCAATCCTCAAGTCCAAACTTACATAGCAATGTCTCTATGTAACTTTTTTGACACAAGGAAATACCACCATCACACTGCTTAAACTGTATACCCAAGTAATGATGCAACAACCCCAAATCTTTCATCTTGAAAGTAGAATTCAAATCAGCCTTAAATTCAACAATATGTCTCTCATTTGGTCTAGTGATCAACAAATCATTGACATAAAGAACCATAATGAGAAGTACATCACCCTCACGCTTTACATACAATGTGCTTTCTGTTGGACTGTTATGAAAGCCTCGTTTGACCAAATGAGTGTCAACTTTCTCATACCAAGCACGAGGAGATTGCTTCAACCCATACAAAGCCTTCTTACATCTGCACACTTTGTCCTCTTGTCCTTTTATGACAAAACCGCGAGGCTGCGTTACATAAACTTCCTCAAATATGTCACCATTCAAGAAAGCAATAATAATGTCCGATTGATGTACATCCCAACCAAAATGAGCTGCCAATGCACATACAAAACGCACAGTAGTCATACGACAAGTGGGAGCAAAGGTCTCTTCATAATCTATGCCTTTTTGCTGTGCATAACCCTTTGCAACAAGTCGAGCCTTATGGAAATCAATCTCACCATCCGGCCTGCGTTTCAACTTGTAAACCCACTTCGTACCAATGGCCTTTTTTCCAGGAGGCAAATCACATAAAGTCCATGTGTCATTTTCTATAAGTGCATCATATTCTGATTGCATGGCAGCCATCCAGTTTTCTGAATTTTGTGCTTCATCAAAAGAGAGAGGATCCTCAACATCATGTAAGCTAGACACAGCCAAAGCATAACAATCTCATGCATAAGATGCATGGCGAGAGCCTGAACGAGTACGACTAGACAAAGGTGCATCCAATTTACTGTCACGCAAAGTGTGCACCAGCCATTTTGGCATACCTCTAGCCTGCTCATTTTCAGCCCTTTCCTCATCAAGTACAACATATACATCTGCATCAGTAATAGGCTGATCTGTAACATTTTCAGAAACCCCCATAGGCTGTACATTTGCCTCATTGGAACTTACATTTGTATTTCCACCACTGAAAAGAGGCAACAAAGTGTCATAAATGTGCTGTGAGCTTACATTACTGTCTCTAGTACATGACAGCAAGGGCTGAACAGAAGCTTCCACAAACACTACATCTCATGAAACCAGAATACGTTTTGTTTGCGGATGATACAACCTTTAACCTTTGCTTTCAGCACTATAACCAACAAAAATACATTTGACATCCTTATCATCCAATTTTCTGCGCTATGTTTGTGGCACCAAAGCATATGCGAAACAACCAAAAACACGCATGTGCTCAATAGAAGGCTTTCTATCATGCCATGCTTCATATGGAGTAATAGACTGCAAAGCTTTCATAGGACACCTGTTTAGTACATAAGTGGCACACATGATGCCTCAAGCCAAAAAGAATGCGGCAAAGCTTGACTTTTGACCATACATCGTGCCATTTCAGTAAGTGACCTGTTTTTCCTCTCAGCAACACCGTTTTGCTTAGGTGTATAAGGCAATGTACATTGGTGTTTTATCCCACGACTAGCTAGAAATGCATTGAATTCATGAGACATATACTCCCCCCCTCGATCGGAACGAAGGGTGCCCATAGTACATTTCGAGACATTTTCAGCCATAGCAAGAAATTTTTTGAAGCACATAAAAACTTCGGACTTCGCTTTAAGCGAAAATACCCATGCATGCCTGGAGTAATCATCAATGAAAGTCACGAAGTAAAGGTAATTGCCCAAGGATGGAGTTTGCATGGGCCCACAAACATCACTATGCACAAGCTGCAACCTGCATGTGGCCCGAACTGAACCATCCTTCCGAAACTTAGAACGCCGCATCTTACCCAAAATACAACCTTCACAAACATGCTTGACAGGTACTTCAATAGGCGGCAAAGAAGCAACCATATCAGATTTCTGCAAACGCAGCAAACTGGCAAAATTCAGATGACCAAAACGTGCATGCCAAAGTTTTGCATCTGAAGAGCCCTTGAATCTGCAACTGCATTTGCAAATTTTGTCCACACTTGTCATACAAAGTGAGCTTATACAACCCACGGCACAAAAGGCCAAATGCAACAATTTCATCACCAAAACTGAGATGATGAACTGTACATCTGTCATCCACAAATTTGACTACAAGTCCAAGTCTAGCAAGTGCGGATACTGAAAAGAGACTCTTCTTGATCCCAGGTACATAAAGTGCATCAAGTGTGAAGGAACTACCATTTGCAGCAGTAAGCACAATCTTTCCGACTCCCTAAACCGGATAAGAGGCATTGTTGGCACAAGTGACTGAATTCTCATGAGGGACAAACTTGAGAGAGGTGAACAATTCACGATGTGAGGTAATGTGCTTTGTAGCACCACTGTCGAAATACCACACATGTGAATCTGCAACAACTGACATGCATGCATCATGGACAGCAGGATTGTAAGTGCACTCTGCACTAAAATCCCATTCTGCATCAACATCAGCATTACAGTCTCCTTTCACGGAAGACTCAACAATGTCTGCATTTGTAGTGGAACGAGCATTTGCAGTGGAACCAGTATTTGCAGTCGAACCATCCTCTTTCTTCTGAGCCTCTTTGGCCTTCAACTTAGGACACGACTTGATCAAGTGATTATTAGCTTTACAATAATGGCAACGCATCTTCTTTTTGCCCTTATCAGCAGAATTGCCAGACGAAGTGCTGCCAGCAAAAGCATTGGGAACAGAAGTTTTGCCACTCGCAGCAGAACCATAAGAAGTGGCTGCATTGCTGTTACCACCCTTTCTTTGAGAAGCAATAAAAGCCTGTTCAACTGCACACTATCTGGTCCTGTTTTTTCTAGAAAGTGACTAGTGCAACACCAATGTGCATAATGCATCAAACTTGACAACTTCTGGATTTCCTTGGGTCATAAGTCTCCAAGTACTAGAAAAAGTCTGGTAAGAATCTGGTAAGGCATCAAGAATAGTCTGCACAAGGGAACTGTCTGAAATGACTTCACTTGCAGAAATAAGTTGCTCATTGATATCCTTGACACTAGCAAGGAAAGTGTGCATATCATCTTCCTCATGCATAATCTTCGACTCCAACTCTTTACGTAGCAAAGCAATTTTAGCCTCATTGCGACTTGCATAAAGACCAGCCAAAATATCCCAAGCCTGTTTTGCAGATTTTGCTGAACGGATGTGAGGAACAATGGTGCGCTTCACAGACAACGCAATCAATGCATGAGCCTGCGCATCCTTTACATCCTAACGAGCTAGTTCTACCGTAGGCAAGACAACTCTAATAGCAGCAATCCTTGCAGCAAGACCTGCAACATCCTCAACATCATCTGCATCCTCAGAACCGGGACGTACATCAATGCCCTGCACAATATTCCATACGCCCTTTGACACAAGAACACGGTGCATCATGTAAGCCCACATAGGGTAATTGTCCCCATCCAACCTGTCCTTAGTAGCAAACATCTTGAACACATCTGTGTTGTTGTCAGCCATGGTAAATGCTGCACCAGATGTGAGAACTGCCCGAAAAGAGGAGAAACGAAGCGGGAACAACGCTTGGAGAAGACGAAAGAAGCTCAAGGCACACAATAGAGAGTTTGTTACTTAGTGTGCAATGGAAAGATAGATAGCCCTAGAGTGATGGGCGTATATACAATGCTCGGGGGAAAAAACCTCCTAAAGAGGGAAAAAATGTCCGGGCGGTCCTAGTGTGTTCACACACATCACTACCACATGTATATGGTAACAGCTTTTGGATGGAGGCTTTGGCGTTGATATCCTCCCGGAATTGGTATACAGGAAGATGAAGGATGCTTCGTTGGATCCTGCTCCATTTCGAGTAAAGATGGCAAACCAGTGAAGGATTCAACCTATTGGGTTTTTGAGAGGTAAGGAGACCATAATTTTGGGATTGGCCTTTTTTTTTAGTTAACTTTGTTGTCTTAAGAATGGTGGATATGAGGGAGGCCTATTCCATGTTACTAGGGAGACCCTTGTTTCGAGTTGTGAACCTAAAGCATGATTGCGAAAGTAATGGGGTGATGTTTAGGAAGGGAAAAAAGTAAAGTCGTGTAGCATGAATGATGAAATCGAAGTGGACAAAACAGTAAAACCATTAAACGCGCAGTCCATCCAGTTGGCGGCGGATGTTACAGATGATGAGGAGGATCTTTTTCTTCAGTCTAATCCGACTTTGACTCATGTGTTTGAAATTGATGTTGCAAAAATTAAGGATAGATATTGGATGACATGAAAAATGGATGTGGAATGTTGGTAGAGTGAGAGTGCAAAAAATTTGGTCGGGGAGGATTTTCAGCAGGTCACAAAGAAGGAATCGATAGATCAAAAGCTTACTATTCAGGAATCAGAAGCAGATCTAGAAGAATCAGTAAAGAAGGCAGACGTGGTGTATGAGCATACTATGGAGCAAATTACTTAAGTTCAAGAGGATGATTTGTAGGATTGAATTTGGGGAGTAAGGAAGTACCAAAGATTGTCAAGGTAAGTGTTCACATTGATGAAGACTTTAAGAAGCAGTTGTGGGCATTATTGATGGAGTTCAAAGATGTTTTTGCCTAGGAGTATTCGGATACGTGAGGAATGGATCCAAAAATATGCCAACATTGGATTAGTCTTAAGAAGGATGTTGTCCTAGTGATTCAATAGAGGTACATAATGTATCCTAATTATGTACATAATGTATCCTAATTATACAAAGCAAGTTAAGGAGGAATTGAATAAGTTGTTGAATGTAGGATTTATAAAACTAGTGGAATCAGTAAAGCAAGTAAAGCTGAGGATATGTGTGGATTACAAAAAATTGAATGCTGCCACAATATCAAACCCGTTGCCATTGCCCTTTATTGATACTCTTTTAGACGTGGTTGTAGACAAAGAGATGTATAACTTTCTGGATGGGTTTTCTGGGTATAATGAGATTATGATGGCTAAGGAGGATATTTCAAAAATAGAATTTATTACAGAATGAGAAGCTTTTGCCTATGACGTAATGAGCTTTGTATTGAAGAGTGAGCCTTAAGAGTATGCAAAGGCAGCAAATAAGACTTTTGAACCATAACTGACAGATTTCATGAAGGTGTTCATGGATGACTTCTATGTATATGGCAGGAATTTGGAACATTTGGAGCACTTAAGGAAATGTTTCATCCATTGTCAGATGTTTAGGATGTCTTTGGATCCCTTCAAGTGTGCCATTGCAGTGAGAGGAGGAAAGTTGTTAGGAAATGTGATTTTGGCACAGGGTATTTCTATTGATGCTAATAAGATTGAAGCAATTCAGAAGGTACATGTACCAAGGAATTTGAAAGAGTTGCAGAGGTTTAATGGACAAATTACGTGGCATAGTCAAAATTTACAATACCTGGTGGATATTATAGCACCATTGTCTAACCTAACAAAGAAGGATGTATATTTTTGTTTGGGGACCTGCACATGATAGAGCATTCAAGGTGTTGAAAAAGATGTTGCTGGTAGCTTTTATATTGTAGCCCCCAAAGTGGAAATTTCCTTTTCACGTGTTTTTTGACGCTTCAGATGTTGTAGTAGGGGCGGTTTTAATGCAAGAGGTAAGGCAGGGATGGTTTAGACCCCTTTTTTATGCAATTGAGTTACTTTCAACAACGGAGAAGAACTACCCACTGACAGAACGAGAAGCCTTGGGAATGCTTTATGCTGTACGGAATTTTGTCATTATCTTTTCAGCAATAGAGTAATTCTTCATGTGGATCATTAGGCATTGTTGTATCTTAACCGAAAACCTCACCTGGTAGGAAGATTGGCAAGACGGATGCCATTTTTGCGGGAGTGTGATTTTCTCATTGTCCATACACCAGGTAGGTTGCTTGTTATGGAGGATTTCCTAAGCAAGATGGAGCATGGTGAGCCATTTCAAGGCATTTCAAATGAGTTACGAGATGCTCAGATATCCAATGCTCAAGTTCAAAGTGAGATTATCCCCATCCAAGTGCACAATGAGGGATAATATGATTAGCTCTTGGTTTTCTTGATGGACGGGGTGTTTCCACAAGGGTTGACAGTGGACGAAAGGAGGATTTTTTTTAATAAAAAACTCAGCCATTTTTTGTGATTGTTGGTGCACTGTATAGAACAAAAATTGATCAGATAAGCCATTGTGTACTCGATGAGCAGCAAATGCGCTGTTATGGGAGGCTCATTTTGGAAATTTAGGAGGACATTTCTCCGAAGAAATAACATGTAAAAAAAATACAGGTTGGCCTATTGTGGCCAATAACTCTCACAGATGCACATATGTATGTTAAAGGATGTTTGCAGTGTCAAAAGACAGGCTAGCTAGGACCATATGATCGAATGTCAGATCATCCGGTTATACCTTTGGAGCCATTTTAGAAATGGGTCTTGACTTTGTCAGACCCATTAAGCCTAAAGCCTTGAGGATTGGGAGCAGATATTGGTGGCTACAGATTATGACACGAAATGGGTAGAGACAGAAGCATTGAAGGATAATAAGGAATCTAGTGTAGCAAGATTTCTTTATCGAAATATCATGACGAGGTTTGGATGTCTGATTGAACTGGTTTTTTATCAAGGGACACATTTTTTGAATTCTGTTATTGAAGAGTTGACTACTACACACATGATAATGCATAAGAAGTCGATGCCGTATCAATTACAAGCAAATGGACAGGCGAAAAACTCTAATAAGGTGTTGCTGAAGATTTTAAAAAAGATTGTGTCTAAGAACAAGAAGGATTGGGATGATAAGACTGATTCCACATTATGGTCTAGACAACTTATAAAGTTGCAACACAGGGTTGACTCCTTTTAGGCTAGTGTATGGTATGGAGGTAGTAGTGCCCATGGTGCATCTTGTCCCTAGTTTGAATAGCAGCAAAGCATCGGATGAGTCCAGAGGAGTCCTTGGAGCATAGAAGAAATCAATTACTAAAGTTGGAAGAGGATCGAGTCATCAGCTCTTACATAGTGGAAGTCATGCAGAAATGCCGACAAGCCAGGGGGAATAGACATGTGAAGTCAAAGTGCTTAAAGTGGATGACAAGGTTATGGTGTATAACTCTAAGTTGGGGCCACATCCAAGTAAGCTCAAATTACAGTACATTGGATTGTATTGGATCATTGCAGATATGAGTCAAGGCACATTCATATTATGAGATTATTTTGGGATGGATGTTTTGAAGCCAATAAATGGATTCCGGCTCAAGTTGTTTACATGGAGAATACCCAAGGAGGGGTAGCTACAGGGGGAGTCAAACCCAGTGGAAGCGGATATGCTGTTGGTGGGGAAACTTCTTAAATTGCGGGCTAATTCAAATTTTGGAGTGTCAAGTCATTTGATTAGCCTCGAAAAGTGGGCACATCATTATAAGTGTCTTGCAAGAGATATTTCACATGGACGTAAGGAGGAAGTAAGTCATATCACCCACTACACTCCTGTGTTTGCATGAGTGATTGTCACGAAGCTACCATGCATATATCAACACTGGAGAAGTTGATTAAGTTAAACAACTTGCAGAATCAAAGGCCGCTGTAGCACGATAGACTTCTGTAGCAGCTATGCCATCCCCCATGGCAACACCGTGAAAGGCAAAGGAAGAGGCTATGGTGAAGATGGGTATTGTAGTAGAATTTGCAATGGGAGCGTTCATAGATGTAGATGAAGAGGGTGATGAAGCACATGGGAGTGGTCATAGAGGCCGCTGCAATAGGGGTGACTTCTGTAGTAGGTATGCCATCCCCCATGGAGGTACTGTGCAAGGAAAAGGAAGAGGCTAGGGTGAAGATGGGTATTGAAGTAGCATCTACAATGGGAGTGGTCATAGATGTAGATGAAGGGGGTGATGAAGCACATGGGAGCGGTCATAGAGGCCGCTGCAGCAGGGGAGACTTCTGTAGTAGGTATGTCATCCCCCATGGAGACACCGTGCAAGGCAAAGGAAGAGGCTAGGGTGAAGATGGGTATTGCAGTAGCATCTACGATGGGAGCGGTCATAGATGTAGATGAAGGGGGTGATGAAGCACATGGTAGCTTGGTGGAGTCGCAAATTGATATGGCTAACCCCAGTACGACTGAGTGGCTGAAGTGTATTGGCTTATGAGAGTTTCCAACCAAACCAGGGAAAGCTTGGGGGGCGGTAGAGAATGCAACAAATTTTTTGGGTTTGTTGCAGCAAGGAGAGGGAGATACATTAGAAGGTGTGAAGATAACGATGAGGTAGCGTCCAGTGTATTGGCGAGTGGCTGAAGTGTATTGGCTTATGAGAGTTTCCAACCAAACCAGGGAAAGCTTGGGGGGCGGTAGAGAATGCAACAAATTTTTTGGGTTTGTTGCAGCAAGGAGAGGGAGATACATTAGAAGGTGTGAAGATAACGATGAGGTAGCATCCAGTGTATTTGGCGAGGGTTTCCAATCAATGAGCAAAGAAAATTAAGCGAAGCCAATTTTCGAGCAAATATGAGCAACAACCTCAGTTAAAGTTGGCATTTGTATAAGCAAGGTGCATCCGTGCAAGCTCAATACATCGATCAACATACCTAGGGAGGCACACAGTGGTGTCCCACATCTATATGGGATGGATAAGCAAAAGGGATGTGGAACAACACAATGGGAGTGGATGTTGTGACCTGAATACTTCATGCTATGCCATGAGGCACTCAAGAACAGGGGTACACAATGTGTTTAACATGGGTAGGGTAACTATGTTGAGAAATAAGAACATGCGTTATGTCTACTTGGGTTAGAGTTTCACAAGGCGATTGTAGGTAAGCCTATGTTTGTCATGAGGGAAGTGGAATCAAGAGAGTTCAAGCTTGTCAAGTTTTGCAAGCATGCGATATGGTGTGCTTGCTTAAGAGGCCATGCTCAACCCATGTCTCATGAGCAAGCACACCATATCGCATCTATAGACAATTTTATGGCATTTGGGATTCTGGAGGAAAATTTTCCATTTGGCAGCAAATAATGCCCCCAATGGTCTTCGCTGTTTCTCTTTTTTCCCTCTCTATAGACAATTTTATGGCATGTGGGATTTCAGTGGGAACTTTTCCATGTGGCAACAAATAATGCCCTCAGTGGTCTTCCTCGGTTATTTTTTTTCCCTCCCTCGACTTCAAGGTTTGCCATCATTTTTTTAGCATTATTTTAGAGAGAGAGAGAGAGAGAGAGAGAGAGAGAGAGAGAGAGAGAGAGAGAGAGAGAGAGAGAGAGAGAGAGAGAGAGAGAGAGAGAGAGAGAGAGAGAGAGAGAGAGAGAGAGAGAGAGAGAGAGAGAGAGAGAGGTGGCCAAAAGGTGAACGATGTTGGTCTCTTTCTCGCAAACATATCATTGAGGGTACACACACCTGTCTTCGACGCCTGCAGATGGACTATTTCGATGTGATCTTTTGTTCACAGACTTGACACTAGTACTCCTATCGAGGAAACTATGTGAGCCATGAACTACATCATTCACAAGGGGTGGGCCTTCTATTGGGGCACCATTGATTGGGATGCCCAACAGATTACTGGAGCTTGGGAAGTTGCCTCCCGTCTTGGCTTGATCCCCTACAGTTGAGAAACCTCAGTATATCAACCTGCTTGCACGTGATTGGATGGAGGTAGAGTATGCACTCCTCTATCAGAAGTTTGGTTTGGGCTTGACCTTATGGAGCCCACTCGGATCTGGTGTTCTTACAGGAAAATACTCTCTAAAAAGCCCTCCCCCTGCAGATAGCCATTTTGCCTTGGAGAACTACAAGAACTTGGCCAATAGGAAACTTGTTGATGAAATTATGTAGAAAGTGGATGCTTTGAGGCCTATTGCAAAAAGGTTGGGAGTAACACTTGCCCAGTTGGCCATTGCATGGTGTGTCAAGAATGAAAATGTCAGTAAATTATAGTTGGGGCTACAAAAGAGCAGCAAGAAGTTGAGAACATGAAGTCTTTGAGAGCTGTGGATTTGTTGACAAATGAAATCATGACCGAGATCGAAGATATGATAAAGGGCAGGCTTGAAAAGCCGGAGACATTTCGATAAATACAGCTTAGGATGGACCGTTGGTTTTGGTCAAGTACCCTGTTGATTGAAGAGCATGATCTTGTTAGCCATGGAGCCCTCAATTAATAAACGTAGTGTCCATGATAGACTCTTATTTTCTACATATATTTGGTTTAATTTTTATGGGCTTTGTGTATTTTGTTGCTTGTTCTAATGATTTGCAATCAGAGGATTGTTTAAAATAGCGCGAGCGAGCGAGAGAGAGAGAGAGAGAGAGAGAGAGAGAGAGAGAGAGAGAGAGAGAGAGAGAGAGAGAGAGAGAGAGAGAGAGAGAGAGAGGGGGGGGGGGGGGGGGGGGGGGGGGGGGGGGGGGGGGGGGGGGGGGGGGGGGGGCTTAAACGGATCCTTGCTAGGGCTGACGTTCGTCCTCTCTCTCAATTGGTTGGACTCCCACTCCTCTCTCCCTTTCACTGGAGCGGGTGGATGCCCCCCCCCCCCGTCCACTCTCCACAGCCAGAGAAACCTTATCACCACCATTGATCCCCACACTTTAAATGGCCTTATTATCATTGATCCTGCGTACACTCCATAACCTTGGCTTTGACCCGTGGATTCTTCATAACTCTTTGGTTGATGCAGCTCCCCGCTAGGCTTGCCAGCTCCATTACGTGCTCCCCCCCAAGCTCTGTAACTTGCCCCTCTTTAGCCCAACCAATAGCATTCCAGCACACCATGTGGCTAAGCATAGGGAGAGACTGACATGTGTCCCATGTCCCCTTTGAGAAAAGAGGTGCCCTTTGGGTGAGTGGGAGGTTAAGTCAAAGGTTCCCCTAACTTTGAGACTTTCATGCATGGGAAGCTTCTCAACAAGCACCTTCCTCATTAAGTTTGTAGGGTCTCTTTTTGACTCAAGCACCTTACCCCCCCCCCCCCCCCCTTGCATAGGAAGCTCATTTGGCCCCTCTTTAACCCAACCCATAGCATTCAAGCACACCATGTGGCTAAGCATAGGGAGAGACTGACATGTGTCCCATGTGCCCTTTGAATAAAGGGGTGCCCTTAGGGTGAGTGGGAGGTTAAGTCAAAGATTCCCCTAACTTTGAGACTTTCATGTATGAGAAGCTTCTCAAGCACCTTCCTCATTAAGTTTGTAGGGTCTCTTTTTTACTCAAGCACCTTACCTCCCATGCATAGGAAGCTTCTCAAGCACCTTCCTCATTAAGTTTGTAGGGTCTCTTTTTGACTCAAGCACCTTACCCCCCATGCATAGGAAGCTTCTCAAGCACCTTCCTCATTAAGTATGACAATCACCTCAAGTACCTTAGTCATCAAGCATGACAAGCACCTCAAGCACCTTAGTCATCAAGCATGCACCTTAGTCATCAAGCATGACAAGCACCTTAGTCATCAAGCACGACAATCACCTCAAGCTTAGGTTGGGTTCCCACCTCAAGCTCAGCCCTAGCTTGCCTAAGGTCAAAGGACTTTTAACACTAACCATTGGAGGTCTTTAATAAATCTAACCCTAAGGTCTTTTAAGCTCCATTATATGCCCATTGCTCTTTGATAGACTACCTCCTTTTGGACCCCTATTGAGATGTAACCATCTCTCCTCTTGGTCCCTTGTTGAGGTAAGTCTAGAAGTACTTATTGCACATTGCTCTTTGATAGACCATCTCCTTTTGGACCCCTATTGAGATGCAACGATCTCTCCTTTTGGTCCCGAGTTGAGATAGGTCTAGAAGCACATGTCTCTATTCTAACTCTTGTTCCCGTTTATTCTCCCACATTAAATGATCAGTTTAATATAAGAAAATCATTTGGTATAGTTAGATTTTATATTTTATGACATTACCTCTCTCTTGAAATCATAATCGTCCTCGGCTATGAGGTAGAGAAGATAAAGCCTAGTCATTAGTCCATGTTTCTTAGCAGGTAGAGGATCCCTTTTTACCCTATGACATCATTCCAAGATGAATGACTAATCCATTTGGTGCTTGGGAGACATAGCTACCGCAAGCATGTTTGCTCTTTAGTCCATATCACACTTCCAAAGTAGAGTGACAAATTCTACTTGGTGTTTGGGAGACGTCGTTACCACAAACATGATTCTAAGCATGCATACTATTTAAATTTGTGCACAATAAAAAGAGAACTAGTCTTATAAGACAAAAACATTTTTAATTTAAAATGCATTTTCATATGCTTACTCTAGTGCAACATTGTAAGCATTGATAAGGTTCAATATATCCTTAAGCTAGGTTCCTTGCATCCATTTAGCATCTTTAAAAGGATAATTCTTTAACTTAATAAGATATCATCAGATAATCTTACCGTTTCTTAATACCTTGTCTTCCTGTCCATAGGATGGACTTAGATTGAAGTACTTCTTCTTGCTCTTTGATTTTTGGAAGGTCTGCAACTATTGCTTCTTTTGATGGCGCTCCTTTGTAAGGCTTATGTAGGTTCTCATGGAAAACATTGTGCATGAGCCAACGGTTGGGAAACTTCAATTGATAAGCCATCTCATTGACTGGCTTAAGAATTTTAAGGACCATAGTATCTTTTTGCTAGTTTGCCATCATACTCTTGGTAGTCCATAGGAATCTTGCCCGTAGTATGCCTCAGATGAGCCTTGAGAAACTTTAGCAAGACCCACTCATTTTCCTTAAAGGCTAAGGCTCTTCTGTGCTTATTGGCAGCAGCCCTTTTTGCCTTTCTTGTGAGAAGGATATAACCCCTTTAATCTTTGGAAAAGATTCTTGTAGGTCTCGGCTATATTCATCAGCCAGCGAAGATCTTCCTATGTACTTTAAGTAGTAAGGGACTTTTGGATCTTCCTTCTTTAACCTCAAAAGGTACTTTCCCTATAGAAGTATGTACAATATCATTGTACGCATACACTATAAGAGGTAGGTACTTCTATCATTGAGAACATTGATCTACTTCCATGACATAGGCTTTTAGTAGATCAATAATCGTTAGGTTAGTTATTTCACTTTGGTCATCCGTTTGTGAATGATAGGTCAAAAGAGAAATTTAATCTACTTCCTAGATTCTCAAAGAGACCCTTATTGAAATTACTGGTCATTCTAGGATCTTGGTCCGACACTATGGATGTTGGAAAGCCACGATGCTTGAAAATTTGAGATCTAAAGAGGGTTGCCATTTGATGTGCCTTAATAGTCTTTTTGACAGGCATAGAGTGTGTTTTCTTGTTAAGCACGTCGACTGAAACAATCCAAGTTGCTTCCCTCGATCAAATTTCAACTTTTGGTATACCACACATTTTGAAACATACTCTTTTATGTTTATTTTTCATGGTAGACCAACAGAAATACATTTCTACTCCTCGAAGAGTAGATTATGGAATCCCTCTTTACCCCGCATAAGGAGAAGTATGGGATTCATACATGACTTTCGTATTGTATGGGTGATTAACACATAGCCTATTGCCGTTTGGAAGATAACCATCCTTCAAGGTGAATGGTTCTTTTTTTCTTCCCTATTGCAAAGGCTATAATTACGTACTTAAAGTCCTGGTCAGTAGCATACTCATCTATCATAAAAGATAGATCATTGTGAGTTGCTATAGACTCATGAGAGAGAAGCTTTAAACTTCACCATTTGGTAAGCACTTTGTCCTTTGTATCACTTGCAAGGAATTGCTTCATGATGGAAAGGACGATAACCATGGCCTTGCTCCCCACACTTAAAACATTTGTTGTCCTTACGAAAAGCTTCTAGCTCTTTAGGAGAGAGTTTATATTTACCTTTGTAAACTCCCTTCTCCTTGGACCAATTGTTGTTGTTGTTGTTGGAATGGCCTTGGTAAGAATTTTAAGCATTGGATTTCCCCTTGGCATCACTTTTGTCTTTATTTTCCATGGGCTTGACATTCCATCTAGCCCCTCGTTGGAAATTGATGCGCGAAGCAACCATGGTGTGGTGGATTAATTTGGCGATAGAACCAGGCCGTTGAGAGTTGACATACTCGGCTATGTCTTTGGGTAATCCCGCACAAAATTGTTTCTTTTGCACAACAAAGTCTATCTTTTGAAAGATAGTAGTCTTGAGATGTAAATCCCAAAACTTGTCCACATATTTGTGGATAGAGAGAGAAGCTTTAAACTTCACCATTTGGTAAGCACTTTGTTCTTTGTATCACTTGCAAGGAATTGCTTCATGATGGAAACTCGTAGAGTTTTCCACGTCTTTGGGGCTTCGTCGTTGCCACGAAGGCTAGCCCACCATTGACGAGCCGATTTTTGGAAGTGCATAGCTACATGGTGTAGCTTGGAGGACTCCATGAAGCCCTCGTTTCCAAAGGCCGCATCAAATTGTTGGATGAAGGCCAATACTTTTTTGGTAGCACCAAAGGTGCCATCATAGGTGAGAAAAGAGATACTCTTTCCTCCCTCTTTGAACTTCTTTAGATTTTGTGACCTTCGCCATGCAGGGTAAGATTTGCGATGTCCTCCCCTCTTGTATTCTCTAGGAGAATAGCAATAGCTTTCATCGATAGAGGAGGAAGGTGAAGAAGAAGGAGAAGACGATGACCTCTTTCTTGCCCTTTTCTTCCCTTGTTTCCTCTCTTCCCTTTTGGAGTGACGAGGAGAAGGACTATGGGTTAACCGTTTCTTCTTGGGAGAAGTTGGCAATCATCTAAACCGCCATCTTCATGGAGCCACATCTTTTGAGGAACTTAGGGAGTCATTACTTTCATGTTCTTTGGATTCCTCCTCTCGTATGGGAGTCAGTCTTTTTTTGGGGGTCTCACCAAGATGCCTCCTAAGCTTTCTCTCCTCTTTGAGAGGAAAGGAAATCCCATAAGCACAAAGTTTTTGAGTAACTTCGGCTTGCAAAGAGGGGTTGCCCATAGCTTATTGCAACCTAGTAACAAGATAATTAACAAACATGGGGGCATCATCATTAACACCTTCATGTGCAAATCAAAGTTATCAATGTTCATTCTACTCTCTTAGTTATTGTCAGCCATGTTAATTAAACTTAGGTGTTTACTTAGTGTATGCTTTGGAAATTCAAAACCTTAGTTGCTACTCCTCTTAGTCTTTGAAAATAGGCACTTAAGTATCTACACCCACGGCTCGAATTGGTTAATTATAGAGAGTAGTGGAATGAATCTAACATAGCAAAGTTGCCGAGGGATAGCTCCTTTCGGACTTCTTATGGGTCCATAATGGTAAAGCCGTAAGCAAGTCTAAAAAGACTCCATTATTAAGACCAAAGCTTCCAAAGTGTGCACCATATCTCACATAGTGGGCTCAACAAAACCGATAATAGATCCCAGTCCCACTTACCCTAATATAATTAACAAAATCAACCATTAATAGGCTACTTAAGGACCTCTCTTCTTAAGCAAGAAAAGAGAAACCAACTGCTCTGATACCAATGTAATGGAAATGGCCTATGAACTTTGAGAGTAGAGGAATTAGGAAATTAGATGAAGCACTTTTGTGAGATTACTTTGTGAGCATAGCGGGTGAACTTAATTGATGGTAGCAACATAAACATGGTACTTAGTTAACTTGGCATGAACAATACTTTTGCAAGAGAGAGAGAGTTTAGAGAACATGACAATAGTTGAGGACCGGATTCATACGGAGCCGGTCCCCCCTCCAATAGGCATTTGTATTATAACTTGGCATGAACAATACTTTTGCAAGGGAGAGAGAGTTTAGAGAACATGACAATAGTTGAGGACCGGATTCATACGGAGCCGGTCCCCCCTCCAATAGGCATTTGTATTATAGTTTCTCCCATTAAGAGAGACTTGGTACAATACAATCTTTGTGTTCCTTTTGACCTTGGTGATGCAATAAAGATGGAAATCTTCATGCATCACAAGCATAACATAAACTTTGTAGAAAACATTAACTATCCCAAGCCTCAGTCCCAAGGTCTCAAACACCTTCAAAGGTGGAGAGAGCTAGAGAGGAATGAGGGTAGGGAAGAGGGAGAAGAAACATTCCATAGGAGAAAGAAATAGTTACTCACTTATCATCACTCTTCTTGCTAGCATATATATTAGCATAGTAATGAAGATGGAGAAGATAGAAAGCTTAAGCATTGAAGCATGGCTCTTGGTTGGATTTGTATTACATAACCAAGAGTGTTGGTGTAGGCTCTTACTCTCACAAGCTTGCTCTTACTCTCACAAGCTTGGAGAAGGAGGTGGAGTTTCTCTACTTTCACCAAGTGAGAATGAATCCACAAAATGAGTGTGTGTGTGTGTGTGTGGTGTATATCCCCCCAGTACCCCCCTTGCTTGCTTGGGGTGAGTTGTAGCTTTTACACATGTTTCAAGCTCATTGGACCCCTCTCCCCCCTAGCCAATCACATGCAGCATGCATTCAAGTACATGGGTAGTCTTTGGACAAGTGTCCTCCTTACCCCTTAGAGAGAGAGAGCTTGAAAATATCTAAATATTTGTTGGATGGAAATAGAAGCTCATTTGACCCCTCTTTAGCCCAACCAATAGCATTCAAGCACACCATGTGGCTAAGCATAGGGAGAGATTGACATGTGTCCCATGTCTCCTTTGAGAAAAGGGGTGCCCTTTAGGTGAGTGGGAGGTTAAGTCAAAGATTCCCCTAACTTTGAGACTTTCATGCATGGGAAGCTTCTCAACGAGCACCTTCCTCATTAAGTTTGTAGGGTCCCTTTTTGACTCAAGCACCTTACCCCCCATGCATAGGAAGCTTCTCAAGCACCTTCCTCATGAAGTTTGTAGGGTCTCTTTTTAACTCAAGCACCTTACCCCCCATGCATAAGAAGCTTCTCAAGCAACTTCCTCATTAAGTTTGTAGGGTCTCTTTTTGACTCAAGCACCTTACTCCCCATGCATAGGAAGCTTCTCATGCACCTTCCTCATTAAGTATGACAAGCACCTCACTTACCTTAGTCATCAAGCACGACAAGCACCTCAGTCATCAAGCACGACAAGCACCTCAAGCTTTGGTTGGGTTCCCACCTCAAGCTCAGCCCTAAGGTCAAAGGACTTTTAACACTAACCATTGGAGGTCTTTAATGAAGCTAACCCTAAGGTCTTTTAAGCTCCATTAGATGCACGTTGCTCTTTGATAGACTACCTCCTTTTGGACCCCTATTGAGATTTAACCATCTCTCCTCTTGGTCCCCTTTTGAGGTAAGTCTAAAAGCACTTATTGCACATTGCTCTTTGATAGACCATCTTCTTTTGGACCCCTATTGAGATGCAACCATATCTCCTTTTGGTCCCGTGTTGAGATAGGTCTAGAAGCACATGTCTCTATTCTAACTCTTGTTCCCGTTTATTCTCCAACATTAAATGATCAGTTTAACATGAAATCATTTGGTATAGTTAGATATTATATTTTATGACAAAAATAGGCTATCAAGGATGTATAAAACACATTTTTTAGTAGTTTTGGTAGAATATGTTCATGATTTTAGACATAGTTTTGACTTCTCCCTATCCAAACTCCTCAAACTTAGAGAGTGGGCCAAAAGTGCTCTCCTAGCAACCTATAGAATTAATCAAATTGATTAAGATTGGATGGTGTGTTCTTGCGGCTCAAGCTTAAATACCAGAACCAAATCGAGTGTGGTGAAGTAGTCTATGTACTAGAAAGCATAAACACCATGAAACATAACAAAGCCATGAGCAAGATAATACTCAAACAAGTCATGGGATTGGGCACGTACATGCTCAACTAGGACCCAAACTTTATGGTCACGAAAACGCTTATGTTTGCATGGATTTGCCGGAGTACTCATTATGCAAGCAAGGTCAGAGGCACACTTACATGTAAAATGGGAGGCCCAAATGTCTTAAGAGGAGCACAAAACCATGGACAAGCATGTGAATGAGACACAACCCAGCCACTCAAAGGTTGTTGCACTTGTTGTTTCTTTTCAAGTTTGTGGGCTCTTTCTAGATGATTATAGAATCCTATTTTATAGGGACACATGAAGGCTTGACCATATATGATTGCTATACCTCACATTCATAGTTATTCATGTATAGAGGAGTCACATATGTGCATTTCCTCTACTATGACCTATGAGGTATCAACAAGGTACCAATATATCTTCTATCGAGGGCCAGTCCATGAAGGGATAGTATTAGATGCTTTAAGTAGTATGTGAATAGAGTGTCAGACTACCTAGGTTGCACATGCATGGACATTATTTTTTTTGTGTAGCAAAATAACCAAATTGAATATTGATCAAGGTGAAGAAATAAATCTTACACATTTCGGCTTCGATATATTTCTTCACATAGGTTGCAAAAGCACATGCATCATTATGTTTGTGTAGCAAAATAGCCAATGGATTAGGGTGGCGAAGTAAACTTTAAAATTTATTTTAGTAGCTCCCTGCCAACAACCTTCGTTTATCAACCTCTTTCCATAGAGTGCATGGTTCGTAAGTTCAATAGGCATTGGAGGCATTGTATCGATCAATTCGGGCAAAGAGGAGCTCAAGTCCCAAAAAATATAGCTCAAGTCATCAGTTCCCCACACAATTCTTCTTTTATTTCTTCTAGGGTTTATGCCCCTCAATCGGGATCTGCAAGTCAGCTCCGTTCTTCAGTGGCTTGACACGTTAGCAATTTGTGACAGTCTCCCGGTGACTATTGCAGCTTACGATAGCTTCTACAGTGTAGATTGCTTAGTCTGGCTTTCCTTGTTTTAGAGGACGTTTACTACGGAGATTTCTATATCTAGCCTAATTCGGGCGTACTAGATGAGCTCAAGTCCCAAAAAAATTCCAGTCTAGTTTGGACATGCAGCAATTTGTTAAAGTTAGCATCCCTGACCTGCAGATGAAAATAAAAAAACAGTATCCTTAGGCTTGGCATTTGGTAAGCTCCCTAAAAAATCCAATAGTTCCTTTGCCTCTAGATAGCCCAAAAGCACTTAGCTAGGCCTCAGTTAGGACTCCTATTTGGTTCCTTAGGAGAAATTGCTTCAAGTTTAAGGGTTTATTCAGGACTTGCAAAAGGGGGCCAGAATGGGTATGTTATGAAGACAATTGATGAGAAAGGGAGGGAGTGTCCCTTCCTCCCTATTACGTGTGCTGTAGATCCCTAAAGCGAGGTGTGCTTTAGCTAGTCTGTCACCTGTCCATACTGCTTCTTAAAGAACCAATTGAAGGAAATGGGTAGCTTGGTGCAAGAAGTTTATGATAAGGACTCTCTCTAGTTCAAATGATTGAAGATACAGAGCTTTTCTTGGACAAACTTCAAGCTATTATTGAAGAAGTCTCCTAGCACTGGGAACATGCATGTTGAACATATGTATTTTGATCAGCTAGCTATGCTCCTTATGTATGTCCCTCATGTATGCAGGCAACTATGTGAGTGATCCTACATTAAAAAGCGCTTTCCTGGTTTTTTAAAAAAAAACACACACACACACACACACGATTCATTTAGTACACTACTACACGGATGACGGAAAAAACACATAGGATGAAGGTGTGCACCGTGGGCTACTTATCAGTACATGAAACTGTAGTAACTTCATAAATGGGGAAGAACGTACATGAAAAGGGTGCCTAAATTATATGCAGGCGCGCCGTTTCATGAGCTGGGAAGCTTTACACTGAAGTTTTTTCCTCGTGGTCAGCTCAACCTCATCATCACCTTGGAAGATTTCTGCTGCAGTTTTCTGCGAGCATTTCTAGGTTTCATTTGAATAATGCTACGTGACGTGCAGAAGAGCAAAACAGTGTGGATCCCTGGGGTTTGCGGATCGAATGACAAAGGCAAAAGAAGCAACAGAATACCGCTTGGTGTATGAAAATGGCTCCTCGGGGTTTCTGCCCTTCTGTCGTTGGCAATGACTATGACTGATAAACGAATTAAAAGAGTTGCTAGCCACTTCCGAGGTCTAGGCATAATTGCAGCAGCTATGCACAATGTTCTGACATGACTAGAGGCTGTTCTTACTCAACAACATGAACTTCAAATTGCGAGATACCTCCACCTAGTGGCACTCGTGTGTCTTGGTCTTCATAGGCATGGAGGGCACCGGGGATAGCCACAGTGAGCTGATGCATCGTGCCCACACTTATTTTGAAGCATCTTCCCGGTCAAGTTCAACATCAAGTCCCAGCTCCAGCTCTGTTGCCGCAGCAGCTGCTTCTGTTTCCAGGGAGGATGCAGCTTCCCCATTCTTCAACCAGCTACAGCAGGCTACTTTCAAGTCCCAATCTCACAATCAAGCGCTCCCTCTGCATCAGAGTCAGCACTCTACTTATTCAGGTCTCTTTCAACAGTACCCCCTGGCCCAAGATGCCTTGTATCATCAACCACGCTCACTCATGGAGTCAAGTACGCATTGTCGTTCTGTTTCCCAACCATCTTCCTTCTTTCAAAACCTCTGGCAGAGTCCTTCATTCCATCATGGTGCCTCACTTCCTCACCATGATGGTATCCTAACCGTGAAAACCAAGGATGAGGCTCTTTATGTAGCCATGTCTCCTAACTCGGAACCTTCTCAGAGAGTGGCCTCACCCAGCGAAGTCTCAATGAGTGAGCAGGAGACTTCCCCAGCACCTAGTATATCTGGACATTCTATACCACCCCTCCCCCCCTTGTCCCCTTCACCAAATGCTTATCAATTAGCTTCGAAAAAGCATGGTACAGATCTCAATCAAGCACCGCTTGGCCAGATGATGCAGAAGGGTCATAGACGATCACATAGTGAGGTTCCTTTTGGTGTTTCAGCAGGCAAAGAGTCTTTGTTGAGCCGTCCTTTGCCTTTTGGTCAGAGTGAAGATAGCATGGATGATGTGCCTTTACACAAACTAAACAGGTCAAAGTCTAGTTCTATTAAAGAGCTGCACAGAGTGCCGGGCAGGATGGCTATGGAAGTTGTTGGCGAGAGGGAGGGAGAGGGTGTAGATGACCTTTTTTCTATGTACATTAATGTGGATAAGGTTGAGAATTGTCACAACAGTGCAATAGACGGGCAAGGTCGAGCAGACAGTACAAAGCCTTTGAAGAAAAGAGGGATTACTGGAGCTCCTTTACTTACTGACCATGTCAAAACACTATTGCCCTGTCTAGAGAAAGCCAAAAGCTTGCAAGAGGGTTCAGATAGTGACAAAGAAGAGAGTGACAAGGAAGAGGATAGCTTCATGGGGGATAGTCATGAGAGGGTTATTGAAGATGGGAATCAAAAGGGAGGGACTGTAAAAGAGGTTTCCGGTTATGCTCGTCATCAACGAAGTGCCTCCATGGACAATCTCACCTACTCAATGTTTGGAGGTGAGGATGCTCAACACAGTAGTGGTGCCTCGTACAGTAGACAAGTTCGGCACCACCACAGCCTCTCAATCGATGAGAGCCTCAACACCAAGTTAAACTTCTTGAATGGAGAGCTAGATGGGTTGGATATGAAGAAATTAATGGCCGATGATAAGTTGGCTGAAATTGCTCAAATGGATCCAAAGAGAGCTAAAAGGTGAATTCAAAACACTTGTTTTACATCCTTATCTTATTTGGAGCTAAGTGTTTATGAGTGATTTTTCCAGAATATTGGCAAATCGTCAATCCGCAGCTCGCTCCAAGGAGAGGAAAGTGCGATATATCTCAGAGTTGGAGAGGAAAGTTCAGACACTTCAAACTGAAGCCACGACATTGTCTGCACAATTGACCTTGATGCAGGTGTGTGGGAATTCTAGTCATGTGAGTGCGTGTTTGTTGAAGTTTATTAAGCCCTCTTCCCTTTTGCATGGCTATTCTCCTTTTGTAGGTAGGAAGGTCATCCACTTAATCACACTAATGTCATTGTTTGTAAGTTGATTTTCTGGGCATTGAGCAACATAGAGTTTTTTCGACATGGCTATTTCATTGCGGGTAGGTCGTCTATAAATCGTATTTGATTCTATTGCTAAGTATTTGTCTGGGCATTGAATAACATAGACTAATGATCAAATGCATGCTGAAAGCAATGTGAGCCATTAAGGTTAGGGACTGATCAGGTTTCTTGCCACATGCTCTTTTTGGGTTGATTTTGCAGGTTTTCAGTAACTTCTGATTTGGTACTAGAATGGCACGATAACATTCTCATGAGCAAAATGTTTATATATATTTCTCTCTTATGTAATTCTGAATTCAGAGAGAGAGATTCCATAGTAGTCCCTCTCTCTCTCTCTCTCTCTCTCTCTCTCTCTCACACACACACACACTCACACACACACACACACACACACACTTTTGTTAAGAGTTTTAGATTCTTGTTCGGTGGTGGCTCCAATATCTCCCAGAAGGAGATTAGGGCGTGGGCTTTTTTTTGGCTGTGCCCGGCCGTACTTGAGGTATACATACTTTCTTGATGGTGCATTCCACAGTCTTGCACACTCAGTACGCCTGCATGAGGGATCCTTGTTGGTAGGGTTTCTTGGAGTCGGAGTCTCTAGTGTTTTGCATTTTCCCTTCTAAAATGTGGGCTGTATGTCACTACAATGACTTTATACATTTTATTAGGCTTGGCATATATTTACTAGGTCATGGGGTATATCTGGCTGAGTATGGCATTTTTATGCCTGACCTATATAGGGATTTTATGCATATCAGTTTGGAGCAGAGCTTCCAGTGTTTGGGCCAACACTCTCTCTCTAGCGTTTTTGTGTGCCTTGTAGTTCATTCTCTCTTTAACGTTTTTTTCTCTCACTTGTGTCCAACTTGAGGAAATGGCCGAGAGGACAAGGGGTGAGAGTTTAAATACTCCAACTCAGAAGATTTGAACCGAGAAGATGTGGCCGAGAGGCCTAAGGGGTTAGGGTTTAAAAACCTAACCCCCTGCCAACTTGAAGTGCACCGGCCGAGGGGCCTACACCCTAATTATCAAAAGCTTGAGGGCTGGGACCGATTTCCGCAAATTGCATTGACATGCTGGCGTGGCAGGTTCTATGGATTTCCGCGTTTTGTGCTGGCAGTTTGACAACTTTTCATGTGAGGTTTTGGGTGCAGTTGCTTTTGGGGTTAAGTGCTTTTGAATTGATGCTTTTGGGGCTCTGCTCTTGGGCCTCCCTTGTATTGTTTACAATGACCCCTAGGGTTAGTCTCTGACATGGTATCAGTGCCACGGCGAGCTTTCGAGTTGGATTGGTGATTTGTGCGAGTATTTGGTGCTGAAATTTTGGGATGAGAAGAGACAATTTACTGTTTTTCGCTCATTTGGGACTGATTTCGGTTGGAGTGGATTGATTTGGAGGTATCCCTTTATCCATCTTGACCTAGCCTCGCCACATGCCTTATTTTTCTCGCAGAATGGAGAGGGGTGATGATTCTGATTTTAACTCGGTCCATGATGTAGAAGTACAACAAGAGGAAGTTCATGATGGAGGAAATGTCAATGAGGAGCAAGGAGTTTGGTCCCAGTTCTACTGCGGCGCGTAGGTGATGCCTATCCTTCTCACCAGTCAAGATGCCTATCCTTCCCACCTTTCCCTTGGATCGGTAGTTGAATGGCGAGAACTATGCCATTTGGAAACAACCATGACGGCGGTCTTCAAGCTTGGAGGTTTTGTCGACAGTAACTTTCAAAAGCCAAAGGATCTTGTGGGAGCGAAGCTATGTGAGCATGTCAATGCTCGAATCCAATCGTTTATCATCCTCAACAGTATACCATCAGTCACCAGTCACATTTGATCGATGAAGGATGCAAAGTAGATTTGGGATCGGCTTTCATCTTAATATGTTCGAGTTTCTTTGATGAAGTGGATTGCTTTGGAGGTGCAATTGTGGACACTAGATCCCAAGCGATCATACATGAGGGATCATATCAACAAGATGCATGTCCTCTTGTAACAAACTTGGACACCCGAAGTCAAGATTCTACCGCGACACAGCAGAGATTCACTTTAAAACATTTCACGAAAGATGACATGGCCTGGCGTAGTTCCGTGCCAAGAGGTATTGGCCCCAAAGACTGGCGCCCCTTTCGGTATTTCTTTTTATATTAATCTTTGAGCAAAGTACAACTCCCGCGGGTGCTCGCTCTTAGACTCTGCGTCCAGATGGTCTGCAGAGTGAGCCCCCTTGGGTTTATTATAAAGGTTACAAGGGATGCTAAAAGCAGAGCCCCAAAAGCTTCAAACTCAAAAGCAATAGTTCCCAAAGGCAACTGTTTCTAAAAATCTACAGTAAAAGCAGTCAAAATCAGCCAACGTAATTCCCGGAAGTCCGTACGGAATGCCATGTCACCAACCCAACGCAAATTGTGGAGGTCCGTATTGCCTGCCACTTCAGCCTGTTAGCCATAGAAACAGGGGACCCGGGGACGTGACCCTTTTTGGTAGGGACGGAACGGGGGACATAGGGACGCGGGACGCGACGCAGAGGGGTCCCTCACATGGGACGCAGAGGAGACGCGTCCCGGGATGCGGCATGCAGGGGGGACACGAACAGGGGACCCCACACCTTTTTTCTAGGGTTTTCAGAGTCTTGAGCTATATGTCAATGTTGCCCACTAGACTCTACTAATCCACTCTTCACTTGTACATCATTAATTTTTTCCCTCTGAGTATGATGATTGATCATCACATCAACATGTGTGGCACATGCTCGCCGTGTTCTTACCGCATGCCATATTTTGGTATTTATGAGTGCAAAACCCACTTTTTTTTTGCAATCTTGTGCTCTTAGTGTTGTTTAGTATAGAAAAAGTGTTTTTTAACACGCGTCCCCTGGCCCGTCCCCCGTCCCCTGTTTTGCGTCCCCGGGACCTGTCACCTCCCCAAAACCCATCCCCGTCCCCATGTGACTATGCTATCAACGCGTTTTCCGATGGGAATTGCGGCGTGTTTTTCGGCTGTTGCTATCACGTCAGCAGGGGCTGTGTGTATCCGGGGGCACTGCCACGTCACCAGTTTGTGACACATCTAATAGGATATACTTTATATGGGAAAGCTGATTAGTCTTGAGGAAATGGCCATCCAGCTTTTGGCCTAGTTACCTCCTTGGTATTCCAATTCTATTCTTCGTGATTATGAGTGGTGGAGAGGTTTAATGCGGGGAAGAAGTCAAGCTCCAAAGCCTTGGCCGGTTCTTCCAATAAGAAGCAGCAGCAGGTGAAGGGTAAGAAGACAAGCAACAACAATCCGAAGAAGTACGATGCTGAAAAGGATGCTTTGAAGGCAGATCGGCGGGAATTTCCAGAGCAAGTTGGCGATGCTTCGACTTCTTCGACGACGGTATAGTCACCAACGTTTTTTCATTTGGAGACTCTATCCTTAGAGGACTCTTTAGGGACATCGGAGGTTAAGACGGCTCTTGCAGTTCCATATGGTTGGGGTTGGATTCTTGATAGTGGGGCTTCATGACACTGTGGTACTTTTTTCATTGGCAACAAATTTGAAATTCCTATTCATAGTAAGGATTCCATGTAGTTGAAACTTGATTCTAGATGGTAGAGGGGGTATGCATACCTCAAAGGTTCTTTATGCTCCGAAGCTGGGTTTTCATCTTATGTTAGGCACGAGGTCTGCAAGCTAGGCATGGAGGTAATCTTCAGAGTCTGAAACCGGCCCGTAGGGCGGTAGGCGTTGGCTTTCACCCGAAATTCTTTACTTTAAACACACACACAGAGCACTTTGCAAAGAGAACCTGCGACGGGAGTTAACACTTGAATACACACACGGCTCGGAAGCTAGAATGCTCCGAGCAGACGCCGACAACCTGTAGGCCCCAAAATTGGCGCCCCTTTCGGTATTTCTTTATTCTTTAGGAGGGTAAATTACAAGGTAAGGTCCTGGGAATCCTTCACGTGTATCCACCTAGATACCATTTGATTTGGCCAAATTTGGGCAGCATAACAGCCCCAAAACTTGCGCGAAACCAATTCCCCTGCTGGAACTCGCTTGCACTGTCGTATACCCTCTGATTCCTGTCCAAAAACAGTAAATTCAGCATGCTGTATTTACTGGTTTTTGCCCTGTTTTCAGCCCCAAACAGTCCCCTAACTGTCCTTTGCCAGTGGGGCACGATTCCCAATGATCCTGGCGTCCGTATGGCTGAAAAACAGTCAAATTACAGCGCATACACAGCGCTGATTTTGCACCTGTACGGTGAGGTTATGACCCTCACCAGTGCCTGCTTTGGGGCAGCAGTTAGCTACCCCTGTTCCTGCTCAAGGAGGCTCTTGCCTCAGCACAAAAGCATGAACCCACACAACTGTACATCAGTCAAATGAGTAGCCCTCTTGTGGGGCATCACATAACTGCACGTAGGGGAGAAAGAGAGCAGTATGTAGCGTGCGGGGCATCACTCCCGTCACCATACTGTGCATAGAGGGCAAGGTAAGCATTCCATAGCTTCTGTACCTGTTGCAATCCGCCTGTGGCTGAAAATGGCGCCCCCTTTGTTGATATGCAGCTCGTTTTTGCCTCCCAGAGTGGCAGAATCGCTCACAAGCTGACACGTCGCCCAGTTTCCGAGTTTGGGCTTTCCCTGCTAAAAATATCTCAACTGGTGCGTCAGTTGACTTCGCGGCAGAGTTGTAAAGTGTTCCCCTAGTCATACCGAAGGTAATGACGCGAACACATTTCGTGGCCCAAAATAGCAGTTCCCTAAATTTTAGGAGATGCTTACGTTGGGCTCCCACTGGTCTTCTGACCATCTATCCTCATTGGGACCGCATCCAAAAATGCAATGTGGCCCAACTGTCGGATACTTTTTGTTGGTAGTCCCACCTTGACTTTATGCCTTAATTGAGTTCACTTCCTAGTATCCACCAACTTGCTAAGTGCGACGGGGGGACCTATATGATCTTGCTGTGAGCCTAGACATCCTCTTACCATACGAATTCCAGTGCCGACCACTTCCCGTCTGCGGGTGAATCTACCGTTCACATTGGCCATACAATGTCCGACCGTTTGCTACTTCAAGAAGAGGGTCTTAAACAAATAAAATAAACCCCATTGGAAAGAAACCAAAACCAAGGTTAGCAGTTGCCACATCTCTGTGACATGGTTAATAACTGCCACGTCCTCGTGACATACCCCCCTCTTGAAATCGCAAACGTCCTCGATTGCATACCATAAATACACGCCACTGATGATCTTGTGCTATTAACACTCTTTTATCATTGCATGTATCCGCAAGAAAGGTCGTAACATACATAGATACAAATGACTTAATGAGGCCTTCATACTTTTGCCATTTCCATCTATGGCACTGAATTCATATGTACATTTGATGTACTAGCTCTATCATTACCCCTCCTTTGCACACGTTGGGTTGGGGCATAAGTAGGCTGTAACCCAAAGGCTTCAAGGTAAAGCTGCAATACATTTGGTGACTCTGACAGTTCATGCTCTTCCATCCACTTTGCATCCATAGGCGGATAGTTCTTGAACTTCACCAAATAGCGTCTTGCAACTTGTCCTTTAACTTTTCTGTCCTTATGTGCCAAAACTTGCTCAGGTACCAGGATCTCATCAAGTTCCTCAACTTCTGGCTGATCCTCAACTGGCATATCTTCTGGCACATCACCCACGAAGGGTCTTAGAAGACTCACGTGAAACGCATTATGAATCTTCCACGCATCAGGCAGTTTCAGCCTGTAAGCCACATCGCTGATCTTGTTAAGTACTTGAAAGGGCCCATAGTAACGCATGCTGAGCTTAGGAAACAGCCGTTCCTTGCCCTTCATCTTCTTTAACCTTGCCTTTTCGAACCTTAGGAGAACCCAATCACCAGGTGATAGTAGCAATTCACGACGGTGACGATCAGCAGCCTTTTTCTGTTTTGCCTGAGTCTTCTCCAAGGCAACTTTAATCTTCTTATACATCTCATCCAAGTTCTCAACATATCGATCTGCCTCAAAGATCTTGTCCTTTGTATGCAAAATGGGAGGAACCTTTTTGCCGCCTTCAACAATTTCAAAAGGTGCTTTGCCAGTAGACGAATGCACTGTATTATTGTACGCATACTCAAGCATAGGCAAATACTGTTCCCACTTGCCCTTATTATCTGACACATAGCATTTCAGCAGATCTAAGACAGTAGAATTGGCCTCTTCTGACTGTCCATCAGTTTGTGGATGAAACGAAGACGAGAACTTGAGCGTAGTACCCATGTTCTCAAACAATCCTCTCCAGAACAAACTGGTCATGCGAGGATCACGATCACTGATAATCGATTGTGGCATACCATGGTACTTAAACACATTGTACATGAACAAGCGTGCCATCTGATCAGATTTTATCTTCTTCCTGACAGGGATAAAATGGGCCTGCTTGCTGAACCTGCAGATAATGGTCCATATACCATCATTCCCTGTTGGTGTCCTTGGAAGATCAAAGATAAAGTCCATAGCAATGCTTTCCCATGGCTTATCCGGAATCGGCAGTGGTTGTAACAACCCTGGTGCCTTTTGCCTGTCAAACTTGACCTTTTGGCAAACTATGCATGCTCGCACAAAGGCATCCACATCTCTCCTCAAGGTAGGCCAATAGAAGAACGTCTCTACCGCTTTAACTGTTGCATCAATGCCACGATGCCCTGCATACGGTGGGACATGACTCTCTTCCATGACCTTATGTCGCAGTGGCCTAGTGACACAAAGTCTGCCATGCATCATCATAAAACCATCTCTGAGGAGGTAGTGCTCGTGATGTTGCCCCTCTTGTAACTGTTCAAAGATCCTTGCAAAATCTTCATCAGCAATATACTGTTCCTTCATGTCATCTAACTCATGATGATAAGGAATTGACACAGCTGAAATTTGTGGCTTTCTTGATAACGCATCAGCCACAACATTCTTCTTGCCTTCCACATGCATAATCTGGAAGTGGAACATGGAAAGAATGTTTGCCCATCGCATATGCTTTTCGGATAACTTTGACTGTGTCAAGAAGTATCGCAAGGTCTGATGATCTGTTTGGACAACAAAATCAGCACCTAAGAGGTAGTGCTTCCAGCTAGAAAGCGCATGAATCACGGCCAAGAGCTCTTTCTCATAGACTTGCATAGTCCTCTCTGGCCCTTGCAAAATTCGGCTTTCATAGGCTACTACCCGTCCATCTTGCATTAGCACTGCTCCGATGCTACTGCCACACGCGTCACACTGGACCACAAATGACTTCCTGAGATCTGGCAGAACAATAACTGGATCAGAAGTCAACTTTTCCTTTAAGAGACTAAAAGCTGAAATCTCTTTTTGGGTCCATCTGAAAGTGACCTCTTTCTTTTGCAATGCGTGAAGAGGCGATGCTATCTCTGCAAAATTTCTGATAAACCTTCTATAGTAGGAACACAATCCCAAGAAGCTTCTGACATCGTGCACAGTCTTCAAGTCTGGCCATGTCTTGATAGCTTCGACCTTTGCGGGATCCATTCTAACACCATCCTTTGAGACTATGTGGCCCAGAAAGTGGATCTCTTCAAGGAAGAATTCACTTTTCTTAGGATTGACAAGCAACGTGTGACTACGCAGCTCTTCGAACACAATGGTCAAGTGACGCCTATGCTCCTCTTCATTCTTCGAATACACAATCATGTCATCGAAGAATGTTCCAACAAACTGTTGATGCGAGCGGAAAATCCGGTCCATCATTCTGTTGAACGTGGCTGGAGCATTTGTTAGCCCAAATGGCATCACTAGAAACTCATAAAGACCAAATGTCGTTCTAAACGCAGTCTTGTGCACATCCTCTGGGCTTATACGAATCTGATGGTACCCACTCTTCAGGTCTATCCTGCTGAAAATTGCAGCACCCTCTAAACGATCGAGAATATCATCAATGCGAGGAATAGGAAACCTATTCTTGATGGTATTCTTATTCAACGCACGGTAATCAATACACATGCGCCATGAGCCATCCTTCTTCTGCACTAGGAGCACTGGGGAGCAAAAGGGTGAGGAACTAGGCTGAATCAGCCCCTTCTCTAATAACTCCTCAACCTGGCCCATAATCTCTTTCTGCTGCGCCGCACTAACCCTGTAGGGAGGTCTATTTGGTGGGCTACACCCTGGCACCAAATCTATCCGATGGTCCTCAGGTCTCTCTGGCGGCAATTGCGACGGTAATGAATCAGAAAAACAGTCACTAAACTTTTGCAAAAATGCTGACCTTTCTTTATCTAACACAGATAAATTTGACTGATCCCTATCTGAGACATCACGTGCAAAAATCAAGTACACAGAAAGATGATTCTTTATTACAGAAGTGATAGCAGAAGCAGATACAATAGGGACTGACTCTCCTTTAAGCTTTACATCCAAGATGTGAGTTTTGCCCCTATGCTGTACAGTGATCTTTTTGTTGTAGGCATCCAAGACTCCATGCACTCGGAACATCCACGGGATCCCCAACAAGGCGTCACAACCTTCCAGCGGCATGATGTAAAACTCTTCAGTGTCCACATACGACTGAATATGCAGACGCAGTTTTCCAATGATGGGAGTAACACACTCTGAGTGGCCAGGACATGCCAACCCTGCCTCTGCTGTGTATCCCATCTCTTCAGCTTTGATGCCGAGCTTCATAGCTAACTCTGGTGAGATAAAGTTGGCTTTGGCACCTGGATCAAAGAAGATGAGTGCCGTCTGATCCCTAACTTTACCCCATGCCCTGCATAACTCACTGGCATCTGTGTTGGGTCTGTCACCCACCATGTCTGGCACTAAACCTGCCGTGAGTTTAGGCTTCTTGCCTTTCTGGTCTTCTTTATCCTCTGAGTCAGCTGGCCTTTTCCTTTGTGGACAATTGATAGAAATATGACCAGGCTGCTCGCATATAAAGCATTTGTTCTCAGCCATTAGGACCTTCTTTTCCTCGAGCGACTTGCGCACAAAAGGCTTCCTTTTCTGTTTCTTTGCCTGCGCTCCAGAAGTCCCAGCTGAATCCTTGTACTTGGTGGCCTTTTCTGACCCCTGTGACGCATCAGGAGCCGTCTTCACAAAGGGCTTCTTCGCTGAATTTTTCTTTTGCTGCCCTCCTTTATCACTGCTCGGAAATCCACTGTCCTCTCCTTTCAACAGGGCAAGACCAGTGTTCACAACTTCCATAAGCTGAGTAAGGGTAGCCACTCTGTTCTTTGTACAGTAATCGCGAAGCCCTTTAGGCAGCCCACAACAATACTTCTCTATCTGCTCTGTCAGTGGCACAAATCTGTAGGAGGTCACTAAGAGTAATGCTTTACAAAACCTCCTATTATATTCCAGCAAGCTCTTGCACGAAGCTGAAGTAAGCTGGTGCCAATCTGTCAGGACATCGGCTTCAAATTCATTTGATAGCCAAGCAGATGCAAACATTTGCTTGAAGTAAACCCAAGTGGCGGGTGCCTGTCCTTGCATTAACAATGTCGTCCACCATGTAAGCGCATTGTCCTTTAAGAAAGTGGCAGCTTTCCTGACCTTCGAGGCCTCTGCAAAATTCCCTCCCGCATAAGCTGTATCAAACTGCTGGAGGAAAGTGAGTGCCTTTTGTCTTGTCCTCGAAACCACTGAAGGTACTGAACTTTACTGCTGCACCACCCTCTTTGTAAGCCTTCGGCTTCTCTAGTGCCCCCAAGTTGTCATACGGAATGGTCTGCAACATGGGCACTGTACTAGGCATGATCGGCACGTGTTGGCCATTCACATTTTGCGTCAGAGGTGCGATATCTGGCTGCTGTCCAGAAAAACCAGCCATGCCAAAATGACCCTGTGGCACCCCAAACTGGCCCTGGTTGCCGTGGAAACCTTGCTGCATGCCGATAGTACCATACATGGGGTTTGGCATGATGCCTTGCATACCCCCGAACACTGTTCCCGGCATGTACGGCTGACTTCCAGACGCATAACCAGCCATACTTTGGAACACTGATCCACCCCCGAAATACCCAGGATGTACCGTGGGTGGTGGAAAAACTGAGTGCATAGCCTGGTATCCAGCTCCCTGTCCATTCAAGACAGCATGCTGGCTCTGAAAGGTGGCGGGCTGAACTGGCATAACCTGTGGAATAGGCGTTCTAGCCACCTGTTCAAGCACGGGAGGAACCTGCTTTGGAGCCCCCGACTCCGCAACATGCGAGTGTTCCCTTTCCTCCTGCGCCTCATGAAGTACCTGGGCTTGAGCTTCAACAAGCTCCGTACGCGGCGTAGGTTGCCTATTTTGATGTTGCACTGGTGGCGCTTGCAAGAATTCCATAAACCTCGGATTCTGCACCAGCTACGAAAAGACATTCACCGCGGCAACTAACTGAGTCTTAAACGCATCATCCTCAAGTTGCCCTGTCATAAAGCCCTGTACTACTGGAGGGACATTGACGTTGACAGGAGGTACAGACTGACGTGGCCGTGAGCTCTCGCCAATCTCAAAAACCATAGGAATCTCCTGCCTGTCCTTTGGAGAGGAACCCTCTTCCATAATTCCCTTCCCCTTGTCGGCCATAGTGTAATCCCCGTGTTCTTGCACTGTGTGTCTTTACCCTGAACAATCCAGGCTCACTCTTTGAGGAAAAAGTGATTGATGTCCCGGCAACGGAACCATGAAACCGGCCCGTAGGGCGGTAGGCGTTGGCTTTCACCCGAAATTCTTTACTTTAAACACACACACAGAGCACTTTGCAAAGAGAACCTGCGACGGGAGTTAACACTTGAATACACACACGGCTCGGAAGCTAGAATGCTCCGAGCAGACGCCGACAACCTGTAGGCCCCAAAATTGGCGCCCCTTTCGGTATTTCTTTATTCTTTAGGAGGGTAAATTACAAGGTAAGGTCCTGGGAATCCTTCACGTGTATCCACCTAGATACCATTTGATTTGGCCAAATTTGGGCAGCATAACAGCCCCAAAACTTGCGCGAAACCAATTCCCCTGCTGGAACTCGCTTGCACTGTCGTATACCCTCTGATTCCTGTCCAAAAACAGTAAATTCAGCACGCTGTATTTACTGGTTTTTGCCCTGTTTTCAGCCCCAAACAGTCCCCTAACTGTCCTTTGCCAGTGGGGCACGATTCCCAATGATCCTGGCGTCCGTATGGCTGAAAAACAGTCAAATTACAGCGCATACACAGCGCTGATTTTGCACCTGTACGGTGAGGTTATGACCCTCACCAGTGCCTGCTTTGGGGCAGCAGTTAGCTACCCCTGTTCCTGCTCAAGGAGGCTCTTGCCTCAGCACAAAAGCATGAACCCACACAACTGTACATCAGTCAAATGAGTAGCCCTCTTGTGGGGCATCACATAACTGCACGTAGGGGAGAAAGAGAGCAGTATGTAGCGTGCGGGGCATCACTCCCGTCACCATACTGTGCATAGAGGGCAAGGTAAGCATTCCATAGCTTCTGTACCTGTTGCAATCCGCCTGTGGCTGAAAATGGCGCCCCCTTTGTTGATATGCAGCTCGTTTTTGCCTCCCAGAGTGGCAGAATCGCTCACAAGCTGACACGTCGCCCAGTTTCCGAGTTTGGGCTTTCCCTGCTAAAAATATCTCAACTGGTGCGTCAGTTGACTTCGCGGCAGAGTTGTAAAGTGTTCCCCTAGTCATACCGAAGGTAATGACGCGAACACATTTCGTGGCCCAAAATAGCAGTTCCCTAAATTTTAGGAGATGCTTACGTTGGGCTCCCACTGGTCTTCTGACCATCTATCCTCATTGGGACCGCATCCAAAAATGCAATGTGGCCCAACTGTCGGATACTTTTTGTTGGTAGTCCCACCTTGACTTTATGCCTTAATTGAGTTCACTTCCTAGTATCCACCAACTTGCTAAGTGCGACGGGGGGACCTATATGATCTTGCTGTGAGCCTAGACATCCTCTTACCATACGAATTCCAATGCCGACCACTTCCCGTCTGCGGGTGAATCTACCGTTCACATTGGCCATACAATGTCCGACCGTTTGCTACTTCAAGAAGAGGGTCTTAAACAAATAAAATAAACCCCATTGGAAAGAAACCAAAACCAAGGTTAGCAGTTGCCACATCTCTGTGACATGGTTAATAACTGCCACGTCCTCGTGACAGAGTCCATTCAGGATCAAGTAAATAGATCAGAGGGGGCATGGTGGAGAATGGTCTCTATGCTCTTTCTTCAATGATTGGCACTCTCACAGGTGATTTATGGCATTATAGGTTTCCCCATTTGAACATTGATGCTCTTCGTGGTGCTTTTCGTAAACAATTGATTGAGGGCTTACTAGATGTTGGGAGTAAGCATGGGAAATATGTTACTTGCATTCGTGGAGAGCAACATGGAGAGGCTATTCAGAAGCACTCTACACACCGAGCTAATGCGGTTTTGGAGTTGGTTCACACTGACCTTTGTGGACCTATGCAGACTCCGTCCTTTGACAGAGGCCAACCAGAAGTTGTCACAGCATGACCCCTCAAATATAGCGGATTGTTGATCTCTCTAATTTGTGCTTTTGAAGAGTGGCAGGTAAACGAGAAAAGGGCTTGTCCAATCTCCCCTTGTTCCTCCATTGCACTCTGTAACAAACTTGGACACCCCAAGTTTAGATTCTACCGCGACACAACAGAGATTCACTTTAAAATAGTTCACAAAAGACGACAAGAGGTATTGGCCCCAAAGACTAGCGCCCTTTTCGGTATTTGTTTTTCTATTAATTTGTGTGCAAAGTCTGTGGGTACTCACTCTCAGACTCTGCGTCCAGATGCTCTGAGGAGTGAGTCTCAAAAGGATTTATTTATTCTTACAAGGGATGCCCAAAAGCAGAGCCCCAAAAGTTGACCTCAAAAGCTTCTCAAACTCAAAAGCAATTGTAACCAAAAGCTGCCAGCGTTAATTGCGGAGATCCGTACGTACTGCCATGTCAGCAAACCAGCGCGTTTTACAAAAAGTTTGCCATGTCAACAATCAGCGCAATTTGCGGGCGTCCGTATAGCTTGCCGTGTTAGCCTGTCAGCGCATTTCACGGGACTGTGCCGTGTCAGCAGGGTGTGTTCGAGGGCCTGCCACGTCACCAGTTTGTGACATACCCCCCCTCTTGAAAGAATTGTAATCGCCCTCAATTACGCCTGCAAAACAGACAGAGGCAATAAATTGTCTTAGTAGACACTGACTGTTAGTACCGACGCACTAGACACAGCGCATCTAGCACTTGTACAAAACGATAGTCACATCATCGGACATCACAGGATATCACATGACAAATCACATACAAATTCATTCCAAATCTCAGACCATGATCAATCGGCAACGTATTAAGTAATCTCATCTAGATCCATTCGGGATCTTACGGATGCCAGATTAATTAATCCTTATTGCAATCATGTCTATAGAGATTTATGAGACAGAAATGCTGCAGTCATTTCATCTTTCAGTTCGTGTACTCAACAAGTCAAGTACAAATAAATCATTTTTATTTTCAGAAATTGTAACTAAGTCAGACTTTGTAAATAATTAATTTATTTACGAGAAAAGAATTATCTAATTAGTTGTGTCACATCAGAATAGATTTAGCAGTTCTGGGGCCTCAGGTGCGCCCAAGTTTGGGCCAGTGCACCTCAGGGAGACCCTAGTAGAAAATACCCTGAAGCCCTAGCGATTGGGAAATCGGGTCTTCAATGAAGGGGTAGATAGTAGCCTCAGATTTCAGGCTCAGAAAATTACGCGCGCTACTGCAAGCACAGGAATGAGATGGGGTCCTTAGAATAATAATCCTAAGGCCTGAATCATTTTACGGCCTTAGGATAAGTTAGTTAAGGTATTTTTAAATTGTCTATGCCGGACCAAATGACCGGACAAGTGCGAACAGGTAATGCCAGAGCAGTGTCGGTACGGCATTGCGCTGGGGAGCAGCTAACAATTGTGTGTGCAGTTGTGAGTTAATTTGCACATGTCATTAATAGCCTAGGGATTTTTAAAAGTGAAAGTTGAAGGGTTTTTAAAGTTATTAAGTAAGTGTGCCAAGTGGCACACTTACCAATGCAAACTAACTCTCTCACTCTCACTCTCACCCTCTCTCTCTTCCTAGCGCCCCCTCTCCCTGATGGCTATTTAGGAGGCCCTACTCCCCCATTTTCAGTGTTGGCAGTGCTCCTACCCCCCCTATTGTGAGTATGCCCTACGCATTGGAGCCCTCCATGGAAGCTTGAGAGCAGCCCCTTGTGACATATGTGGTGGCCTCGTGCTCCCATTGTCTAGAACAAGGGCTCTCATAGCCATAGCCAGCTTTTGGTGAGGTTTCATCGCGAGAAGTTGCAGCAGGCACTCTCTTCGTAGAGTGTGGTGGCTGTAAATTCTCTGTTTTCAGCCCTTAATCACCTCCATTAGGTTGAATTTCAGCAAAATACATATAGAATCTAGTTCTTCTCTACCTACACTACGCGTACACCAAGTTTCGTGAAATTTCATCGCGGAAAAGGTCTCTTTTTCGGCTCTGGAAGGTGCTCAGGTAACATTTTCAGGTTATGTGCAGAAAATTACAGCAAGCATGTGTGCGTGCATTTTGCGTGTTTCTCCCTTGTTTTTGTTGCAGGAATAATTATGCATAAAGGGACTCAATTAGCGGAAGGTAGACTCTCATTTTCGAGAGCTTCCGTTGAGTTTTGTGGAAGATAGACTCTCGTTTTTGAGAGCTTCCCAAAAATCTCATAGCAGAGGGAAGATCCTCTCAGTATTCAGAGAGTAGCGTTCGCACTCTCTCAGTCAGAAGCAGAATGAAAGAATAGAGGACGGGCTATTGCCCTGTTCTTGTGCTTGTAAAGATTCTCCCTTAGTAATAAAGATATTCTCTTTATGGGGGGGGACCAGCCCATCTTCTGGTTCCCAATGAAGTGTCAAGCTTTTCCTCTCTCTCTCTCCAATTCTCTTGAGTATTTGAAGTACAATTAAAAGTCAGTTTACGCTTCCGTATTTTTGTGACAGAAATTCCAGTTATAAAGTCATATAACAAAATACTACTCAGCCCTTTAGTATCCCTGAAACCCAAAGGGGACATCAATGACTCTATTTAAAATCGGGGTAATCCGTTGACAAAGGAGCGGAGTGACTCCTCTCTTGTGCAAACCCGCTGCACTAGTTTTCACCCTCGCTGAAGTCGGGGTTCTATCAGAGTAGACTATGCTAAACCGAATGCTTCAAGGTAAAGTTCCAAAATTTGAGGAGTATCTGCTAGGTCCTCCTCCTCCATCCACTTCGCATCCAATGCAGGATAGTTCTTGAAATTAACCAAGAATTGCCTAATCACTTTACCTTTTATCTTTCTGTCCTTGTGTGCCAATATTTGTTTTGGAACGAGTATCTCCTCGCTTTCCTCCACTTCGGGTTGCTCATCAGGTTGCTCGTTATCAGGCACATCGCCTTTAAAATGCTTCAATAGACTCGCATGAAATGCATTGTGATTCTTTCAAGTATTGGGCAGCTTCAGTCTAAAGGAGACATCATTTATCTTTTCTTTTATCTGGAAAGGGTCATAATACCTCATGCTAAGCTTTGAAAAAAGCCGCTCCTTTCCCTTTTTCTTTCTTAGGCGTGCCTTCTCAAAACGTAAGAGCACCCAATTGTCTTCCTTTAATTTCAAATCGCGACGGTGTCGATCTGCTGCCTTCTTGTGTCGTTCCTGAGATTTCGCTAAAGCCTCCCGGACCTTGGCAAAAGCAATGTCCAAGTCCCTCGTGTACTGTTCGGCTTCAAAAATTTTATCTTTCGTGGTAAGGAAGGGTGGAACCTTCAGAGCACCTTCAATGATCTCAAATAGCGCCTTCCTTGTCAAAGAGTGGATCGTGTTATTATAGGCAAATTTCACCATGGGCAAATTTTTTTCCATTGAGTCTTCTAATTAGAAATGTAAGACTTCAATAAATCAAGTATAACTGAATTTGCAATCTCAAATTGCCCATTTGACTGCGGGTGGAAAGATGACGAGAACTGCAACCGTGTGTCAATGTTCTCCCAAATAGCCCTCCAAAACAAACTCGTGAATCGGAGATCTCTGTCAGAGACTATTGTCTCAGGCATGCCATGTAGTCTGAAAATCTGTGCTAAATGATCCGGCTTTACTGTTTTCTCATTGAAATTGTAACATGCAGCGGAATGAATTTTTGAACTTTGCTCAAGATGAGTGCTCCAAACTGTGCTCAAGGTTCCTTTTTCTTACGGATGGGAGAGCCTTCCGTTCTTTAATGAGAGAGTGCAATGGACACAAACAAAGTGAATGGACACTGTGCGTGAATGTGAGATCTATAAGGTTCGGGACTTGATCTGTGAGTGCTAAAGGCTGACAACTGAAAACGCTGGTGGTTCTTGATGTTCTGTCACGGTGAATCTGCAAAACGTCGGGGCTGATCTGCAAACCAAAAACGCTAGGGCTGAAATCTGTTCTGCTGTCGTCGGATGTCCTGCAAATGCAAAACGCTAGGCTGATCTGTTGTGTCGTGATGACGTCGGGCTGATCTGCTGTACACAGATTGCCAAGGCTGGTCTTGTAGATGAAAAACGCTAGGGTTGTCCTGCTGATGCAGAAAACGCTAGGCCTCTTGGATTCTGCTGAGAAGTTGCCTGTTGAGCGAGTGCTCCTGCTGCCTCTTCTGCCAGAAAGTGCTAGCGCTAGGTTTGCTTATATACAAACTTAGCAAAATTGCCCTACCTACTTTCCAACAAAAGTCACTTAAAAATAATAAGTGAAAAATGTCAAAAATAGGGAAAATAGGTCTATGCACTGTAAAAATGCTCCTGATGGGTTTTGATGGAAATCTGATGATTATGCTATGCGCAACTAGAGGATATGCATCTAATCTAAATGATTGGTCATGCATGGTCCGCGAACAGACTCACAAAAGTGCTAGAACACTTCTAATCTAGACTGACTGGATTGATGGAACCCTTGTCGTGCTGTAGCTTGTCCACGGACACATAGGGTTGGATGTGTCACGTGACATCCCGTCCTTTTCAAAGTGAGGTATTGGTACCGAACTGTATGGCGTCGAGGGAGATTGCCAAGAGCATCTGGAATCCCGGAAAGGACTCTTCGCCGGCCCACTCTGAAGTGCGGGTCTTGCGAAACTTGAACTTCATAAAGGTCTGCAATGCTTGCTTCTCTGGGCCGCGCCGAAAGCGACACAAAGGCTTCTGTAGCTCCTTCAATGCTTCAACTTTGTCTATGGACGTAGTTCCACCTTCTTCAAGAATCTCCAAGGCTGAAAATTCCTGAAACCACTTCCAACACAAAAACATGAATATACCTATTCCATGTAAAGTGACTGGAAAAAATCTCGTCTTCCTCAAAGACTGTGCATGCAATGCAGATGAACATAGAGATGGAGTACCAAACCGTTCATCAAACTCATGCAAAACATGGAATCCAAACGCGTCTTCTGATCTAAATCAATTAACTGTGGCAAATCACAATGGACATGCCGATGCTTGGTGCTCATACTTTCTTGTGCTCTCTCTATGATTGTGTCGTGTCAAGGAAGAGACCTGGAATGTGACTCCCTTGAATGCAAACATTTTATCTTTTCATGAGAAATGCGCATACATCCGTGCTCATTCATGAGTGAATCGTGCTCAACATACAATATGTCATGCCTATGACAAGGGATCACACAAACACGCTGACTAAAATACCGGAAACGATCACGAATGAAACTCTCGTACAATGTGCGCTGACTAATCATTTGAACAAATAGTACTTCTTGTGGGGGTTCCTTGGACCTAGGCTCGAGAGCCAAGATCGGTTCTTCCTGAGGGGGTTCTTTCTGAGGGGGTTCTTTAGACCTCGACTCAAGAGCCAAGATCGATTTTTCGTGATTGATCAAATCTGCAATGAGGTTAGCTTCACTAGAAAAAGTATCAAATAAACCATCATTCTTGTGAACGATCACATCCTCTTCATGCAAATCATCATACTCGTGAGAAATCACATCTTGATCGTCATGCAAATCATCATACTTGTGAGAAATCACATTTTGATTATCATGCAAATCTTGTGTGTCATGCTTGGGAGAAGAAGAGACTAAGAGAGTCTCCTTTTCCCGAATCTCTTCAATCTTCGCCTGCACATTAGAAATGATTGAGGAGGAATGAACAACGTTCTTGTGATCCAATTCTGTTTTTCTTTCTGCGTACTTGCGATCAAATTCTTTGGCCTCCAAGCGTAATTGCTCGCGCTCACGCTCCATGGCTGCCATTCTTGCTTTGTGCCATGTTGTCATCATGTCCATCATTGTCTTGCACCAAGCCTCCATAGGATCTGGTGCAATCCTTGGCGTAGATGGGGAAGGGGGAGGGTCGGAAAAACCTCCTTGTGGGGAAAATTCTTCTTCGCCTCTCTCATGCTCATCACCCCCAAGCGAAGTATCCATTCCACTTCGAGTGATGACCATCCACTGAAGTCGTGGGTTCTTGTGGGTTCTTAAGGGTCTTGAGGTTCTTGAGTGTCTTGAGGGTCTTGAGGTCCTTGGGTTCTTGAGGTTCTTCTTTCGCTTGCAATCCATGTTAGAGAAGGATCTTCTCTTCGCCCGAGTTCTACTCTTTTCCGTGGTCGCACCCCTTGGTGGCCTTGCGCTCACACCAAGGTTGCTTTTTCCCACCTCACGTCGATTGGCCGGCCGCTAAGTGCACGGTCCGCTCTTAATGAGTGAAAAGAGGCACAAGGGGAGGCTGGACAAGCCCTTCTTTCTTGGGTTTCTTGTCACTCTTCAAAAACACGATTAGGAATTGACACGCCCAAGCGAACTTGGGTTCGTGCAACCTCAACAAGCAAAAAAAATTATGTGGTTCTTGTGGTTCTTTCCTTGAGTGATACAGAACACTGCCAAAGCTCTGATACCAATGTAACATGCAACGGAATGAATGTTTGAACTTTGCTCAAGATGAGTGCTCCGAACTGTGCTCAAGGTTCCTTTTTCTTACGAAAGGGAGAGCCTTCTGTTCTTTAATGAGAGAGTGCAATGGACACAAACAAAGTGAATGGACACTGTGCGTGAATGTGAGGTCTACGAGGTTCGGGACTTGATCTACGAGTGTTAAAGGCTGAAAACTGAAAACGCTGGTGGTTCTTGATGTTCCGTCGCGGTGAATCTGCAAAACACCGGGGTTGATTTGCAGACCAAAAATGCTAGGGCTGAAAATTGTTCTGCTGTCGTCGGATGTCCTGCAAATGCAAAACGCTAGGCTGATCTGTTGTGTCGTGATGACGCTGGGCTGATCTGCTGTGCTCAAATTGCCAAGGCTGGTCTTGTAGATGAAAAACGCTAGGGTTGTCCTGCTGATGCAGAAAACGCTAGGCCTCTTGGGTTTTGCTGAGAAGTTGCCTGTGATGAGTGCGCAGTAGTGTGTGCAAGTGATAGAGCACGAGGAGAAGTGCAGGACTTGAGGCTTGGAGAGGTGGCGCTAGTATGCTGAGATGGGGGTGCTGCAGATCGAAGTAGGAGAGAGAGAGAGAGCGCTCGATATCTTGAGGGGAATAAGTGAGAGTATGTATTGGGCTCTCTCATTCCCTTTATTAAAAGTATAGGACCATTTTTAAGTTAGTGGCCAAGTTCAATGTGAACTTGGCCAAAGGTTAGTAACCTTTAAAAATATACATTAAAGGAGTCATTTGGGCCTTTAACCCAACAACCTCCCACTTAAAGGCATAAATGGCGCCTTTAAGCTACGTGACTTCCACTATCTGTATGCATAGCTGATGTTGTGCTTTGGGTAAGCACTTAGTGAGAGCATCTGTTGGATTTTGTGATGTATGGACCTTAACCAATGTAATAAGGCCATCCTCAAGCACTTCTCGAATGAAGTGATACCGCACATCAATATGCTTTGTGCGTGCATGAAACATGGCATTCTTTGCCAGACATATGACACTCTGGCTATCACAACCAAGCATAGGTGCCTTGTCAGGCAAACCAAACTCGCTACATAGACGTGCTAACCAAATGGCTTCTTTGGAAGCCTCAGTGGCTGAAATATATTCAGCCTCTGTAGTAGACAATGCAATCTTTTGCAATCTAGAACACCATGAAACAACACCTCTTGCAAGAGTTAACACATAACCACTTGTGGATTTCCGTGTATCCACATCACTGGCTATATCAGAGTCAGAAAATCCCTTCAACTCCAATGGTCCTTTACCATCAACAGAGGCACTTGTTTTTAGTCCCTTTCAAGTACCTCATAATGGACTTCACTGCATCCCAATGCAGCCTGCCTGGATTAGCCATAAACCGGCTCACAACTCCCACTGCATGGGCTATGTTAGGCCTAGTAGCAACCATAGCATACATAAGTGAACCACAAGCTGAAGCGTAAGGCACACTTTGCATGTCATTTGCTTCTTCCGTTGACTTGGGGCAATCATCCTTGGAGATTTTGACATATGGCTGTAATGGCACGCCAAGAGGCTTTGCTTCAGCCATGTTAAATCTGTCCAACACCTTTTCAATGTACTTTTCTTGCGACAAATACAATGTGCGCTGGTCCCTTTGCCTTTTAACCCTTACTCCAAGTATATGTTCAGCTGCCCCCCAAGGTCTTTCATTGAAAATGCAGATTTCAGCTGCCTTTTAAGAGCATCAACAGTGTTTCTTTTCTTTGCAGCTATCAACATATCATCCACATAGAGCACAAGAATGATAGGGCTGCCATCCTCATAACGTTTGGTATAGAAACAATGGTCTGCATGGCTTCTTTTGTAACCATGTTTGAGCATGAAGCGGTCAAACTTCTTGTACCATTGTCTACATGATTGTTTCAGCCCATACAAGCTTCTATTGAGCATACATACCAAATGTTCCTTGCCAGGAATAACAAAACCCTCAGGTTGCTTCATGTAAAGCTCTTCCTCCACATCACCATGCAAGAAAGCGGTATGTACATCCATTTGGTCCTTTTCCAAATCAAGGGCAACCACTATGGCAAACAATACACGCAAAGTGGTCATCTTCACTACAGGAGAGAACACTTCCTGAAAGTCTATGCCCTTGGTTTGAACATATCTCTTTGCAACCAGCCTTGCCTTATACTTGGGTTTTGCATCAACTGTCTTGATTTTATACACCCATTTGTTAGGAATAGCCTTCCTTCCTTTGGGCAATTCCACCAAATCCCAAGTATGATTAGCATGCAAAACTTTAATCTCTTCCTGCATAGCAAGCTCCCACTTGTCGCTGTGCTCACATGTCTTTGCCTCTTTATACGTAAGAGGCTCTCCCTCATCTGTCAACATAATGTAATGCAAAGAGGGATCATATCTACTCACAGTCCGTCTTGGACGAGTAGATCGCCTCACCCAATGATCCACATTATCCGGTAATGGGTCTACATCAGGTGGCATGATAAAATCATCAACAATGGGCTACTGTACATCATTTTCAGCATTGTTTCGTGGCTGCAAATGCCCTTCAAGAGCCTCAATTTGCTGCCCAACATCTTCTGGCTCAAACACCACTCGATCATCTACATTTTCAGCCATATGTGGTGCATCCTGAGGGTCAAGAATAGGCCTAACAGGTGGCTGCTCATGCTGAAATTTGACCCTTTTATGGTCATGCTTTGAGGCACAATTGTTTTGAAGCAGCCTTGCCTCATTAAAAACAACATCCCGGTTGCGTACAACCCTTTTGAGCGGAGGTAACCAAATCCTGTAACCCATTTCGCCTTCTTCACCATATCCCATGAAAAGGCCTTTAATGGACTTGGCATCTAGTTTGCTCCTCAACTCAGGTCTAATATGCACAAAAGCTTCGCAACCAAAAATGCGTAAGTGATCATATGAAGCAGGCTTGCCATACCACACCTCTTCAGGGATGTCACCTTTCAAAGACATGTGAGGGGATCGATTGCATATATGCACTGCAGTTTTCAAAGCCTCTCCTCAAAATCTATGAGAGAGATTAGCTGTGGACAGCATGCATCTCACCCTCTCACAAAGTGTCCTATTGAATCTTTTAGCCACACCATTAGAAGAGGGGCTGTATGGCACAATAAGCTCCCTCTTAATGCCCAAATTTTCACAAAATTTGTTAAATTGAGCACTTGTGAACTCCCCCCCATTGTCCGTACGCAAGCATTTCAGCTTTCTACTTGTTTGGGTGGTCACAAAGGCATGAAATTTCTTAAACGCAGCAAAGGCTTCATCCTTAGATTTAAGCAAATAAACCCAAATTTTTCCTAGAATGATCATCAACATAGGAGACAAAATAGCATGCACCTCCCATAGACTTAGTAGGCATGCTACATACATTAGAATGTACAAGATCAAACACACAAGATTTACGAGAGACATCGAAGTAATAAGAACGCTTTACTTGCTTGCCATATTGACATTCATTTAATTGTCAAGCTTTGTGTCTTTAGCATCAAGCTTGTTCAAAGTACAAAGCTTAGAAAGGTCCTTTTGGCTCATATGGCCAAGCCTCTTATGCCATAACTCCATGTGAGTTAATTTCAGCCAATGCAATAAACTTGCCCAACATGGCCTTTCCTTGCATGCAGTAAAGTGTCCCTTTCTTTGTGCCCTTTACAATCAGCCTTGAGCCTTTAGTCATTTTCCATGATCCTCTCTCAAACAAGATGCTGTAACCATGCATATCCATCTGACCAACAGAAAGCAGACTCTTCTTGATTCCCGGCACAGATCTAACATCATGCAAGACAAGCTCATTGTGCCATCTATGGAGAGATGCACAGTGCCAATACCCTCAATGGAACATGCATGATTGTTTCCAAGGTATACATGGCCATGCTTGCCTGCATCAAAATTAGAGAAACACTCCTTTATAGGAGTCACATGAAATGAAGCACCAGAATCAACTATCCAAGTCTGGGATAATGCATCATTGACAGTCAACAAAGCATCAATAAGATCACTCTTGGTGATCAGCATGTCCTGTGAATGAACATTAAGAGAGGCATCAAGGTCATAAGCATCATCATCTGACAAAGTGACACAAGATGTCCTCTACATTTGACAGCTCCTCAATCACAACACTAGAAGCCACATTAGCCTTCTCTTTGTAATTTGAGCTATCTTGTGCATCTGTCTTGACTTCCTTCTTCTCTTTCTTTTTGTCTCCGCCATTCTTTTTCCGTTCTAACTCAGCTTTGTAGTACCTGCAATCGGGTTTCTTGTGACCTTTTGTGCCACATTGATAGCAAGTCACATCACCCTTGCCTTTGCTGACATTTCCCCTTTCCTTACTCTTACTCTTACTCTTACTCTTACTGCTTTGTGCATAGACATTCTTCTTCTCTGTCCTACCTCTAACCATGTTGGCAGAGCTGCCTCCCTCTCCACCTGCTTTCCTCCTGATTTCCTCATTCAAGATAGAATCCCTAACACCATCAAAGGTCAAATTGGGGTTATTCGACAATGAGACCACCAATGTTTCCCATGAATCAGGTAAGGTCATAAGCAAGAAGATAGTATTCAGCTTATCATCAAAAGGAGGCAAACCTGAATCCTGTAACTGCGACAAAGTACCTGTAAACAACGACAAGTGCTCTGCAGCGCTCTTGGACTCATCTAGCTGCATGCCAACAAGTTTTCGCATCAAATGCACTTGGTTGACAGGCGTTGTATTCTCATACATCGCCTTTAATTTCTCCCACATATCAAAAGCATTTGTGAGACCTTTCAAATCAATGACTGTCTCATCGGTCATGGTCATTTTGATGTATGTAAGTGCCTTCTTGTTCAGGCTAACCCATGCTTCATCTGACATATTCTGTGGCTTTACCTGTTTAAGTGCCCCTTCACAATCCTTAAGAAATATGATTTCTTGGATCCTGTCTTTCCAAAGATCGAAACCTGTTCTATCGAACCTCCTAATCTCGAAGAGATTCTTTACATCCGAAGAAGATGAGACCATAGTTGCACGAATAAGAGAGCTAATATGCTGTATTTTTGGGCAAAATGCACCAAAACCGGAGTATAGGCTCATAGAAGTGTGCACTACAGCTCCAAATGGTCACATGAGCAATTTGGGGCAAAATAGGTCAATTTAGGCAAAAAAAACAATTTCTGAAATTTATGCGCAGGAAATTTCAGTGAGTGAATTGGTGCTCAAAACAACAATTTTAGTTGTTTTTAGCCTCACAGAACATACATAAAGCTAATGCATAGCCTTTAGAAGCATGTATGAGCAAAAGCCCCAATTTGTAGCATCAAATTGCAGAAAATTGAGCCACAAATGGTCATACATAGCCAAAACTTATCAAATGTGCATAAATTGCATCAATTTGCACTTTCCTCAATGTAGATACATAAAAAATACGCTTGTAAAAACCTGTGTAAATCTGAAATTTGCTGAAAACACTTGTTTTGGGACCTGTTTCTCGGCAATTTCTTTGTTTTCGGGTAGCGGGGACCTAGTAAAGATGTTCCCACATCTTAATACATGATTTGCAAAACCTGTATTTTGCTGTCATAACCTGTAATTTGCTGATTTTGACCTAATTTCAGCCTGTTTTAGGTTAATTTGACTAGTCGAGAGCACTCTAGTGTCCGGGGACGAGTCCTTTGGCGATAAAATTGCAAAATCTTGCGTGAAAGTTTACCTCCTTGGCTGAAAATCAGCGTTTGCAGGTTTGGAAGAAAACCCTAATTTTGCTATGATACCAGTTGATGAGTGCGCAATAGTGTGTGCAAGTGATAGAGCACGAGGAGAAGTGCAGGACTTGAGGCTTGGAGAGGTGGCGCTAGTATGCTGAGATGGGGACGTTGCAGATCGAAGTAGGAGAGAGAGAGAGAGCGCTCGATATCTTGAGGGGAATAAGTGAGAGTATGTATTGGGCTCTCTCATTCCCTTTATCAAAAGTATAGTACCATTTTTAAGTTAGTGGCCAAATTCAATGTGAACTTGGCCAAAGGTTAGTAACCTTTAAAAATATACACTAAAGGGGTCATTTGGGTCTTTAACCCAACAGCCTGTTGAGCAAGTGCTCCTGCTACCTCTTCTGCCAGAAAGTGCTAGTGCTAGGTTTGCTTATATACAAACTTAGCAAAATTGCCCTACCTACTTTCTAACAAAAGTCACTTAAAAATAATAAGTGAAAAATGTCAAAACTAGGGAAAATAGGTCTATGCACTGTAAAAATGCTCTTGATGGGTTTTGATGGAAATCTGATGATCATGCTGTGTGCAACCAGAGGATATGCATCTAATCTAAATGACTGGTCATGCATGGTCTGCGAACAGACTCACAAAAGTGCTAGAACACTTCTAATCTAGACTGACTGGATTGATGGAACCCTTGTTGTGCTGTAGCTTGTCCAGGGACACATAGGGTTGGATGTGTCACGTGACAGAAATGAAGCAAGATTGCTTGCTAAATCTGTCGATGACAATCCAAATGCCATCATGCCCACTTTGTGTCTTCGGGAGATCAAAAATGAAATCCATCACAATACTTTACCAGGGACGGGTAGGAATGGGTAAAGACTATGACAATCCCTGTGCCTTATGCCTATCAAACTTGACCTTTTGGCATACTATACAACTGCGTACAAAGTCGTCCACATCCTTCTTGAGTCTCGGCCAAAAGAAGTAATGTTCCACACCTTTCAAGGTGGTGTCGATTCCGTGGTGACATGTAAAAGGTGGACAATGGCACTCAGTCAGATCCTTTTCCTTCGATGGTTGTGTAACACACAACATTGCTTTCTTCATCAAGTAGCCATCCCTTATGGAATATCCCGCTACTACCTCCCCATTCTGTATTCGAATGAATACATCTGAAAAATCTGGATCTGTGATGACCGTGAAGTCGGCTCCAACTTCCAAGTATGTAATGTCGCCATTGAGTAAGAGCATGAATCACTGCCAAAAGATCTTTGTCACAAATCTGTGTTGTCAATTCTGGCCTTGAAAACAATCGGCTTTCATAGGCAATCACATGGCCTTCTTGCATTAAGACCGCTCCCAAACTACGACCACAAGCATCACAATATACTTCAAATGACTTTTGCAAATTCGGCAAAGTCAATACTGGTCCAGTAGTCAATTTCTCTTTGAGTGTCTGAAAGGCCGTTACCTCTGTGAATCCCCATGAGAAAGGGATACCTTTCCGTATCAGAAAGTGCAAAGGGGAATCTACCTCAGCAAACTTTCGAATGAACCGCCGGTAGTAAGAACACAAACCCAAGAAGCTTCTAACTTCACGAACGTTCTTCAAAGTTGGCCAATCACGTATAGTGTCAATCTTGGCCTGGTCCATCTATACTCTTGCTGCTGAGACGATGTGTCCCGAAAAGTGTATCTCCGGCAAGAAAAATGCACTCTTTTTGGCATTGATAACTAACTTGTGATCTCGCAATGCCTGAAAGACCTGTAGCAGATGGTGTCTATGTTCTGCTTCATCCTTAGAGAAGACTATAATGTCATCAAAGAAAGTGCTGACAAATGATCTATAGTCTCTGAAAATCCATTCCATCATTCGGTTGAGAGTCCTGGAGCATTGGTAAGGCCAAAAGGCATCGCCAAAAATTCATACAAACCGAAGCTCATTCGAAAGGCTCTCTTGTAGACATCCCTCGGCGCGATTCGAATCCGATGATATCCATTTTTCAAATCAATCCTGCTAAAACAAGAGGATCCCTGAAGTCGGTCAAGAATATCATCGATCCTCGGAATCGTGAATCTGTCCTTGATGGTGATTTTATTGAGAGCTTTGTAATCAATGCACATTCTCCAAGATGCGTCTTCCTTTATTTCTCCAACACCGGAGAGCAGTAGGATGAAGTACTCGGTTGGATAAGACTCTTTTCCAAAAGGTCTTTCACTTGGTTCATGATCTCTTCATTCTGGGCTTGGCTAACACGGGAAGGTGGCCGGTTCGGTGGTGTGCTTCCAGGAATAAGATTAATGGTGTGATACTCAAGTTGAGATGGAGGCAACTCGCATGGCAGGGCCTCAGAGAAGCAATCGGCATGAGTGTGGAGAAAATCTTGGCGTTCTCTATCAAGTTCAGACATGTTCGTTCTGTGTTCATCATTAAAATCTTTCAAGTAGATCGAGTAAATAAAGAGACTGGATTTCATTAATTTGGAAATGGCCGAAGCTGATACAATAGGGACGAACTCGCCCTTCAGTTTTACATCAAATACAAATTTTCGGCCCTTTTCATTCATCAAAGTGTTGTTCTTATGGTACCAAGGGACTCCTAGGAGGATGTCAACCTTCCAAGGGCATTATGTAGAAGTCCTCGTGCCCTAAATCCCCCTGACAATGCAACCCAAGTTTGCCAATGACAGGTGTAATGGCTATGTCCCGTCCGGGTGCCGTTAGAACTTCCTCTACTGGTGGTCCCATCCTATGGGGTGTAATCTCGAGCGGTACCGCCAATTCAGGTGAAATGAAGTTGGCCTTGGCTCCTCCATCGAGGAAAATCAAGGCTGCTTGATCTTCACTTTGCCCCAAGCTCGGCAAAGTTCTGTACTTTCATCAATGAGGCTTGGGCTGGTACCCATGCAATCTGGTACTAGTCCTACTTTCATCTTGCCTTTTCTGCCACGTTCGTCTGCTGCTCTCGAACTCTATGGCCTGTTTTCAGTTTGTTCTTGCTGTGCCTTATTGGGGCACTTTGCGGAGATGTGCCCATGTTCCCCGCAAGCAAAACACTTCCCCTCTCCGATGTAATTCACCCTCTCTCGAAGGGTGAGCCGGGGTCGTGTATCCTTATCCTTCTTTTCTTGGGAACTCTTTTTTCTTTCTACTTTCATTGTTGGAGGTGTGTCGGGTTCTTTGAGTCAGAATCTCATTTGTGGGGTGAGTCAAATTTTCCAGAAACCCCGTTTCATATGACCCATTAATTCTTAAGTAGAATTTGACTTTTGTTCCAAGCAATAGTCTCGGATGTCTGTAGGGAGTTTGCAACAAAACCGCTCAATCTGTTCCTTGAAAGAGACCTTAAATGAAGAGGTTGGTAGAAAAGAGTCCCAAAATCTCTTGCAATAAGCGTCCAAAAAATCTCCCTTGGTCATTCTTTCTATCTTTTGTGGTGCGTATGCCCTATCAACTACCTCATTTTTGTGCTAATTTTTCCTATTTAATGCTTCTTTTAGTGCTAGGCTTCATTATGGCTGAGTCTGCCCTTGATCTCCGGAGTCATGACAGAAACTCAGTACATTGAACTTTGTGTTGATGTATGCTCGTGTGTGTGTGTGTGTGGTGTTGTGTTTGGGAGCATATGTTAGTACCTAGTTCTACACCCACAATTGGGCACTGACGACGTTAGTGGGGATGTCGTGGTATTTAGTCATTACTATGCATGATGGAGTTGATGGTTATATTGTCTTGTGGGTGACTACCATGGGTCTATAACTTGCACTTTCCTTTATGGGTGAATCTGGGCTTATTTTGGATTCATCTAGGTATATATGGTTCCAAGCGGTTCGTATATCCCGTTCGTACTCGCAGGTTAGCCAAGAAGAAATAAAGAGCCTTTTGAATTTCAACCACTTCCTTCCTCAGAAGAAGAGTGGACCACCATGTTCGAGCATTGCCTTTAAGAAAAGATGCAACCCTCAGAAAAGATGCAACCCTCCTAATCTTGGAGTGCTCTGAGTAGTGCCCTCCAGAGAAGGCTATGTCAAACTGCTGAATGAATGCCAAAGCCCTTGGAGCATCTCAGAACCAAAAAAGGATTCAAATTTTATCGACTGTCCACCTTAGCTTATTAGCTGTTATGTTGCCGGAAATTTCTCTTTAATCAATTGATCCTTCAGAGAAGGAGGCACCCTCCACAATTGCTTGTTGTACCAATGCCTGTGGGATGCTTGACAACTTGTGTAATTGTGCTAATGAGCACGAAACGGCAATAGTATTGCACCGCCATCGCCAAGTTCTAAAGCTAGATTGCCCAGGGATGTTTACATGCGGATAATGTTGTGCCTCTTTCCAATATGGGTTGGACGCGCGAGGATGATGACACTGCATCAAAATGCAAGAAACGCCACAAATACGATGATCAGACAAGAAAGGGAGAGAGTATACCTATAGTGGAAATCTACGCGAGAAAAGATCATCGAGACATTTATTAGAGATCAATGCGATCTGGATGTGATGGCTAAATAACTCATAATGATTACGATTTGTGTTCGACATTCCAACGGGGATAATGATGGGGATGTTATTGTGTTTGTCTAGTGATCGCTGCTCTTTGTTCTAGTGCATGGTTTGAGTGATCAAATGCATGTACGCATAGGGTCAGTGTCTATTGAGGTGGTTTGTCGAGGCTTGATCGAAAAGGAACTCAAAACTAAAACTAAGTAGGCAACGTCTGGATGAGAGTACATCATCGATAAAAGGCAGCCCAAACATTCCAGTAAAGTTACTGATCAACTTGGTGTGAGGGATCATGTAAGATACATTCTCTTGGGCTCAAGAGGAGTGTTGATAGATCTACAGGTCTTTATCCCGCAATTGTCGAGGATGTCTTGCAGCTCAGAGAAAAGGCCTTGTGTGTGTCCAATAGACAATACGTGTGAAGAAATGGTCAATTCTCTGAAACCAAGGTCGAGGGGCTTGCTTTTGAGGCAGTAGAGTGCCTTGTGCAGTCAATCTATACACATGATTGTCTTTGCTTGCAACTTTGAAGCTAGACAGCTGTTCCACATAAACGTGAGTGCCATTGAGCAACGACCCTTCATGTCTATTTGATAGATAGGCTAGCCATGATGGGCCGCTAAGCCTTAAGGAGATCACCATTCGAATGTGGTGCGAGGAGTAGGAAAGTCCATGCCACGGTGCTGTGCAAAGCCCTTAGCCACATCTTCCCTTGTATTTCTCAATGGAATTGTCAGCTTTGTACTTCCTCTTGAATATCCATCTGGTCCCAAGACTTTTTGTTTCGTAGCCCAAGAAACCAATGTCCAAGTGTCGTTCCACTCTATTGTGTCCAACTTTGAATGCATGGCACATGTCAAGAGTCGTGTTTAAGGGCTATTTCCACCAAAGAAAGCTCAACATGTGCAATGTGAATTTGCGGCTCTAGGGTGAAGTTCATGAACCAAGACGTTGAAGGGTAACATAGGCTATGGATCCCTAAGCTACCGACCGAAGCTCAAGCGGTGGGGTAACTCGGTCAAATTGATGAGGATACCGTCTATTACAGCCAACAGGTATGTGTTGCTTCTTATAGGGTGCCGCCGAAGTACCCTCAAGAGAGCCCTCAACATCATCAAAATCATTCTTTAAACTAGGATGATTTGGGGAGTATATTGGCTGCAATGTGGGTGAAGCTGGCGTAGCAATAGTCTCTGTCTGCTGAGGTGTAGCTGGTGGAGACACTAGAGGAGGTACAAGATAAGATGGCATGGGAACAGTCCCAAGAAATGCCCCCTTTGAAGTAGGAATGAAGGTCTTGTTGACGCTACATCATGACTCATTGTAGTGGTTCTGGTATCTAGGTCATGAAGAGGAAAACCGAATCCTAAGAATATCTAACAAATATCATCCTGGTTGACTTCGAATCCAGCTTCGTTCGCCTCTCCTTTGGAACATGTACAAAGGTCGGATACCCAAACACTTTGGAGTGTGCCACCGATGGCTTGGCTTGCACCCGAAGCAAGGTTGAAAAGGTTTCTTATCCTCAAATGCAGCAGTAGGAGATCTATTCAGGATATAGAATGTTGTAAAAAACTCGAGGTAGGGAAACATGCTTAAATATCATTGGATCCATCTCCATGATTGTTGGGTTCTTTGCTTGATAACTCCATTCTGCGATGGAGTGTAGGGAGTGGTCAACTATCGTTGAATGCCCTCAATCTTGCACCACTATGAAACATACTTGGAGGTGGACTCACCCCCCCTGTTTGTGCGAAGAGTGACAATCTTGAGATCCTTCTCTCTTGACCGTAGTCCTCCAATCTCGAAAGTCGGTAAAAGTCTCCAACTTGAGCTTCATGAAATAAACCCAAGTGTAACCGTTGAGTGTGTGTGTGTGTGTGTGTGTGGAAGAATATCCGTTGTCCGTGAAAGTATTGCATTGGTCGTTGAAGAGCATCATCAATGTCCGCCTCTGTAAATAGTCGTACGGGACGTCTCCCATGTCGTGCTAGAATAGTCTTGATCCTCTGATGGAGCCTCCGTCACTGTCGTGGTCGCCCTCGTAGACGTGCTCTCCTGAGCTAATGGCTCTGTCAACTAATATACCTCTGGTATAGGTGGGCTCTGAGGTCTACTGTGAAGCTTGCTCATCTGATTTCCGGGTCCTTGCTCTAAAGAAGTTAGTGATCTCCCTCTGTGAATGTCTCCCACTTGATCTCTTCAAGAGACTCTCTGTGTGTCTGTGCAGCCCTAGCAAAAAGAACCCGAGACATCTCTGATCCTGATATCTCATGACTCTAGCCAATGGTCCAAAGCCCTCTTTGAATAGACAATGAAAGCGGCCTCGTATCTCATAGTATACCAGACAATGACAAATGTGTTTTAACTCTGTCTCCGGCTCTATATGACACGACTGGCAAATCGTGGCTTGTGCTCTCCTAAATCTGCCAGTCTCAATCTTTAATTGATGTGATGATGTGCGCATCTGACCAATAGCACATCGTATCGCATGGGATGAATGAGTATCATATAGGCCGGTTGGATCACATATCCATCCTCTGTTAGCTGGAGAAGGTGCTCTCTATAGAAAGCCATCTTCGTGCCCAACTCCTGTGTCGGCTGTATCCATGTGCTCCTGGTATCTAGCTGAATCGTAGGAGTCTAGTGATCTCTGTTCGTGTGAGAGATATGGAGGGTGCATCCAAGGAGTACTGAAACGGAGGCAGTCTATCCATGCTGAAACCATGTGACTCAAACCATGATGTCATCTGCCCATACCAGCATGCTGTATCCCCCTGTAGCGCTAGCTGTCGGGATGACTCAAGGGCTAGCTGAGCATATCTGTCTCTAGGGAGGTCCCACCAAATGGTAGTATTTCCCACCTGAACCGGTGGCTAACTTCTCTCCCGGGAGGGAATGTGGGAGGAGGACCAAAACATGCCACTGAGAGACTCTACTGGGACAGGAATGGGCTGTTGTGTAGGGCGGGGTAAGATGGGTCGTTGGTTATCCATACATCTCCATCCGTCACTGCACCAGATTTGCCATGGTAGTCTAGTGAGGGTCGCCAAATCTGAACTCCGTAAAGCATAGCTGAAGCCACTACATGTCAAAAAGCCAGAACTTTGTTCGAGGTTCTCTTGGGGGGGGGGGGGAGAGAGAGAGAGAGAGAGAGAGAGAGAGAGAGAGAGAGAGAGAGAGAGAGAGAGGAGAGCTGGAGTTCAGCATGGATTTCTCACTTGGGGATCTGTTTCCTGGTTGATGCCGATGCCCGGACCGCATCTTTTCTACGAGGGCTCAGACACAGATCCAGCTCTTATGCTTACCGCGACTGGTTACAGACGAGGGACTTTGGCTATGTTACCACAGATTGCTTGGCAAGGAGATCCTCAAACACGTGATGAAATCTTCTCAGTAATCACCAGCATTGCACTCTGGAATGTTTGGAGAGCTCGTTGTCTTCATATTCTCAGTGCGGCACCGCAGCTCCTTCAGGATACCCTCACTATCATTTGGCTGGACATCATTCACACCCTCAATTGGCAGTGGGATTCTTCCTCAGGCACATCTAGAGCAGCCGAGGCTCGTCGATTTGATTTCCTTCGGCGTTGGGCAAGATCTCCACTCTTCTTCACACTTATAGGTGGACAGATTACATGGCATTATGCGCCTCCTCAGTGGTTTCTCCTCCACTCATCACACAGACCACCATGAGATTGTACTAGTCGAGTTGTCACTATAGTGGCTCTCATCCTTACATTCAGCTTGTACACCCCACGTGACAGGCTATTTTGGCATCCGTTGGGGATTCTATTGTACTCAGTAATATACAGCCCTGATTTTTCCCAAAAAAAAGAGAGAGAGAGAGAGAGAGAGAGAGAGAGAGAGAGAGAGAGAGAGAGAGAGAGAGAGAGAGAGAGAGAGAGAGAGAGAGAGAGAGAGAGAGAGAGATGTCGAACCTGACAACATGATAACTCCAAACGACAATATATACAATGGATACCCAATGAATGGACCCAATGACAAAAAATACAATGGAGAGAGAGAGAGATGTCGAACCTGACAACATGATAACTCCAAACGACAATATATACAATGGATACCCAATGAATGGACCCAATGACAAAAAATACAATGGATACCCAATGAATGGACCCTTGTAAGTGTGCCGGAGGTAGGTTGGGGCTTGGGCATCATCGAAAAATCCATAAATGGGGGGACATAGAAAATGGGCAAAATGCGTGGTGTGCCCAGTAGCCTTAAAGGGTGATCAAGGACCTTTGCATGAGTGAAAGCCCCTAAGCAGAGTCAAGCATGTGGAAGGACCAAGGTAAAAGCCTCTAAGCAGAAAAAAAGCATTTGGAAGGTGAACATAAAGCTTACCCCAAACCCCCCCCCCGGTCCCCCAAACATCAGATGCGGAGGAAAATACCGGAGTCCTGACACATCTGGAGAACGGAAATGAGGGCCAAGCAAAAAACAAACAACTGTCCAGCACCAAGTGATGATGACCGATGTGGAGGTTGCACTTATTAAATCGCACATGGAAGCTGAATGGCAACAAAATGGAACAAGTCGTGGAAGAGGAGGAAATGGAAGTGCCAAAGATAGCTTATGGGCTAAGGTGAAGTAGGTGGAGGAGAGGTATGCGACCAAAGGTGAAAGTCTGTGAAGGTTGAGAAGGAACCGACAACACTCCCAAGTCCGAAGGAATTGACATAGGAAGATGATATAAGCGAAAATGAAGAGGCTAAAGGGATATCCCCGCAACTGATTTCTCTAACAAGGCATTCGGAGCAGCTGGGGTAGAGGCTGTCCCTTTCCAAGTCGAACCATGACATCTTTGGGACGAATATGACGTCTCCGATATCATCTGGATGTCCATGTCTTCCACAAAAGGTGTAGGTAACATCAAGTTGATTTTGCTAAGTAGCAGTACTGAGACGACCTTGTGTAGTGGTTCCACCACCATGAGCAGTTGCTAAAGCAATATTACCCTAGCAGTGTCAGAGGTATCTCTATTCTGAATATGCTGAGAAATCTACTGCAAGGTAGGTAGAAGATCCTCCCAAGTGATATGACGAGCAAAGGAAATAAGTGACAGGTAGAGAGAATCGTATTGAGAGGGAAGCTTGGTCAATAATCTTGTAGCCACACAACAAGCTCATCTCAAACATGGTTGCCAAGAAACTCATTTCTTCAACCAAAGAAACTTATGATACATTTCAAACGTTTCGAAACTTCTCTTGAAACATTTGAAACACGAGTGCTTTCGACTAGTATTTTAAGTCACATGGTCTTGTCCATATGTTACCGTGACTGAACTTTTCAACTTCAAGGTGAGTTTTTGAATCTCCTGGTCTTTTAATGTTGATTTGTGTGTACATGTGTTACGAATGTAAGCTCTAAGCATACATACTTATGGCTTGACACAAAGATTTTGACGAAACTTCTATGGTGGCGTTTCATAAACTAGTTGAAACCATTTCAAAACTTTTGAAACTTGTTTCGTACAAAACTTCATGGCTAGCATGATCTCGAAGCTCTTGCATGCGAGAAATGTCACGTGACACATCCAACCCTATGTGTCCGTGGACAAGCTACATCATGATCAGGGTTCAGTCAGTCCAGTCAGTCTAGATTAGGAGTGATCTGGCACTTTTGTGAGTCTATTCGTAGACCGTGCATGCCCAGACACTTAGTGTAGATGCATATCCTCTGGTTGCACACAACATGATCATAAGCATTCCCATCAAAATCCTTCAGGGGAATTTTCCAGTGCATTTAGCCTATTTTACCTATTTTTGACATTTTTCACTTATTATTTTTAAGTGACTTTTGTTGGAAAGTAGGTAGGGCAAATTGAGTACGTTTGTATATAAGCAAACCTATACTAGCACTAAATGGCAGAAGAGGCAACAGGAGCCAAGCTCAGCAGGCAACTTCTCCAACAAGACCTTGGTGGACTTCCCTCCAAGCAAGACCCATCTCTAGCGTTTTTGTCATCAGCAAGCTTTATCGCCGGAGACCATAGACCTAGCGTTTTGGACCCCAAGCAGCATTGCCAGGCAGCCCCAACAGCTAGCGTTTTGCATCAGCATTTACTAACGCCAGCAGTAGCTCTTGCCCTAGCGTTTTTGAAGATCCCAGCGTTTGCAGATTTCAGCCTTCGCCATTTTCAGCCCTAGAAGAGTAGCAGATTCAGCCCGGTAAGACGAGCAGTTTTCAGCCCTTAAGAAACCTCAGTTTTCAGCCTAAGACTTGCAGATTTTCAGCGACAAAGATCATCAGAAAACAGCCCCAAATCAGCGTTTTTTCAGCAACAGCAGATTTCAGCCCATAGCGTTTTTGGACAGCAGATAAAAGATTGCAGATTTCAGCCTTAGGTCGGTCTCGCCATCACCGTCGTCGTCATCGATCTAGCCTAGACTTGCATCAGCCACATGCATTCAGTGTAAGAGACTTGGATACTCCAAGTCAAGAATCAATTGCGACAGCACCAAATAACTACTTCAAAACAAGTCACAGATCACAATAGATTTACACTGGCCCGGCGGAGTTCCGTGTCGAGAGATATTGGCCCCAAAGATTGGCGCCCCTTTCAGTATTTCTTTTTATATTAATCAGATCAAAGCACAAGAGAGTGGCTAGGGTTTCACTCTCAGACTTTGCGTCCAGATGCTCTGAGAAGTGAAGCCTTGACCACTTATTTAAAGGTACAAGGGATGCCCAAAAGCAGAGCCCCAAAAGCTTCAAAATCAAAAGCCCCAAAAGCCAAAAGCACTTTTTTTTTTAAAATTCTCCCTCTTTCTCTTGCTATTTTGCGTAGAAAAAGCAATAAAAAGTTGTCAGGTCAAATTCCAGAATTCCGTACCAGCTGCCACGTCAGCATCCCGGCAGATTTTAGGGTTTGCTAAAATTAGGGTTTCAGCCAGAACTTAGGGTTTCTGCAAATTAGGGTTTCTGGCAGATTTTAGGGTTTTCAGGAATTTTAGGGTTTCAGCCAGAAATAAGGGTTTCTGCTGTCCGCCACGTCATCACTTTGTGACATACCCCCCTCTTGAAAGCATTGTAATCGACCGCAATTACGCCTGCAAAACCGACAAAAGCCATAAACCGTCTTAGCAGACACTGACTGTTAGTACCTACGTACTAGGGACACACATCTAGCACATGTACCAAATCGACAGTCATATCGCACGACATCATAGGACATCACCAGACATCACATGACATTCAACATTCATTCGGATCTTAGACCATGATTTATCGGCAATGTAGCTAACAATCACATCTAGGTCCAATCGGGACCTCATCGATGTCCGATTGACTAACCCCTATTGCAACCATGTCTATTCGAGATCAATTAGACCAAAATGCTGCATTTATTTTGGCTATCAGTTCTTGCACTCAAAAGAAGTCAAGAACAAATCAGTATCATTATCAGGAATTCCATTTCATCAAGTCATACAGCAGAATACTGTTAGCTCTCAGTATCCCTGAAGCTCAAAGAGACATCAGTGACTCTAGTGTCTAAATCAAGGCATCTGTTGACAAAGGAGTGGAGTGACTCCCCTCTTGTGCATCCCACTGCACCAGATCTCCGGCCAAGCTGAATTCTGGGTTCCATTTGGAGTAGACTATGCTAAACCAAAAGCATGGAGGTAATGTTTCACAATCTGAGGAGTATCTGCTAGGTCCTCCTCCTCCATCTACTTCGCATCAAGTGCAGAATAATTCTTGAACTTAACCAAGAACCGCCTTCGGACTTTACCCTTATTCTTCGTATCCTTATGTGCCAAAATCTGTTCAGGAACAAGGATTTCCTCGTTTTCTTCCACTTCGGGTTGCTCATTAGGCTCCCCATCATCAGGCACATCACCTTTAAAAGGTTTCAAAAGACTCACATGAAATGCATTGTGAATCCTCCAAGTATCTTGCAGTTTCAATCGGAAGGAGACATCATTTATCTTTTCAGTAATCTGGAAAGGGCCGTAGTATTGCATACTAAGCTTTGGAAAAAGTCTCTCCTTTCCCTTTTTCTTTCGTAGGCGTGCCTTCTCAAAACGTAAGAGCACCCAATCATCTTCCTTCAATTTCATGTCGCGACGATGGCGATCCGTTGCCTTTTTCTGTCGTTCTTGAGACTTTTGTAAAGTCTCGCGAACCTTGGCAAATATCGTATCCAGATCTCGCGTATATTCATCCGCTTTAGAGATCTTATCTTTCGTGCTCAGGAAGGGTGGAACCTTCGCAGCACCTTCAACAATCTCAAATGGCGCCTTCCCTGTCGAAGAGTGTATTGTGGTATTATAGACAAATTCCACCAAAGGTAAATATCTTTCCCATTGAGTCTTCTGATCCGAGATATAAGACTTTAATAAATCTAGAACCACTGAATTGGCAATCTCGGATTGCCCGTCAGTCTGCGGGTGGAACGATGACGAGAACTGCAACCGCGTGCCAATGTTCTCCCAAATTGCCTTCCAAAACAAACTCGTAAATTTGGGGTCTCTGTCGGAGACAATCGTCTCAGGCATGCCATGTAATCTGAAAATCTGGGCCACAAACAGTCTCGCTAAGTGATCCGGCTTGACTGTTTTCTTCACTGGAATGAAATGAGCCTGTTTGCTAAATCTGTCAATAACAGTCCAGATACCATCGTGACCACTCTGTGCTCTCGGGAGATCAAAAATGAAATCCATCGCTTTACTTTCCCAGGGGCGGGTGGGTATGGGTAAAGGCTGTAACAATCCTTGTGTCTTATGCCTGTCAAACTTGACCTTCTGGCATACCAAGCAACTGCGCACAAACTCTTCCACATCCTTCTTGAGTCTCTGCCAAAAGAAGTATCTCTCTACCCCTTTCATGGTGGTAGCAATGCGGCGGTGACCCGTAAAAGGTGGACAGTGGCATTCAGTCATAACCTTTTCCCTCAACGGCTGTGTAACGCACAACATAGTCTTTTTCATCAAGTAGCCTTTCGAAGGGAGTATCCAGCTACTGTCTCCCCATCCTGTATCCGTGTGAAAATATCTGCAAAATCTGTATCTGTGGCATACTGATCGACCATATCCTCGAAGCTCCTATGAAGTATTGCGGAAATAGCCAGAACCAATGGTTTCTGAGACAAAGCATCTTCCACCACTTTCTTCTGTTCCTGCACATGGACAATCTGGAAGTGGAACTGTGACAAGATGTTTGCCCACCGCATCTGCTTTTCCGAAAGCTGCTTCTGTGACAAGAAGCAGCGCAAACTCTGACGGTCTGTAAAGACAGTAAAATCTGCTCTGAGTAGGTAATGCTGCCACTGAGTAAGAGCATGGATAATCGCCAAAAGCTCTTTCTCATAAATCTGTGCTGTCATCTCCGGCCTAGAGAACAAACGGCTCTCGTAAACTATGACATGGCCTTCTTGCATCAAGACCGCACGCAGACTATGACCACAAGCATCACAATATACTTCAAATGACTTCTGCAAGTCCGGCAAAGTCAAAATTGGTCCCGTAGTCAATTTCTCTTTCAATGTCTGAAAGGCAGTCACCTCTGTGGGTCCCCACGAGAAAGGTACTCCTTTCTGTGTCAAGATATGCAAAGGGGAAGCAACCTCTGCAAACTTTCGTATGAACTGCCTGTAGTACGAACACAGTCCCAAGAAGCTTCTAACTTCATGGACATTCCTCAAGTCAGGCCAATCACGGATAGTCTCTATCTTGGCCGGATCCATTTGCACTCCTGCTCTGCTGACACAATGTGTCCCAAAAAGTGTATCTCTGGTAGGAAAAATTCACTTTTCTTTGCATTAATCACTAACTTGTGATCTCGTAATGCCTGAAAGACCTGAAGCAGATGATCTCTGTGTTCTGCCTCATTCTTGGAGAAAACAATGATGTCGTCAAAGAAAGTGCCAACAAATAGCTTGTACTCTCGAAAAATCCTGTCTATCATCCGGTTAAATGTCGCAGGAGCATTGGTTAAGCCAAAAGGCATCACCAAAAACTCAAATAACCCAAAAGTCGTCCGAAAAGCTGTCTTGTAGACGTCTCCCGATGCTATCCTGATCTGATGATATCCACTCTTCAAGTCAATCCTGCTAAAGCACGAGGATCCCTGTAACCTGTCGAGTATATCATCGATCCTAGGGATCGGAAATCTGTTCTTGATGGTGATTTTGTTGAGAGCTCTATAGTCGATGCACATTCTCCAAGATCCGTCTTTCTTCAAAACCAACAACACTTGAGAGCAATACGGTGAAGTACTAGGCTGGACAAGACCCTTTTCCAAGAGGTCTTTCACTTGGTTCATAATCTCTTCATTCTGTGCTCGGCTCACACGGTAGGGTGGCCGGTTCAATGGTGTACTACCAGGTATCAGATCAATGATATGATCTTCAGGATGAGTAGGTGGTAACTCACCTGGCAGGCTTTCTGAGAAGCAATCGGCGTGAGTGTAGAAAATCTTGGCGTTCTTTATCAAGTTTAGACATATTTGTCCTATCATCATCACTCAACTCTTTCATAAAGATCGAGTAAACAAACAGGCTGGATTTCATTACTTTTGAAATGGCCGAAGCCGATATAATAGGGACAGACTCGCCCTTCAGTTTAATATCAAGTACAATTGTTATGCCCTTTTCTGTAGTCAAAGTCGCTTTTCTCGCCCGATAATCGACCACGGCATTGTTCTTGTGGTACTAGGGAATTCCCAAGAGAACATCACAACCCTCCAAAGGCATTATGAAGAAGTCCGCATGCCCCAAATACCCCTGACAATGCAACCGAAGTTTGCCAATGATAGGTGTAATGGCTACGTCCCTACCGGGTGCCGCTAGAATTGCCTCTGTAAGTGGCCCCATCCGATCGGGAGTAATCTCGAGCCGCGCCGCCAATTCTGATGAAATGAAGTTGGCCTTGGCTCCTCCATCAAAGAAAATCAGGGCCTCTTGATCTTTCACTTTGCCCCAAGCTTGGCAAAGTTCTTACTCTCATCCATGGTGTCGGGATCAGTACCCACACAATCTGGAACAAGTCCTATTTTCATCTTGCCTTTTCGTACACGGTCCTCAGCTGCTCTCGAACTCTCAGGCCTTTCGTCGTCTTTCTCATTTCGTTCGTTCTGTGCCTTTTTAGGGCACTTCGCGCAGATATGTCCCAGTTCCCCTCCCTGATGAAGCGAGCTCTCTCCCGAGGAGTAAGCTTGGGTCGTGCATCCTTTCTCTTTGGGTTGCTCTTTCTCTTTCTACTTTCATTCCCAGAAGTCTGTCCGGGTCGTTGTGTTGTGACCTCGTCTCTGGGGTAGGTCAGACTGCCAGAGTGAATTGCAAAGCCCCGCTTCACATGACTCATCAACTCCTGAATAGAAGCTGACTTCTGTTCCAAGCAGTGATCTCGGATCTCTGTAGGTAGACCCAAGGTAAACCGCTCAATCTGTTCTCTAAACGAGATCTTCTTGAATGAAGAGGCGGGTAGAAAAGAGCTCCAGAATCTTTCACAGTAAGAATTCACTGTATCGCTGTTGGTCATCCGGAGATGGTTCCAAGGAGCTCGTATATCTCGTTCAAACTCTTGAGTCAACCAAGAAGAAATAAAAAGCCTCTTGAATTTCAGCCATGCAACTGGCACAGTCTTGCTTAATAGAAGCGTGGACCACCAAGTGCGAGCATTCCCCTTAAAATAAGAGGCAGCTCTTTGAATCTTGGAGTGCTTTGAATAGTGTCCTCCCGCGAAAGCGATGTCAAACTGTTGTATAAAAGACAAAGCCTTCGAAGCATCGGAGTATCCCGAAAAAGTATCAAACTTAAGTGCTTGGCCACCTTCCTTAAACTCTCGGACTTTCTTGCTTTTATCTTCGAGAAAGTCAAACTGGTTGGCTTTGTAAAAATTCTTCTTGTTCACATAAAAGTTTCCATTGTCAGAGTGTGAACTGTCCGTAGACGAGTCCTCTGTAGAAGTGTCACTCACTGGGCGAGACTTAGACTTCTTTGCCTTTTTCTTGCCCTTTCCGAAGCGTTGTTTCTTGCTTTGCTTTTTGCTTTTTCTGTCTTCTTCGCTCGAGTCTAAAGAGCTAGAAGAACTATCAGAAGAAGAAGAAGAAGAGCTGGGTAAGCCTTCAAACTTGACACGCTTCTTCAGTTTCTTTACCTTGTCGAATGTCGACCGACGACCCAAATATCCTGGGAAGTCAGTGCCTTTCTTTTGCTTTTTGCCTTGCTTTTTGTCTTTCTTTTGCACGTCGAAAAGCTGAGCAATCCGTGCATCAACCACGTTCTCCATTTCCTTCTCCGTATATTTCTTGGAGGCAAAAGGTTTCTTGAGAGCGGGTTTCGGGAGTGGTGTTGTGGTTGCCTGCCACTCCGTCTGTACCTCTTCCAAAGAGGTCTGGTTCATATATTTTGCCATCTTCGGGTCCCCGGAAAAATTGAGCCTCATCTTTGTTGCATCACCGATCAACTGGCGACACTCCATCTCTCGCCGCTCCGCCTGAGTAGGCCGAGGCGGGCCATACTTTCTGCCGGCATCTTCGTTGTGGTCCCTGCCCGCATCTCCAGATGCAGAGGGAGTCGACTGATCCTTGCGTGAAGCCATAGGTGCCGCGGAAAAAAAATTGGGGATCGGATTTCTCGTAGAAGAGAAATCGACCGTGCTCTGATACCATTGTAACAGACTTGGACACTCCAAGTCAAGAATCAACCGCGACAGCACCAAATAACCACTTCAAAACAAGTCACAGATCACAATAGATTTACACTGGCCCGGCGGAGTTCCGTGCCTAGAGATATTGGCCCCAAAGACTGGTGCCCCTTTCGGTATTTCTTTTTATATTACTCAGATCAAAGTACAAGAGAGTGGCTAGGGTTTCACTGTCAGACGCTGCGTCCAGATGCTCTGAGAAGTGAAGCCCTTACCACTTATTTAAAGATTACAAGGGATGCCCAAAAGCAGAGCCCCAAAAGCTTCAAAATCAAAAGCCCCAAAAGCCAAAAGCACTCTTTTTTTAATTCTCCCTCTCTCTTGCTATTTTGCGTAGAAAAAGCAATAAAAAGTTGTCAGCGCAAATTCCAGAATTCCGTACCAGCTGCCACGTCAGCATCTCGGCAGATTTTAGGGTTTGCTGAAATTAGGGTTTCAGCCAGAAATTAGGGTTTTCTGCAAATTAGGGTTTCTGGCAGATTTTAGGGTTTGCAAGAATTTTAGGGTTTCAGCCAGAAATAAGGGTTTCTGCTGTCGGCCACGTCGTCACTTTGTGACATTCAGTTTGTACCAGTTTGTGCAATCATAAGTAGACCACTCTCGCCGATGAGAGTGGGGCCTTCGGAGGAGGGTTTTACAACGTCTCTGGTGTCGTATTCTCTTCTCTATCTCTTAGTCTCCTGCACTTCCATTCACTGTGTCCATTCACTTTGTTTGTGTCCATTGCACTCTCTCACTAAAGGAACGGAAGGCTCTCTCTTCCGTAAGTAAAAGGAACCTTAAGCACAGTTCGGAGCACTCATCTTGAGCAAAGTGCAAACATTCATTCCGCTGCACCTTACATTGGGACACATTCGTAGAACGAGCACATGAAAGTATCAACACCAAGCATGTGCATTTTCGTTGTGAATTGCCACAGTTGATTGCTCTAGATCAAAAGAGGAAGATTCGATCTCATTGTTTGCATATGTTTGGTGAACGGTTTGTCACTCCGTCTCTACGTTCATCTACATTGCATACACAGTCTTTAGAGAAGACAAGATTTTTTCCACTCACTTTACATTGAATGGGTACGTTCATGGTTTTGTGTTGGAAATGGTTTCAAGAATTTTCAGCCATGGAGATTCTTGAAGAAGAAAGAAGCATGACTCTCGATGAAGTTGAAGCATTGAAGGAGCCACAGAAGACTTTGTGTCGCTTTCAGTGCGGCCCAAAGAAGCAAGCGTTGCAGACCTTTCTGAAGTTCAAGTACCGCACGACCCACACATCAGAGTGGGCCGGCGAATAGTCCCTTCTAGGATTCTGAATGCTATTGGCAATCTCCCTCGACGCCATACAGTTCAGTATCAGTACCTCACTTTGAAAAGGAGGGGATGTCACGTAACATATCCAACCCTATGTGTCTGTGGACAAGCTACAGCATGATCAGGGTTCAGTCAGTCCAGTCAGTCTAGATTAGAAGTGATCTGGCACTTTTGTGAGTCTATGCCCAGGCACTTAGTGTAGATGCATATCCTCTAGTTGCACAGAGCATGATCATAAGCATTCCCATTAGAATCCATCAGAATCCTTCAGGGAAATTTTCTAGTGCATTTAGCCTATTTTACCTATTTCTGACATTTTTCACTTATTATTTTTAAGTGACTTTTGTTGGAAAGTAGGTAGGGCAAATTGAGTAAGTTTGTATATAAGCAAACCTAGACTAGCACTAAATGGCAGAAGAGGCAATAGGAGCCAAGCTCAGCAGGCAACTTCGCCAACAAGACCTTGGTGGACTTCCCTCCAAGCAAGACCCATCACTAGCGTTTTTGTCATCAGCAAGCTTTATCGCCGGAGACCATAGGCCTAGCGTTTTGGACCCCAAGCAGCATCGCAAGGCAGCCCCAACAGCTAGCGTTTTGCATCAGCATTTACTAATGCCAGCAGTAGCTCTTCCCCCAGCGGTTTTGAAGATCCCAGCGTTTGCAGATTTCAGCCTTCGCCATTTTCAGCAGTAGAAAGACCAGCAAGATTCAGCCCTAGAAGAGTAGCAGATTCAGCCCGGTAAGACCAGCAGTTTTTAGCCCTTAAGAAACCTCAGTTTTCAGCCTAAGACCTGCAGATTTTCAGCGACAAAGATCATAAAAAAACAGCCCCAAATCAGCGTTTTTTCGGCAACAGCAGATTTCAGCCCATAGCGTTTTTGGACAGCAGATAAAAGATTGCAGATTTCAGCCTTAGGTCGGTCTCGCCATCACCGTCGTCGTCATCGATCTAGCCTAGACTTGCATCAGCCACATGCATTTAGTTTGTACCAGTTTATGCAATCATAAATAGACCACTCTCGCCGACGAGAGTGGGGCCTTCGGAGGAGGGTTCTACGTCGTCTATGGTGTCGTATTCTCTTCTCTATCTCTCAGTCTCATGCACTTCCATTCACTGTGTCCATTCACTTTGTTTGTGTCCATTGCACTCTCTCACTAAAGGAACGGAAGGCTCTCCCTTCCGTAAGTAAAAGGAACCTTGAGCACAGTTCGGAGAACTCATCTTGAGCAAAGCGCAAACATTCATTCCGCTGCACCTTACAAGAAATGAGGGCTTGGAGGGAAGAGAACTGTGAGAACTGAAGGTTTAATAGAGTCTTCTCCAAAACAAGGATCCTTCTGGGGGATTGTGCCTTGTACAACTTGCATAGATACTCTCAGACCTCATGTGCTGACCGAAAAGATGTAAGAAGTGGTACCACTTTGTTGCTTCATGTTGGTCTAGGGCATGTTGGTATGGCTAGTGTGTCTCTTGGGCATGCTACCCAGGTTGTGCCCCCAACCCCCCCCCCCCCCCCCCCCCCCCCCCCCCCCCCGAAAAAAAAGAATGATGGACTTTTACCCTTAATTCTGTTTAATAGTATTTCCTATCCGTATTAGTAAGGGTGCTATATTGCTGCTAGGTCCTTCTCTTGATCTAGTTTGCAACAGATTCACTTTGTATGAGACTGTTCCATATGCTACCCATTTTACCTTCATAATTATTATCTCATGTGATGCCTCAGATGGTGTGAAGCTGGTTTGAAATGACCAGCACTTTTGGTGTCAGTGAATTGGAGGAGAAAGACACCGTTGTTCCTAGTTTGTGTTCTTGTGTGTAGCTGCACTTTCCTTCATAGGTGAATTTGGGCTCTTACTGGATTCATCTAGGTATATATCTGTGCCTATTGCTACTTGCACGCTCAAGTTTTGTCAAGGGATATCCCGGAAAATGGGTCCTTTTCAGCCCCATTAGACCGAGTTCCTTGAGAGAGGGAAAAAAGCTCAGACAGACGTTGAGTCATCTCTGTACCCATCCTTCTTCATGGGGGGATAGTGTTAATCTCCAAATAGAGTGTACTCTTGTTATCTATGTCATGCTTACCTGGGTGATTAACTTGAGCAGTGAAGTGCAAGGTTGAGTCTTAATGCAATCTACTTTTCCAAAGTTATATCAATCATGTCTGGTATTTTCATCATTTCAGAGGGACTCAACAGGGCTTAGCAATGAGAACAATGAGCTTAAGCTCAGACTGCAGTCTATGGAGCAGCAAGCTCAACTACGTGAAGGTATGAAGTCAGGTGTTAAAGTTGTGAATGAAAAGTCTTGTCCTTTTAAGTGTTTTTGTTGATGCCAGACGTGTATTTGTAGCTCATTAGCGTTTTTTTTGTACTCAATCAGCTTTGCATGAAGCCTTGAGAGACGAGGTTCAGAGGCTGAAAATAGCCACTGGACATATCCCAGGCCAGCAGGCCTTGAATCACCAATTCTTTCAAATGGCACATCAAAGCCCTCAACTAGCTTCACAACAGGCAAATCAGAAACATCCTCAACCACACTTGCAACATGGGGTCCAAGCATCTAGCAGCAGCCTTCATCAGTCCTCGAACTCGATGCAGAGCTAGCACGAGCTGACATTGCTGCTTTCTGAAACTCGTTCATAAGATGTAAAGGTGCCAAAGCTAGGGACTGCAAAGAGGTGATTTGAAGTCTTCGGCATGTGTTGAAACTGTGATGTTTCATCTGGAATTGTGTTGGATATGGACCTTGCACTAGTGGAAGAGGTTCACATGCGAGAATGCCAATGCAAAGATTTCAGCGAATGCTCTAAGCCTCTCTTCTGATTCAAGCCTCGACAAGAGCGAAAACTTGATAGACTACCATCCATGTTACAATGTCCGTTTTTTTAAATCGTGGAGGATGGTTGTATTTGGGCATATGTATTTGTTTTCTAGTATTGAATTCTTGCAGAGGAAACCCATCTGTATTGGTTCATATTGTGGGCGGTTGTGACACAGAATGTGGCTTCTAGGACCTCATTTGAAAGTGCATGGGGCCTTTGTGTGTGTGCATGTGCGTGCACGTGCGCAAGCATGAATTCAACTGCATTTCAATGAAATAAAACTTTTTAGCAGTTCCATTTGTATGCCTTTTATTGCAAGGAGAATGGCCAGTCCAAAGATGTACCAGGTGAATGAGATCATGTCATAGATAACTTTGTGCTCGGATTAAAGACTAATATGTAAAGAGTTAAGTGTGGTGGCAAATATGTCTGAAGGTCGTTCAAAATTGCGAACGGGGGATTGGGTTGTGCTCTAATAATGTGAACAATTTGGGTGCTGCAACAAGTGCCCTCAATTGGTTGTGGAAAGTGTGTTGCTTTCAAGAAACTCAGCGTTGAAGCTCTTACTCATTATTTCAAACTTGCAGATACCAAGACCTATCTTGCTTTTCAAGTGCATTCCCGAGTTTGAGATGACGAGTTCCTTGGTCTTCTTTCTTGGCAAGCTTGTCTGAAGGTTGACCATAGATGTGAGCTCTAGGAATGGGAGGTGCTCTAATACTAGATGAGTTCCTTTATGAAGATTGGCATTAAAAGAAAACAGTAGTGTAAGGTTTGCTATACAATAATAATAATGTATAGGGAGACGGCGCACCGCCTGATTTTTAGTAAAGCACGAGAGACTCCATCATGTCGTGCACTAGCCACGCTCTTTTTGTCTTCTTCATTATGTTGTGCTCTTGTTTGGTAGTCCAGTTAGAGCACTCCTGCAGCCATTCATCCAGTGTTGAAAGTACACATGAATTGAAGTTGCAAGAGCTCCTTGGTGGGGCCACCAAATGAGGGCCAAAAATTCGGAGGCGCTAGGCCCGGTCAAGAGAAGGTAGCTATTAGAGTCACTCATGATAATATTTTCTTATTTTTGTTTTTTATTTTCTTGGTGGAGTCCTCTAGTAATTACAGACCACAATCCCTCTTTGTGGGAAAATAAGGTATGGCCCCTCGTACATAAGTATAACTCATGTCGTTATCTCTAATAACCAAGATAGTACATTTGATGTTCTATGTGGTTCTTTTTACTAAGTTCTTGCACTTATAAACACTATAGTGAAGAGATCTATAATTGGCAAACACTTTCTCTCATGATGAGAAGCTGCAACGCAAGGAGAATTTTCAAAAATTTCTAATACCAATGGTTCCACGGTGCACGAACGTCAACGACAAACTAATCAAAGACAATGATGCTTATTGGAAGTAAATTATGTGGCTATGGTTTCTACACAAAGGCTTGTGGGACATCATCGATAACACAGAGACAAGACCTGCAAGGTCCAACATCAACAGGTGGACTTGACTTTGAGATGACGAATTTCTTTGATCATGTGTGGTAGCTATGGTGGGTATGCAAGTGAGCCATTCATATCTTAATGAAAATTATAATAGATTAATTAATATTATTCTAGACTTAATCTAGTACTTAAACTAATGACCAATGCACCAAGAGTATATGGTTGTGCAAAAAACAAAAGTAATTCATTAAGCATAAAGTGCCATTGTATAAGTACATACATTCTGGGTCAAGTTTCTACGAGGTAACCGATGCTCAAGATGGCATTCTTTTTTATAACAGGTTAATGGTTGCAAATCTGAGGCGTATCTAGTAGTTGGTTACTACTTGGGTGTCCATGGTAGCTTCTTCATTGCATTGGTCTTCCTAGCTATGTCCACTATGATTTGAAGAGAGGGCGCTAAAGTTCATGCATCTCAAGTGAATGCCTAGTGCTATTTATTTACTTTGTCATTTTAGGTATTTATTTTATTGACATGAGTTTGGGTTGGGTAATTTTGGAGAGGGATACTTAAGGTCCCCCATGAGAGTATACACTTCCATCAAAGCTAGTGTGTAGGACCTCTCAAAAGTTGCATGTCAAAGCCAATGTGTTGTATCTCTCAAGTGCATCAACAAGCTTTGACCAAAACTTGTAAGTAGTGGCATTGCAAACACATGCCACTTTGGAAAATGGAATTCTATGTTATTGTTGAATAGGGAATCTTTGACGTCACGATGGCTTTGCTATTGCCTTATGCATTGGAATGTGGGAGGGCTTTGTGTACTAAATGATGCTTCTAGATGAAATACTAAGGTGATTATTGATTTACTATGGTACCGACTATCACAACATCATGTTGGCATGTCTAAATCACTCATCAATAAGGGCATGATTATGAAAGTATTGGGCATCAACCAATAGGCCGAAGTCTATAAAGTGGAGATGTGTGTTGCGAAGGAAATTATGGCACCCTCTCTCCTTTGAGGTGATGGAGCAGGCCAAACAATTGGTGAACAACAAGTGTATGCTTTAGCAAAGAAAATGTGCCTTTTAGTTCAAGAAAGTTTGTAAATGATCCTCTCACCATGGCATGTCATGTATACAACCTTAGGTATTAGAGGAGACTATCCCAAATCCAAAGGCATTACATGAAACCCATCTCCATTGAGCTTCCTAATTCCCTTCTCCTCCATTTGTGAAAATTTACCTTTGGAGACTCTCCCAAATCTACTTACAAGAGCAAAATTATGGAATCATTCCCAAAGGTGATAAGTATGTAAGCATACCTTTCAATGATATTGTGCTTGGCTAAATTTTTTGGATTTTAATTTTAGAGAGAGAGAGAGAGAGAGAGAGAGAGAGAGAGAGAGAGAGAGAGGAATTTTCCTTTTTGATAGCTCCTATGTGAAGTAACGCTTCACCTTGGGTGAAGTCGCCCTTCACACTAGAAGTGCCTTGGATCTTGGAAATTTTTACCGGCATACAGGAAGTGCTTCTTAGCAGGAGATGTCATCTGCTTCCACCCTTGAGAATCACTCCTTAGGATGGCTTAGGGTTGCTTGATTTTTCCCGAGGGAAAAGGCTCTTAATCCAAGGGGCTTATGGCTTTGGCTTTGGGAGGAAAGGTGAGTGCTCACCATGGGAGCAATGCCTTGTGGACCCAAAAGTGAAGCAAAAGGAAGGTTGTAATCTGGATGGCGTTCGATTACTTCCTTGTGTGCATAAATAGTGCCTACGGACCCAAATTTGGATGCAATGGTTGGTGCCCCTTTTGAGTTCCACCCCACTTCCCTTACCGAAATAAGGCACACATTCAACCTCCATTGAACACAAGACCCCTTTGGATGTTAATGCACTATGGTTATTAAGGTACACCACTCAGCCCATGGGCCTTATGTGTGTGGGGACGCAGAAACACATAAATTTGTTCTTTGTTTTGCAGACTTGCATAGAACGGTTGGATAACCTAAACGGCTTGTTTGAAAGGCCTTGAAGCACACTTCTCACACAAACAAACAATGATAGAGCTTTCCATGAGTGGGAAGGATTATTACCGAAGCTAAATGGGGAAAAACTTTTTTTTTTTGACTAATTGCAGTGCAATAAAAGCTTAATGAAAATTTCTAATCAAGAATTAGTCTTACTAGCTAAGAGAGTAGTGGATGAAGGGGAAGAACTCAACAACATGCTCACATTAACTGGAGAAACACTAATCTTGATCTAGGCATGCTAGACTAAGGATCTAGTGAGATTAAGAGGTAATAATCTCTACCAAGATTTGTTCTCATTTGTAGAGATTAGGGAGGAAAACCATTCATGGCATTAGCATAATAATCAACACTTAATTTCACATTAGAGATCGAAGTATAGTCTAGACACAAACTTTATGACCATATTGATAAAAGTAAGTACAAAGAAGCTCATTATATGGAGCTAGTATAGGAATCTCATATGCCATCGTACATGAAATAATAGGGAAGGAGAACAAGAGAAGAAGAAATAAGTCAAAGGGAAGAAGACGAGAAAATAAGAGAACAAGAAGAAGAAGGAAAAACTAAGATGGAGGAGAGGAGAAGCAGAGAAAATAGAGGAGAAGAGAAGAGATAATAAGAACAATGAGGCATCTAGAAGAACAAGGAAGAAGTATAAGAAAAGAGGGGAGAGAGGTGGCTGGCGGGGCAGGTGGGAGAAGAAAGAAGAGAAAAGACATGGAGGAGAAGAAAACGAGGAAAGAAGAGATAAGATAAAAGAGAATAAAAAAGAGAAGAGGCCATCATCGAGGTTGTAGACACACATCAAAAGAGGGAGGTAGAGCAAAAAGAAGAAGAGAATAGAGAAGGGAAGAGAAGAGAAGAGAAGAAGAGGAAGGAAGGAGAAAATTACACGAGAAAAGAAGACAAGAAAAAAGAGAGAAGAAAAAAGAGAGAAGAAAAAAATAAGAAGGAGAAGAAAATAATAAGTGAAGGGGTTGCCACCGGGGTGCTAGGTGCCCAAGAGAAGAGGGAGGGAGAAAAATAAGAACAAGAGAAGGGAGAAGGGAAGAGAAGAGAAGAAGAGGAAGGAAGGAGAAGAAGAAAAGAAGAGCATAATAGAGAAGAAGAGGAGAGAACACAAGAAGAAGAAGAAGAAGGGAGAACATAGAAGAAGAAAAGAAGGGCAGAATAGAGAAGAAGAGGAGAGAAGAGAAGAAGAAGAAGAAGGGAAGAGAAGAGAAGAGGAGGAAGGAAAGAGAAGAAGAAAAGAAGAGCAGAATAGAGAAGAAGAGGAGAGAAGAGAAAAAGAAGAAGAATAAGGGAGAATAGAGAAGACAAGAGAAAAGAGGAGAGAGGGCCAGTTGCCTAGATACTAGGTGTGTGGGAAGAGAGAGTAGGAGGAGAAGAAGAAAAAACAGGAGAGCGGGCGGGTCTCTAGGGTGCTAGGTGCTTGGGAGAGGAGAGGGAAAGGAAGAAAAGAGATGAAGAGGAAAGAGAGAAGAAGAAGAAGAAGCAAGAGAAGAGAGAGGGTTTCTGCGGCATAGACACTCGTGAGAGAGAGAGAGAGAGAGAGAGAGAGAGAGAGAGAGAGAGAGAGAGAGAGAGAAGAAGAAGAAGAAGAAGAAGAAGAAGAAGAAGAGGAGATGAAAAGAGAGAGGAGAAGAAGTAGAGGAAATGAAGAGAGACAGAGGCCACCACTTGGGTGCTAGGCATCCAAGAGAAGAGAGAAGGATAAAAAGAAGAAGAGAACAGAAGAAGAGGAAGGAAGAAGAAGAAGAGAAGAAGAGAAGAAGAGGAAGGAACGAGAAGAAGAAAATAAGAGAAGAGAAGAAGAAAAAGAAGAGAGAAGACTGTGAAGAGGATCCCGCCACAATGGTGGTGGGGTGGGAGAAGTCAACATGAAGATTCCGGCTGTAGTCTTCTAATAGTTTATTGGAACAAGGATGGGGAGTAGAGCAAACATACAAGTTTGTACCCTTACTGGAGCAACCGGCTGCAACTATGGAGAAAAAGGTGTTATGAGTGCCGCTTAGACATTCCATGAAATATTTAGTATATTTCCCTAGCTATGATATGGCAATGCCCAATGTGATGTAATGGTGCAATACTAGCCCAAATTTATGCCTGAATTTGCTACTTTTATTGATTGGACAATTTGTTTGAAGTTCTAGCTATAAAGTCACGTCATAGAATGTGAAAGAGTTCTTTGCTCGATCTTCAACAAGAAGGTATCCTTCTCCACCCCCAATCTTGACCTCCATTTCCATAGCTTGTGGGCTTAGAATTGTATAGAGATTTGAACTATCAATGAGTTTCTCTTCTTTGCCACTTTTTTTGTCCTCTCCACTCTATTACTGCCATGATACATTAGTGTCAGTCTATTTACTTTTGTTTGTAACTAAGGATGGAACCTTTGAACCTTACGGGCATTTTTACACCAATGGTTGATGTTTTGAGTGGGTTAGTTTTAGGTGAGTAGTTTAGTTCTTGGCGCTGTCTTGTAGTTGGACAATTAGTCTTTTCTCTTATGCAGTCATACTGTTCTCGATACTACTTGTAAGCGGTGGTGTGAATGACGATTATACAATACCTTCTCTTTGTTTCCATGATGTTATTCAATACTCTCGTATGCAGTAAAGTAATGTAGTATGCAACATTTCTGTGTACCTGTATTGTAACTGTTAGGGTGGTTAGCCCCTAACACTTTGACGATCCTGCTAGTGTCTCTTTGTGGAGAGGGGAACAAGCTTTTGATATCTTGGGAGTATTGGTGAAGCCGTTCTTGCAATTGGTTCGAATTCAACCTGAACCATATGGCACTCAGGAATTCAATAGGTTCTTGACATGCTAGTTGACCTCGACCACTTGAGGGAATTATTGAATTGGGTAACTGCACAGGAAGAGTCTGAGGAACATACATCAAAGTTATTGGAGAATTTCTTCACGAATCTGCCAAGGGAAATCAAAATTACAATTGTTGACAAGTTGCAGGTGTTTGCAAGTTCTTGACAGTTTTTGTGCAGTTTCTGTGGAGTCAATTGCAATTTAGTTCATGCAGTTGCAGATTGCTGTTGCAGGCAGTTTTTGTTTCTTAAAAGTATGCAGTTTATGCAGTACACAATTTGATGCAGTCTTTTGAAGATTATTTCAATATGTGATTATTATTGTCTATATTGCTTTGATCTTTTCTTTATGGCGACAAAGAAGAAGAAGAAAAAGTGAGCTATTTGTCAAAAAGATGGGCACTATGTGAAGCGATGTCCTTACATGTGTAAGCCTTGTCAAAAAGAGGATGTTTCTGTCAAGTATTACATGCCAAAGTTATGCAGAGAGTTGTATCAAATTATGCAGAATTTTCAAGATGCATCATGTCATGAGGACACGTGTGATGCTCAAGAGGATCTAGATTGTTTTTTGATTTTCTAGATGATGCACATAAGTGGCATAATAGATGAGTCGGTAAGAAGAGAAAGTCATGTTCAAACGTAAGGCAAATATCAAGGTTGCAAGAAGCGGTTGAAGGTCTTTTAGAGAAGTATGAAGAGGAATTTGATGATTACCTTAGTGACGATGATGTCCAATTGTCTTTTTATCAACCTACTAGTGGTTCTAACATAAAACAACCTCAAGTTATTAGTTTTCCGTTACCAACAATTTTTCAGGCACTTGTAGTTTCAAAACCTGAAGTTTCAAAGCCTGAATCTGATTTTTCAGCACCTGAAGTTTTTCAACCTGATTTTGATGTTCTTGAATATGGGATCAAAGTTGTAGATACTCAGATTACTGAAGACAAGAAGTTGATTCAAGAAGGAGACGTTGTTCAATGCAAGGGAGATGTAGTCCAAAAGATGATGAAGGAAGAAGGAGGAAGCCAAGAGCAGCTCATGAGCCAAAGGACCCAAGAGAACTACAAGCTATCCCGAAACCTCACATCAAAGAGACTCACCTCTTTACAGGAAGAGAAGGCAAGTTGTCCAAAAGTAGATTTGGTGATTGAGAAGAAGGGAATCCAAGTGGAGGGGAGAAAGAGAAGCCACTAATATCCCATACAAACCTATATATCAACCTTGGATACCAATCTTGAAGAGGATGAAATTTAGGGAGAGATCGAATTTTAGTGTATTGAAGTGGAAGAGATGAAGATAGATAAAGACATAATGTGTGCTGAAGATGAAGATGATGTGATGAATCAGTTTTTGATGTATCTTGATCAGGAGTATCCCGCAAGTGGCAGTCAGGAATGTGCTTATGGAGAAGTGTTTTTTGGAGGTTTGAAGACAGAAAGCCAATTTCCATGAGTGGATATGAGTTATTTGGGTTGTGAAGACAAGGATCTTGAATTTCAGGTCCTTGAATTACAAGTTTTAATACCGAAGGTCCCTAATTTATTGAGTTCCACAATACATGTCCCTAATCCTGAGATTACTGATTTTCAAAGAAGTTATGTACCTGAATTTGCTGAAATACAAAGTCTTGTTATTTCTCAAGTTGAGATGATCCATAAGCTTTATTTGGATTTGGAGAATGACAGGTATTCAAATATGGTTGTGGCTAATGAATCGGTTTCCAAAATCAGTCAACTTCAAGAAGAGAAAGCATCATTGATTGTGGCGATTTCTCAGGTGCAAGCAGAGTTTGACTTGCATATTTCTTACTTCTATGAGGTTAATGATTCTCTTAAGCAAGTTGTTTTAGAAAAAAATAATTAAATTGAGGATTTGAATCTTCAACTTACTCAAATAAACAATATGGAGTCTTCTTCAAACCTTGACGTTACGGAAGGTGTTTTGAATGATGTTGTCGTCTCATCAATAATCTTTATGATGTCGATGCTTTTGTGAATTCAGTCATGGAGATTGGAAGTCCATCTTTTTCCAAGGAAGTTCAGTTTATTGATGGTATTCTTGAAGATTTGTATTCCTTATGTGGTCATGCTCCTAATTTCAATGGTTTTGTTGATGCTGAGGAGATGGTTTTGACTGATGATTATGCAAGTCTTTTGCAAGTTCTTGATAAATGGTGAAGTGGGTTTTCCTAAAGATGGTTCTACATTTCTATGTGATTTTGTTGATGGAGGAGATGATGTTGATATTCTTATATCTTATTAGTTTTATGTCTTCATGCTTGATGACATAAGGGAAGTTTTTCAGGGAGCAGAAGAAGTTTTCAGTTTCAGGGAGATATCACCGATTGGAGAGATGTGCATCTATAAAGTGGATTTCATTAAGTTTTTGAGAGGAGATGTGAGCAAGCCATCTTGGTGTTTTTTATGTGTGAAGGAGAGTTCAACCTGTTATTTTTAAGCCTTGAATCAGATCAGTTTGATAAAGAAGCAGATCAGTTTTGGTGTTTCCCGAATCAAATTTTTTAGGATAATCAATTATTTTGGAATACAGATTCTAAATCAGGTCTCCCAGTGTTTCATCTACATTTGGAGATATTGGATATGTTCAAGAGGTAGTGTCTAATGGTTGCAAAGTTTTCATCCTACCTTGAAGAGAAATCTGAACCTGACCCTGAAATTGAGCCTGAACTTGAACCTGAACCTGCTAATGTGTTTAGTAAGCCATACCAGGCCTTTGCTGAAGAAGAGGCTAAGGAAGAAATTGTGTTGCTGCAGAAGAAGTTCACTGAATTGAAAGATCATTTTATATAGTTGAAGTATAAGAGGGAACAATAGGTTCATCACCAACCTGAACTAGAGGGTGTTGAATGTCAATTGATACCAATGGATAATGCTATCTTATAGTCAAGGAAGTGTTGGATAAGAACATTAAAGAACATACAATGGATGAGGTTGCAGCTGAGATGGAAGTAAGTATTGACGCAGAGGAAGAAGCAAAGGAGGAGAATTTGTTATTGCAGAAGCAGTATGATGAACTGAAGCAACAGTATGAGGAATTTCAGTTTCAGTTGAGTTACACACACTGATGACACAAGTGATCAACAACAACTTAAAGACCCATTTAATAAACTTGCTCAAGTAATCTCATAAGATCCACTTACTGAGGTTACATTGGTGGAAGCTGGAGATGATGTGGATGCATAGTCAGGAGGAATAGCTCAAACTAAAGAAACAGGTGTTTAAGAGCAGTAATTTCAAGCCAGACTTCATTTTGATTTTCAAGTCTTTTTGTCAAGGGTTTTGTGGGTTCTTACAATGTTTTGCAAACATTGCCCACCGGGTGTGCCAAGTGTTACTGGCCTAATACATCAGTGTCAGTCTATTTACTTTTGTTTGTAACTAAGGATGGAACCTTTGAACCTTAAGGGTGTTTTTACACCAATGGTTGATGTTTTAAGTGGGTTAGTTTTAGGCTAGTAATTTAGTTCTTCACGCTGTCTTGCAGTTGGGCAGTTAGTCTTTTCTCTTATGCAGTCATACTGTTCTCGGTACTGCTCGTAAGCAGTAGTGTGGATGTTGATTATGTAGTAATACAGTACCTTCTCTTTGTTTTCATGATGTTATTCAATACTCTCGTATGCAGTAGATTAATGTAGTATGCGATATTACTATGTACCTGTATTGAAATACTACAAGTGAGTATTTGACAATTAGTGCATGCTTCTATGTGTAGAGACAAATATTGATCCCTCCCATGTTTGCATTTGTGCACTCTCTTGAGTGTGTATATGTGCATCTATGTTCATTGCATTTTTAGTTATGTGTGTGTATTTGTGTGTGGGCATTGTTGATTGAAGTGATGCGTAGAGTGTTTTGAATGAAGCAGGAGCACCATTTGTGTGTGTGAAAATTCTTTTACTCACTGTTATGGTGCCTCATGTGCCCTAGTTGGATTGGAATTCATTGCATTGCTCATCCTCTCTCTCTCTCTCTCTCTCTCTCTCACACACACACACACACACACACACACACACACACACACACACATTTCATCTGACCATGAATTCTTCATCCAGCTACACAAGAAACACTTAAGCTACTGTTGTAGCAAGTAAGTATCTTGTCCTATGGATGGGAACCTTAAAGTGTATACCTTGCTATACTTTCACCTTGTTGGAAGTGATACATTTATATATACATAAGCTTGCACTTCCAAATGTAGCTGATGGTTATTGTATCTTAGGGGTGATTACGTTGTAATTTCCTAGTACTTACTTCGGTTTTCAATTTAAAGGCGTCCTACTAGAAACTCACACTTTAAAATATCCCACTTTTCTAGCTGCATGCAACTTTTAGTAGTCTAGACTGAAATTCACACCTCATAATTTCCTAACTTAAAAAATCCCTTCTCCAACAATCCAAAAAAGGTTTTTTTAATAAAAATAACCCCCACCCAATTCACTCCTCCCCAAACTTCAACAGTCCCCCCCCATTCCATCTCTCTCTGTCTCACTTAGGAATCTGCACTTGTTCTAGGTAATTAATTACCCTATGGGCGCATGCCCTAATGCCTTGGTAAAAAATGGGTAGTAATTTTTTTGCATAACCTTAAATGGTACTATGGATTTTAAAGCCATTTTGTAGTCTGTGGGAGTTCTTGGCGTCTGATAAATCGACTCTCTTCACTCAATTTGTGTCCTAGGCCTTGCACCGATTATGGTGGCTCATCTAGAGGGATTCCTAGAAATTGTCCCGCCTGTACCTGGGTGGTCTATATGATGTAGACAACTGGCTTTTCTCTCTCTAAGATATTACACATCTTGTAGATGCTATTCTATTCCCCTACTTAGCTTACTCTGCATAGTTGGTAGCCTTGGATGCTAATCTGATTCTGGGAAGCTTAACTATTGGGATCCTCTCCTCACTCGATTAATGTTGCCGCATCCCTCAAACACTATAAGTATAGGTGATGGATGATTTTCCTCTCACTTAGCCTTGGCATACTTGGGTGTGCGTGTTCTAGAAAGAAAGATTGAGTGTGGTGGATACTTGTTGTTGCACTGTCACTTGATTGCTTAGGAACTATGGAATTGTTTGAACAAAATCCTCCGTCATAGGTTGGTGTTGCACTCACTGCATAAAAATGATATCTTCTTTTAACAAAAGCAAATATGTCGTCTGTTTTTTAATATGATTCCATTCACAAATGTATATATTTTTTTGAAAAAAATGTATATGTATGTTGGGGGATTGATTGAGCAAATGAAGATCCATCCCCCTGGTTTGATGACGTGCAACACTTTTTAGTTAAATGAGGCTTAAAAAAAACTTAGATCAGTTGGTGTATTCTCATTCCCATGAAAGGTTTGTCTCGAGCTTGACATTGCTAGCTTGCATTGATATGGTTAAATTTTGGCCCAATGCTATTTGGGCTTTTCGACAAAGCATTACCCAAGTCTGACATTGGTTTGATTTTTATAAAAAACTCACATAAGGTTAATTAAGTCCTCTTGTGGAGCAACCAAAATGAACTCATGGTTTTTAAAAAAAGGAAAGAGAAAGATTGATTTATTACTGGTTGTTAGTAGTCATGTACTGTTGCATTTCCTAAGGCACTCATACTACTTTCTCAAAACTTATATAGGCAAAGACTCTCATCCAATGTAAAGTATACCACCTCTCATCACATGATTGGTATCAGAACCTGCATATTACGTGTAGATAAGGCATTGAGCACTTAAACATCATATTTGTTGTTCTTGCATTAAGATACAAAAAAGTATTTATTTTTTGCCTTTACTTACTTACCTAAAGTACATCTTGTAGACTACCATAGTTTGGGACGAGTCGTTCTGGCTTATACCATACTTTAACTAAAATTCCAAGCGATTTTGTTTGACAAAAATACGTTAAGTGTTCCTTTTAGGCCACACTCTCTACAAATTAAGATAGATTGTTTAAAACATGTTCTTACCCTGATGGATTCAAAATAGGGCAAAAAAACCCTATGGGACAGTGACTTTGATAAGACATTTGGATTAGAAGGGGTATTGGCCTTTTTGATCAAAATTTGATTTATTTAAATAAATATAAACCTTTTTACAAGATTGAAACATTTGGTACCATAATAGAGGCAAAGAAACCTTGTGGGACAATGATTTTTGGAAGACATTTGGATCATAAGAGGTGGTGGCCTTATGATCAAAACTTACTTTATTTAAATATATAAACTCTTTTCTAAAAAAATGCGGTCACTTACTATCATTATTTATAACCTATGATTTCATTTTAAAGTAGAAACTGAAGGAGTGATGACCTTGGGTTCATAAAAGGAGTAAGAAAATGATGATACCCTCTTAGAAAAGTCACGTGACAAAAAAACAACAAACAAATTTGGATGGTAGGTTTAAGGTAAAAATATTTTAAGTAGGACATATATAAAAACTGATAAGTTCATTGACACCTATAATATGTATTCAAAGCTAAGTTCATTGACACCTATAATACGTATTCAAAGCTAAAAAATCTCCTAACTTGTTTATATGGATGCAGGTGCATACTCTATCATTACTTAGGGTCTTTTTGGCTTAAAGCTACTGTCTACCACTGGTGCACCTTAGCCCTTTCAACTATAGACATCACCACTCGTAACTATCCATTGTACAAGAACATTGGAATGATACTTCATTCTCATTGTAAAATGCAAAGAGGAATCAAAGACCGAGTCATTTTTGTGCTTCTCTCTGTCCTTTTTATAGAGCCGGCTGTCTTTTGAACAAATATGTTATGTTGTGTATAAGTATTAGTTTAAAACAACAACACACATGTCCTAAACACAAGGTTCTCCCAATTATCTAGAGAACCGGGACGTTGGCTTTAAAAAACTATTGGACTATAGGGCTTGGATGGACCCACTGTCTGTAATTCTTGTTTCGGTTGAATGGTGTTAGGTGGTCCCTCTTTGACTATAGTTTAGGATTCCTGCTTACGGCTATAGTAGTCTTTGGACTTTTACCATAGTTTAGGGTTGCAGGTTAATCCATAATTACTCACTCACAACTTTTGATATTTTAAGTACACAATATTGACAAGATGACTTCTTGTATGAGAGTCATCCATGAACCGCTAAAACATGCAAGGATTATGGAAGAAATTACACAATACTTAATGGATCATCCTCCTTCAAAAGCCCTGTCTAGAACTAGAACCATACCATTCCTTCCTAGAAAGGATAAAAGCAATGCGAAGTCTTATCTCAAATAAACCCTATCTAATCTTCCAACTCTATTTTATAGGCTTTTTCCCTATCCTAAGGACTTGAGTTGCCCTTTGAACCCCTTTCTATGGCTAGTTCTCTTGTTCTTTGGTGTATAAGCAATCTGGACGCTTCACAACTTATCTATGGATCAGTCCTAACAACTGACAAAAAGTCATCTATTTTGCATATGTTGTCCCTTTGTACCCTCAATGATTCTACCCTCTTAGAAATGGTTCCTAAAGTCTCTAAAGTCTTTCCTTTCTTGCGAGTTGAGCAAATTGAAGTTGAGGTTTTGGAGTAGACCATCATTTATGGATTCTCCCCAACAAATCCTTTTCAACCTATACTAAGTGAAATATGGGTTTATTTGGCCAATCTTCTAGCATCTAATGTGGAAGATTGCAGACTCAAAGTACTAAAAGGTGGACAATTTTTGGATAAAGGAAACTCGTCAAAGCTCCTTTTAACCTTAACTTTATTGATCATACTGAGTGTGCCTCTAATGCTGGCTTTTACATACACATTAAAGGGAATATGGAGTTAACCAAAAGCAACCCTGACTTCTACACTGAGTCAATTTGGAATGTATTGCAACCTTACATAAAGTGTGCCTGTAAATTCCTTGACCCTAAGGCTTCCTGTGAATCCAACATTATGTGGTTCAATCATGCAATTTGGTACATTCTCGACCATTTAGAACATCTGTTTTTGGAAAACCAATAGATTTACATTCATCCTTAATTTTCTCTTGGCTTGGTGGGCAAGCCAAGTCCGTTGTAGTCTCACAGATTTCTTTCAATGCCTTTAGAAACTTGATGCTAGACATTCTCAAGGAGCTAAAATCTGATGACTTATCTCACCACGTATGCTAACTATAAAGGAGTCAAGATTGGCCACTGGTCTGCTCAAACCTTGTATCAAAGATGATGACTCTCCATCTCTAAAAAGGCCCAACTCTTTGACCAACCTTAATAAATCTTTTACACATAGCAGTTCAAATAGCTATAACAGGGGTAAATCTCGTAGTTTTACGAAAGAAAAAGGGAGAAACACCCCTGTTTGACATCTTCTTGACTTGTAGCTTATTTTAATATGCAGGTGATCTCAAGCCCTTGCAGGAGAAAGAACATTGGCAGCTTTAGTTTGCAAGAAATTATATTTTTGTACATTGTTTATATCACAATGAACTCCTTGATTGGGTTTCCCTAAATTTATCTTTTGTGAATGTTTTAAACTTCTTTTTGGTAATCATAGCATGTTAGATAATTTCATGATTGGATGGACGTAACATCAACCCATAAAGAGAGTTAGTTTACAACAATGACTCTTTGCGAGACAATACTATTCTAGAATGCTTTTGTGAAGAGTTGTTTGATAACTTTTGTAAAGACTTTGGAGATCTTGGTAATGTGTGTACGTGTGATCTTAGCATTATTCATAATTCTGCAATTCAAAAAATTATGGGTAAAGGTTTGAACCACATTTCAATGTTCCCAAAAACCCATACCTTGCCGTTTCAACTTTACTTATGTGATTGGTTGACCTAGTCAATACTTTGCAATTGGAGAAGGCAGTCCTATTGAGCTTAACAAATCTAGTTAAACGATGTTTTTCTCACAAGATCTCTCTCCTACCACGAAACTGGCTAATTATTGATAGTACTTGGATTACTCCACATTTAGGTTTGAAATTTCAAAAACTTTCACAACAATGGTTCATTGTTGGTCTTGATAAAGTCGCTAATTGTCCAACCTTTATGTGAAAAAATCTTGCTTGGATGTTGCACAAGCAAGGCTTACTGAAAATGAGTTTTCACTACTTAACCTTCCTCCTAGGCAGGCCACAAGCCATATCATTAAAGATTGTTTAGATTGTGGCTATTCTATTGACTCTGTCAAACTACCTGTGCTCTTTCCAACCTATAAGCATCACAAACATAAATTCAAATGGTTTTTGGATGCCTCAAACTACGTCTTTACTAATATTACTAAGGATCTCACATCCTACCTGGATCTTATATTATCTGGATTTGTATGTGCTGTTAAGAAAAAGGTTTGTTTGGATTTTCTTAAAATCAATTATAACCCATATTGGATTGTAAAAAACTTCATTGAGGTTACACTCAACCTACCCAAATTAACCTTTCATCTATTCTCTATAGCTATCACCCAATGTTATGAGAACACCCCTCTCTGTGGTGATCCTGGGCTTAAGTGAAATCTAAAAAATAAATGATTGAATTATGACTTATTATCTATGCTATCACCCAATGTTATGAGAACACCCCTCTCTGTGGTGACTAAAAAATTTTAAATAAAGATGATTAAGATTGCTTTAACAATTATGCTAGCTTAAAAAATCTCTCATTCATTTCTTTGGTTAGTAAACCAAGATGGATTAGAGAGAACCACTGAACACATAATGCTCACTACAATGAGCTTAAATTATGCAATCTTGTCTCATGGCTTCTTGACAACTGCTCTGTACAATCTGGGGGCAATTGCTACAATCAAAGCCTAGGTAATCCTATGGGTTTTCTTCTGCTCCCCCTTCATGTGTAACCTATACCTAGCCTACTTTGAATACAAATGGTTCCTTAATACCAAGAGTAATTCAGATACCAAACATAAGCTTTCAAATTTTAATGACATCTATAGATATATGGATGATATTCTTAGCCTTAATAATAGATCCTAAGCTTTCAAATTTTAATCACACCTATAGATATATGGATGATATTCTTAGCCTTAATAATAGATCCTTTTACAATAAAATTTCATCCATTTACACAAATTGCCTCAAGATTGAACTAACATTAGGAAAATGTTTTGATACCCCCAGTGGGTTCTTTTCTACTTATATACAATTCTTAAACCTCTCAATTTTGCTACATAACCCCTACAACAGTAACTATGATCTTTGGTTCATTTGGAAAAGGGATAACCTTAAGGTCCCTACTGCAGAATTTGTATTAAAAAAAAAAGCGATCGGCCACCTAATGCTGCTCTAAACTCGTGTATATGTCTGCTTTACATGATCATACACTCTTCTTATAACAGCTTCACTGTCTAGGAGGAAATCAAATGCCTTATTGACAAATACTGCCTTAATGGTTTCAATAGAAATGACTTAATCGATACTATTACTAAAGCCATTTTTCGAGAAAAATGGCCTAGCCTAAGAATGAACCATGACAATCTCATTCCATTAATTATAGGCAGTAGGTTACTCAATGGGCCTAGTGCTGACTCATTGAGTATGGTGCTTGGGTAAGGGTGGGCGTGCACACACGCACACATATGCTTGGTAATATCATATGACTAGGACTACTTCATCCAGCTACACGACAAACTCTTAAGCTACTGTTGTAGCAAGTAAGTATATTGTCCTACCTTAAAGTCTATACCTTGCTATACTTTCATCTGCTTGGAAGTGATACATTTAGATATACACAAGCTTGCACTTACACATGTAGCTGATGGTTATTATATCTTAGGAGTGATTACCTTGCAATTTCTGAGTACTTACAACTATTTGCAATTTAAAGGTGTTCTACTAGAAACTTGCACTTCAAAATATCCCACTTTTCTAGCTACTGTATGCAACTCTAAAAGTCTCTGGTCTAGATTGAAATTAAGAACTCAAAATTTCCTACCCCTCGAGGATGTCTAAGTCCATGTAAATTCCTCCATGATCAAACTATCAAAAGTGGATGCAAATTTTGATCTTAGCTTTGGAAACACAAAGGATCATTTGGCTCTCATGGCCAGATGGAGGGTCCGTTTGCCACCAAACTTCATGAGCAGCATCGACATACCTTCGACAATCAAGACATGTGGTCAAACATTAAAAAAAGCTTGCTGGACCAACATCCAGCTAAAAGACGCTTTCAGAGCAACAAATTGTCATAAAGGACATCCATAAGGCTGAAGGCTACACCAACGGCATGGAAAGGTGCCCCACAACATTACAAGCTTAGGTGATCAAGCTCAAGTGAAATCATTGCAGGAAGTTGTCTCAAAGAGCAAAAATCAACTTCAGAGTCCAAAGTACCAAACATGAAGTTTTTAAACTAAACTAACGAATTTTTAAGGTTGAATGAGAGCTAAAAGGCCTTAGGGCACTAGCAGAGATCTTTCCAATGCATTGAAACCTAAATTTTGCATCTGAGACATCATACACATATGATGTTTGATGGGCCTTTTTACACATGCAAGTGGTCAAATTTCCACATCAACCTCCTTATCATGCTCATTGCAACTCACATACCAAGTCTCATGCAAATTAGACCACATAAAGCCACCATTTGGTCAAAGTCCGCCGCTAAGTTGGAGTCCTTGAGAAAAATATGGTCTTATCCATAGAAATAATGCTCCAAACTCAAGGAAACTTGACACAAGGCATGCACATAGCCTATACATCCTAACTCTATGCTCACATTACAATTTTTCAAGAATAGACATCATACACGTATGATGTCTACACGTGCTCAATAGTGACTCTATCATCATTTTTGTTATCCAGAAGTCAATATCATGTCATGTATAGCATCTACACCAAGTTTGGGCATGATTTGGTCATTACACATCTCATTTTTCAAATTCAAGTGCCAAAAATACCATTTATAGCCTTGGGCACATGAGCACTTGTCCAAATTCAAATTTGAACACATCAGAGTGATGCACACATCATGAGCAAGCTAGACATTAAGTAGGAGCCAAAAAAAACAAGCTAGCATCATACACGTATGATGTCTAGACCCCTAAATTTGACATGTTGCAATCTCCAGTGCCTTTATCACATCTTTATTAGCTTGCCAATTTTTTTAAATCATATTTGGATATCATCTAGCCTATTTTCACCCATATGATGGAAATCTAAGCGTATAAATCCCATTCTTGGCCTTCCAATTACAAGCTCAAATTAAATCCTGATGCTATAGACACTATAATGGACGTCCTATTATATGAGTTTCAAGTGATTTGGGCACAAAAGACATCATACGCATATGATGTGTCAAATATCAAAGTTGGCATTCTGAGGTGGTTTTGACCATCTAATGCTCTTACGATGTTCTCATGAAGCTATTCCACAAGCTTCAAGCCATTTGAACCTCATATACACAAAATATAGCCATACTACCATTTCGCAGTCTGAAAAGAGTTTCTAAGCCAAAATCTTGCTCATTACATGTTCAAACCTCATTCCAGGCATATATGTGTGATGTACATGCTATGAGCTATGCATATTTCAAATCTCATCTCATTCAGAGCACATAGACATCATACACGTATGATATCTCATAACATAAAATGAGAACCCAAATGCAATTTTTTCCACTTGCATAACATCCTTAGGCCCTAATTAGCTTGTGATTCAATTTTGAAATCATTTTGGATAGCTAGAAGTTGAAAAATCGCCAGATTGAGTAAAAAGACGCTAACTTTTGGACTTGGAGTGCACGTAGGATCAATGGAAGCCGATAAATCACTAGTAAAGAAGAAAAGGCTCACCTTGAAAGACATCATTGTAGCGCAGAGCCCTTACAATTCCCAATGAGACATTGAATCCGACCAAAGCATGGATAGACAAAGCAACTCTAGAATTGGAGGGCATAAAGCTATACCAAGGGACATTTTGGGATCCACAAGCAATATAGTGGATGTGTTGATGATTCCAAGAGAACTCATTGAATATGATTCAGTTTCCTCTTCAAATTTATGTAGCCCATTCCCTATAGATGTGTTCGGTATGTCCAGGGGGGTAGGTCTACTCTTTCAAACTCTATTGGTGGTGGTACAATTTGCTGGGCCGACACAGATTCTTTAGCTCGTAGGGCACTGATTGTTTGATCTTTACTTTGCACCTCCTGAGCATGCTTCTCAGCTTGGCTAGCTAGATCAGCTTTTGATTTTTCTAGATGTTTCTAAAGTTTGTTGATTTCTCGATCTTTTTTATTCTCTATAGCCAATTGGCCGGCTATCATCATCTGTCTTTGGTATTTGTCTTCTGTGAGATCCACCTTTAAAGCTTTGATTTCCTCCGTTATGGTCGTAGATGACTAAGAGGTGGAGGCTGGAGTGGATGCATCTTGCATGGCAAGGAGAGTTGAGACCGTATGTTTCACTACATCATAAGATTCACTTAAACTTTGTGCGCCTTTGTTGCTCTCTTGCCAGCTTTTCTTCCAACTTGTCTGTTGCTCCACCTAGAGATCACTATTAGTCGCAATTTTATCTTTCAAGTCTTGAAAAAGACTTGCCACTCTCTGTTTTCTCATTCTAATGCACCTTGTAGGCTTTTCTTGTGGTCTTGGAGACAGACAACCCGGTAACGAGCAACGCAACCATGATTGCACGACACAACACTTGTTTTGACTTGATATCATCGTGCAAGCATCTTGAGGAGTCACAGAGAAATATTATAATAAGTAGAATTTCCGTTGTTTTCAACGAGCTTTAGATAGATAAGAATAAGAAAGGGTAGTAGTATGTTAGAAATTATCGAGAAGAGAAGAGAATATAGATGCAGAAGTAAACTGATGCAACAAATTTTCATTACTAGATTGTGCCTAGGCGTTTTTGATCTCTCAAGGCCTTGTAGAAGCTTCACCAATGAGTAGCCCCATCAACAGAGTCTCCCTGTCTTCAAGTGTGTCTTTTTGTGTGTACAAAATGAGTGGGAATTGATCTTTACATAGAGTTTTGAACCAAGTCATGCCCATACCTCCCTACTCACCCCCTCTTGCTAAAAGAATGTGTGGAGGTGTCACAAGCTCCCCACTCCCCTTTAGAGATGTCCTTCTATACCACGTTTAGGTCATGTAATCTCCATGCTTATAGTCAACCATTCCATAAGAGATGGGTCCATGGCTATGGGTCATCTATGGGCATCCATGGACATACATACACATGCACATACATGCCCATGCATACGCATGCATATGCATACAAATACATACCTTAGACTATGAATTAATTTATTAATATTAGGATAAGAATTAATTGGCTAAAGTGAGCTTAACTTATCAAAATTTAATTTTGAAAGTTGTTAGTAAAAGACAAGCTTGAGGATGACAAGTTAAGGTATGAGATGCAAACACCTTCTATATTTAGCAGCTTTTTGAGCAGCCAACTATTTTTTTGGAAATTCAGGAAAGCATACATTTAGATGAGAGGATCACGTGTGGATGGACATAAGCAACTCAAAACTTTCTATTTTGGACAAAAGTGACCAAAAAAGTATTTTAAAAAAATGGAAAGCTTACATCAATATATTCATCATTAGCCAATCAAAGGTGGAAAAACTGTCAAAATTAGAAACTTTTTATTTATGACCAAAATGGCCTAATATTTTTTTCCTTTACATGGGAATCCCCTCTCCAAGGGCGGCAGAGACCTTACAGAGGAATTTTATGTAGCACAGCCTCGCGGTTTTATCATTAAAGGACAGGAAGATAAAGTGTGCAAATGTAAGAAAGATCTGTATGGGTTGAAGCAATCTCCTCGTGCTTGGTATGAGAAGGTTGACGCTCATTTGGTCAAACAAGGCTTTTGCAACATTCCAACAAAAAGTACATTGTATGTAAAGCGTGAGGGTGATGTACTTCTCATTGTCATTCTCTATGTGGATAATTTGTTGATCACTGGACCAAATGAGAGACATATTGCTGAATTTAAGGTTGATTTGAATGTTACTTTCAAGATGAAATTTTGGGGATGTTTCATCATTACTTGGGCACACAGTTTAAGCAGTGTGATGCTTGTAATGCCTTCTGTCAGACAAGTTACAAATAGACATTGATTTGTAAGTTTGGACTTGAGGATTGCAAACCTATTGCCACTCCCATGGAAACAGGGTTTAACTTGAGTCTTCATGATGCTGGTGATCCTGTCAATATCACTCTTTACCAAACTACTAGTTGACCCATAGAAGATTTTGATTTGGTGAGTTGTTGTAGAGTTTGAAGTACCTACATGGTTGAACTCTAAAGCTCACATATGGATGTGTGGAGCTTTTGAATGTGATAGCCTTGCAAAAGAGGAGTGTAAAGGGCATAGGTTGTTTTAAGATTCTAATTATATACTTGAAACTTTCCCAGAGAAAAGAATGGAACCCCGCTACCTTAGATGTGTGTGTCAATGAGATCACCCCTACAAAGTTTGTGATGAGGAAGGCTTTAACATAACTCCATGTTTTATGATAAAGGTACTGAAGGAAACTAATGAAAATTTTAAGTGTGAAAGTAGTACGGGTAAGACAAACAGGTGTGTCATGGATCACCATGCATAGACACGAACAAAGGAAGAAAAACCACCACGAGAATTTGTCATCATAAACATACGTAAAGAATCAACAAAGGTTGTTTCAAGGAAGTCAACTCCAAAAAAAGCGCAAAGTTTCCAAGTTCCACATTAGAAGTTCAACGAACACAAGATCACCAGAGGGACAAGGATACAACAAAAGACCAATTGTCTCCTACAACAATCATATTCAACATATGTGGAGAAATAGGACTCAAAACCACATGTTTAGTTGTGATAGATCCTTATGCAACAAAGAATCCAATATCTTGTGGTACGTGGATAATCATGGAAAATCTGTCAATCAAAGAGCTAGAAGAAATAGTGTACACTAGTTCCAAAATACCGATTCCTAGCTTTGGAGTGGTAGAAGTTGTGCTCAAGTTGAGTACTGGGGAGCTCAAAGACATTTTCTACATACTTGACTCCCATCACATCAAAGAGAGTCTAGTCCTAGCAAAAAGTTGGAGGGACAAAAGATTCAACAACAACACCAAAAGCCTCAAATCACCTCAAGTACATGCAAGAAAAAAAAAAACAACCATCGCGGAGAAAGGTAAGGATGAAGAAAACACTAAATCAGATCAACCTCGCAAGTTGAATTTACCTTCAACAATTCTCCAACAAACGTACTATGCAACCTCTACATCAAAATCCAAACCATTAACAATGCAATAGAAACCTAAGCAAAAAATTTATCAACCAAAGTCTCCATCACAAAAAAGCCTCCAAAAGAAGCCAGAGAGAATCAACCAAGTGTTAGTATCCAAAGAGCACATCCAAGTCAAAGATCCAATTTGGATACACAAGGCCCAAAGTCAATCTCAACAACCACAAGTAATAGGGTGGGTAGCATCACATGAGTAAATCATTGTTTAAGGCTACTTTCAAGGAAAAACAAGTGCTTGGACCTACTCACCTCAAGAGAACACTTCTACAAAGAGAAATCTCAGCTATCAAGAACAAAAAAGCACCTCAACCAAGAGAAAGAGCAACAAAAAAAGAAAAAAGAAAAGACCTTCAAAGCAACAAGCAATGCGACAAGTATGGGTACCAAAGCTAAACTTCTACCAAGCTACCCAACAAAGATAGGTGAAGCAGCAGATGATTCTAGTTAAGCTACTTGAAGCACAAGAATTTTATGAAGGTAAAACTCAAATCTGGTTATCAAAGTTAGTAGCTCAACCTGCAACAACAAATATTAGTAAGGTAGCACAAGGGTCCACAGAAAGGCAAGCAAGCAATCACAACCAAGAGCCAACAGAAGCCAATCACAACCAAGGGTGCTACAACCTCTAGATGGATACCTCATCATCTACTAACAAAAGCAAAGCTTTTACAATAGTAATAGCCACATATGGATACCCAAGCATAGTGTCCATTGAGTCAAAGTAGAAGGGAAAATGCAAAATATGGTCACACAAGGAGAAAAGACAAGGTGGGTTCCAAAATCGCTATTGAAAAGTCCATCACAGAGAACCCAAATACATCTACAACCACTTCTCATGGGAGATAAAGCGAAGGCTTCATCAAACCCTATTACAACCAAAGATCCAATTTCACAAAGAGAGATCGATCTACAACAAACAAATCAAGAGGAGCAGAAGTATACCAATCTACTGGAAAAAATCGTGGCATCCAAAGACCAACACAATAAAAAAGGCCTAAATTTCAAGAACCCGATGGGATTGGGTTTTTATCCTTGAATAGTACATCCAAGTTGCCATTAAAAATACATGGCATAAGAGTTAGAGTCAAGAAGCTAAGCCACTAAAATGAGTGAGATGTTAGTCCCAAAGCTTCAATTAATATTCTCTTTGGTCTAAGAGTCTTAGCTATTCTAGGTATTGCTTAAGCTGTAAGAGTTGAGCACATTTATGTTGTGTTGCTCATGCTGGTGTAGGTGAGCATAAAACTCAAAGTCTATGTATTTTTAGTTTGATGAAGTGAAGAAGGAGGTCCAAAATATGCTCATGCATTCAGCACAGTGAGGTATGAGTGGAGACGCTTCTACATCAAAAATCCTTCATGGAAACTTGGAAGCTATTGAGTCGTCCTTTGATGTCACATGTGCTACATTTTCAACTCCATCTTTCACATTGCATGCTTTTTTTTTGTCAAATTTCTCATATGCATATAGAGTGTCCCATAATTGACACTTGCATTAGGCCCTCTTCCTTTGTTTCTCCCAAGCACTCACCTTGCATAAATAGGTACTCAAGTCCAAGTACTCAAGTCCAATAAGAGTGTATACCAAAGGCACTTTTTTCCCACCGAGTTTTTTCCCTTTGGTCATCTAGAATTTAGACCCTAATCTAGAAACACTCATTATCATTCTCTATATATATTGCATCTACATCAGCAAAAAGGAAATTTTCACCCACATCAATCGTCAAAGAGAGCAACAGCTACAGGTCTCAACCCTGCTTGTCAAGTGCAACTCTTATCTTCAAGGACAATGACAAAGCTACAGTAAACAATGGAAAGTCAGATAATGACATACAAATAACAGACAAGCAATGACACATTTGGCAACATAGCTATCAACAACAACCATAAGGAGGACTTGCAGTGCATGGAACCAAGAGCAAGGTCCATCATCAATTCAATGACCCCAAAACGCTCAGTTCCCACACCAAAAGCCACCTTCATGGCCAACAATGGCCACACAGAGGAGAATACGCAACAAGATGCAAACTTGCCTCGACAAGAGGAATCCCAAACCTCGAGCAAGATTTTCCAAGCGACCTATAAATCGAGCAGACAAAGGAGAGATAAAAATCTCAAGTACAACAATGATATGGATGTTCTGGTAGGGGCTATGACTATTTTGCTCCTTTGTGACGTTTGCAAATTCTTATTACACTCTTGTTCAATACCCAAGGCAAATGTATGTGTGGAGTTATGATGGTGGTCACAATAAATTGGGTCGATGCATGTGAAAACTCTTATTGTTGCCGTATGATTTCTAGCTCAAGAGGACTTTGTACCTACAAAGACTCTATATTGAGGACAATAGAAGAAACATCTAAATATTTAGAGGAGGCAATAGGGTACATGTCGTCACATAAAACCTTTACCTACTATAGCTATGGCTTCGATGCACAACTAACATCCTACACAACAATGGGTGTAGTGTAGCCTCCACCGTCGCCCCTCTCTTAACTTTGACTTGACAATATTCTCAAGGAGTTGATAAAAGTCCATGAAATTTACTTAAATATATCATAGTCAAAGGAAAATTATTTTGAAGATGCATTCATATTGTTTTGGATTTGCACGCATTCACTGTAATACGAATACTTGCATGTCAAGGTCGAGCTAGATGCACCATCCTCAAAATTGGGGCAAGATTGCTAGCACTAGACAAACCATTCTCACAGTTGTAGGAAATAAATTGTCTCCTTGGATATACCTTAAAGGGAATTTTGTATGTTTGTGAGATTGATTTTTCTCAAACATTGGGATGGGTTCAAATGGAGCACTCTAAGGAAAAATAAGTTTGTGTCACATGGCTTATCATGACTGGAGGCTAAACCTTCCACCTTGCCCCAACTTCTCCCCCCCCCCCCCCCCTTCTTTCCCCAGGGCAGAAATGTAAGACTACTGCTCAAAAAACCGATAGCAACATGCCACCATGGATTTGAACGTTTCTCCATCCAATAGTTGAAACATATAGTTTGTGTGACCATATGAGAGCATCAGAGCTTTTGCGTCTTCCGTTGAACCTCCAACAAAAATTCAAAACCTATTTTCCTCTGCCCACCATAGAAACTCTCAAATATATTGATTCTCACCTTTTTGAAAAGGAGTGAACGAGCACTCTAATGTGGTCTCCATAAAATCCATAGGTACATGCCATTTCTGTGCTCTCAATAGTTTCCTACGACGTTAAAACTCTCTTCTTCTTCTTCTTCTTCTTCTTCTCTCTTCTCTCTCTCTCTCTCTCTCTCTCTCTCTCTCTCTCTCTCTCTCTCTCTCTCTCTCTCTCTCTCTCTATCACGTCAAGTCTTGCTTCCAGCTGTACTTCTTCTTCTTCCTCTCTCTCTCTCTCTCTCTCTCTCTCTCTCTCTATCACGCCAAGTCTTGCTTCCAACTGTACTTCTTCTTCTTCCTCTCTCTCCCTCCCTCTCTCTCTCTCTCTCTCTCTCTCTCTCTCTCTCTCTCTCTCTCTCTCTCTCTCTCTCTCCTCATCGACTAGATCTTTAAGGTCTCTTGGGATAGTTTCCTACGATGTTAAAACTCTCTTCTTCTTCTTCTTCTTCTCTCTCACTCTCACGCCAAGCCTTGCTTCCGGCTGTACTTCTTCTTCTTCTCCCTCCCTCTCTCTCTCTCTCTCTCTCTCTCTCTCTCTCTCTCTCTCTCTCTCTTTTACATCCATAAATTCACATAGATAGCATTCATGGCTTAGATACAACACCCAAAGTAAGCATTACATGGAGATAGAAGTAAACTGCAGGGATTATCAGGTTGGGACCCTCAAAAGAACAACCTGGAGGGCGCCTCGGAGCACCGCAATTGTGTTGTATGCAACGCACCATACCGCGTCCTCCATGAACAAGCTCATAAACTTGCAAAACGCCATCTCTAGAAAGCTGCAGCAGCAGACGATCAACCACCCACCTCAGCTCTCTCTCTCTCTCTCTCTCTCTCTCTCTCTCTCTCTCTCTCTCTCTCTCTCTCTCTCTCTCTCTCTCTCTCTCTCTCTCTCTCTCTCTCTCTCTCTCTCCTTTCTAGTGTCATGCGTCTGAGCCTCTCGATTTTCTAGCCAGACCTGAACGCCCTGGACGCTTTCCTCATCCTTCATCTGTTGCGGCTCAATGGTAGCCCCCATGCAAGAAACTTCGTCTAGCTATCCACGCCGGCGTGGACAGCTAGAGAGAGTTTGACAAGGGTATGCGCGGCTGTTAAGTCATTTCGCCAAGGCTAATGGCTAGTTTATTTCTGGCTTTGGTTATCAAAGACTGTCTCGCCACTGTGGCTTTGGTTATCAAAGACTGTCTCGCCACTGGAGACATAGCTAATCCTGAAGTTGAAGGCATGGTTTCTTTTTTGTTGCCCTCTCTTCTACCTCGTCCAGCAGCCCCATGCCTTGGTGGCGGGATTGCGGGGAGCGCTGAAGAATATTTTCCTTGTACGTAGAAAACAAACTAATGGTATGTTATAAAAAATAAATCAATTAACGCACCCAACTCCCCCTCCTGATATAATCCACGCTGCTGTGTCTGGGCCGGGAAAGGTAGTAGCAGTGAGCTCTCCACTATCGCAATGCATGCCGATGTGCAATGCTACACCTCTCTCTCTCTCTCTCTCTCTCTCTCTCTCTCTCTCTCTAGCAGTCCACGCCGGCGTGGGGTGCTAGAGAAAGATTTAAAGCTTCTTCCAAATGGCATTTTGAAATCGGACCTATTGAAGTTATCAAAGGCCTTTGAAGGTAAGCAACAGTGTTCGGGAGAAATCATCTTTCCAAACATTCCAAATTCCTGTCCTCTTTTATTTCAAGAGGAAGTTTCAAAAAATTAGGCTATTTTTTATGATTTTTACACTATTTTTTGTCGATTATGGGGCGGCATTTCTCCTTTTTTCCGTGCCCTCAACCGGCATCTTTGAAATTGCAAACAGCACGATATTAAGCTGAGATACATTTCTCCCAAACTTTGGTGAGCAATATGAGCTACTCAAAGGGTGCGCACTCGTACTTTGAGTGGAGTGCCGCTTGGAAATAAGGAAGCTGCCACACGAGTCGCTTTGTGCACACATGCTTTCTCTCTACAGGAAAATCGCTCTCTCACTCTCAAGTTTCGCCCTTAAAATTCGAGCCGCAACATCCAATTGTGTGCAAAGCTCTAATATTACGCATTTGCTGCAGCGGATTGCGACATCAAGTTCTTCTCCCACTGCGGTTGGCTTTTAGCTGCATGTGTGCACCTCTTCAAGATATATCTCGAGATTGCTTTTGTCTCTCTCTCTCTCTCTCTCTCTCTCTCTCTCTCTCTCTCTCTCTCTCTCTCTCTCTCCCCAAATATGTATAAATATCAGCTCACGTCAACCTGGTCTACTAGAGAGATATTCTCATGTGCATTTTGTGAGAAACTCCAGTTTATAATTCCTATTTAAAAAATAAACTCGAAAAATATAACTATATAAAAAAGAACTGGATTTTTCATGCTCAGTGAAAAGTAGTACATTACCAAGTAATCATGTAAACATTGCTCGTGCATGACTAAATTCTGTTTGTTTTCTTGAGAGTGCAATGACAAAACTAGAGCTTCATTGTGTGGACAATGAGCCCGGTTGTTTGGAGAAGATGTCCCTCCACACATGGGCATCACAATTCCATTGCATGTAGCCAAATAAGCACACAAAGCAGTGTAATAAAGAAGAGGTAGAAAAAATAGGGTATGCCCACGTTCCTAAGGAGCTATGACGTGGTTGTCAATTCAAGTTGATACTACATTTGCATTCAACGGTGTGCAAAAGTGACGCAAAACAACGTTCATTGATGCTCATTTACAATTTTCTCATACGTCTACTTCATGCGATAAGGTCTATACGAGCATGAGACAAGTTCATAAAACCATTAGGAATAAGGGACACAAGTCAACTGCTTGAGCTGGTAAAGTTAAGGGCTAGAAGCCTAAAGTTACAAAGGAGGAGAAAAATCAGAGACTTAAGATCCACAAATAAAAAACATATATATAGTGTTTTCTCTGGCACTACTGTCTCACTGTAATTATTGGATTTGAAAGATAGAAATACTTGAACAATTTTGAAAAGTAGTTTGCAGGGTGGTCTACCTCAAATGTATATGTATCTATATTTACATGACATGCTTAACCTTTTAAGGCGGAGCAAATGTTGGCACAAAAGGAAATCATCAAATATGTAAGTATCAAACAATATAAAGAACCAAAGCACTCAACAATTAAAGTCTACCATAATACGTACATAGTAAATAGGGTGTGAATAGATCAATGATACACTTAAAATTTTTAAGGTGGAGGAAAAGTTGACACAAGAGAAATCATCATATATGTAAGTATCAAAGAGTATTAAGAACCAAAGTACTTAACCAAAGTACTCTAATTAATCTATGGATCTCGCTTGGCTTTTGGTTTGCTCGAAAAATCTCGCTCGGTGTTTGGTAGGACTCCCTCGACAATAGAAGACCAACTCATGTATCAACAACAACATAAGAGATATGAATCACTCAAGGAGGGGGGAGGAATTTTGAATGCGGACCTTGTTGATCAAATTAAAACAAAAAAGTTGTTTTACAATTTTGGTGTTATAATTTGCATTTTATTTTGCTTTTGACCAAAAAACAAATATGCCTTGAAAAGATGAAGTATATCTAATATAAGGAATAAACGCCAGATATGCGCCCTTAGGTGTGAGTACTTATGTACATATTTTAGAAAAATTTTCCCCTTATTTCATTATTTTTCTCTATTCTCTATTGTGTTTTTTATTTTCTTGAACTTTAAAAAAAAAAACTAAAAAGTAGAGAAATTGCAAGAAGAACAGGATATAGGTACAAAGAGTCTATGAAGTAACAAGAACTTCCAAAAGTCCAATTGGAGGTTATTTGGTCAAGATTTAAAAGAGCATAACTCGACCAGATGAGGACCAAAATCTACTTGCAGATTAAGGGTATCTAAGTTTCCAAATTCTATGAAGGAGCTTCTGATGGTTATACAAGAGATATACAAAACAACACAAAATGAATGCCCAAGAAGTGGAGCCACAAGAAAAAGCTGAAAGAATTGCCAACCTACACTTTCCTCCTGGAGACAAAGAGATATTCATTGCACATCCTTTACTACCAAACCTATACTCATGTCAGGGACGACATGGAGTAGGAGGGGGGGAGTGTTGAAAGATTCCAACAACAAATGCTTTTTCAAGAGAAGGAGATGCTCAAGAGGTTTTTTAAGCCCTTGCAAAGAGAAAGTGATTGTAATTTACCCATTAAAAATCATTTAGATCTTTGTTGACTTTTCATTTATGCTCAATCCCAGGCTATGAGCTTCCAAGTTGTATCATAAGTTAGACAAGGTTCCTGAATAGGTCACTTATTTTTCAAGCAATTTTAGCCTTTGTACGTATAAGACCCTTTGACAGGGTATAGAAGGCAACTTTCTAAGGTTTTGAGACAAGTTCTATTATCGCTAATCAAAAAATAAGGTTTTCTTTGTACGTCGTGAGCTCCCTCTTACTGTCAAGATTTCATCTCTTTGCACCGCACCGCACAATTATCCTATTGATAAACCAAGAGCATCAATGCATTAGCCTCAAGGAGATCTACATGTTGATATTTACATTGCAAGCGTTTTGTGAGATCGAGCATCGACTCCCACGACCTTTCAGGTGACATATCTCACTATTCAAGCGTCATTTTTAGATTCTGTGAATTGCATATGATTCCTAGTGCTCAGGATCATCTAGTAGGTGTGTTTGGCATCACATTTGGTGACCACAAATTTTTTGTTGGAGAAAATTGTGAATTTTTTCAAGTGTGCAAATTTTAGGTTTGCTGGTCCATAAGTGTTTTTGGCCTAGTAAGCAATGTGCTTGCCAGTTTGGTGTTGATCGGAGTTGATTTGCTACTGGTTTTTCATGTGGATGTGTGATTGGATCGAAGAGGTAGAAGTCAAATTTCCCGCCGTTAGAGAGTTCATAGATTGTTCCCAAGGAGTGTGTTGTGTTCAAACAAGAGATTGTTCCCAAGGAGTGTATTGTGTTCAAACAAGAGATTGACAACCTCTTGGTAGGTCCCCCAGGCCCTAGCTGAGTCACTTGCTCCCTCGGATTACCATTTTAGTCTTGGGACCGTCTCTTTGTAAGATATGACAGAGTTGTAAAAGCCTCCCAAACATATGTCAAAATTGAGCAAGCCAATGAAGCTCAATCTACCTTACAGTGATGGTGTTGGCAGATATGCCACAAGAAGAAGCTAGCATAGCAAGAACTAAACCAACATACCAATATATGCCACAAGAAGAAGCTAGCATAGCAAGAACTAAACCAACATACCAATATGTCGGCCAAGGACGTAGCTTGACTCGCAGGTGTGTGGACGCAAATAGATGGTTGTCAATTACCTACTCAACCTTCTAAGACAATCGCTACTCGAGAAAACCAAACCCAAACATCCAATGTGCTTGTGACTGCAATACAACCTACAACGCACACTCTACCTTAATCAAGACCAAAAGTCCTTGAATCACTTTGAAACTCATAGGGGCTACTCTACTTACCTAGAGGTCACTACCCTATGGACTCTGACCCTATATCCTCCATGTAACCACTTGGTGCAGCAAAGGCATATAAAGATAGGCAGTTTGTTACACATCATTGATTCTCAACTTGTATGATCCTAATTTGTAGCTCTACTTTCCATGAACCTACTGGTATGAAAAGCTTGCAAAACAGACACATAGTTTGCAAGATAACTTAATCAAAAGCTCGTGGGAGCTCACCTCACGACGAAACCAAAGCTTCGCAAGCTTGGCATTGGTGCATAGCTCTTGCCGTTGATAGATCTTTGGTGGTGTCCGCTTTGCAATGGTTGCTCTGTAGCATTCATAGCAAAGAGATAAGATCTCTCTCTCTCTCTCTCTCTCTCTCTCTCTCTCTCTCTCTCTCTCTCTCTCTCTCTCTCAGACACGACAACACATTAAACCCAAAGATTGATTAATTCAAAAGTCTACTTAGAATTACAAAACTTTTGCTTATATACATTCCTCTTGAGGGGAACATTCCCATCATAAATAATCTCTCAAATTCATTATAATTAAATATTTAAAAAATGAGTGATTCTTCTTAGTGTTCCATCAGCCAACACTCCGCCCCTCCGCATCCATGTCATCCTTGACATGAATGGTCCATGTCTTGGTATGGTCTTTAGCCCATTTCTTTGCTCAATAGAACCCCGATGGATTAATCATCTTCAAGTAGGATACATATATGATGTTTTCAATGCTCACCGTTGGTCCAAGAATCTTGCTGTCATATGTTAAAAAAACATGTATAGGAAGCCTCTTCAAATGCTTGCATGTGGAAGGTAGGTAAAAACATCAAGAATTGGTAGGAGTGGTGTAGCACTTATGGTGATGGCTGAGTGGAGAGGTTGTAAGCCAATTTGAGGAGAGTGTCACCCATTGACAGTAGACTTGAGTCTGTAGTTTTGTGCGATGTAAACACCTCAATGAAAGCCAGTAGTGTTTTGTAGATCTTTCTAAGAAATAAGCACTTCAAATCACGAGAACCAATGAAGAGCTTAATGGTGCTCATTAGGGTTTTCACCATATAAGTCCCACTTATTCTCTCTCTTCTTGTTTGGGTGTTGGAAGCTTAGGATAATTAAGCCAGGTTGGATGCTTCTCTAAAAGCCTTGAGTGTGTTCCTTCCAGGTTCTCATCCTTGATACTGAGAAGTAGGAGACATCATGCTTGATAACTTTGGAGCATCAACTAGACATACTAGGTATGTACGGTAATTTGTGAGCTAGCCTTTTCTCCACTTTGGCTGTGAGTCCACTATTCTCTTAGAGTCTACTTTATCTTTGATGTCTCCATCAAGTAGTGGTGTCGTCTCCTCTACTTGAATTCTTTTCTTTATAGTGAGCACTTTATACTTGAGCAAAGGGTAAGGGAGGGATGGCTGCATCCACTCTTCATTGATTACCTTTGTATCTAGCCATAGCAATCCCACATTGTGCAGCATCCTCTACTCCCATTCTATTGTTGCTTGGACACCTTCTTTAGTGGATTTCTCTATCAAACTTTAGAGACATGCCTCATCCTCTCCTGCTCTTCCTCTTGAATTTGTGGATTTATCTCCACCAATATAGGTTCCTTAGAGCTTTTTGGAATCTCCATTGGCTCTTGTTGGGCATTGACTCCTGAGTCACTTGGACCCGGATCTGTATCTAACCTCTGGCTCTCTCCACTTCTTGTCTTAATTTGGCCACTTTTTGTTGTATCATTTTGTCTCTTTTGGTGGCTTCCTCTGCATTGTTTACTATAAGCTCTTGGAGTGTTTCTTATTGACGGTTCAGCTAGCAGTTCTCTTCTGGAGCTCTTGATGCTCTTTCTTGAGTCTTTCCTCAGCTACCAAGGAGCCTTCTGCTATGTGAACTCTTTGTCTTTGCTCTAGTTTTACCTCTTTTTGAAGTGTTGTGATATGAGCTTCCAAGGCCTATATGGCCTAGTTGTCCGCTCATGCACTTGCTCTTGTAGCCCGTGGGATCCCTCTTAGCGTTTGTATGGTTAACTCTTGGAGCTCTGATTTGTCCTTAAGCTCTATTATCTCATCCCGAGCTGACTCCAACTCATCTTCTATCTTCTCTTTTTCCTCTTGCAGATTGGAAATCTCTTTAGATACCTCATCCATTTGAAGGATGAGGGTATTCCTTTCTGCTTTCGCTTCCTTTAGGATTTTGCAATACCTCCCTCCTCTTTGGCCTCTTTTTCTTCTTCTCCTTGTGCTTCAGGTTGCTCTTGCAACTTCCTCTTAATATCATGAACTTCCTTAGCAGTGAAAGGCTCTAGATTCTGTTGTTCTATCACCCCCTCAGACTCTTTATATGATCAAATGCTAAAGAAGAGCTCAAGAAATGGATATTACACATCCCTGATCACTCTCACAAAGAGTTTATTCTATATGATCTCAAGGTACTGGATTCAATAGATCTCTTAATGATCAAGCCAAACAAAGTGGTCAAGAATTTTGGCCACGAGATGATCCCCTTGCCATTGATGAAGCAAGAGGCACTACTATGGAGAAAAAAGCTCCTGCCATCACTTGAGTCGAATCCAAACGGAGATTATGAAGAGGTGCCAATCGATGCAGATCAAGTGCTTCTAATACTAGAGAGCCAACCACTTTGGAGAAAAGAGGTGTTTGAGAAGCGCCCACATGATGAAACTACATATAGAAGTGCTCCACAACATCTCATGATCAATCAAACCTTTTGTCCATTTCCCCGACAGTGATCCTTGGATAGCTACTACATCTGGCAAACCATCAACCATCTGTCCTCAACTACCCAGCTCTATCAAAGCCAATGAACAAATACAAGCCAACAGAGTCCTACATGGTGCATATATTGACAGCAATGATTACTCAAATGCGAGATGTCCCAGATTTGACATGTCAAATGCTCACAAAGATTGCAAAGATGATTATCACGTGGAATAGCCTGGAATCTGGAAACAGAAGTCCCCATCCACTTGCAATATTATTATGGGAATGTACGTGAGGATCATGTTTCTGCCTTGGCATTACAACCTGGAATCTAGAAACAAAAGTCCCCATCCATTTGCAATATTATGATGGGAATGTACGTGAGGATCATGTTTCTGCCTTTGCATTACATCCAAACATTTGAAGAGGCATTCATGATCGACTTCTTTGAAATGGAGTCCACTATTTTTAACCCTCTCACCAAAGACCTACAAGCACGTCACATCACCTATCAGAGTGCGGCCCACAACAACCCTTTCAAAGACCTTTCTATTCAAGCAGACATCGTCGCTCAGGTTGAAAAGACAATTCAACTACTAAATCTAAAGACAAGCTTGCACAAGGACTTGCAATGATTAGGAAGGGGGGAATGTTAGCAGAATTGTTGATGTACTCCTATTATTTTTTTGGAAAAGCCTTGTATAAAAGAGGAGTCATAATGATTGAGTGCATTTTTGTACACTCAAGTTGTAATTCTTCTGTACTGATCAAAAAGCCTTGTAAGCTAACCATTGGCCAAATGAGAATCCCTAGTAATAGAGTTCAAATTTTCTAGTTTGAACACACCTTTTGTAACATTATCTAAGTTTTTGAAGAGATATGTGCGTATGACTGAGAGCGACAACTCAACAACATCTTGAAATCAATTTTTCTCACTCTTTGGTAACCAAAATTCAATTCCGAAACGTGAATTGTGTTCCTTGTCTCTTTTCCTTTCAATTAAGTATAATCATTCTCAATTATGATGTGGTTCATGACTACCTATCCGTGAGCTAAATCTGCAGTTTTGAGTGCAAAACTTGTTGTTTTTTGACATTTTGACCATAGGAGAGTGATCCTAGGGCAACCATTATGGATAGTTTTGTTGTATTTTTTACGACCTAGACCATGATGGATTGGGATTTTGGCACCTTGTCAGATGACCTCCAAAATTAGGTAGGATAGAAAATCTGGATTTCCAAAAGCAGTTTACCCAAATTCAACCCCCGCTAATCCAACCTACTTCTTCAAACACCAAGCCTGCTCATCCCAAAGAACACAGAGCTTCTCATGACCAATTGTCACTTTCTCATTGGATAGCAAAGCCAATCCAACCCAACCACAAGCACCCCACAAAAACCACTTGGCAATGGAGACCAAAACAACGTCAGCATTAAATTAATCATAGTCTCCACACTTCTCATCAAAGCAACTCCAATGGATCCCGAAAAAAACCACACCAACTAAAGAGGATATCATGTCATGTTTACCAATCTCCACCATCAAAGAATGTGCACGTCTTTTTCAAATCCTTTTATTCAGGCCTCTATTTTCAGAGCAACCTCGCCAACATAAGCCACTGAACAAACAGTTCAGAAACCACATTTTGCATAGCATTCTATTACCCAATGCATCTCTTCAATTCGCATAGCAGGGCCACATTACATGGCCTTGCATAGACACATAGTTTGCGCCCATGCACCTCGCCACACCTTCGTCCGGGACGACTCAAAATGGAAAGGGGGGAGTAACATAGACTAGCAGTGGTGATAGCAACCAATAACAATACCTTAAGCTACGTGATGATCATAATTTTGTATATACTGTTCTCTTGTTAATTGTTTATCTTTTCACGAGCTTTTTAGGAGTTTTTATCTTTTAGCAAAATAATTACTGAGCCGTATAGATGCAATTTGTGATAAATAAGATGCTAGACTGAGAGTATATATACATGAGTGATTTTTTAATAATTTTCTTCTAATTTTAAGCTAAAAAAGCTAAAGATTAATAAGTTGAGCAAAGAAAGCCAAAATTAAGTTTTGAAATCAAACGCCAAATCTACAAAGTAAGGTCTTTAGACTTGTAAAATATGAAAAGGTTTGGCATAGGTCAAATTTTGGGCCAACCTATGAGAGATCAAAAATGCAGAATAGAAGCCATTTGGTGACCAAATGTCCAAATGATGAAGCATTTGAACCACAGGTGGTATGACAGTAAAGATAGGAGCAATCAAGGTAAGTATGCAAAGGGCATTCCGAGTAGGTCGGGGACATATGGTCAGAATGGAGCAAATCAAGCTCATTTGCATTCACGTGAGAGAGAGAGAGAGAGAGAGAGAGAGAGAGAGAGAGAGAGAGTTCTCTGCCGTGTTTCTGCCAACTGCGATCACCCCAATAGCTCTTACTGCACCAAATTTGTTAGGTATGATCATCACTAACCCAACAAGAACACTTGCGTATATGCTACATGCTACATTGCACTAGAAACGTCAAAACAACAGAATATATCAAATCAATGGTGGGAAATCCGCAAACTATTTGAGCACATTGGGGGTAGTTACACATGTCAAAATGTAAAACCTTTTTATCAGTGGGCTCCTGGTATATGACACAATCAGGACAGACAATCAGAGTTGCAACAAGGGGTGGAACATGGATCGCAATCCATGTTCCCAAAACCCTAATTTCAAAAATAAAAGAGAGTAGTCTCTCCATAAACCCGGGAACATACTGTGCTAGTTAGATCTTCCATTTATGCTCCAACATGGATCGCGATCCATGTACTCTAATGACAGATTCAAGGAGAAACTTTGTCTATGGTTAGAGGTAGCAACAAGGAGCATGCCATGCAAATTGGGCACAAAATGGATCACCAAATCACTAAAAACCAAGAGATCTAGCAGTTTTAGTCTATGAATGGTCATTTTGGATCTAGCAAATGCTAAAGTGATCCCAATTCCAAAACTCTATGTCCAATGGCTTAGAATATATACCAAAAACTAACCCACCAAGTTTGATAGCATTTGATCTCAGAACATGGATTGCAATCCATGTACCTCCAAGGGAAATTTTAACAGCTTTCAACAATTGACAATCATTAGCCCTATACAGGGGTACATGATAAAGGATGTCAGAATAGTACACAGACGTTTGATTATGAAGTTAAGAGCAAACTTATTGAGGAACCAAAAGGCCAAAGCAAAAACATTCAAAGTTTGTGAAACCTAGCTAAGAAATGCTTTCAAAGTCATTGAATTTGACTAGCTAAATCTCCCACCTCAAATGAAATTAGAAAGTATTAAAAATTGATAGGCAATTGGAAGCAAGGTGATTCTTAGACACAAATCACCAGAAGCCAAGGACACATCAGAAGGTAACCAAGAGCATTGATAAAAAAAGGGGTTCAGGGAACAAATATGGTCAAAGTCAAAGAAACATGGCCATAAACTAGGAAATGAAGTAAGCTTAGGAATAACATCTCCAAACTTGAAAAAAGTTCACCAGTGTGCTAGGATAGACTATAGGAACATGTGTGCCAAATGGCATACGAGAATCCTGCTTAACATGGATTATGATCCATGTAACCTTTTCACCCAACCAAGAAAGAACATCAACATCTAGTCCTAGACACCATACAAAGTTTAGCCCTGAAGTATCAAGTCATTTGGATCTCAAAATCCCAACGAAAGAGCTCAAATTTTCTAAGTCTGACAAATTTTTCAAAATTTGATCTAAAATCTTAACCTGTGTTCCAAATCTCAAAGTTTTTGGACCAAAGCATCACCTTGATGTGCCCTACTAGGTGGTATCATGAGCTCATTAAAACATGCTCCAACATGGTCGCGATCCATGTACCCCATAACCAAATTTCATATGAGATCTCTTGCCCTAGTGGCAGTAGTTGTCCTAGATGCATTGGTGAAGTTTGGTCAAATTTGGAGTAGTTTTGACAAAGTTATGCTCATTTCTCATTTTATGGTCAAGTTGCATTTCTTCCTTTTCTTGACAACCTTTTGATCATCTCCTAACTCTAAAACAGCTTAATATCGATCACGGGATACCTTGCAGGAAAGCCCAGAAGGAGTGGGAGGTGGCACCCTATGAGATCACCAACAACTCATCAAATGAGAAGGCTCGTATCACTGATCAAGAGCTAGAAAAAAAATACTATCGAATATCTTCATCAGAAGGTTCCAAGCGGCTGATGGAACAAAAGTCAAGACCACCATATTCCCCAAGGAATTATGGACAATACACCAAAAACCTAAAGTACTAGAAGAAGCCAAATGCTTACAGCTGGATAAATTTTTTTGGTTACCACCATGGGAATTTTTTTTCCAAAGAGCCCATGAACTGATTAGTTCCATCCAATACAATGGGGAGGCTACACTAACAAACAAAGATGGGGCTATAGTGAAAGTGAAGATCACCCTAGAAATCATCAATCAAGATCTTCATTTGCATCAAGAAACCCAAAATCTTTGCACAAAACCAAGGGAATAGATCATGACATAGCCTTCCTCAATCAAAGGGGTCACAAGATGACTTACCAAGATCTAATCTACTCCGAGACAGAGTTGCCTCTGTGGTTGATATCCCCACACTTCAAAGTGCCAAAGCCACCCCAATACATTGAATCGAGATGTTGCATATGGCAGTAGTGATGGCCATGGGGCTGACAGAAAGGAGGGTGGTCAAATGTAATTTCGAAACCTAGATTTTGGAAAACTTAGTGGAAGCAAATCTTAAGGGGAGTGATAAAAGAAAGACATACATGAACGTTGGACCAGTGCTTACTATGATAGCATATCAAGTACTTAGAATGATTGAAGATCTCCCTCCAACAGAATCTTAGTTGGATCTACTACACAAAGCAAAGCATACGGTCAAGTCAGTGGGAACTTCTTCTACGACACCAAAAAAGAGAACAACAAGGGGAAAGGCAACCAAAGTGAAGCCCTTGAACAACGAGGAAACAAAATCAAATATCTAGTTCAGTGGTGAAATAACAAGGAAGGACAACATTTCTTCAGACTATCAATCCTCGGAGTTCCACTAGAGCGCAAAACCAGACTCGTTAGAGCAAATCCCCACATCGCAAACAAGACAAACTATGGAGGAAGTGCAAAAGGCTCAAGAGGAGAAAGAAGCAAAGAAAGCAGCGGAGGTGCGGCAAACACAGTCCTCGGATTCAGAAGAACTAGATGCCATATTGGTCTTAAAGAGAAGCGGTGAAAGAAAGCGCAGGTCGAGCGGATATGAAAGCGCATTCATGCAACACTAAAGAGAAAGGCGGAACAAAGATTTGAAGAGGAAGCAAAACGTCAAAGAGCAGTTGATCCGGAGTCTCCATCGGGGACTCTCCTCTAAGCGCTCTTGCTCAACCAAAAATCGCTACTCAAGAAAAGGCATTGAAAGTGGTCGACCAAGCTAAAATAGAGGAATTAGATGGACAAACAAGAATTCTCGAGGCATCATCACAAGAGAAAAGTAGGGAAGAGAAGCTTCCACAACCGCAAACTCTACCTCAAACTATAAATCTTCCAGAGGAAACTCAAATGCAAGAGAACAATGAAGCTGCAAACACTATTGTTGAACAACAAAAGGAGCAGCAGGAACCAAGGCATGAGCCAGAGGCCGAGGCTTTGGAGATTATTGCAGAATTCAACATTGATAAACACTTGGAGAGGCTGAGACTTCAGTGCAAGTGCTAAAGAGTGATAATTCAGCTAAGGACCGAAAGCAAAGTATTCTAAGGCCAAAAAGGAAATTAGTCGACTCTTGCTGCAAGTAGAGAAGATGCAAGAGGAAAAATCCAAGTTGACAGAGGATCTGGCTAAGGAGAAAAAGGATGAGGAACTTTACTATGAAGCCCTAGGGAAAAAAATTACAGCAAATTCTAAATTCCGGGTCAAGTATCAAGCTCTAGAGGAGCCTAAGGAGAGAAAACGAACGAGATATACAAAGCTCAGTGGCTCCTACAATGTAGTGAAAGGCACTCTCTCCACCCTCTTGCCAAATCAAGACATGAATCCTTTTACCTCCACACAACCCTCTACATCAACAACAAAGGAGATTTTAAAACTGAAAGCAGAGCTAGAGAAGCTACATACACAAGCGATCATGGCTAGAATGCTGACAATGACCAGTCAAAAAGATCAGCAAATTCAAGAATTGAAGGAGGAACTAGAGAAGACACGTGATGAAATGGCGGCACGGAAGGAGGATCATGTCAAAGAATGACAAGCCAAAGAGGCCCTAACAGCTACCAGCGGTGTAGGAGTTTCGGCACAACCAATTGGCCATACATTACCTAGACAAACTGAAGCGTCAAAGCCCCTCAAAATGAAAAAATTGCCAAGCACGTCCATGATGGCAGATTTCCCAAAAACAGAGGAGACGGAAGGATCAGTGGATGCCAGGGAAGAGCTGCGAAGTTGGATATCGGCCTTGAAGGCATACACAAAGAATACATGCAATATGAGTTGAAGGTTCTTGAGTTTGCAGCACTGCTAATGATTAAACCTGATGAACAAATCAAGAATTTTGGCCATGAGATGTTGGCCATGCTGCTACTCAACAGGAAGCAATTCTATGGAAAAGAAAATTATTGCCATGTCTGAAGCTCAATGCATAGGGTAACTGTGAGGGTGTGTCTATCACAGCGGAGCAAGCAACACTTATCTTGGAAAGCCATCCACTGTGGAGACAAAAATGGTTGAAGCACCCTACAAATGAAACCCTTTACAGGAATATTCCACAACACACTAGGATCGACCCAACATATTGCCCATTACCACAAAGGCAATCCTGGGATACATTTGCAACATGGCAAAGTCGAAGCCCGTCAATTCTGAACTGTGTAGTATTGATAGAGCCAACTCATAGCCATCCTCCAACAGAACATTACATGAAGTATACGCTCAAGGCCACCATTGACCTTCTTAGAGATGTGCCAGATTTCACGTGTCAAATAACTTGCAAAATCGCCAGGATGATAGTCACATGCATCGAAGCTTTTGACGATGTGGAAAAGGTTGATTATCCATGGTATGTATTTCTCGAAGGCACAAGGGACATAAGTTGAACTCTAAAGATAGAAGTGCCAACAAAGAATCTCATTATGGGCATGTATGTGGGCTTGTCCTCACACTACATGCAGACTTTTGAAGAGGCTTTTGTCACATTATTTTTTGAGATGGATTCCACCATCTTCAACCCTCTCACAAAAGACCTCCACGCAAAGCATGTTGCATATCTAAGCACTCTGCTCAACAATCCATTCCAAGAACTATCTACCAAAGCAGACATCATGGCGCGGATAGCCAAATTCAACAAAGTCCTCCAAACCATGGAGAAACGACAATTTGACTCTACTAAGGAGTCACCCATGGCTTGCATGAGGACATGCAACGAATAGAAAGAGGGGAATGTTTGGAGGATGCAACAGACGGGCACCCAAAGAGCCAACCACAAGTCACATTTCATTGTACTCTTATCTTTTTTTTGAAGAAACCTTGTAATTAGAGAGCAATGATTCTTGAAGTGTACTCACAAAGCCTATTATTCTCTATCTTTCGCTAAAGAAACTTACAAGCCTTGTAAAGTGGCCGATGGTCGTGGGAAAGGGTCCCAAGCCTTTGGGTCAAAACCCTTAGTTTTTAGAGTAACATTATCATTATTTGTAAAGAGTTTTTGGACATCGACTGTGAGCTGCAACTCGGCTACAACTTGTAATAAATCTTTCTCTTTGTTTGATAATCAGAAATCGATTTCAATTAGTGCATTGTGTTCTTTGTCTCTTGCTCTTGAATCTAAGTGGAATCATTCTCGGTTTTGTTGTGGTTAGCAAGACAACCTACTTATGATCTAAAATGGTTATTTTTTGATGTTTTGACCATGGAAGAGTGTTTCTACGCCATAGAGCAACCTTTTCCAATAGTTCTGTACTGTAATTTTTAGTACATTTTTTATGATGGATCATGATTTTGATACCTCTTTTATGACTACAGGACTTGGTAGGACCGTGCCCTTAGGTGTTGTAATACTCCTTCCAAAATTACGTTGCATTCCGACTCTGTTTGCGTAACGACCTAAAGTGATGAGATTAGACACATGTAGATTTTTGGGCTAGAGAGATAGATTTTCTATAGTAGCCAATTGAGTAGTTTCGTAGGTTCACTTCTTGAGATTTAAAACCTCAAACAGTCTTCGTGTCCCATCCCGAGTCGCTTCCCTAAGTATTGACATTACGTAAGTGTCGAATAACTATGCTACAGACGTCTGTCGTGGCGACCCTCTAACAGAAAGCAACTACACTCCACCTACATTTTGACGTTGAAGAGCGAGAAGTACATTTAGTACATATCAACAAAATTGTAAGCATAACAAAACTACAAAATCAAAACCATAAACATGACAAGCTTCCAAAAGCATAACCATAACTTTACCTCGACTCCCAAACCATAAACACAACGATATGAAGATTCTCAAACCATAATTGTAACATGACTTGAAAATCGTAATTATAACAATATGAACATTCTCAAATCATAATTGTAACATGACTTGAAATTGTAACCATAATGATATGAAGATTCTCAAACCATAAATGTAACATGATTCAAAAACTGTAACCATATTCACAACATGATTGCAAAACCATAACCATAACCTGATTGCAAAACCATAACTAAGGTTTCATATCCACAACATAATTATCAAACCATAACCATAACTTGATTTCAAAACCATAACCAAAGAGCATATCCACAACATGATTACCAAACTATAACCATAACCTGATTGCAAAACCATAACTAAAGAGTATATCCACATTATGATACAAAATCATAACCATAACTTGATTACAAATCCATAATCAAAGAGCAATTGAAATAAACCTGACCATAACATGTACCCAAAAGCATAATCGTAATCATAACTTGATTTCAACACAATAATCGTATCAGATCCCAAAACCATAAGCATAAACATCTAACCATAAGCATAAATGTCAAAGTCTATATAATGAATACAATCATCATTATGATCATAACTAAGTATCTTTGAAACCCTCACCTACATGCAATACTTAGTCAATGCTTTATGATTTTTAGGTTTTACTCGGACAATCATGCATGTCCGAAATGTGCTCTCCAACTTGGCTTCTGTCGCTCTGATTATTTGAGCAAAACAGTAAGACAGTTTACGAGGAGCATGGTAGATTTTTGTCTGAAGGACATGAGCTACGTGGACCGAGCATATACAAACACGACATGCATCCACTAAAAGCAAGTGATTGAAAGAACATGTGGCTAGAGAGAAGAGATTTTAATCCACCCTGCATAAAGAGACTCTCTATTTTCCATGAACTCCCGTATTGGAGTAACTAACTTATTAATCATCTGCTCCACCCAATGCACATTTTTAAGAATGTGGGGAAGATCCTATGGAAGACCATCACTGGAAAAAGGGAGAGCAAGGTCCAAAGAGACAACCTACAGGTTGTGGGTTGAATGCCAGAGATGTGGCCTCGACTTACACTCATTGGAAATTTTGCTATACCAAAAGGTTCATTGGTTTTAAGTCGTGCAGAGGAGCAACAAGTGAACAAGACCATATTTTCATTCAAGACTCCTATTGGGTGCATGTCATGTTTGAAAACGGCTTTTACTAGAGATGACAATCTTAGTTGTCTTAAGTTTCATGATTGGCATAAATTTTTACAGTTTATCTTATCAATTTCCATAAAAGATTGTGTGACACATTTGACATTAGAAACACAATTTATAAAATTAGTGAGATAGTGCGTTGGATCTTATCAAAAGGGATAAGAAAGAAAACATAGATGTAGCTCACTTAAATGCTATCGAAGTAGTGTGTATGGTGGAGAAGTATTTTTGAACAAACATTCTTACTATCCAAATGCATTTACTTGTGCATGTGGTCGATGAAGTTGCAATTACTAGGGCAGTCCATAGCAGGTGGATGTTCTTCTCGAAGAGATTCATGAAGACTTTTAAAAGGTTCTTTCGTCAAAGGGCTCGACCTGAGGGTAGCATGGTTGAAGGATGGCTTGTGCAAGAGTCTCTTGTTTTCATTAGTGAGTTTTTGGGTTCAATTTATCCAGAGATGCCCCCAATGTGGACTAATGAGATCAATGCCAAGGTGACAAGAGACAAGCCGCAAGGACAAGGCACCATAAGAAAGATGGATATCAAAATGCGGAAAAAGGTTATGAGATTTTGTCTTTTTAACTCAAAAGTCATGCAAAAGTGACTAGATAGGTATGAAGAGAAAAAGCAACGGCGTTTGGCAGATCACTTGCAAATCAAGCGCAATCGTGCCACTAGAAGCCTTCCTTTTCTTGATCATCTTAAAAAATTGCCAGATCATTGAACTTTGGGTTGATGCTTGGTATACATTAAATTTACCTGAAAAGCTCTGTGATACTTCTTGTCAGACCACCCATAAATAGACTGCAGCTTAAGCATTGTCAAAGCGGTATGGAGAATTGAAATTTTTGCACCATTGTAAAGCGGCATGCATACAAGAGTCCGCATCATCTCACCTTCTTTATCGGTGCTCTCATGTCGTTGATATGGACGAGAGGATTGAGGTTGATTCGCATTGTTGCCTTGAATGTTTTCGTCACCTTGGCTTTCAATGATGGGGTCCATGTCAAAGAACACATCCACATTTGTTCCATCTCAACTTCTTGGAATGTGGCATTGAGTGAGTAGACTCCACTAATAGCATTTTGTTTGATATTTGCCTTCTTTGTTATGAGATTGGAGCAATATATATTTGTGGACGTTGACCAATTACCTCTGAATCATGAGCCGCAGATCTTATAGTTTCTCTCTAGGAAAGAGACAATTATTGTGTATGTGTTGATCACATATCTTTCGTTTTTGAAATATCTGATGCTTGCAGCGCGCACAAGGACACCATCCTATTGTTTATAATTAACCTACAGATGATGCAACAGAAATTAACAAATCACTCTTGTTATAAACCTTAAAATAGAACGCTCTAATTTAGTGCACTCTAATTTAAAAAACACCAAGCTTCTATTTAAAGTAACATCTCTTTAGAGCAGCTAATCCTAACCAGACTAGAAAATGGCCGAATGCTTTGTTTCTGACGTCGTTTGCGTTGTTTCTGAAGTCCTAAGCAAACTAAAATGACCAAATGCTACCCTAACCCGCTGTAGAGCCGTTTGCGTTTTATAAGATCGTTTGCGTTTTTTAAGACCGTTTGTGTTTTTGAAGTTTGTTTGCATTATTGAAGTGCGTTTCTAAACTCTGTTTGCGTTTCTGAAGTGCACAAGTCGTTTCTGAAGTCTGTTTGCGTTTTTTCTACCATAATCGACCAAACACATAAGCACCTTCGTACGACCAAACCGTGATCCTAGCAACCTAACCATAAGCGTCTTCGTACGATCAAACCATGATCGACCAAACTAGTTACCGCTAACTCTAATTGTCTAAACCATAAGCATCTTCATACGGCTAACCCTAATCAGCCAAACTATAAGCAGATAACAATATAAAATATCTCACATTCTCTAGCCATGCCCGATCCTCGCACACCTCGATCTAAAGGTGCACGAAGATCAAGACCATCGGATAATACTTTTGTCTTTATTGATCAATCTCTATATTCATGGGTGCGACACAAGTACACCCATGTCTAATGACAATGGATGTAGATCCAGTACAAACCCTAATATTATACCAGTCGATGAAACCGGCTTGAAATAGTCAAATTACAAAGAACTAAAACTTAAGCAGCTAGCCCTAAGCGAAAAACTCCGAGCGGTAAAAGCAAACATCGCTTTACCTAAGGGGCATGAAACAACCAGATTGCAAAGACCTAACACCTAAGCGGCTAGCTCTAAGCCCTAAATCCTAAGTGGATTGAAACAACCCAATCGCTTACCCTAAACGGATTACTGAAATGGATAAAGAAATGCGACACTAAGCTTATTTAAAGCCGCCAAATCTAAAGTGGCTAGCACTAAGTGACCTGAAACAATCAAATTGCAAAGTAGTAACACCTAAGCGGCTAACCCTAAGTGGACTGAAACATCCACCACTTATCCTAAGTGGCATACCCTAAGCGGATTAATGAAGTGGCTAAAGTAATGCGACACTAATATAAGTCGTTTTAGAGCGTCCAAATCCAAAGCCGCTAACCCTAAGCCGCTTGAATTCAAAACAGTCAAATTGGAAAAAACTAACACCTCAGTGGCTAACCCTAAGCGAATTAAAACAACCCAATCGCTTACCCTAAGTGGATTACTTAAATGATTGAAGTAATGCGACACTAAGCTGATTAAAATCGATCAAATCAAAAACCGCTAATCCGGTTAAGCGGCTACCTGAAACAACCAAATTGCGAAGAACTAGAACCTAAGTGGCTAGCCATAAGCAATTAACCCTAAGAGGACAGAAGTAACCTAATCTTTACAAGGCAAATTACGTGCAGTCGACATAGCAATGCTGCTTTACCCTAAGCGATATAATACACATCGCCAACCACTAACTGCTAAACCAATAACCGTTTACCCTAACCGATCTAATACGGACCGCCATTTATTAGCAACCAAATCAAATGTCGTTAACCATAATAATCTAACCTAAACATATTAAGACGATCAAACCTTAATTATCAAACGTAAACCTAACACTATAACCTAAATCTAATCTGCTAATCCTAATAACTTAACGTTAACATATTAAGACGGCCGAACATATAAAGATAATCAAATATAATTAAGACTTAGCACTAAAACTCAATTAAAAATATTCTAATTAGCATTTACAACACCTACAATAGGCCACAATTTAAAAAAACAACATAGTATATTAATTTTTAAATAAATTTATTAAAAAAATAAAAACTTATAAATTGATCTAAATAATCTTTTTTTTTTTAAATAAAATTTAAAAATATATTGCGCGTGCACATGTGCTTAAAATGTTGGCAAATTAATGTGCATTTTTATTTATTTACGTGATTATGTACATGTGTATGATTATGTGTGTGTGTATGTAAGAGAAGATAAGGATAGGACACTTACATGCGGCCTATGTGAACACGAAACACTTGAAAAAATGTTGCTAAATCTGCAAAAACACATACACACTATCTCTCTCTCTCTCTCTCTCTCTCTCTCTCTCTCTCTCTCTCTCTCACACACACACACACACACACAAAAACGAAGAAATTTACCGTAAATCTCAAAAAGAATTTTACCTTGTTGATGCAGGGGAGTATGTAAGTGGATGTCCCAAGCTCGGCAAGCCCTGCAGCAGTAGAACTGAATCAAGTGAGGAGGAGGAGAGCAAAAGAGATTTAGAAAAATGGGATGAAAAAGCAAAAAAACCCCGCGGGTTCTTTTTTACAGGTGACATCGCTGCAGGTGCCGGTATTGGCGTTTGTATAGGCGTCAGAATCAACGTTGAAATACGCATCTAGATGAGCGTCAAAAGTCAAAAGTTCAGATTGTGTTTCTAAACACAAAATTGGGCTGGAAACACTACTTACCTGGGGATTAATGGGTTGTTACTTAATTAAAAGCTGAACGGGTTATGTGTTATTTGAATATAAAGAATACTAGATATCTAGCCAATGCCAGCTGACATTTTCAGGAATGTAGTGTGAGGACATACTGTGCCTCTCTCTAAGACCTTACAAATTGCTCCCTTCAGCAGGTCTCCTCACACTTATTAGCCAAACAAATATCGCTTCAATCACACAATCCTTACAAGGCCCATCAGTTTCCCAGCAAATGAGAGAAAACAAAGTGCAAGTTTTCAGAAAAGAAAGAGCAGTTTATATTCCAATTTCTGTATATGAACTCAGCTTTTAATGCATCCATCAGACATCCCGGTGTCTGTCATAGTTTCTTTCGCTGCCCATGCAGCCTCAAACAATGCCTCCACAGTGCTAACAACATATATCAAGCACGAATCTGGATAAGCAAGCAATTTGGCTTGCAATCTTTTGCCCTTGGAAAAGAAAGAATTATCATCACTTACAGATCGTTGACTAACATATCAGAAGCTACAGCAATATGTATCAAAGAAGGATACACATAAAATGGGTTTACATTTTCATCAACTCAAGGGAGTAACTCAAGGATCACATATTCATATGCCAGATCAACTCAAATTCAAAAATGAATTTGGGGATACTTTGAGATGTCTCTTGAGAGACAAAAGTTGGCTTGTTTTCCTTGTTCACCCTGACTTTGTGAGAAGCAATGTTAGATGCCTGAAAGTGTACCATACATCTGAGAACATGTGTAAGCCTGTCGTGTATCTCTACTCCATTGGGTTCCAAAACTTTCAAACAACAAGCAATGGCTTCCAATGTTGTCATACATCCTTTGAAAGGCTCCTTCCTGATGATCAATTCAGAATTTGCAATGCAAGATCCCTCCTGATCGGCATCAAAAGGAAGGCAAACAGGGACAACAAACTTGTTCAAATAAGGGGCGCTCACTTTGATCATCTCGTTGGCATGCTGCCATGTCGCATCTACGGCGATCAGCAAAATGTGAGGAAAACATGTGCCTTCTTGCTGCGAACAAGCATGTGCATCACATGCCACACTTCTGCCACGTTGAGAGAAGGTGAAATCTGAAGTTTCTTTACAACACGCAACCTGAGTATTTGAAGGATCTGGTCGACGGTGTGCCAAAGCATGACAAGATGTGCAAATTGGCATCGAAATATCTGTTGAACATTCAGCAGCGCTAGGCTCAATGTTGCAAGTGGGGAGACATGTGGCTGCCACAGCATGCCCTGGATCGGGGGAGGCACCAAAATCTTGTGATGGGTGCATAACATGGTCATACCAAGAGGAGATGGGCTGCGCTGAGGGGGTGGGGAAAAGGAGAAGCGCCTGGAAAAAAGGGGAAGGGTGGTGCGAAGAGAAGAAGTCCAGAAGCGGCGACGCCCCTGCATGGAAGCGACGGCCGTGAAGGATGTGGCAGTTGGCGATGCACTTAGCCAGCAGGGGTAGCGTGGAGAGCTTGTGGCGAGCCTCGTGAGGATGCTGCAGCACCACCACGGTTGTGCGCGTGGTGGGCAGGGGCGGTGAGGGCAGCTCCGCGCACAGGCACACCCTCATTACCCTCTCGCACCCGCTGCAACGCTCCCGACCCATCCACGGTGTTGATGGGTCTGGTGGCTGCGTTCTCATACAAGATTCCCCCATAGGCCCGGCTTTGGGGGAGCTGCTTCGCAATTAGTGGAGGGTCGAAGGGTCGAACCAGGATGCTTGCAACAAAGCACGATTTACGAGAGTACAAAACTTTGCCGAGCTTACGTGAACAATTGAAACAGTGGGGTGTGCCTGCCTCATCACTAATTGACACCTCCTTGGGATCAATGGCCCATAGTAGGCATCGCGAGGCGGGTGCAATCCAGATCATTCGATAGCCGGTTGAACTCGGTGTGAACTAAGAAGGTGTGAATTCGGTGTGAACAAAGTGTGAGCTTGGTGTGAACTGGGGAGGGTCTCCACACCACACCAAACTTGGTGTGAACTAGGTGTGAACTTGTCCGTGACGCCATGATCTATAAACTTACCACACACACACCCTTCAACAAATCCGTGATAGCTTAGTCGTTAGAGTTAATTCCGTGGGGGAGAGGGTAGCGGGTTCAAGCCCCGGATCTAAAAAAGTGGGAATCTTTTGCATTCCATAGGCAATCCAACGGTCACAATCAACCGGTGATCATGAGCCATTGATCCCACCTCCCAAAAGGAGGTGTCAATTAGTAACGAGGGTGTGCAACTGGGGGCTGCATCTGCTACTCCTTAGAGATCGCCTATTTTTAGAGGCCCCTCTCGGCAGAAGGTGTTCTTCCATGCTCTATGGACAGGTGCTCTAAATTGTTAGCCTAGGTAAGTGCAACTTTGTTGTGCCTCTTGTGTAAGGGTGGTCGTTCCACCATCCAAACCAAGGATGCGCCTCTCGCATCGATAATTACCAATTTTAAGAGAGAGAGAGAGAGAGAGAGAGAGAGAGAGAGAGAGAGAGAGAGAGAGAGAGAGTTTTGATCAAAGCGTGTGACATTTTTTTACCTGATAGTGTGTTTGGAGCAGCAATCATAGTATTTGAGAGGTGTACCTTGCAAAACACCACAAGGGTTAAAGTTTTGTCAAGCTCAATGTTCATAGTTATACAAGATGTCAGTATTATTAATCCTTTGGTGTTGCATTTTTATGTCTAAAAAAACATGCAAGTTTTCTTGCATGGGAGAGTTTCCACAGTCCTCTCCAAATCATCATAATACATGGGAACTGCCATCCCTCGACAGCATAATTTTCAACGTGTTTGTTCACTGCATTTTCAATGTCAAAAATCAAAGATCAAAAGATGGTAGTACTTACTCATTGCATGATTGAATGTCTCTCGTTGATGCACAAAAGTTGCATTCAACTTTTCGGATGGCCTGACTGTTGGAGATAAACACGATAGTGAAGACGGAGTGGCCATTCCATCAATGCGAAGGCTGAAGCTGCCTCACTAAGCTTTGGTATGGAAGAGTCAAGACGGATCTTTTGCAATGGTACTGGAGCGGCATGGGCGTAGTAGGCGCATAGTGGAGGCAGAGTTGCCAATTTGAAGGTTGAAGCTACATCACCAAGCTTTGGTATGGAAGAGCCGAGAGGGCTCTTTTGCATTCGTAAGGGACCGGCATGAGGGTAGTAGAAATATATGATCTCCTGCAGCTAGATTCGTCTCCCTTGCAGATACTCCATATCTCCATCAACAAATCATTGAGCCTTTCCACTTGCATCATTCCCAAAGCTACATCTTGGCTGCTTCCAAGCACCATTCTTAATCGTGATACATTCAATGTTTTGTACCGCCTCCTACATGCCAATAGCTGCTTAAGTATTACTCATTAGCACATATACTGCAACATTACATTTCTCTAACTCTATTGGATGCTCAAAGGTCAATCGTTCAAGCTCCATGGTTCCCTATTTTCTGCAAGCACCTAGAAGACTCGACCAAATTGTAGAATCATTAGATGCATAGAAAGGTCAACCATGCAACTACAGTGCTCTTTGCTTGGTGTCTGGTATTGTTTGGTGTTGGCACAAACATGGTGGATTGCATTGCACCGCTTGTTGATATCTGGGTTAACTTTGCAACCTACGTAAAGCAGTGCAAAGAGAACCTACATCTTCCTAAAAAATGCAAGGTTGGGTCAAATTCAACTTGACCCTCTAACGGAGCTTTGATGGAAGTAATGCAAGGACGTTGAAGGTGACAACATAGATACGTCAATGCAAAGAGGACAGTGTTTGGAGTTCCTTGGGACAAGTGTCACAAGATCACCACAAGTGAGTCCGAGTGCAGCAAGTAGGCCCACCACCCTGCAAACTATGCAAGCAACTTTCCCAAAGCAGAACATGTACACATTGAACAAAGGCTTTCATGGCATGTGGAGTTTCATTCAATGTCATCATAAATCCACTCTTTAGGGAGGCCTTTTATGATTATTGCAAAAAAAGGCCTTACCTCTATAACTAAATGCATATGAAATATGCTCATAAAGTTAAGGGTGCCGCGGACGAGATACTCAAGTGAACAATGCTTGATTTTGTGCCAAACTTTGGATGTGCTATAGCACTAGATGGGTGGACCAACTGCCAGAAAAACCATTGATGTACTTTGGATGTACTATAACGGTAGATGGGTGGACCAAATGCCAGAAACTTTTGATGTACTATAGCTAGGTAGGCCCTACATAGGGCATGGTCAGGTGGAGAGTTGCATGCTCCAGTCCCCTCAATCTCACACAGAGCTAGAAGCTAGCATCAGCTATTCCAACAATGTGTACTTAGTAGAGTTCATCATGTATCTCACCCAGAAGAGTGAGAAGTAGGAAAAATTTTCCAAAAGCCTTGCAGAGAGTGGCATTGAGCTTCTTGAGTGTTGGGGTGAAGGCGATGTGTCTCTTACCCCAATCGGGACATGCCAAAGGCGTCCGATCGCACATCAATTGTACACACCTTATTCTTTACTAGATAGAAGAATAAGGGGCTCCCTCACACATTGTGGTGAGCTGCTCCACCCACATCTTGTGGTTCTCTCTCTCTCTCTCTCTCTCTCTCTCTCTCTCTCTCTCTCTCTCTCTCTCTCTCTCTCTCTCTCTCTCTCTCTCTCTCTCTCTCCGCACATGCACTGCATTCGCGCACTCACAACTAGACTATCGGTGAGCTCTATTGAGAGCATTGATTTTGCATGAATCGGTTTTCCGGATTGCAACTCTTTCGGTGCTTGCTTATGTTAGGTTTCAAGCCAGTGGTCGATGGTCGAGCGGTTTGGCCAGGCACCCGCCCATTAACATTATTGGTTATAATGCAAACAATAAGAAGTGTGAGAACATTGTCTCACTAAGCTCCACCAAGACTGTGTATTCTCTCCTTCCTCTTCCCCCTTTCTCTCCTTCCTTCTCTTGCATCATGCACATCCTTCCCCACAAGTGGTATCAAAGCTATGGCCCATCGGCATCCCCTCCCCATCCCACGTGTGTAGGCCCTTCAACTTGAGAATGGAGTCTTGGGAACAAACGAGCATCTGGACAAAAATCAAAGCAGGTGAAGTCAATGCAGCAGGTACAAAATTGAGCCGAGAGTCGGAAGCAAGGGAATCAACTAGCGAATTAGGTGCAATTGAAATGGCTTGAAGCTTTGTGAGCAGCTCTCGGGCGGAAGCGGACAAAATCGAGTAAGGAAGCGGGGAGATGGAATTACGAGCAGACTTTGCAAATCCTGGAATGGATTGCAAGCCTTGAAGGCTTGAAGCACAAAGAAAATCGGGAGCCATTCAAACTTTGAGTAGCGAGCAGCAGACAATGGGCAAAGCTTGACAAGCTGAGCTCGGTTGAGCATAGCACATAACCGTGCACACGCATGGACCGGCCGACCATACACACACATTCCTACTCGACAAATTTGTCAACAGAACATGCAAGCTTTCAACAGTCTGCAACAATTCAACAGATTGATTTTTTAACATTTTTAAGTTACACATTATGGTGTGTACAACCATTCATTCTCACATACAAATGAGGTAGTTCACAAGGGATGTCGTCAATAAAGACATCTTGAAACTCCTTGAGAAAATTGGATAACTCTAATTCCTTGTGATTGTTTATATTTTCTTTTGCTAAAGCATTAGGTTCATTTTGAGAATCTTTAACAAAAATCATGTACACGGAAATAGAGCTCTTTATTAACTTATCGAAAGCTTGCGTATGTACAATGGGTATGGTGTTACCCATCTCCTTAGTGTCTATGTACATATCTTTTTCCCTGAACCTAAAGTAGATTTTCCTTTCAAGGAATTTAACATTGGTAGCCATGCAATCAAACCATGGTGCCCCTAGGATTACATCCTCATGCTTGAGAGGAGAGATAAAGAAGTCCTCTTTGTCCACATAGCTTTGGACATGGAGCCTCAATTTCCCAATTAAGGGAGTGACTGAAGCTTATTGCCCCTTGAAAGCACCATCGGCGGATAGGACATCTCCCATCTCATAGGCTTGCATGCCTAGCTTGGTGGCCAACTCTGTGGATATGAAATTGTGAGTAGAACCAGGGTCAAAGAGAATAAAAGCATCGTGTTCTCTCACTTTTCCCCAAGCATGGCATAGAGAGGAGATCCTTTGTGGTGAGTTTCCTCTTCTTGGATTTAGACCAAGGTAGCTCTAGGAGGCTCATGGTGGGTGTTCTTTTGGGGCAAGTGCGGTACACATGCCCTTGCTCGTCACACTTGAAACAACGGTTATCCTTGCGATAACGCTCAAGCTCTTTAGGAGAGAGTTTGTTTTTGCTTTTATAAACTCCCTTCTCCTTGGTTTTGGTGTTGTTGGCGTTGCCTTTAGGGATTTGTGGACATTGTCCTTCCCCTTAGGCTCATTAGAACCCTTGTTTTCCGTGGGCGTAGGATTTTTCTTAGCCCCTGTTTGGAAATTGATTTGTGAAGCAACCATAGTATGGTGTATGACCGCAGATATGGTGCATGGCCTTTGGGAGTTAGCATACTCCACCATTTCTTCAGTTAAGCCCGCACAAAATTGTTGTTTTTTCTCTCCAAAATTCATCTTTTTGAAGACAGTGGCTTTGAAATGTAAGTCCCAAAACTTGTCTACATATTTGTAGGGAGAGAGCTTCAAGCTTCGTCATTTGGTGAGTACTTTGTCTTTGGCATCGGTGGCCAAAAACTGCTTCATAATGGAAGCTCTTAAAGCTTTCCATGTTCGTGGGGCTTCACCATTTGCTCGTAAACTAGACCACCATTGCCTGGCGGTTTTTTTAAAGTGCATAGCTACATGGTGTAGCTTAGAGGACTCCGTGAAGCCCTCATCTCCAAACGCCGCATTGAATTGTTGAATGAAAGCCAAGACTTTGTCCGTAGCACCAAAGATGCCATCGTAGGTAAGGAAAGAGATGCTCTTTCCTCCCTCTTTAAACTTCTTGAGCTTGGACGACCTCTTCCATGCGGCATAGGATTTCCTATGGCCTCTTCTTTTTTATGGTTCAAAAGTTGCGCCATCACTTTCTTCAGAAGATGAGGAATTTGAGGAAGATGGAGAAGAGGGTGACCTCTTTCTCGCCTTTTTCTTGCCTTGATCCTCTTTGTCTGCACCATCACTTTCTTCATAAGAGGAATATGATGAAGAGGGTGACCTCTTTCTCGTCTTTTTCTTCTCTTGTTTTCTGTTATCCCTCTTTGAATTATGGTGTGGAGAAGTGTGCGATGGTCTTCTCCATTTGGGAGGTGATGGAGAGCGTTTTGCCCGCCATCTTCGTGGAGCCATCTCCGTCGAGTTGGTAGGAGACTCACTTCTTTTTTGTTCCTTTGGTGCGGGCTCTTGAGTTCTCCTTTGGGAAGGAGATGTGTCATCAAGAAGTAAAAAACTGAGCAAAAACTCAAAAAACTCATCAAATACGCATGAAAATAGACACTCAGTGTCTCAGTAGCAAAATCCACAAATGGTATACATAGCATTGCCAAAGCCCTGGCAAAAGAGCTCACTCCTGACCGAGTAGCTCTATGGACATATACCTATCCAAAAACACCTGTAGACCTATATCCAAAAACACTTGTAGACCTATGAACCCACTATCTGCAAGCTATGGCTAGCTCAAATTGTATCCTCATAATGCATACATAGTATGCAATTGCACAAGACCGTTACAAAAGCTCTGTGGAATGCTCCACACAATCGTACATGAGCACTACATGTGCTGCATCAACTGTACTCCAAAGACTGTACAACCTGTGAGCAAAAGCGATGGGAAAATGGCGCACACTACCTCATCGATTGGTAAACTCGTTGATCGAAAACACTTGCCAAGAGCTCAGCGCGCTCGAGGGAAAAACCTGCTCAAAATGGGTCGTTGAAGCTGTATGTGTCGGTATGTGCCGTCAAAGCCAAAAAATTGGGAAAAATCGTCGAAGGTCAAAAGACCATGGAGAGTACGTCGGAGCTGGGCCTCTCCAGATGGAAGCTAGAGGAGAGCCGATGCCGCTCTTGCTCTACTGTCGCTGCTAATGTCAGGGTTGGGAAAATGATCTTTGATGTCGTCTTCCGCCGCCAGGTGAAAGTTCGCTAGCCGAATAGCCGCATGATCGGTGTCAAAACCGTGTCGAAACTGTGTCGGAACGGCTAAATCGTTGATGTCGTCTAAGTCGGTGTAAAAACCGATGCCAATAGTAGCCGATGCTCAAAGCCGAGGCTGAGCCGATGCGAAACACTAAGAAGAACGCTTTAGCCAAAAACGTCAATGTCAATGTCGTCTCCCGTCTCGCCGGACGGGAGTGGCTGATGCTGAGGAGAACACTGAAATTGGGCCGATGCCTGCCCGGGCTTACTCGCCACCTGTGGTCGAACACATTGTGTTTGCTCTCTACAATCAAGAGAGCTCATAAACTCTCTCTATCTCTCACAGTTGTCTCTCTCTCACTCTTTCTCGGGCATGTGTGTGAGCCGAGGTATAGAGAGCTCAAGGGCCGAGTTTGTCGAGGGCCCCATGGGAGCGATCCCCTTGCACACATGGAGTCGAGGAGTCAGAGTGTGCGCGTATGTCGCACGTGTCAATGCAAGGAACTTTCCGATACACCGTGTGCGAGCCACGAATGGCTCCAAGCACACAACAAGCCTAAACTAGTAAGCTCAAAGAAGGCGATGGTGTGTCACTCACCGCTCTACGCTTGCTTCATGGAGGATTCCTCGCCGCAAAGAAGAAGGAGCCGCCGCTTCGTCGCGCTCAACCGCTTCGCCGCCGCCGTGCCATCGTCGCAATGCTTGATCGCACACACTCTCTCTCTCTCTCTCTCTCACACGCATACACACACACACACACACACACACACACACACACACACACACAAGGAGATGAAGAAGAAGAAGATGGAGATGGAGCAAGAGCACTCTTCTATTGCACAAATGAGAGAATGAATGAATTTTAGGTTTAGTTGACTTTTATATGAGCTCACCCCATTCACACTTGGGCGCCCATGCTTAGCCAACTAATCCCTTAAATGTTCCAGTTAGAGTGCGCCTCTCATCGACGATCACTCTTACCCTTTTCCTATTGGACCGACAAGCCCGGTACCTGACTCTACAAGTAAATAATACAATGTCCGTCGTAGGTGATAGGGTGTCCGTGAGCTGTGAGGGTTAACATGCCCCCCTTCCTGATGTAGATTCCGTCCTCGGAAGCTATTGAGTTGAAGCTTTTCGTTGAGGTGGAAGAGCATTTGAGATGAATGTCCTTAGCCTTCTGTAGTCACTGCAAAATCAAACAACATTGGCACAGTAATTGCATTCTCATAAGCAATTAAAAAGCATATGCAGTTGTAGACAGACAATTTGATTGGTAACAGAATTTTAAACCTTTTGTCAGCAATAAACATTAAATTGCAATATAATCAAACGCATAAACAGCTGTAAAGGTAAAAAATTAAACAAGTCTAGGGTCGCTAATTTAACAGTCGAAAGGCACTAAAGATCGACTATTAATACCATGGGTAAGCTTCTTAATTTTCTCCGGTCAATTAAGTTGTTTAATCGCGAGAGCCAAGTATTTCATGTTCGAGGACTGACTAGACCTTGTAGTTAAGCTATGATAAAAGGAATTTCTCATGAAATCATCGCTTGACTGATTACCTTTTCTTTGACCCCCCAAAGTCTTTTCACAGTGATTCAATTTTGATGTGTGTGCTTATTTTGTATGCCTTGGGTTTTTTGCTTTTCAAGGAAAAGCGCCCACATTGGGAACCTCTAGGGCTCTAGTACCATAGGCGATACATGTGAGTGAAGTACCCAATCAAGCTGAGATTTCTCTTCCAGCTTAAGATTTTACATTGTGTCACTTTGATTTTTTGTTTGTTCATTTTCAGCATTTTAATTTTGTAACTTTGGGGGGGTCATATAACATTGTTACCCTCCCCAGGCTCATCACACTAGTAAACTCCCTTTATAATACTTAAGCTAAATGTCAATAGGGACTAAGCCCACTAGAAAGCCCTAGTACATTTCACACTATGCTGCCTAAATCGGATTAAGAACGTAAGTAACCATTGATAATTAGGAAGGCATTCCCCATGGTATTAAGAGAAGATCTCTAACACCTAGCTTGGTCAAACTAGCTTAGTCGGCAGACTGCTTGATTTTTAAACCTAGACAAGTGATTATGACAAAAATTACATTGAATTTAATGTTTGATACTAAACAAAGGCATTGAATTTTATGCTACCAATCACAATCAAAGCAGACAAACATGGATGCAAAAAAGATAAGGGGCAATGCTAATGGACAAGAAACACCTGTTGTGTTGATGATCGCGCTTGATTTGAAAAGTGTATGAGAGAAAGATTCCATGAAGGTCCAAATCCTAAAAACATCAACACATTCCTGTACACACTAAGAAACACAAACAATACCTCTAGGAGGCACATCAGTGGGGAAAAAGAACTTTGCTAATCACTCAACTCTAAAACAGAAACACTCCTATTGTAATAATCCTACCTACCCTCCATCACTCGAGTGATGAGGATCAAAGGCGTTTGATGACATAATTTTCTATTTTAGTGTACCGGATGTGAATGTGTAGGTCTGGTCAATGTTTTGACTTTTATTGTGCATACTCATTTGCTAATTGCTCTTGCTCTTTATTATTTTTGTTTTTTATGAGTATAAGGCTTTATATGTACATTCCCTACGATTGGGAGATTGAGAGGTCAGGGAGGAAGGTTGAGAGGAGAATGAGTGAATGATGACTGTTAGCAAACACTCCCCCCTTCCTTGGGTAGATCATACCGTTTGAAATGTGCTTGTCACCCTTTGAAACCAATTGTTCCAGTTGGTAATAGGTGGGGATTTTTGCCAGTAGTTTTCTATTACCTTAGGTGCCTCATCGAGTTGCAAGGGTGGTAAGGTACTCTCCCAGGATCGAACTTGAAGTGGTTCATCCGATGATTCTTGAATATTGGGAGGTGTGGATTCCTTTGTAGCTTCATGGAGGTCCACTATTGTAGGTGGAGGTTGTGGAGAAGCTTTTACCTCTATGGACGCATTACATGAGGATCTAGAAGCTTCATGGGACTCCCCCCTTCCTGAGCTAGGTGGAACAAATCGTTCTTTCTTCGGTACCCAAACTAGCTCTAGAGCGGGTGTGTAGCATTCTGTGATTTTTTTCTTTCCGTGGTCGTTTCGTTTTGGAGCTACGGGATTGGGCTCACATGGGTCAGGTGACAGGTAAGAACACAATCTATGTTTTGGCACCTAGATTTGATAATTTCCTTGATAGTAGCCTTGGGCTTCCAATAGTCGTTCAGGAATCCAATGCAATGTTTCTTTATATTTTTTGGAGCGAGTGGGACGTTTCTTACAAGGCTTCTGTTTTTTAGCACTAGCTATGGTCGCTAAAGAAGCTTTAGGGACCCACTTGTATGTTTTCTTCATTATATTAGGACGAGTCTTGTCAGAAGCCATATGCATTGCTTGTAGCATATTTAAGGGTACGTGTGGTGGCATTTCATCCCCCTCAGGTGTTACCTAGGTCGTCCCCCTGTTTCCCCAAGTGCCTATGGTTGCTGCTCGGTGGACCCAATCCACATTGTCAGACTTAGTCATCCCAGGTAGTACATCCATATAAGGAGAATCTTCCCCAACATCAGTGTCCGCTTTACACGTGTAACAATACTGCAATGGAGCCGAGTGAACTGTGGTGTCAGATCTATGCAATTATAAACCCGTTTCCTAAAGGACGTGCTCGACCAGTTACAAGATCCACTCGAATGACAGAATCTTGGAACTGCAAGTAGACATGGTTTTTAGACGAGTCATGTACCATTTTTGCTTCCCTCATGAAAGGACGTCCTAAGATCATCTCCGATGCCATAGTGTGTTTGGAGAAATCCATAACAATAAAGATAATCCTTATTTTATGTCCAAAGACCTTGATCTTGAGATCTTCTAATATCCCAATACGTTTAACAATAGATCCATTGGCCATCTTCACTACTATGGTTGTGGTCGCAAGGTGAGGTCTTCCCATAGTTTCCCAGCAATTTTTAGTCACAATGCTAACCCCAGCGCCACCATCAAGGATTCCCTTCACAGTTAATCCCTTAGTAGTGATTGGTATGGTCACATTGGATTCATCACCCTCAAAGTATTGTCCCAACTTGTTAACAGGTATTTCTATAACAAGGTTCTCATCTAGGTTGGGTTGTGGATCTATGTATTCCTCCTCTGTTGGCATCTCCCCAGCTCCATCCATCTGTGTAAATTGTGGTAGCCCAAACTTCAGTTCTCCATTGAGGAAGGCTCGAAGAGCTGAGACTAGCTCAGGGTCTTTATATAGTTTGGACATGATGGTGGTTCTAACTTCTGAAGACATGAAATCCATCAATTTGGCAATGTTTAACGGCACCTTTTGGCCTTGAGTCCCTTGACGTGGGGAAGATGGGATCTCCATTTCTTCGATAAGATCAGGTAGTCCCTCTGTAAACATTCTTTCCATCAAGAAGTGAGTACGTCCACTTTCCCATGACTTTAAGTCACTTTCTTCTTGGATGACACTAGTTATGTCCAAGGGTCTATGGACTTGGTGAGGTTGTTGTTGCGTAGGGAACACGGTGTCTATAATCTGGATCTTCATAGGTGCTGGTTCTAGATCTCTTTGGGTATCTTCTACCAAACTCCTTAATTGCTTGACTCGCTCAATCTCCTCTGTAGGGTTTGGGTAAGTTCCTATCTTCTTTTTGGATCCTGGCCATTGTGGCTCATGAAGATCTTCCTTGTTGGTTTCTATGTTAGTGGTCGTTTTGGTCTCCATGGTTTCACCTGAATCAGAATCTTCTTCAGCGTCATTCATATATACGGGGTCGTCACCAGTCCCTATGTTGGTCTTTAAAATGGGATCTAACTTCGCTGCTTTTTGCGATCTCTTCCTTCGTGTTTTCTTCTTTTTCTGAGATTGGGCAATTGATGCCGTGTCTCTTTCCTCAAGAACATAATTTTGTTTTTGGAGCATCGATCGTGTGAGTACGTTTATTGGCACCACATGTGTACTTTGTGATGGCTCCTCGGTAACTTCAATCAAGTTTAATGGCGTGATCTTCGGTGCATTTGGATTATTTGGACATTGGGCAATCAAATGATCTATGCCACATCGATTAAACTTGAGTATTGGCATTGTAGACGTGCTCACTTGATTGGTTTGCATTAGTGTGGCGTTCTTTTGTAGCCTAATAGGACACTCGGCTACATGATGTGGACCTCCACACTCATAGCATTGAAGAGGTGGTCTCTTAGCGGTGTAATTGATTTTTTGGCCTCTTGCCGCAAGAGCAACTACTTGATATACAGGTTTGACTTGTCCCCAATAGTCCTCCATGTAGTATTGTGGACTTTCTTCAAGCACATCTAGCCCATAGGCAATATTAGGATCTATATCTTCCTCACAGCCTTCCAAACAAGCAATAGATGACTCACAACCCACTTGATTCACAGAAGTGATTCTCGGATGTGGTGGTTGCGGTCCTAGCACTGGAGGTGGTAAGGGTGTTGTTTGAACAACATTTTGGGCCCTAGGGACCATGTGTTGTGCTGTTTGTTCAAGAGGTGGGGCTGGCATCAATGCAGGCACTCGAGGTGTGTCTATCCATGCTAAGGTTGGTCTATTGGCCATTGCACGCTTAAATACTATGCAATCCTTAGCTTGATGACCATACCTTCCACATGCATTGCAATTCCCATTGAATTTTACTCTAAAAGTAGGGCATTCACTGTACTATGCGGTCCATAGCATACTGAGCACCATTGTTGCTCCCTTCTTGGATTCATATGATTGTTCTACGGAGCATGATTGTCTCTAAGACTCTCTTGAATAGCCTTGGTGAGATCTGCTAAAGTCATCTCAGATATCTTTGGCTCCTTAGCAATAGACTTTAGGGTCATTGGCCGGTGCCCTGATGCTTGTGAGCTAATAGATTTAGACTCAACAGACACTCTTTCTCCTTGAATCATTAAATTGTCCTCCAATTGGATCGCATTGGTGGTGACTGCTTCCCAAGTGGTGATACCTCTAATGACTAGACCATTGTAGATATCCTCATGTTGTAATCCCCTAATGAATCTATCAAGCAATTGGTTATTGTTGAAGCGCTAATTTGGATTACATTGAGAATTCAAATGCTTCAAGCGACTAATAAAGTCTCTCACCGACTCTCCTTCCTCTCGTTGGGCTTTCTGGAGCTGAGAGGCTACACCCCAAAGCACTCCCTCTCGTATGTATTCTTTAAGAACAATCTCCTAAGAGTAGGGTAAATCGTTTTTTCTTCCACCCTTAGGGTTCTATACCAATCCCCAGCCTTTCCACTTAAGGTTAGTCTTAAAGCATTGCTCTTATGTAGGTCATTGTGTTCTCCTAGAGAATCGCATATTTGTTCCAACACTTCGATATGCTTTCTTACATCCCTGTCTCCACTAAATTTTTGTGTGAGCTTGGCTATTTGTACTGTCTTACTTCTAGGCTCTCTATCAGGCGCGTAACGCATATTCTCAGCAATAGATCGACCGATAGCTTGAGCAAATGTTGCCAAGTCACCTAAATGAGCAGGCACCGTGGGTGAAGGCGCTCCAGAGACTACATGTGGAGTAGGTATTGGCATTGGGCTTGGCGCATAGGAAGCCCTTGGGTTCCAGGTTGGGTACGATGTTGTGCCATGTGGTGGTCCATAGTTCATATGGATGGCCCTTGGCATAGCAGACGTCGGATGTGACATGCTAATGCTAGCCGGTATAGTCCCATGGAAATAAGAACTTGTGTATTGTGGTTGTTGAGCATAGGTAGTTGAAACAATGGGAGGGGTAGGGACTACATGAGTGTGATGACCCATAGGTGCATACAATTGTTATACACTTCTAGGTACTGTTGCAGGCATTGAGCTACCATGTAGTGGTGCTTTACTAACAAATGAGGTCCATGGCGTTTTTCTCGGCATGCCCATCATTGGGGTAGGCATGGTAGCCCTGGTGTCATCAAGGGAAAGATGAGCTAGACTTGGAAAGGTGAAGCTATCACTTGTGGGCTCAGATTGCACTGAGACCCCTGGAGAAACAATATATGGAGGATCCATCGGACTTACCGAGGGAGTCTCCATTTGCGATAAGGTCGGTTGTTTAGCCTTCCCTGTATCCAAGAATCTCATGAGACCTGTTGAAGGCATGTTGATCCCCTTGTTTTGTCTCTCTAACTCAATGACCCTATGGATGACCTCACAAACTCTTTGTTGTTGATCCTCTACACTAGTAGCACCCATTGTGGATTGTAGGACATCTAACCAACCCACATGATAGGTGTGACATGTGTATAGGTCGGTCAGAGTCTCTATTTGTAATTTGTACTCCCAGTTCTCATTTAAGAACACTCCATCTAGGATTGAGGTGCTAGGGGTGTCCTTTGAGCTAGATGCAATGTTGCTTTCTAGGAGTTGGCCCTTAGCGGTTGCTAAATCAGGAGCACTTGATTGCTCTCTTAGCAAGGATATTGACATAGGAGCTTTCACTTTTAACTCTCTTCGTTGCTCTGCCTTGCGTAAGCTCTCGACTTCCTTTTCCCTCGTTGCAAGGATATATCGTTCAACCTCTTGCACTTCGGCAAGGCTTCTACCATCGGGTAATATGACCTCGGAGGGAAATAACTCTTAGAGTCAGGAGGTGCAGTGAATGAAGTATTCACGTGCACATTCTCTAACGATATAGGGTCTACGTTTGTCACGAATGGAGAATTTACTTCCCCACCCCCCTCATTTACATCATTAGCTCCAGGTTCGGAGCGAGTGGCTCTACTAAAGGTTTCCTTCAAGCGGCTAAGCACGCTCGGCCCGGACCGAGGACCCATGGCATGCATATCTTGGCTCGAGCTATCGGGATTAGGCATTGGGAAACCCTCCATGACGTCGTAGTCAGAGGAAGAGTCACTAACCGCTATGTTCGGGTCTTGGTTTGTACTACCTTGGTTCCCCGTCGAGGGTCCAGAACCTAAAGTAGGTGGATATTGAGAACTCGCGTAAGTCGAAATTCTCTCTAGTTGCTCCGTCTCTAGCACACGACCAGAGCGCAGATGCATGTGCCTTTGACACCCTACAAACGTCGGTGAATAACCTCGAAGGTTAACCGCTTGTCTTTTTTAAGCGTCCGTTTTCACTCGTGTTTTTTACATTTTTAATGTTTTTTAATGTTTGATTTTTTTTTATTAAAGTATGTGATAGCTCGAAATGAGCGTATCACTTAGAGGGTCGTTGTGTGCTTTACAACACAATTTTCGGGCATCTGATGTTTCGTTGGTCCTCAAAAAATCCATTTTTAGCTACGTGTGAAGCTAAAATTCGTTTTTTTTAAAAGGCAACTGAGGCCTAGGCCTGAGCGTGAGCTTGGGCTTGGGTTTGGGCTTGGATCTGGGAGATATTCCCGATCCCGGTCCTACCTTTAAATTTTTTACTTTTATTTTTTTAAATTTTTTTTAAAAAATTTATAAAGGATAAGGTCGTCGCGGCCTGCGCGAGAGCACACACACACACACTCTATCTACCTACTTCTAACTAATACACCTACTGTTACATACTAACACACTCTATTAACTCTCACATATCTACTTCCTACTTACTGTACACAGAAAACTAGCAACCTTAGTACACAGAGAATAAACACAGTACCTTTGAAAACTCCATTAACAAGAAAAACACACAGTATAACACCAAATCCCTCTTCTCAACACACACACACTCCTTCCCTACCTTTCCTACAATTGAAATTGCACCACAAAAGAAGCAATTCCCCGGCAACGGTGCCTAAAATGTGCGCGTATGTCGCACATGTCAATGCAAGGAACTTGCCGATACACCGTGTGCGAGCCACAAATGGCTCCAAGCACACAACAAGCCTAAACTAGTAAACTCAAAGAAGGCGATGGTGTGTCACTCACCGCTCTACGCTTGCTTCGTGGAGGATTCCTCGCCGCAAAGAAGAAGGAGCCGCCGCTTCACCGCCGTCGTGCCGTCGTCGCAATGCTCGATCGCACACTCTCTCTCTCTCTCACACGCATACACACACACACAAGGAGATGAAGAAGAAGAAGATGGAGATGGAGCAAGAGCACTCTTCTATTGCACAAATGAGAGAATGAATGAATTTTAGGTTTAGTTGACTTTTATATGAGCTCACCCCATTCACACTTGGGCGCCCATGCTTAGCCAACTAATCCCTTGAATGTTCCAATTAGAGTGCGCCTCTCATCGGCGATCACTCTTACCCTTTTCCTATTGGACCGACAAGCCCGGTACCTGACTCTACAAGTAAATAATACAACGTTCGTCGTAGGTGATAGGGTGTCCGTGAGCCGTGAGGGTTAACACAGAGGTGTCGAGGGGCTTGTAGGAAGGGACCTTTGCAAACACGAATTGTGTAACCAATTTTTTTCTAAAATTGATTTTTGCTATTATGTGTTGGACCTGCAATTCTAAAGAAACCTGTAGGCTTTGACAAGCAAGGCCGACATCTACCAAGGAGCGAGCAAGTGTGTGTGTGTGAAACCACCACCACACCTAATGCTCTGCCAAGCTTGGCTATTTTGATTTCTTGGCTGCCTTCTCTGCTTGAATCTACTGCCCCAATTGGCTTGATTTCCTCAGCTACACTAGCTTCAATTGCAAGACTCACCCCATTGCTAAAATGTAGAGACTTGCCTTTGCTCACAATGCTCTGACTGTGTGCTATCTATTGCCTCGGATTGCAGCTGATTATGGCTTTGTTGCGGCCTTCTAATTTGGCTTGCATTGCTCGTTCTCGCCTATTTCAAGCCTTGTTGCCTAAGCCCCGCTGCTTGCTCGAGGCTTCAAGCTTTCCCTTGCCTTGCTCGGTGTCAAGTTGTTGCGCCCAACCTGATTGCTTGAGAGTGTCTGACTCACAAGCTGTCCAACCCGAATTGCCCCAATTCAGACAACGTGTGTATGTGTGGGTGTATTGACATGCAGCTTCAAACTCCTTCTAGTGCTCTGCTCACAAGCAAATTCTCCTTGCTTTGACCTGCCTCTTTTGCTCGACTCTGCAGATCTTGCCTTGAAGCTCTAGATGTTGCTTTTCCGACTTGATTCACTTGCTTATTGCTGACTTGCAAATCCCTTGTTTCTTGCTTGATTCTCAGAGAATCATCAAGATCCCCCTCCAAGCCAAGAGGGGATGGGCGCGTCGGGGGTCCAGATCCGCCCAATCTCCTCTGCCGATCTGTGCTGAATCTGCTGCCACCGCCCCAAGCTCAATTTTGAGCTCTGAGCTCCGCCATAGCCGGCGAGCTCCGTTGCTTTCGAGTCGATTGTCAGAAATCGGTGGCACGCGCGGTTCGTCGCCATAGCTCTGATACCATTTGTGAGTGTGCGTGTGCACGGATGCGGTGCAGTGCGTGCGGGGAAGGGGAGAAGCACGAGATGGTGTGGGTGGAGCAACCTCTAGAACTAAGAGTGAGGAGCTCCTTATTCTTATGTATACAAAGAATAAGGAAGTGTACACACGGGGACAGGCGGCCGGACACCGAACGTCCCAGCCCCGGACAAAGATGCAATGCCTTTGCCCCAACAATTGCCACTAGCCACATATGCATCACCATGCCCACTGTAATGGAATAGTTAACTTTGAATGAACAATACATTTGCAAGAGAGAGAATTTAGAGAACATGACAACATTTGACGACCAGATTTATGTGGATCCGGTCCCCCCTCCAATAGGCATTTGTATTGTGATTTCTCCCATCAAGAGAGACTTGTTACAATACAATCTTTGTGTTCCTTTTGACCTAGGTGATGCAATGAAGATGGAAAGCTTCATGCATTACGAGCATAACATAAACTTTGAAGAAAGCATTAAATATCCCAAGACTCGGTCCCAAGACCTCAAACACCTTCGAAGGTGGAGAGAGCTAGCAGGGAATGAGGGTAGGGAAGAGGAAGAAGAAACATTTCATAGGAGGAAGAACTAGTTTCTCACTTATCATCACTCTTCTTGCTAGCATACATAACAACATAGTAATGAAGATGGAGAAGATGAAAAGCTTAAGCATTGAAGCATGGCTCCTAGTTGGATTTGCACTGCATAGCCAAGAGTGTTGGTGTAGGCTCTCAACCTCTCTACTTACTTGGAGAAGGAGAGGGAGCTCTTGCACTTTGCACTTCACACAATGAGAGTGTGTGTGGGAGAGTATACCCCGAAGCAAGACCCTTACTTGCTTTGGTCGACCCCCCCTTGTAGCTTATGCTGCTTGAATCTCATTGGACCCCTCCACGCCTAGCCAATCATAAGCATAAGTCATACCAAGCAACAAAGGTAGCCTTGGGATGAGTGTCCCCCTTTCCCCTTTGAGAGAGCGGACTTGATAAATAAAAAATCAATTAATTAAATCTCCTAAATTATCATTGGACCCCTTGGGTGGCCAACCAATAGGCTTCAGGCACACAATGAGGGCAACATGAGGAGGAACTTGACAAGTGTCCCCTTTTCTTTCTTTGTACCAAGCATGCCTTGTGTGAGTGTGTGTGCGTGTTCTCTCTCATCCCCCCTCTTGTAGGGCAGGCCCCCTCCTTGTAGGGATTGGGATTGACTTTTGCACACCTCAAGCCACTCAACCTTGGGCGTGGTTCTTACCACAAGCTTGGCCCTTAAGCCCCTCAAGCTTGGGATGGGTTCTCACCTCAAGTACAACCCTAGCATCTCAAGCACCACAAGCACCTCAAGCATCTCAATCATCAAGCTCCTCAAGCATCTCAAGCATTTTAGTCATGAGGCACCTCAAGCACCTTAGTCATCAAGCATGACAAGCACCTCAAGCATCTCAAGTATCTCAGTCATGAGGCACCTCAAGCACCTTAGTCATCAAGCATGACAAGCACCTCAAGCACCTTAAGCTTGGGCCGGGTTCCCACCTCAAGCTCAGCCCTAGCTTACCTAAGTTCAAAGGACTTTTACACTAACTATTGGAGGTCTTCACTGAAGCTAACCCTAAGGTCTTATGCTCCAGTGGTTAGCCTTGCTCTTTGATAGACCATCTCTCATTTGGGCCCTTTTACCATGGGACCTGTGTTGGGATAGATCTATAAGCACATGTCTATATCTTAACCCTTGTTTCCATTTATTCTCCCACATTAAATGATCAGTTTAATATAAGAAAATCATTTGGGTTGGTTAGATATTAGATTTCATGACATTACCTCTCTCTTGAAATCATAGTCATCCTCGACTATGAGGTAGAAGAGATAAAGCCTTAGTCGTTAGTCAATCTTACTTAGCGGGTAGAGGATCCCTTTTTACCCTACAACATCTTGCCAAGATGGGTGACTAATCCATTTGGTGCTTGGGAGACATAGTTGCCGAAAGCATGTTTTCTCTTTAGTCCATTTCATTCTCCCAAAGTAGATGACAAATTTTACTTGGTGTGTGATAGACGTCGTCATCACAACATGATTATAAGAATGCATACAATTTAAATTTATGCACAATTAAAAAGAGAACTAGTCTTATAAGACTAAAACATGGGTCATTCAAAAAAAAAAATTGTATATTTGCTTACTCTAATGTAGCATTGTAAGCATTGACAAGGTTCATACTATCCTTAAGTTGTATTCCTTGAATCCATCTAGCATCTTCAAAAGGATAATTTTTGAACTTAATAAGATACCATCGGATAATATTACCATGTCGTAGTACCTTGTCTTCATGCTGAAGGATAGCTTCGGGTTGTAGCACCTCTTCTTGGTCTTCAACTTCGGGAGGGTCTTCAATAACTGGTTCACTTGGTGGCTCTCCTTTGTAGGGCTTGAGTAGGCTCACATGAAAAGCATTGTGTATGAGCCAATGGTTGGGCAACTTGAGTTGGTAGGCCATCTCATTGATAGGCTTCAAGATTTGGAAAGGACCATAGTATCATTTTGTTAGCTAAGCATAATACTTTTGATGGCCCGTAGTATTTTTGCCCGTTGTTTGCCTTAATCGAGCCTTAGGAAACTTAAGTAAGATCCAATCATTTTATTTGAACGTTAAGGCTCTTCTGTGCTTGTCAGCAACAGCTTTTTGCCTTTGTTGAGCGATGGATATAGCCTCCTTAATCTTTTGAAAAGATTCTTGTAGCTCATGGCTATACTCATCAGCAACGAAGATCTTCCCATGTACTTTGAGTAGCAAGGGATTTTTAGATCTTCCCTCAATGATTTCAAAAGGTGCTTTTCCCGAAGAAGTATGTACAGTATTATTGTAAGCATACTCTACAAGAGGTAAATACTTTTCCCATTGTGAGTATTGATCTACTTTGGTAACATAAGTCTTGAGTAGATCGAGTATCGTAAGATTGGCTATCTCACTTTGGTCATCCGTTTGTGGGTGATAGGCCAAAGAGAAATTCAATCTTGTTCCTAGATTTTCAAAGAGACCTTTCCAAAAGTTACTAGTCATTCTAGGATCTCTATCTGACACGATGGATGTTGGTAATCCATGGTGTTTGAAAATCTGAGATATGAAGAGAGTTCCCACTTGGTTTGCCTTAATAGTCTTTTTGACATGAATAAAGTGTGCTTGCTTGCTAAACATGTCGACTATTGTCCATATTCCCATATTCCCATGGATAGACTTGGGCAATCCAAAGATGAAATCCATGGATATACTCTCCCATGGTGAATTTGGGATAGGCAATGGCTGGAGTAATCTAGGTTGCTTCCCTCTATCATACTTGGTCTTTTTGCATACTACGCATTTTAAAACATACCCTTGTATGTCCACTTTCATGGTAGGCCAATAGAAATATGTCTCTACTCCTCGAAGAGTAGGTTGAATACCTCTATGCCCCGCATAGGGAGGAGCATGGAATTCATACATAACTTTCTCATGAAGGAAATGAGTAACACATAGCCTATTGCCATGGAGAAGATAACCATCCTGCAAGGTGAATGGTTCCTCTTTCTTCCCCAAAGCAAGGGCTAACATTATGTCTCTAAAATCAGGGTCAATAGCATACTCATCCATCATAGAAGATAGATCATTGTGAGTAGCTATAGACACCGCATTAACTTTTGGTCGTCGTGAAAGTGCATCAGCCACTTGATTGTGCTTACTAGCAATGTGAGCAATATGAAAATTAAATTGCAAAAGAAAATTTTCCCACCTCATTTGTTTGTCGGAAAGCTTGGTTTGCGTCATGAAATACTTGAGACTTTGGTGGTTGGTTTGTAGAATGAATGGAGTCCCCAATAACTAGTGCTTCCATGTGTCTAGGGCATGTAGAACAACTAAAAGCTCTTTTTCATAAATGCCCAAGACTCGTTCATCTGTATTGAGCCTTTGGCTCTCATATGCTATGGCATGCCCTTCTTGAAGCAAAACTGCTCCAAGGCAATCACCACAAGCATCACATTGGACCTCAAATGGCTTTGAGAGATCCGGAAGCGTGAGGATTGGTTGGGAGGTAAGCTTTTCTTTGATCTTATCAGAAGCATTTTCTCCTTAGCAATCCATACATACTTAACGCTCTTCTTAGTTAAGTCATGTAGTGGTCCTACTATTTGAGAGAATTTTGCTATGAAGCGTCTATAGTATGCGCACATACCGATAAAGCTTCTTAGCTCATGTAGATTCCTTGGATTAGGCCATGCTTTTATTACCTCTAACTTTGATGGATACCATCTTGAGAGATAATATGACCTAGGTATTGAATCTCTTGAAGAAAAAAATCGCTTTTCTTTTGGTTGAGAAAAAGCTTATTCCCCCTCATTGCTTGAAAAGTCACTTGGAGATGTTGCTTATGTTCCTCCAAAGACTTGGAGTAGATGATGATATCATCAAAGAACACTCCAGTGAATTTGCGGTAGGGCCTAAATATTTTCTCCATTAGACGATTGAATGTAGCTGGTGCATTAGTCAAGCCAAAAGGCATGACTAGATATTCATAAAGACCAAACGTGACATAGCTATGGACATGAAGCCTCAACTTCCCAATCAAGGGAGTAACGGAGGCTTGCTGCCCCTTGAAAGCTGTGTCAGCCATTACCACATCTCCCATCTTGAAAGCTTGAATGCCCAAGTTGGTGACCAACTCCTTTGATATGAAGTTGTGAGTAGAGCCAGGGTCAAACAAGATGAAGGCATCATGCTCTCTTACCTTCCCAAGCATAGGAAAGTGATGATCCTTTGCAATGAACATCCTCTTTTGGAGCTTCGATGGTGGAATCCCTAGGAGTTTCATTATGAGCATTCTTCTTGGGGCAAGAACGATAGCCATGTCCTTGCTTCCCACACTTGAAACACTTATGGTCCTTACGAAAAGCTTCAAGCTCTTCATGAGAGAGTTTGTTTTTGCCTTTGTAAACTCCCTTCTCCTTGGACCGATTGTTGTTGTTGTTGTTGGAAGTGCCTTGGGAAGAATTTTGAGCATTGGTTTTTCCATTTGCATCATTGTTGTCTTTGTTTTCCATGGGCTTGACATTCCATCTAGCCCCTTGATGGAAATTGATGCGTGAAACAACCATGGTGTGATGGATTACTTCGGTGATAGAACCAAGCCGTTGAGAGTTGATGTATTTGGCCATCTCTTCAGGTAATCCCACACAGATTTGCTGCTTTTTCTCGGCAAAGTCTATCTTTTGAAAGACAATAGCCTTGAAATGTAAATCCCAAAACTTGTCTACATACTTGTGGATAGACTCATTGAAGTCGCGGAGCGGAGCGTGGGTCGACTCTCTCTCTCACACACACACAGCTTACACAGTACACAGTACACAGAGATCTGTTAGAAGGGTTATCTCCCAAATCCTTAGTATTCACAAAGAATATGTTAGTATATACAAAGAGTTAGGGGTAAGTGAGTTAGGCGGGCGGCCGGCCATATCCGCATAAGAGGCCACTTGGGCTTTAATCCCAACAACCTCCCACTTAAAGTCCAATGTGGCACTTTAAGTAACCGTAAATCTATGAACATAAATGTACAAAGATTTACATGGCTGCCATCTATCCAATGCCCAACAACTCACGACAATGCACAAAGCCCTCTCCTGGAAGTCCCTTTGTGAGTAGATCAGCAGGATTGTCCTTGGTGTGGATCTTCAGCAGTTGTATCTGCTTGTCTTCAAGTACTTCCCTAATGAAGTGATATTTCACATCAATATGCTTAGTCTTCGAATGGAACACTGGATTCTTTGCCAATTGTATAGCACTTTGACTATCACAATATAACTCTGGCATATCTGCATTGATTCCCAAGTCTGCAACCAATCTACCAAGCCAAATAGCTTCTTTGCATGCCTCATTTGCTGCAACATACTCAGCTTCTGTAGTAGACTGCGTAACACAATCTTGTAATCGAGATCGCCATGATATGGCACCTCCAGCCAATGTAAAGACATAGCCTGATGTAGATCTCCTCTTATCCAAGTCTCCTGCATAATCTGAGTCAGTGTATCCTCTGACACTCAAATCCTGACTACCATAGCATATGCGCATACTCTTTGTATGTTTTAAGTATCTCATGATACCTTTCACTGCCTCCCAATGTTTCTTGCCGGGATTTGACATATATCTGCTAACCACTCCCACTGCAAATGCAATATCCGGACGTGTAGCAATCATTGCATACATCAAACTACCCACTGCAGACGCATATGGAATCTTATCCATTTCAGCCTTTTCTTCCTCAGACACAGGACAATCTTGTTTGCTAAGTTTCACATATGGTGGCAATGGAACACTCAATGCCTTTCCCTTCTCCATATTGAAACGTTGCAAAACCTTGTCAATATACTCTGTTTGAGATAACCAAATCAACTTCTTTGATCTGTTTCTCTCAATGCGCATACCAAGTATATGACTTGCCTCACCCATGTCTTTCATGTCAAACGATTTTGCCATCTTTGACTTCAAAGCTGAAATTTCTTCCAAGTGTTTGCCAGCAATCAACATGTCATCCACATACAAAATAAGGATCAGCCAACTGCCATCCTTAGCCTTCTTTGTATATAGACAGTGATCGAACTCACTACGTTTGTAGCCTTGAGAAAGCATAAACTGGTGGAACTTATGGTACCATGCCCTCGGTGATTGTTTTAAGCCATAAAGACTCTTTAACAACTGGCATACCAAATGTTCCATGCCTTTCTCAACAAACCCTTCTGGCTGCTGCATGTAAATTTCCACATCTAAATCACCATGCAAGAACGCTGTCTTGACATCCATTTGGTGCAACACCAAATCCAATATAGCAACCAATGCAAGAAAGCATCTCAATGTAGTCATCTTGACCACTGGAGAGAAGACTTCATCAAAGTCAATGCCTTGTTCTTGCTGAAAGCCCTTGGCAACAAGCCTTGCTTTGTACTTTGGCTGACTATCATGAGCGGTGATCTTATACCTGTAAACCCATTTACAAGGTAGAGCCTTTTTGCCCTGTGGTAATTTAACCAACTTCCATGTCTGGTTTTTATGCAGAGCTGTCATCTCTGACTGCATGGCCAACTGCCATTTTTTCGAGTCAACCACTTGTAATGCTTCCTTGTAACAAGATGGTTCTCCGCAATCTGTGAGCATGACATAATTTAGAGATGGCACATAACGATCAGGTGGTTTGGAGACACGCTCAGAACGTCTCACCACAACTGATTCTGCCTCTCTAGCCACTATAGGCTGTTCCTGAGCCTGACCATGCTGTCTTGATGTGCTAGCACTAGGTCCATCTTCCCTGAAGACAACTCTTCTGATCTCCTCTGTCTTCTCTGGCTTAGCGTGAAACTTGGCTTCATTGAAATGCACATCATTGCTACGAATAAGCTTTCTGGACTCAGGATCCCAAAGTCGGTAACCCATCTCGCCCGATTCTCCGTAGCCAAGAAATATACACTTCTTGCTCTTTGGTTCTAACTTATTTCTGAACTCCTTAGGAATATGGCTATAAGCTTCACAACCAAAGACTCTGAGATGCTTATACGAAGGTGCCTTGCCTGTCCATAGCATCTCGGCCACTGCACTCTTATCCAGAACCCTACTAGGAGATCTGTTGATCAAATGGACTGCTGTAGCCACTGCTTCCGCCCAAAATCCATCAGGCAACTCAGCATTTGACAACATGCTTCTGACCTTCTCTTGTATGGTCCTATTCATACGTTCTGCAACCCCATTCTGTGAAGGATTATATGGTGCAGTAAGTTCCCGCTTAATCCCTTTTGCTTCACAAAAGTCTTGAAAAGCTTTGGAAACGTACTCTCCACCATTGTCAGTTCTCAAGCACTTCAGCTTCTGACCACTCTGATTCTCCACCAGCTGCAAGAATGTCTTAAAGACCTTGAGCACCTCATCCTTGTGCTTCAAGAAGTAAACCCATACTTTGCGAGAATAGTCATCTATGAATGTACAAAAGTACGCTGCTCCCCCTAGTGACAAACTAGGCATTGGTCCGCATAGGTCACTGTGTACAAGAGCTAACCGTTCGTCCCTACGATTCCTCTTTGATCTGTGCGGTTCCTGTGTTTGCTTACCATAAACACAATGCTCACAAAACTCGAAATCTTGAAATGAAAATCCAGGCAAATAACCATAATGAGAAAGTATTTCCATTCCTCTTTTTGACATATGTCCCAACCTACGATGCCACAGTGACACACTTGGCTGCTCAATCACATTAATTACATGGTTTTTAACCTCTGAAACATGTAAAGTGTACAGAGTTCCTGACTTGCTGCCATGTGCTACAGTCATCGAACCTTTGGAGATCTTCCAAGCGCTGTTCCCAAAAACTGTCACATAACCCGCATCATCCAACTTCCCTGTACTAATCAAGCTCTTTCGGATTGCTGGAACATGTCTGACATTCTTGAGCCGTAAAGAAGAGCCATTCTGAAACTTCAACTGCACATCTCCCACTCCAAGTATGTCACAAACCTGCTCATTGCCAAGTCTGACATAATCTTTAGTAGCCACATATGATGTAAACCACTCTTTGTGCGGAGAAACATGTAAAGATGCCCCTGAGTCGATAATCCAATCACTCATAGCATGTCCATCCTCTGCAGTCAAGAAAACAGAATCAAGATTGCTTGTAAGGAAGATGTCACCAGCTGCTATACCAGAATCACTGTCTGAACCAGATCCTGTGACATTCACCTCTTCAATCTTCACTGAACTCTTCTTTTCATCTTGCTCAAAACTCTTTGTTTTGCCTTTTTCTTGTTTCCACTTCGTACAGTCTCGCTTCATGTGACCCTTCTTGCCACAATGGTAGCATTCTATGTCATCCTTTGACTTCGAATCACGAGACTTACTTCGGTTTTGTGCCTTCTTACCCTTCTTCTCTTTAAACTGTTGTCTCCCTCGAACGACCAAAGCACTATTGCCTTTGCCTTTGTCAATGTTCTTCCTGTTCACTTCCTCTGTGAGCAAGCTGCCTTCTACATTGGCACTTGTAAGACCTTCTGGCGCGACAGAATTACTTAACGCTGTACGAAAAGTATCCCAACTGTCTGGCAAAGTGATTAAGAGAAACATAGCCTTCATTGAATCTGGAAAGACTATCTCTTGTGCTGTTAACTGGCTGAAAATTGAGTGAAATTCATTCAGATGATTTGACATGACTGTCCCTTCCTTCATCTTCAAATCCACCAATTTCTTGAGCCAGTAAATCTGAGAAGCAGCACTTTGTTTCTCGTACATATCACATAGCTTTTGCCATACGCCATACGCTGTAGTCTCTTCTGCTACATTGAAGTAAACATTTTCTGCCAGTGTCAACATGATTGTGGAACAAGCTAACTCGTCAAGCTCTTCCCACTCATCTTGAGCCATACCTTCTGGTCTCTCCCCTTTGAGCTTCAGTGGCTTCACTTGTTTTTTCTGCACCAAAACCTGCCAAATCTGCTTCTTCCAGAATGGAAAGTTTGTGCCATCCAGCTTCTTTATGTTGTAAAGAGTCTCACTTTGAGAAGATGCCATATCTGCCAAACTGTTTACTCCTGAGAAAAATCCGGCAGAGTTTCCCCTGTAAACTGGCCTCTGTACACAGTAAACAAGCTATAATCAACAAGCTGAACACCTCTCCTCAGGAACTGTCAGTATTTTGAAAATTTTTGACAGAGTCTCCCCTGTAAACTGAGCTCTGGGAACCAAAAGATAGCTCAAGAAACAATCATAAATAGCTGACCAATGACAAATCTAAAAAATCCCTGTAATATGCTGTCCTGTAAGTATACACTGTCTCCTCTCTGGGCGATGACAGAACCTGTATCTGTCTCAAGACTGAGCCCTGAACAATGCCTCAACGGCCTGACGCATAAGATGCAATCCAGTGTCTACACAAAGTCATACATCCTAAGGGATAAAAGTCGCCGAAGAGGATGCGTGTAGAGGGGAACTCCAGCAACCTAATCCACCTCACACTGGGTAACCCAGCCCCCAGTGCTTGGCTTCAAAAAACCTCACACACGACCCTCTCAGATGGCTCTGCAAACTGCCCAGAACTAGCATACATCCTATAATAGACCAATCACTGTCCTATGACCGCTGCGGCGGTCTATCTGCTAGCGTGACTCACAACTAGCAGACCCACAATCACAGTACATCAATCTGCAATACATGCCAGTGGTGTCAAGCCGTCGTATGGCCACACCTCCCCTGGAACCTGGCAAGCACAAGAAGTAGCAATGCAGACTGCAATATATATATATCTGATGATATATATGTGTACCTGGTCTATAGATGATGCTCTGAAGACGAATAAGTGATGTATGTCGATGTCGATATTGATGTCGACCACCTCCTGCTTGCCAATCTACACAAGACGGATTTCTTTGCGGCTGAAATCTATCTTCTGCTGTAGTGCTCAGAACGAAATTCTGAGGGCATAAACGGCTTCGAAAGGGGGGTAAAACTCCAGGTCGCCTGCTGGAAACGCTCCCGGAACGCCGAGTGTGAATCTTCGAACTCCGGATCCAGAATCTGCCGGAAAAGTGCGCGCGCGCGCGATTGCGCAAATCCGCACTGAACCAAGGCTCTGATACCAATTGAAGTCGCGGAGCGGAGCGTGGGTCGACTCTCTCTCTCACACACACACAGCTTACACAGTACACAGTACACAGAGATCTGTTAGAAGGGTTATCTCCCAAATCCTTAGTATTCACAAAGAATATGTTAGTATATACAAAGAGTTAGGGGTAAGTGACTTAGGCGGGCGGCCGGCCATATCCGCATAAGAGGCCACTTGGGCTTTAATCCCAACACTCATGAGAGAGAAGCTTCAAGTTGCGCCATTCGGTGAGCACTTTGTCCTTTGCATCTCTTGCAAGGAATTGCTTGATGACGGAAACTCGTAGAGTTTTCCATGTCTTTGGGGCTTTACCGTTGCCACAAAGTCTAGCCCACCATTGACGAGCTGATTTTTGGAAGTGCATAGCTACATAGCATAGCTTGGAGGACTCTGTGAAGCTCTCGTCTCCAAAGGCCGCATCAAATTTTTGGATGAAGGCCAGCACTTTGTCGGTAGCACCAAAGGTGCCATCATAGGTGAGAAAAGAGATACTCTTTCCTCCCTCCTTGAACTTCTTTAGCTTTTGTGACCTTTGCCATGCAGGGTATGATTTACGATGTCCTCCCCTCTTGTATTCTCTAGGAGAATAGCCATAACTTTCATCGGAAGAGGAGGAAGGTGAAGAAGAAAGAGAAGAGGGTGACCTCTTTCTAACCCTTTTCTTCCTTTGTTTCCTCTCTTCCCTTTCGGAATGACAAGGAGAAGGACTGTGTGTTGATCTTCTCCTCTTGGGAGGAGTTGGCAATCATCTAAACCATCATCTTTGTGGGGCCACATCTTTAGAGGAACTTAGAGTTTCATTGCTCTCTTGCTCTTTGGATTCCTCCTCTCGTATAGGAGAGAGTCTTCTTTTGGGGGTCTCTTCAAGAGGCCTCCTAAGCTCTCTCTCCTCTTAGAGAGGAAGGGAAATCCCATAAGAACGAAGTTGTTGAGTAACTTCGGCTGGCAAAGCAGGGTTGCCCATAGCTTGCTGCAACCTAGTAATGAGATAATTGACAAACATGGGGGCATCATCATTAGCACCTTCATGTGCAAAATCAAATCTATCAATGTTCATTCTACTCTCTTGGTTATTGTTAGCCATGTTAACAAGATTTATGTATGTACTTAGTGTATGCTTTGGAAATTCACAACCTTAGTTGCCACTTCTCTTAGCCTTTGAAAATCGGCTCTTAAGTATCTACACCCATGGCTCAAAGTGGTTAATTATAGAGAGTAGTGGAGTAGGTCTAACATAGAGGGCTAGCTCCTTTCGGACTTCTTATGGCTCAATAGTGGTAAAGCCGTAGGCAAGTCTAAAAAGACTACATTATTAAGTCCAAAGCTCCCGAGGTGTGCACCATATCCCACATAGTGAGCTCAACAAAATTGATAATAGATCCCAGTTCCACTTACCTTAATATAATTAACAAAATCAACCATTTATAGGCTACTTAAGGACCTCTCTTCTTAAGCAAGAAAAGAGAAACCAAATGCTCTGATATCAATGTAATGGAATTGGCCTATTAACTTGACAGTAGAGGAAATTAATGAGAGTACTTTTGAGAAATTACTTTGTGAGCATAGAGGGTGATCATAATTGAAGATAGCAACATAAACATGGCAATTAATTAACTTTTCATGAACAATACTTTTGCAAAAGAGAGAATTTAGAGAACATGACAACAGTTGAGGACTGGATTTATGTGGAGCATGTCCCCCCTCCAATAGGCATTTGCATTATGATTTCTCCCATTAAGAGAGACTTGTTACAATACAATCTTTGTGTTCCTTGTGATCTAGGTGATGCAATGAAGATGGAAAGCTTCATGCATCACGAGCATAACATAAACTTTGAAGAAAGCATTAGATATCCCAAGCCTCAGTCCCAAGACCTCAAACACCTTCGAAGGTGGAGAGAGCTAGCAGGAAATGAGGGTAGGGAAGAGGAAGAAGAAACATTTCATAGGAGGAAGAACTAGTTTCTCACTTATCATCACTCTTCTTGCTAGCATACATAACAGCATAGTAATGAAGATGGAGAAGATGGCAAGCTTAAGCGTTGAAGCAAGAGTCATACCAAGCAACAAGGGTAGCCTTGGGACGAGTGTCCCCCTTTCCCCTTTGAGAGAGAGAGAACTTAATAAATGCAAAATCAATTAATTAAATCTCCTATATTATCATTGGACCCCCAAGCACCTCAAGCACCTTAAGCTTGGGCCGGGTTCCCATCTCAAGCTCATCCCTAGCTTACCTAAGGTCAAAGGACTTTTACACTAACTATTGGAGGTCTTCAATGAATCTAACCCTAAGGTCTTATGCTCCATTGGTTAGCCTTGCTCTTTAATAGACCATCTCTCATTTGGGCCCCTTTACCATTGGCCCCGTGTTGGGATAGATCTATAAGCACATGTCTATATCTTAACCCTTGTTCCCATTTATTCTCCCACATTTTAAATGACCAATTTAATATAGGAAAATCATTTGGGTTGGTTAGATATTAGATTTTATGACACCCACTCGCATCAAGAGATTGACGTCGAATCTCCTCAGTGAGCAATGCACTAGCAACATTGTTGAAAACTAGCTTGCCATTACACGCAAAATTGCTTATGGCTGTGTTGAAAGTATCCCATGACGATGATAGTGAACATAGCAAGAAAATGGCTTTCATTTCATCATCGAAATTGAGACCATTTTAAGGTAAGCTGTGAAAATACATTTTTGAAGTTGTTCAAGAGAACTAACATTACTTCCCTCTTTCATGTTCATGTGCATAAGCTTCTTCATCAAGCAAACCTTTTTCGAGGCATTGTTGCAATCCCATGCTCCAAATAGGGCATCCCATAAATCTTTGGCATTGTTCTTATCCATTATGGTAAAGTAAATGGTCTCACCAAGGTGCAGGCAAATGGTCGCCATAACACGCTCATTCAAGCCATTGATCATCAGTGTACGCATTCTCTCTTCTTTCACACAAGGGTGCTATCAAGCCTTTGTTGATCAAAACATTGTGCATATGCTACCATCAAATAGCAAAGTTTCTACCATCAAATTTTTTGATGTAGTACTCCTCTCTTTTGAAGCACTAATTGTAGCCACGACTGAAGAGAATGTGGCCAAAAACTTTATGGCAAATTTCCTGGGATAACTTCAGCAGATTTTCCCCTATAAGAGGAGCAAAAACTCAAACCAAATGTAGCAGAATCATTGTGTAAGAATAGTCAAATATGCTAAGAGCGCATAAAATGGACTAGCGGGAAAAATTTGATAGAGTCTTCTCTGTACAGGGAGCAAACTCTCAAACCCGACATGAAAAAAGTAAGCGCATAAACTGCTCAAAACAACCAATGGGCATAAACTGCTCAAAACCAACTGCGATGTGACTGCCAACTTGATCAAAAGCAAAAAGTCCAACCAGATACATATCCTATGGCAAGGGTATAGAAAGAAGGGAACTCCAGTAACTTGTATCATCAAAGGTATGCCAACATTCAAGAATACCCCAGCTCAAAGAAAACCTCGCGCAATGGCCCTCCAAAGGCTAAGCAAACTCAAAACGACTAGCCACAGTCTCAAAAAGGGCTCTTTCGGTGCGAGTCTCAAAAACGGCCGAGAAACTGCCAAAATATCAAGCCGTAACGGCACCACAACTCAATGTACATGAATGACCGCACACGAACATGCACCAAGAACTGTTGTGTGCAGTAAAAAGGATCGTTGCGAGGATATCTGCTCTCAAAAGAGCTTAATCGCACCATGTGTGCTCAAACAAACATGCATCTATCAACGCATGGTCATCTGTAGAGGAAAGGTCGCAAAAATAACTGCCAGAAAAAGCCTATGAAAACGCTATGCCTGTAAACATCTGAAAACCTGGAGAAAAATGGTGTATGTGGGCTTGAAAACCCCGTGTAACCTACATGTCGGTGTAGACTGGGAATGTCAGTGCCAATTTCCACCATCGGACAGAAATGTGATGGAATCGGATGTCAGACGTCACTCTTTTACCTCGCCCATGCACACCAAGAGTAAGAGCGTCGACAAAATCGATGCAAAAAAATGAAGTTAATACCGCCTTCTGCCGTTGGACGGAAGCACTCTCCAAGCTATGAGTGCTCAAGAGATGTCGTGGAAGAAACCTGAGTCGAATCCAATGCCACTAATGTGCCTCTATCATCAAGAAGAGGTGCTAGCCGTTGTTAGCTAGCTCGTCGATCAGTGTTGAAAGGTCACTGAGAGAGTCATCCAGGAGAATGTCTCCAACCAGGAAAGGATCGTCAGTGCCGAATGCCGATGCGGAGCACCAAGAAATTAAGTTCTCTCTCTCTCTCTCTCTCTCTCTCTCTCTCTCTCTCCCCCCCCCCCCCCCCCCTAAAGGAGGCAATGATGACCATGCAATTGAACTTCTTTCAGGAAGTTCACCGCCTAATAAACCTCCTTATAGAGTTTCTCAAGCTCAACAAGAGGAGATTATGTGGCAAGTGCATGAGTTAGTTGAGAAGGGCATGGTTAGGCCTAGCTCATCTCCATTTTGCTTACCCGTGTTATTAGTGCAAAAGAAAGACGGCACAGATCATATGTGTGTTGACTATAGAGCACTAAATAAGATAACTATCAAGAATAGGTTTCCCGTTTCCATGGGTAGAAGACCTATTTGATAAGCTACAACGGTCGACCTACTTCAGTAGAATTGACCTAAAAAGTGGCTACCATCAAATAAAGATAGTTAATCAAGACATTGTAAAGACCGCATTTCGCACTACGTTTGGTCTTTACAAATACATTGTCATGCCTTTTGGCTTGACCAATGCACCAGCCACATTCAACCGCTTGATGGAGAAGCTATTTAGGCCTCACCAAACCTTACTGGAGTGTTCTTTGATAATATTATCATCTATTCTAATTCACTAGACAAAAACAAGCAACACCTCCAGGTAATATTTCAAGTCTTAAGAGAGAATAAACTTTATGTTAATCAAAAGAAAAGTGAGTTTTTCTTACAAGAGATTCAGTATTTAGGTCACATTGTCTCTCAAGATGGCATACAAATGGATCCATCAAAGCTAGAGGTAATAAAAGGATGGCCTAATCCAAGGAATCTTCATGAACTAAAAAGATTTATAGGTATGTGTGCATACTATAGACGCTTCATAAAAAAGTTCTCACTTAGCAGGACCATTACATGACCTAACAAAGAAAAACGTTGGGTATACATGGTCCGCCAAGGAGAACAATGCTTTCAAAAATCTTAAAGAAAATCTTATCTCTCAACCTGTGCTTACACTGCCGGATCTCTCAAAGCCATTTGAGGTCCAATGTGACGCTTGTGGTGATTGCCTTGGAGCTATTTTGCTCCAAGAAGGGCACGCCATAGCCTATGAAAGTCAAAGGCTCGACCCTGTTGAGCAAGCTCTAGGCATATATGAAAAACAACTCCTTGCAGTTCTACATGCCTTAGACTCATGGAAGCACTATTTACTGGGGACTCCTTTCATCCTGCGGCGGACGGATCACCAAAGCCTTAATTACTTCATGACGCAGACCAAGCTCTCCAACAAACAAATGAGGTGGACAAATTTCCTTTCGTAATTTCATTTTCATATTTCTCACATTGATGGCAAGCATAATCAAGTAGTCGTTGCACTCTCAAGACGGCCGAGAGTGAATGCGGTTTCCATAGCAACTCACAATTATCTATCTTCTATGCTAGATGAGTATGCTATTGATCCCGATTTTAGAGATGTGATTTCAGCCCTTGCATTAGGGAAGAAAGAGGAACCATTTACTTTACAAGATGGTTATCTTCTCTATGGCAATAGACTATGCGTTACTAACTCACTACGTGAGAAAGTAATGTATGAATCTCATGCTCCTCCTTATGCGGGGCATAGAGGGATTCAGTCTACCCTAAAAGGGATTGAAATATATTTCTATTGGCCTGGCATGAAAGAAAACATACAAGAGTATGTTTCTAAATGTGTGGTATGCCAAAAGACGAAGTTTGATAGAGGGAAGCAACTTGGATTGCTTCAACCTTTGCCAATCCCTAATTCACCATGGGAGAGATATCCATGGATTTTATCTTTGAATTGCCTAAGTCTATTCATGGGAATACGGGAATATGGATGATAGTAGACAGGTTCAATAAACAAGCTCATTTTATACCTATCAAAAAGACTATCAAAGCCCATCAAATGGCAAGCCTCTTCATTTCACAAATCTTCAAGTACCATGGCTTGTTGATGTCCATAGTGTTGGATAGAGATCCCAGAATGACCAGTAATTTCTGGAAGGGTCTCTTTGAGAATTAAGGGACAAGGCTAAACTTCTCTTCAATCTATCACCCGCAAATGGATGGCCAAAGTGAAATAGCTAACCTAACAATTCTTGATCTACTAAAAGCCTACGTAACGGAAGTAGATCAAAGATCCCAATGGGAGAAGTACTTACACTTAGTGGAGTATGCCTACAATAACACTAAACATACTTCCATGGGAAAAGCGCCTTTCGAGGTAATAGAGGGAAGATCCAAAAGTCTCCTGTTACTGAAAGTACACAAGAAGATCTTCGCTGCAGATGAGTATAGCCAAGACCTACAAGAATCTTTCCAAAAGATTAAGGATGCTATCTCTATCTCACAGCAAAGGAAAAAGGTTGCTTCTGATAAGCACAGATGAGCCCAAGCCTTTAAAGAAAATGATTGTGTCTTACTTAAATTTCCCAAGGCTCGATTAAGGCACACGACGGGCAAGAATCCTACGGGACACCAAAAATACTATGCTAAGTTAGCAAAAAGGTACTATGGTCCCTTCCAAAATTCTTAGACCAATCAATGAAATGGCCTATCAACTCAAGTTGCCCATCCATTGGCTCATACACAATGCTTCCATGTGAGCCTACTAAAGCTTTAGAAAGGAGAGCCACCTCAAGAACCAACTATTGAATACCCACCAGAGATCGAGGACCAAATAGAGGTGCTACAACCCGAGTCCATTCTCCGACATGAAGACAAGGTATTAAGAGGTGGTAAGACTATCCACCGGTATCTTATTAAGTTTAAGAATTATCCTTTTGAAGATGCTACATGGATGCAAGGCATACAATTAAAGGATAACGTAAACCTTGTCAATGCTTACAATGCTTCCCTAGAGTAAGCAAATGTACAAATGTTTAAAATGAATTTTTTTTTTGTCTTATAAGACTCTCTTTTTCTTTATTGTGCACAAATGTTAAGTAGTATGCATGCTTAGAATTAAGTTTGTGGAGAATTTGTCTTCCAAACACCAAGTAGAGCTTGTCACTCTACTATGGAAGATTGAGAGGACTAATGTGCAAACATGCTTGCGGAAGCTTAGGCTCTCAAGCACCAAATGGATTAGTTATCCATTGTGGAACAATGTCATAGGGTAAGATAGGGATCCTCTACCCGCTAAAAAAAAGGACTAATGAATAGGTTTTATCTTCTCTACCCCATAGTCAAGACGAAAATGATTTCAAGACAGAGGTAATGTCATAATAACTAATATCTAATTCTCCTAAATGATTTTCTCATGTTAAACTGGTCATTTAATATGGGGAAGTACTAGGGGAGAAAAATCTAGAATATTGGTTAAGCTGGCAGACCGGCAGTAGTAGGGATCCAAAGGGGGGGGCATCTGCAAAAGAGCAATGTTCAAGAATGGGCTTCAAAGACCCTAAGTTTCCGCCCATTAAGACTTCCAAAATGCTAAGATTCCAAAATTCAAAGGTTATGTCCAACGGTCCAATCCTAGGGAAAATTGGACGCTTTGAGTGTATACAAAAGTCTTTGCAAGCTCCTATTTAGGAGGGGGTGAGCCCTTTTAGTAGGGGAAGAAGAAGAAGATGGAGATGGAGATGGAGCAAGAGCACTCTTCTATCGCACAAATGAGAGAATGGGTGAATTTTAGGTTTAGTTGGCTTTTATATGAGCTCACCCCATTCACACT